>NW_027361939.1:6482500-7682500 GCF_039654945.1 Dendrobates tinctorius | reverse complement strand
AATCTCTTCATCTCTTTGCCTGTGTGGATTGGATGGGTTGTTGCCGATATCTAGTGAGATTAGAAAATTGGTGATGTCTTCAATACTAATTTCCCCTGCTGCTGTATACATATATATATATATATATATATATATATACAGTATACATTTATTAATATACAGCAGCCCTGGCAAAAATTAAGAGACCACTACATCAAAACCCTGTCATGGGCAGTCCATTCTCCAGACCTGAACCCCATTGAAAACCTCTGGAATGTAATCATGGGGATGATGGATAGTCACAAGCCATCAAACAAAGAAGAACTGCTTTAAATTTTTGAGCCAGAAGCAGTGTGAAAGACTGATGGACAGCATGCCAAGACGCATGAAAGCTGTGATTAAAAATCATGGTTATTCCACAAAATATTGATTTCTGAACTCTTCCTAGTTAAATCATTAGTATTGTTGTTGCTAAATGATTATGGACTTGTTTTCTTTGCATTATTTGAGGTCTGAAAGCACTGTTTGTTTGTTTTTTAATTTTTACCATTTTTCTTTTTCAGAAAAAAAATACAATATTGCTTTGAAATTTGGAGAAATGTTGTCAGAAGTTTGTAGACTAAAACAACAATTTACATTTTACTCAAAAATCAGACAAACTGAACCTTTGAAAATGGTCTCTTAATTTTTGGCAGAGCAGTGTATGGGGTATGTGCATGTACCGTAAAAACCTATTCATAATATTTTGTGGAGCAATAAGATTTGGAGCTGTTTTGAATTGGAAACAAAAAGTGTTCAGATATATAAGTAGAATCAATATTACTAAATTTTTAATCTATATAGATAATTTGATATCAATAAAATATACAAAATGACCGAAAGTTACTTTAAGGCCACATTCATACTGTCAGTATCTGGTCAGTATTTTACATCAGTATTTGTAAGCCAAACCCAAAAGTAGGTGAAAAATGCAGAAGTAATGACGTGTTTCTATTATACTTTTCCTCTGATTGTTCCTCTCCAAATTTTGGCTTATAAATACTGTCCAGCTATCGCCCCATATCGTTGCTCCCATTTGCTTCCAAACTCCTTGAGCAGCACGTACATGCTGAACCTTCCTCTCACTTTGTATCTAACTCACTCTTTGACAACCTACAATCTGGCTTCCATCTCCACCATTCCACTGAAACGACCTTGACCAAACTTACTAACAACTTACAGCCAAAGCTAACGGACAATTCTCTATACTCCTCTTTCTAGACCTGTCCTTTGCCTTCGATATAGTCGAGACTGAATCCTACTACAGATCCTCTCTTCCCTTGGCATCAAAGGCCTTGCCCTATCCTGGATCTCCTCATTCCTTACCAACCGCACATTTAGAGTTTCCTACTCCCACACTACCTACTCATCTTGCTCTCTCTTTGTTGGTGTCCCTCCAGGCTCTGTCCTAGGACCCCTTATCTTCTCCATCTATACCCTTGGCCTGGGACAACTCATTCAATCCTATGGCTTACAGTACCATCTATATTCTGATGACACTCAGAACTACCTCTCTGGCCCAGATGTCGCATCTCTTCTGTCCAGAATCCCAGAGTGTCTATCAGCCATATCCTCCTTCTCCTCTCGCTTCCTCAAGCTCAATGTGGACAAATCTGAACTAATTATCTTACATCCATCTCACATATCTTCCCTACCTGATTTATCTATAACAATAAATGACATCATACTTTCCCCTGTCCCAGAAATCTGCTGCCTCGGAGTAACTTTTGACTCTGCCCTGTCCTTCAAACAGCATATCCACGCTCTCGCCCCCTCCTGTCACCTCCAGCACATAAATATCTCCAGAATCCATTCTTTCTTCAACCCTCACACTACCACAATGCTTGTGCATGCCCTAATCATCTCCCGCCTTGACTACTGCACCATCCTCCTTTGTGGCCTACCTTCTAACCCTCTCGCACCTCTCCAGTCCGTCCTTTACTCTGCTGCCCGATTAATTAATCTCTCTCCTTGCTACACTTCTGCTTCCCCTTTTTTGCAAATCCCTTCACTGGCTCACAATTTCCCAGCGTATCCACTTCAAACTATTAACTCTGACCTACAATGCCATCCATAAGCTTTCTCCTCCATATATCTCTGGACTAATCTACCAATATCTTCCCTCATGTAATCTCCGGTCCTCCCAAGACCTCCTTCTCTCCTCCACACTTATTTGCTCCACACTTATTTGCTCCTCCCCCAATCGACTCCAAGACTTCTCCAGAATATCCCCCCTCCTCTGGAATTCTGTGCCCCAACATGTCCAACTATCCACCACATTTGGATCCATCAGACGGAATCTAAAAAGCCATCTCTTAAAGAAAGCCTACAACCTGCAATGACTATGCTGCCATCTCAACACCACTGGAGCTGCTGCAACACCCGACCTACTGTCTCCTTCCTCATTATCCTGTAGAATGTAAGCCCACAAGGGCAGGGTCCTCTACCCTCTGTACCAGTCTACCTTTGTTAGTTTGTCTACTGTAAGTTATACTTGTATTTTGATGTAACCCCCTTCAATATAAATAAATAAATAAATAATAATAACAACATAGCCTAAGGGTGAACCTTATAATGAATACATCATGTACCAGTTCAGTTTTTGGAAAAATGTTCTAAAGGTGTCCTTACTCACTACACTGAAGTCAACTGAAACTGCCAATATTTGGTTTGGCCAACAGATGAGGTTGGGGGTCAGAACAATCTGGGATGCTGAATTTTAATGGCTGATCGCTTTGTTCTCCTGTAGATAAGCCACTGCCAGTGGAGTCTGGTGGAAGACAGAGGAGTGTGGTAGCAGCTGTCTCATAAAGAACACAGGTGCACTCGGCCTAGCAGAGCATTTCTGTGTATGGATGAGTCGGGAGTGAACTGTTGGCTGAACTATCCTTTGGCCAATGGCTATTTAATATGTATGGGAGGTTTAAACCACAACAAATGGTATCTATATGTAAATACATGTACAAGAGATAAAAAGAAAAGTTAGTTTTAACTAGAAAATATTTGAATACGTAATGAACGTTATATAAAACATCCTTGGATAGATCCTTCTCTGTGGAGATAAGGCTCTTAATCTAATCACCATTTGGGTTAACATGCTCTCTGAAATTCTTCATTCTGTCTGGAGTTTTATAATGCAGAGCATGCACCATGATAGATTTGAAGTTCCACGTCACCCTCCTCCCACCCTGTCAGTGGCAGAGCTCTCTGGAAACCGATATTGTTCTAATCTTCGAGATCAAACAGAATCTGTCTCTGGACTATGATCTCTCTGAAGAGGCTGAGTCAAAGTGACACAGTGGAACTAGGACAGAGCGTTCCCTAAATAAAATGTGACATGGCGAACATAGGAGGTGGCTGTTACATTTAATTAACATGATTAATTGAGCTTTGCCTCCTTTTTTTTTCCTGTTTCATTATCCATTTTTTCATGTTCAACATCAATGCAGCTGTTTCATGGCAATTTGGTAGCAATAAGGAACAATTATTAATAGGTAACCTTCATCCTCTGCAGATACCCTTGAGTGGACCTTCTAATTAGACCAACACTAAGGATCTTCACCTATAGAATTATGTCAAATCCCAATATGGTCAAGATAATGTATGGTCAACCTATTCGCTTAAGATTCAAGAATGTTGTCTTTAACATTTGCTTCAAACAGGATTTGATGGAAATTATGTGCCCACTGTCCACCCTAATTTTTCAGTAATTCAGATAAGGACTCCAATTTCTCACTATACAAAATCAATAAATTAGTCCAAAAATGCTATGAAAGTAAGGAGGTGGTTCCCATTACAATCAATGAATGGCTGCATATAGACACATTCAGCATAAATATCTTCCGACAAAGAATCAAAAAAATCATGTTGTTGTTTTTCTAAACTGATCATCTCGATTCACTCATCTCAGAATATGTTGAGCAAAGAGAAAAGGCAAGGAAGGACACATCTGTGGGACAAATATCAAATCATCAAGATATATGACGTTCCTCTGATGTTCAAGTGCATCTGAAAAAATCCATTGCAAACGATAAGCATGGAAAAAAAAAGTAAGAACAAACGGCTCAACAAGAAAAGTGGTTGATGCAATCATACATTATTTAGAGCAGCGTATCCCAAACTCCAGTCCTTAGTGCCCAAGCTTTCAGGATTTCCATAGTATGGCACAGGTGACGGAATGATTATCAAGGCATCAAAAATGGCCACAGGTTCTCTCAACTCTGCAATACTAAGGAAACATGATCTGTTGGGGACCATGAGGACTGAAGTTTGGGAAACACTGATTTAGAGAAACAAGCCTAAGTGTATAGACTGATGCCAGAAGCTGTATAATACAGTAACCTTATCCAGACATCTAAATATGCCAATATACCTTCAACGGTAAGCGATTGGCCAAAAACTAATCTTAATTACACACCTTCTACCATTAAACATACAAATTTGGCTTGTCCTAGCATACATGTGTTCTCAAGGGGAAGAAGGAAATTCCTCTATCCCATGAGTGCAACATCTGTATGGAGCTTGTATGCTGTCATGCTCTCCCCATGATCACATTGATTTTCTCCAGTTTTCTGGCTTTCTTCCTACACCCCAAAATATACTAAATGGCTAATTGGATCCATTCGAAATTGACTCTATTTTGTATCCTAAGATTGGGAAAGTTCATTGTGAGCCCCACTGGATACAGAAACTGATGTGAAACTTGAAAACTTGAGAAGACCAAATCAATTTGAGGCAAATTTCATTCTCAAAAAATTTGGAATCATCAGAATGAATTTTTTTTATAACTCATTTCAGGCAAATCATGCAAATTGGTGGGTGCAAGAAAGGAGATAAATAAAAATCCTATACTAACCTCTATTCTTCCCACCCCGTATCTATCCCATGGTTGCCTGATTGGCTCTTCCGTCTGGTTTCTTTTATTTTTTTTCTGGTAGAGTCATCCATGCAATATGCCCCAGGGCCTCATGTGAAGTGCAAGGCTTGTCCCATGTGTCATGCCCCACGTGACTTAATGCGGCACAACACATATCAATGACATCCATTGCTCCCCAAGTAATGATTTGTAGACTAGTATTTGGAAGATCCGGACAGAAGGAAAATAGAAGATAGAAATAAGAAGACAGAAGAGCTGATCGGAGGTCCAGTAGTGGCAAGACAGGTGTGCGGAGGGAAGAGAAGAAGTTAGGATAAGTTTCTTTTTTTACACCCCCCACAGCAAGTTTAATTTTCATCAGATGTATTCAATGTATATCAAATCATCCCCTTCCCAGTAAATTGACCGTGACCTCTACATCTTCTGTCAAAGGAGAGTAGGGCACCACATAGACATCAGATGGTTGGGCGGTCCCATCAAAATTAGCAAGTTTAATGATAGACATGAGACATTTATCAGCATATCTGGATGATTTCAGCAACATCTGGAGTTAATCCTGTGGGATTGACCACCACAAACATCAGACTGCCAATAGGTCTCATCAAATTTAGCTGGATGGGCCAATTATCGGCACATAAATATCCAGTGGTAATGGCAAGCTATACATATAGTGTAACTGTGCCTACTTGTGATCCTGACCTATATCTTACTACATTAGTCTATATGTTTGCAGAAATCGGCAATTGCTAAGAAGGACACAGTATTCTCCGCCATTTGTACGCTAGCATAATCAGCTTGCAGTGGAACAGTCATTGCAATTTCTTTCTATCATTAGGGAAGGGCACGGGTCAGCTTACTTCTCTGAAGTATTACAATGCCTCATTAATGTATTTCCTACAGAAAACGAAGGGGTAGACGAGAAGGCAAACAAATGATATTTCTATATTAAATGGATAAAACAATATACTAATTACATAGGCAATAAAGGAAATAAAGGGGCAGACACGGCTAGACGTCTTGAATGATGGACAATTAAAGCAATGTTTTCATAGAGCAAATTTTTTACGACCCTTTATAGCATGAAATACATAATACACATCAAAATCACTGCATAATCTAATCAGCTCCTCAGGAATACAGTCTGCTCATCTATCCAAGTGATCTATTGGGCAACTGCACAAATGAGCAAATAATAAAAAGGATCCTGACTGCGGATCTGAAGAGTTGGAACATGTGCCAAAACCCAAGTGCTGGCCACATCCAGGAAGGGAACGAATGGGGAGGTGACTGCAGTTATGCATGGCTTTTTTATTCTTTGTCTATGAGAATTATGGAAATTGCTGGAATGAACAATCTGCCGTTAGATATGCAGCCCCTCGTCACTGCCTTTCCTTGTACAATGAGGACCTGTAAAATTGCAATGCAAAATGCAACTTCAGTGTTTGCATAGGTAGAAAATGTCACAAGTGACTCTTTAGCTGACAGGCCATCTTGCACCAATTACTAGTTGACCAGAAAATCTTTTCACTTAGGAAAATATTGGAAACAACAAGGTGTTACAGTAAATATTGGGTGACATACTGAAAACTTTTCGTTATATTTTGCCCCCCAGTATAAGTACCTGGGCTTTCAACCTCCATAAGCATTAGCATATAAAGAGTAAATTTAGGGGAAAATTCATCCAAACTGGTGTTTTCGGTTCCATCCTTGATCCAGGAACCACTGGAGTAAGATGAACCAACTTTTTTAATCACTGCATCTTAAATGGTACCTACACTTTTTTCTTTATTTATAACATGCAATGGATAATAAAGAAACAAGACAGAAGAAGAATCAATGCTTTTGAAATATGGTGCTGGAGAAGGATCTTATCAATATCATGGATGGCCAGAAGAACAAACAAATCGATTTTGGAATAAAATCCAGACCAAGCCAAACATGTCACTTGAAGCAAGGATCACAAAGCTACGACTTGTCTACTTTGAGCACATCATACGAAGAGAGCATTCACTGGAGAAGGACATCATAGAAGGAAGAATAGAAGGACAAAGATGAAGAGGTAGACCAGCAACCTGATAGGTTAATACTATCAGGATAACGGTGGAGAAGAACGTGGAGGACCTATCTAGGCTTGAACAATATTGATTTAGCAATGGACTGTTTATACATCAAGTCGCCATGGCTCGAGATCAAGCAGAAGGCCATTAAATAAATAATAAACAGAACATGCCCAGTAGAGTGGTGGAGGTTTGGGTCATGAGAAATACACCGATAGCTCTAAATATTGTCACATGTGCGGTACTCTGGAAGCAGGAGGAGATGGAGCACATGTGTGGGCAAACAGAGCAGCAGGAAGGCCTTTTGGATGTTTTATTTCGCACACGTCACAAGTGGTTTGAGCAATTCATGGGTGTCTTCAGCCATGGAACCTCACCAATCTTCAGGGCATTTAAAATCCTATCACATGCTAGAAATATAAAAAAAGTATAGGCAGCTGTTAGCTTCTCATTCAAGAGTACATTTCTGCAACCATTTATGCCACCATCATGATATAAAATGTAAGAAATCTGTTGGGCCACATCTTATCCACACGTCCCATCCACTTTTCTTTTCAGAAAGTCTAGTCAAAAGTTTCAAAAATTTTGCCTAAAAATGTGAGACTTTTCTACACCAGTTTTCAGACAAAAAAAGGTCTTTATAAATTGGACTCCTTAAGTTTAACACTAAACTTTTGAAACGTATCAGAGGCGTGTTAGGAGCTATGATTAGTGGGGCTCTCAGTGTGCTCAGTAAGCTGATGACAGACCCAAGGGAAATTTTTAACCCCATCTTCAGCTAATATTGAGCTGAGTGCTTCAACTCCTTCAATCCATCATCTGGACCCCTGCCGATCCAAACTTCTGTCGTGTCACTATGATTCAGAAAAACATTTTTGGAAAGTGCATTTATTCCTTAAATTTACCTGCATTCACCCAAGAAATATTCTGTTTCCTTAGGAATATGCTGTAGTTATAAGTCCATTTTAAAAAAAAAATAAGAAAGCTGCTTAGGCAAGAGAAAACTTTTAAAACTAATAGCAGCTAAATGTCAGGAACATTTTATTTGGGCTTAGTTCACACACATTTTTCTCCTTTCCGTAAGTAGATAATTAATGCCTTGTTATTGCTTTCTAAAAGCATTTCCATTTCCAATAAAAATTTAAGTTCACTTCTAAAAAAGCATTTTTCATAAATAGCTGAAAAAATATTTTTTTTATACGCTTTTACTATGTGTTAAACTTTGCAGGGTTACAAGCAAACTCCTCTCCCCCGAAATACAGAAAATATAGGTTGGGCAGTACTCTGGATCACCACAGCTAGGACACGTAGAGCCAGAGTGCCTATTTACCATGCGTTTTCATTGCTACCCAACCATCCCAACTTTCTGGTTGCTTGGGGGTGGGCATTTCTGATTAATTGACAGATCAATTCAACAGTATTGTTGCACCACTGGACTCAATACGTGGCCTCTCAGCTAGTGGGAGAGACATGGAGAGTGCTGTAGAGCAACTTCTGGGCTACTGTTCATACCCAAGAGCCACTTTATAGCAATTGAATGGGGTTTAGAGGGGTGGCCAAGTTTAGAACACAGCACGCATGACCCAGCCTCAGTGAATGTGGCATCTGCTACCTTGTTGTAAAGGGGACTGAACACTGCTGCTGCTGTTTAGGAACATTAGCCAGCTCCCTTAACAATGACCAGAAAATAAAAACGTGACAGCTTCATGCATTTCTATGTAGCTGTCATGCTCTGGTTGGGAGAGGCCACAGTCAGACAGTCATCTATATCGGACTGAGGATAGAATGCAGGGCACGGACTGGCCAGTGTCTCTCCCAACCTGAGCATGACAGATTCATGTATTTCTATACAGCTGTCATGCTCTGGTTGGGAGAGGTGCGGCCAGTCTGATCACTACGGTCCGATCTTGATCATTTGTAAGGCGGTTTGACTTCGCCCTTTGGCAGTAGATCTTCAACATCCACTGAGCAGAGTGCCACACAGCAGTGGCACAAATAGTCCTCCTGTTGCTGAATGGACTCTATGGGAGCAACCATACGGCTTGATCATCCGGTCATGTCTTGTAAACTCTTACATAAAGTGTAAATACAGTAACGTATTGGACCAACATTAACATCCTTTATTAGTTATGGGATATCTGTCAGTGTTATATCTTTATCTAATACTCCCGTGAAGGAGGAAGATCCATCACTCAGCCCGACATAGGTGGAAAACGCAAATCCCTCTAAGGAGAGGAGGTGTAAAATTTTCATGTCTCATGAAGGTTGACTCATTGACCCAAAAGCATAGAAACTTCTGCATTATCTGACTTGTCAGTTCCATCCAATTAGTTACCTATCCGCAGTATTTCATTTTTTACTAATCTCCTCATTAATAACCCTGTGCGGCTAGTGAATCTGCATATAAAGTAAACAGCTTGAATAACCAGAAATGCTATTAGAATAATTTACAATTCATCAAGACAAATTCAGGAAAAGAATAATTTACTTGTCACGCATGTCTATTATTGCAAATTACAATTCATCAAATAAAATGCATCTAGCGATTTCCCATTCTGCTCATACAATGTTACCTCTGGGACTCTCTGCTGTTTCCCTGTAATTTGTACACAGCCTCACTATAAAGCGTTGCCTTTAAACAAGGCATTGAAACATCTTGACGTCTCGCAATTTGCAGCCAACATTTGAAAATCTATTCAAATGGAAGCAGCTAAAGGAAATATGGATTAGTATGTCCTGAGCGGGTACCGAGAGTGGAAGTGACTGGCGTCGGATTCGATGCTCTTCTCCATAAGGAGCATGAGCTATTTGCATGTTCTTCAAAATGTAAAGCCAGTTGTGATGCATGCATTATGTATGGAGAGTAACACAAGACTACTTCAAGGAGCAAGACGGCAAGAACCTCCATGCGACTGCTGGGCAGGATATGCGCCCGCCACACAAGTGCAAACAGGTTGGTTTGATCAGAGATGCATTTTGTTAAGTTCACAAAAAAGAGAGCCCTAGATCTACAGAAAAGCTTAGATGTTTAGAAAATGATTTCAAAGATACTGTAGATGTTCACAAGCTACAAAACGAAGAAATGATTGTGATCAAAGAATACAACACAGATATAAATGCTTTTCCTATCGATTCGAATGTGCGTCTACAGCAGGGGTGGGGATTCTTTTTTCTGCTAAGGGCCATTTGGATATTTATACCATTATTCGGGGGCCATACAAACTCCGCCCACAAAGCACATCCTGACTTTGGCACTGGTTTCATGACTTAATCTTTCATTGCATGCCCTTCAATGTTCAGTAGTGAACACTGCGTGTGTGTGCTAACAGAGCAAGAAGAAATTAATGAGATTGTGGCAATCAAAATACAGCTCCCTTCCCAAGAATGTGGTCCCTGAGAATCTGCTCGGGGGCCTGATAAAAGGTCATCGAGGGCCGTAAATGGCCCTGGGGCCTGAGGATCCCCACCCCTGGTCTACAGCCTGCAAGGCAGGACGGAGCTCGGATTCTAAAGTCAGGCCGACCTAATATATGAGGGAATGTTTGTGGTGTGGGAAAAGGTAACGGCGTGTCCACACTGCGTGATGTGCAGGTATCAAATAGCCGGCGACTTGACACAAGATCGGTAGTTGTTTAACCATTTCTTCTGAAGCCAACTTCAGTTTTTACTCTTCCTTTTTTTCCTCTCCTTCTTCAATGAGCCATAACTTTTGAAGTTTTTATTTTTTGCCGGCATAGTCGTGTAACGGATTATTTTTTGCAGGACGAATTTTAGTGTTTTAGTTTTGATTGACATCATTCGGTTTAACATTCAAAGAACTTGAAATTTAGCAAAAAATTTCAAGTGCAGTGAAATTGTGAAAAATAAATTACATTTTGCCCTGAGATTTTTGGGTTTAGTTTTTACGACATTCGTTCTGTGTAAAAAATTATTCTGAATTATGATCCTCCAGACCTGTATGCTTACTGTGATACCAAATTTGTATAGGTTTTTGTTTTTTTATTTAAGTGGAGAAAAAAGTTTAGATATTTGCAAAAACAAAAAATTAAAAAAGCTCTACAAAAATGACTTCTGGCTTTTGATTTTTGTTTTTCTCTACACCTCATTTACAGATTAAGATAACTAATTGTATGTTTTGTATATTCAGACTTTTTGAACAGTGTGGTAACAGATAGGTCTACTATATTTTTAAAAAAAAAATGTAAACTTTTTTTTAATTTTAATGGGGGAAAAAGGTAGAAATTTCAACTTTTATAGTTTTATTTTTTAATATTGTTAATATATATATATATTTTTGGACTTTATTTCTTAGTCCCTTGAACTTGCGATTTTCGGATCGCTTACCCTATAGACTGTAAAACCATAATATTGTAGTGCAAAGTGAAAATTGCATCGCTTTTGAAAGTCAGAGTATAGCTCAACTTTGGAAGAATATCAAGATAGCTGCAATGGGGGCAATCTCGTCTTGGTAACCTGTAAGCATGAAAAGCGGCGCTAATTGAAATGCCGTCATCAGACAGTTATCAAAACCCTTTTCAAGAAATTCTTCTATTATCTGGACCAGAAAGCTCCACATATGGTTCTTACACAAGGAATACAAACCTGTAGGCCACAATAAAACACAAAATGATTGTCTCCATTGTTTACACTTTCCAGAAGGACTTACAAAGCCCCTGTCCTTGTTCATCCAGTGTCTGTAGATGTGAGCAGGCCTCTTAGTAATCCACAGCCCCCTCACTGATGGTGATCTTGACCGAGGCTGGAAGATTTCTGTAAAGCAGAATATGACGAAATTGTGCTTGGTATATCTCTAACTGGTACAGCACATGACAGCGTATAATTGAATTTCGGTCTGAAGAGCTTTTCATTTCTATTTCTACTTCTGTGAGTTTTTACCAAGATTTAGCATCAGTATTTCAGAACACAACTGTCTTTTGAGGTAACAGCTAGCAAACATTGGAGACATCGAACAGATTTAACTCATGTGAAAAAGTGAAGTCTGAGCTAGAGAATAATATTTAGACAAAAAAGTCCAGGTTCTAACAAGATGACAATTGAGTCCAAAATGTTATCCATCTCTATATATAAAAATTAGTGTGAAACAAGAGAAATATAGAACTAATAGGTAATAAATCTAAAAAAGAAGTATCACTTCATTGAGTATATGTAAAGGTCTTACAACAATAGACTGAATGAATATAGACATGACAAAAATACGGCAGAATAATCCAAGTGCGACATAAAGGGGCACACTGCTGCCCATATATGCATAAATACCAAGACAATACAGGGTTAATAACAAGTGTATATCCTATGTAAAGGTATGAATGCAGAGGGAGAGAGCTCAACAATAAAATGGTCAAAGTATATAGGGAATTTGGCAAGTGAGCATGAGACAGGTAACAACGTGTGTATGCGCATAAACTGTCAGCGCCAAAAGAGTCTAATAAGGGCCAATGCCAGAGAAGACCAAATGAAGAGACACTCAACCAAAGATGTAAAAGGCAGCGGACACCACCCCAGAGCCGGGTGGAAGAGCCCCTGATGCCAGGTTGGAGGCTCAGGCCTCCGACCTGGCTTCTCGCTTTCGGGCCCGTGGTTACTCCAACAGATGCATCAAAAAAGGCTATGTTCGAGCTAGGGCTACTCCACGTGCCAGTCTGATGGGACTCAGTCGGTGCCCACAGGCTTTGGGCCGATCAGGTTCATCTCTACTTTCAATCACTGCTGGGATGACATGAGGCAGGTACTCCAGAAACACTGGTCTGTACTGAGTGCTGAGTCATCTTTGGGTACTTCTCTTGGTACCTCTCCGGCTATGACTGCCAGGAGATCAAGAAATCTTAGTGACCTCCTGGTTCATAGTCATTATGTCCCTCATGTCAAATGTCCGTTTGGCTCCCATGGTCCCGTACTTGGTTCTTTCCAATGTGGCCGTTGCCTCGCCTGCGCAAATGTCCTGCGCTGCTCCACATTCCAGTCCTCCGATGGCAAAAAAAGTTTTGATATACGGCACAGGATCACATGTAACACAGCAAATGTGATTTATTATGCCACTTGTGACAAATTTATATTGGTTTGACATCTAGAGAGTTGAGGCTGCAGGTGCGGGAGCATGTGCGGGACCTTTGCGCAGCCAAGTCTACGGCTGACCCCTCTTTATTGAAAACAATCCCACGCCATTTCTTTTTATATCATGATTGTGATCCCTCTAGCTTTAAGGTTAGAGGGATTGATTGTATACATCTTGGCGTGAGAGGTGGAGATTATAAAAAGATTCTGGCACAGGTCAAAGCCAAAAGGATAGTTACTTTGGGTACCATGACTCCCGCTGGCCTTAACGAATCCCTGACTTTTTCCTCTTTTCTTTGACCACGGTGGGTGGATTCTTGTGAGATATATCTGTCCGGGCGCAATGATTCCTATTACTATAGCCATTTTTGTATCCACTTGTATCCCTGTTTGACCCCTATCCGGGTATTTTTGGTATTGTTGTTTTTAACCTTTTAACACTTATTTCTTTTCCATGTTTATGTTTTTAGCTGGACCTCATGACACGTCTTTTCTTCTTGGACTTTTCATCCATCTGGGCCGGTGTTCCGCTATTCCTTTGTGAACCGTTTCCTGTTATATAATTGATTTTTACTCTTTTGTAAATGTAGTTTTTTACTATTTCATTGTTGTTTCCATGAACAGTGTATATTATGATGTTTACATTATGATGTCTGTAATTTATGCATATATTGTTGCTTGCACGTAGCACTTTCTTTATGCTATATGCATATGTGCAATACTTATCATTGAAGATGCATCTTGTTATTGTGATATTCTTATATATGGTTTATTTCTGTGGCTATTGCTACCAGCACATATTTCGATGTCTGTATATATATATTTATATTGCTTTACGCATTTCTTTATATGCTTATGTGTAACACCTATTACTGCTTATACGCTATGTCGTTATAACATCCTTCATTGGGTTAATTTTTGTGCCCACTGTTCTCATGGACACTTTCATTGTCGTTTGGCTGTGTCTGTGTGCGCATGCGCCTTGTGCTCACGTGTCCCGGGGAAGCGGGGAGCGTCTTCTGTGTCCTCCGTGCGCTCATTGGGAATTCCCCCTCCATCTGCGCGTGCACCTGGAGACTTGACGTCTTCCTGCTTATGCTGGGTCCCGTGGTGTGCAGCGCCGACCTCAGCGCTCACCTTGGCCCAGCGATTACCTGCTGACCACGTCACATGTGTTATAAAGGTCCTTTGGTACACTTTTTGGATACTCCCCTTGAGAAAGCGGTGCTTTGTGCACGCGAAACATGCGTTGGGGCTCTTCCACCCGGCTCTGGGGTTGTGTCCGCTGCCTTTTACATCTTTGGGTGAGTGTCCCTTCATTTGGTCTTCTCTGGCATTGGCCCTTATTAGACTCTTTTGGCGCTGACAGTTTATGTGCATACACACGTTGTTACCTGTCTCATGCTCACTTGCCAAATTCCCTATATACTTTGACCATTTTATTGTTGAGCTCTCTCCCTCTGCATTCATACCTTTACGTAGGATATACACTTGTTATTAACCCTTTATTGTCTTGGTATTTATGCATATATGGGCAGCGGTGTCCCCCTTTATGTCGCACCTGGATTATTCTGCCATATTTTTGTCATGTCTATATTCATTCAGTCTATTGTTGTAAGTCCTTTACATATACTCAATAAAGTGATCCTTGTTTTTTAGATTTATTACCTATTAGCTCTTTATTTCTCTTGTTTCACATGTCTTGTTTGAGCAGGTATTTTTCTCTTTTCAGGGAGTCTTGGCATTTTGCCAATTGGCATTTTTTGTGCCATCAAGGTGTTTTGTTTCTTCATATAAAAATTAGTGTATATATGTGTGTATCAGCCACGCCCACTCCACATAGCCCCACTCAATCACTAAGCATCTTTCTGACCCCAGAGCTGTTTAAAAGATGAAAGCTGAGCTGTGATTGGTTGCTATGAGCAACAGTTTTCCCGCTCCACAACACCTCAGCAGGCAATGACTGGGTGGGAGAAATCTAGCATCCCCGGGAACATAAGCTCCCAGCCATTGCCTGCCTCCCAGAAAGAGCAGAGAGCACATGACATAAATGAATCATCCCCTCCTGTGCCCATATACCCATCACACATACTCTATCCCATAGTCCAGTGCCCATATACCCATCACACATCCTCCATCTAGTGATGTGTCATTTGCGAACGATCCGACACAAAGAGCAGGCTCCCTGCTGTAAATGATGGGAGCCAGCACCCCAGTGAGAGCCACTAAAATCCCCGAATGGCTCTCACTGGGTGTAAAGTCCCGGTGTTCAGCATACGTAACCCCGCCCACCCAAACAAAACTCTGCCCACTCAAGAAAGTAATTGGTCCCTAGAAAGTGGGTGGGGTTAATGTGGTAGGTGGGCGTGGTTTCGGACGCCTGAACACGCATGCAATAGGGATCCATTTAGGATCCAAAAAGAGCTGGCTCTTTTTGGTGAGCGGAGCCGTGAGAGCCAGATCATCAAAAAGAGCCAGACTGCCAATCACTACCTCCATCCCATAGTCCCATAGGCACATCTTCCCTCTTACAGGGATCCCCAGTATGGAAGTTAGGGCAATTCTACTCAGTGCTCTGGTTCTGACCCCAGGCCTCTCTTAAAGGGATCCCCAGTACATAAGTGAGGGCAAATCCACTTTGCACTTTGGTACTGACCCCAGGCCTCTCTTAAAGGGATCTCTGCTATGGAAGTTAGAGCAAATCCCTCAGCACTCTGATTCTGAACCCAGACTTCTATTAAAGGGATCATTGGTATGGAAGTCAGGGCAAATTTACTCAGCACTCTGGTTCTGACCCCAGGCCTCTCTTAATGGGATCCCCGGTATGGAAGTTAGGGCAATTCCACTCAGTGCTCTGGTTCTGACCCCAGGCTGACGGGATGATGTGGCATATTAGGGGTAGTAGTCCGGTGGCTCTGATGGGATGATGTGGGATATTAGTGGTAGTTGTCCAGTGGCTATGGCTGATGGGATGATGTGGGATATTAGTGATAGTTGTCCGGTGGCTCTGGCTGACAGGATGATGTTGGGTATTAGGGGTAGCAGTCTGGTGGCTCTGACGGGATGCTGTGGGATATTAGGGGTAGTAGTTCAGTGGCTCTGGCTGACGGGATGATGTGGGATATTAGGGGTAGTAGTCCGGTGGCTCAGGCTGACGGGATGATGTGGGATATTAGGGGTAGTAGTCCGGTAGCTCTGGCTGACAGGATGATGTGGGATACTATAGTGAATGTGGCTATGTAGAGTGGGCGGGGCTATACCCTTAGTTTTATATATATAGATATAATCATTATAATTTGTTATAACTAACCATAGTTAGTTACTATGCCCGGGCAATGGCAGGCTCTTCACCTAGTAAGATATAGAGATATCATTAGTCAACCAGGTTCCTCTCTTTCTGTAGCCTGACCATGACAAAAGTGGATCCAAAAGCTTTTGGGTTACAGAGGTTGCCTATTCTTGAATTTCATGATGGAGTCCAGTTTATCAAGCTGCAAAAATCTATAATAATAAATGCACTAAGCAGCTTCCGGGTTGTAACAACTTCCGTCCAGTTGTAACTGGTGACGTCACAGCACACCACTTGTCATGTTAACCCTCAACACACCACTCCTCCTCAACACACACTCCTCTCACCTTTCACCATCTCCACTCACTCTTTCACTCCACATACTACCCTTTCTCTCACTCCGTCTCTCATACTCACGCCGTCATCGCCGCTGCTCCACGATCCCCGGCATTTTCTTCCGCCGGCGCCATCCTGGATCCAGACGTTGTCCACGCCGGCGACATGTTCTTGCGGCGACGCCATCTTGGATCGGCGAAATCCCGCGATACTCAAGATGGCGTCGCTGCAAGAACATGTCGCTGGCGTGGACGACGTCGGGATCCAAAATGGCGTCGGCAAAATCTCGCGAGATTTCGCCGACGCCATTTTGGATCCCGACGTCGTCCATTCCGGCGACATGTTCTTGCGGCGATGCCATCTTGAGTATCACAGGATTTCACAATACTCAAGATGGCGCCGCCGCAAGAACAGGTCGCCGGTGTGGACAACGTCGGGATCCAGGATGGCGCCGGCGGAAGATGATGTCGGGGATCGTGGCGCAGCGGCGATGACGGCGTGAGTATGAGAGACGGAGTGAGAGAAAGGGTCGTATGTGGAGTGAAAGAGTGAGTGGAGATGGTGAAAGGTGAGAGGAGTGTGTGTTGAGGAGGTGTGTGTGTTGAGGGTTAACATGGCAAGAGGTGTGTCACTATCCTCCCGATGCGATAGCATCGGGCCTTAATCTAGTTTAATATATTATCCTGACAATGAAGCAAAATCCTTGATGGGCTGCCACCCACAAAGTCAAAATGATTTTCATGACTGAACGTTCACTTTACGGTCTCCTTGACATAATGTTAAGAAATGTAAAATATTTTTCTTGCATTATGGTTGAGATCCCAACCAAAGCATATTTGTGTAAGGAGAGGTTCTATGGGGCTGACATCTCTAAGGCTTCAAGGCTTCTTGCTCGCCTCCTTTAGAGCATAAAACCCTGATAACTATTCTAGTACATGAAATGATAATACAATTTGATCCATCCTTGTTATAGATTATGTAATATGTGGAGGAAGAATTCTTAATGTACCATACAGGCGTGTTTGTTACAGTGAGAAATGGAACTCTTTAGATTTGGAAATGTGGGTACGGAAAGTATTCAGACCCCTTTAAATTTTTCACTCTTTGTTTCATTGCAGCCATTTGGTAAATTCAAAAAGTTAATTTTTTTCTTATTACTGTACACTCTGTACCCAATCTTGACTGAAAAAAACAGAAATGTAGAAATTTTTGCAAATTCTTTTTTTTTGGGAGGGGGGGGCGGTCCAGTGCAGTCCGGTCCAATGGGTGTCGCAGGTCAGGGTCTCGCGCCTCCCATTTTCTTGCGATGCCACCCTCCTGTTGCTTCATCGCTCTCCGGAATCGCCCTCCTGCGCAGGCGTGCTTATCTTCCCTGTTGAGGGCAGACCAAAGTACTGCAGTGCGCAGGCGCTGGGAAAGGTCAAAGAGGCCCACTGCCTGTGCACTGCAGTAATTTACTCTTCCCTCAACATGGCAGAAAAGTACGCCTGTGCAGGAGCGCGATGACGGGGAGCCATGAAACAAGCAGGAGGGTGGCATCGCAAGAAGATGGGAGGAGCCGGACCCGAACCTACAACACCCATCGGAATGGACCGCCCCTCCAGGTGAGTATAAAATCTATTTTTCTTAACTTTCAGGTCGGACCGGGGGCTTATATACAGCATTATAGATAAGCCCTGAAAGGCAGTGGCCGCATCTTATAGCAGCCAAAACAGCTGATAGGTTCCCTTTAAAGAAACATTGCCTGAACTACCACTTCTCTCCTACAAACAGCCCCCTAACTTAAGGAATCTCCTTGTTATAAGTGTCCTCTCATCACCATCAGTGACGGGCACATTCCCATGCAACAATAAAAAATGCAAAACTTGTATCCACATATTACGAACAAATACAGTCCGCATACCAAACACAAATCGGGTTCATAAGGTCATGGATTTCTTCTCATGTACATCTTCCAGTGTGGTGTACATGATACAATGTAAAAGGTGTCCTGGAGGTATCTGTATTGGGGAAACCATGCAAAACTACAAACAAGAATGAATCTACAATGAGGAATCAGCTGAACATGCATGTAGGAAAACATTTCTCTGGGCCTGGACACCGTATGACAGATTTAAAGGTTTTAAAGGTCATTTTAAGGATGACAGAGAAAGAATTTGGGAATTCTTTGACACTAGGACTCAATTTAACACCTTGATTTATGACTTGCTACATGGATACAATTCACACCTCTACCAGAAGGACCCCAGATAACTAAGGAAACATTCCCACGGCCTCTTCATTTCAGCAACCAAAATTTGATTTTCTTGGCGTATCTTTAGGAGGCATTCCCCTTCTTCCTCATGAACAAACGTCTTTCTGTAATATCTCTTAAATGTTGTGCTCTTGTCCTATTAATTCATTTGTAATCCAGCCTGAAGAAGGAGCTTCTGGGCTCTGAAGGCTTGCAAACATATATTTTTCGTTAGCCAATAAAGATATATATCTGAGAATACTTTTGTCATTTTTAGGCATAAAAGTATTTACATAAATTTTTCTGACTAGCACGGTATCACAATATAACTTTTTTATTGTACATTTTGTTTTGAAAATGAACTGCAGTCAGGGTGAGGGGGTTTCTAAAACAGGAAAAAACCTTTAAAAGTATGTGTATACAGAGAATTTGGAGTGCTGTATCGGTGAAACAAAGCTGCAACCACTATAAAAATAGTGTAAAAAAATAAAAGACCAACTGGAGAACAAGATATAAAGAAGGCGTTGAGGCATTTACTAGCACTAGTAAAGATTTACAGTACTTTCAATGGAAGATTATTTTTACTTAAACCAAAGTATTACATACGTTTTGTGTGTTAAAAATAGTCTATTCCTGTCCCAGTTCTCTCAAGAATCAGAATGGAGCGGCAGTCCATAATTAGTGGAGAATCCCTACACTTGTTCTTCCAGTATCGCCCGCTCACTGGTCTCAGTTCTCGGTGTAATTGTCCTGTTGGCTACAATCATCTACATTGAATCTTGAGATGTAGAACATTTTTGAACTTAAATCAACAGCTTTTCAAGGTAGAAATATCCTAAACACAACCCCCCTCTTCCCGCCACCACACAGAAATAACACAGAAGTGGCATTTCGATGACTTAAGCACATTATGTGCGGCTGTTTACTCATCGCGCAGTAATGACACAGCCGGTGGCGTTCAACTCAAAAACAACTTTCAAGAAATTGTTACTGTAATTTATGACTCACATTTACATGTGCAGCTGAAAACTTCACGTCTACCTCACTTTTGGCTATATTAGATTTAATAAGAGCAAACTAAGAATTGGAAAAAGAGTTTCCTCCCTTTAAAGTCACCCCCAGAAACCTCTGGCCAAACTATTTCATCCAACTGCCACCTACACAAGGGACACTAGACTCAGCAGCTGTTCATCTCCTTGAGAACAAAATGATCAGCCATTGGAAATTGGACATGCCTGATCCCTATGTCTGTTGACATCATCTGTGATGGGGAAGTTGGGTGAACTAACCAAACCCGGGTTCAGCGTCCTTTAGTCTATTGCTTATGGGGTCTTAAGGGACACTACAAACTTCAGGCAGACAATCCTGTAGATGGGATTGTCTGATATTAGAATTTTTATTATCTTTGTCTAGTATTGAAGCGAAGCCTAAGTCTTCTAATTGATGCTCTATCACAATACCAAGCACAGTAAACGGTCAAGAAAGGCGCTGTTTCTGAAGAAAAAGTTTTTTTTATCTCATGTAACCCTTGCGTTTAGTTTTTCTCTTCATTAAAAAAGACATTAATTTTCTAACGCATTGTTAATTATTATTTTATCTAGAGTATGTGGTCATGTTAAAGAGGTATTTTGGTAATTTGAAGATACCACCTATCCACAGGATAGCTGGTAGCTTCTCAACCAGTGTGGATTTACTACAGTCACCGTAGTTATTCCAGAACAGAGGTCTTCTGAATGAGGCCAAAGCATACATGCTCGAATACTGAACCAATCATTCTCCTGTTAAGGTTGTCCCACTAGGACTTCCGGAGATAGCAAAGCATGGTACTTGGCTAAATCCAGCAGTCCCATAAAGAATGAATAGAGTGGTGCCCAGAAATGTGCACTACCAAATAATCTCATTGTGGCACAGAAGTCCTCCATTCTGGTGATCAGTGGGGGTCCATAATTGTAACCACAGTGTTGCACCATTGTTTAGGATATATTGAATATATTATGGATTGTTCTGGTGGTATGGGGAAATATTTCTCCCCTTTTCTATAGTCAATTTTTCCACTCAAGACTAACACCAGGATAAATTTCGGCCATGTCTATGGGACTTGATGTTTTTGCTGCACCAACATAAAATAATACGCAAAAAGCATCCTTCAATCATTTTCCCTATAAGCAGTATTAAAAAGTTATAAAAAGTCTATTCCTCCTTACATGGTCCAGTGTGCAACATTGCCCATCAAGACTGAGTCATGCGCGCAGAACAATTTACCTTTGGATGTCGGAAATGACCTCTTTAACTGGTGTTATAATCACCTATGGCACTGCAGCAAACAAAAAAATAATCATGCAGTGGCCACAGCAGCCGGAACGACTGGAGCAGTCTAGACTATTGTGTTACAAGCCTCATAGAGAAAGCCCAGAGGGAATGTTATTTTACCAATATATAGTCATCTGTTCCTGTTATGAAGGTTGTGCCACCACTGGAAGTATTAGAGCTCTCCTGCAGAGTAAACCATGAAAAGATGATATGTCCGCCCCTGGCTATGACACCCATAATCTATTATGGAACAGAGAGTGAAGATAATACCTTTGTCGATTATTCAGAGCGGAGAACATTTACAAAAGATGCCACTTGCACTGGCTGACTCACACCAGGGTTCAGCAAAATGATTTGCAGGACCATGGTCCAGTCGGACCGTAGCACTGTTAACGGCCTACTACCTTCCTGCATCCTCAGCACGTCTTCTAATTAGTAGGCCTCCACAATGTCATGATGTGTGTTACAGTGTGACACGGCATTGGGCCTAAAAAGCAGAGGAGACCCAACGGAGTACAGACATGGCCGCTGGACCAGGTTCCGGCTAATCGTTTTGCTCAGCTATTGACTTCAATGGATGGTGTGTAATTCGTCTTTTCCCCAAGAAGTCACGTTGTAGAAATTGAATATGTGCTACAGAGTTCACTATGAAATTACAGCTGGTGTTTAAGGATCCTGGCAGCAGGACTAGTCTATATTGGGGATTTTTTTTAGAATAATTCATTAGTCTAGGAAACCCATTTCCATATTAAGGAATTCAGAAATAACATCAAAGTGTCCTCTGCAACGGCTCCTCCACTTTGGCAGACTGTAGAGTGTCTACAGAGAGAGTCTCTAGCTTTGGAGAACATTTCTTATCCTCCATTACACATCTCATTGATATATAGGAGCAGTGCACTGCTTAGCTTCTCCTATGGTGGCATTGCATGGACCCAGAACACCTAGTATCAGGTTACCTACAGTTTATAGGTGATTGATGATAATCATTGTAGAGGGACGCTTTGTGACCTGAATTCAAGAATTCGATTCAAGGAGAAACTTTGCTTGTCCAAAGAGGGCGACTCCTTTGGTGCTGTTCCCTTTAAATCCATCCTTGTGCGTTTCTCTCTGAGGTTACATCACACATAATAAGCAGCTTTTAATTTGTGTATTTTCTCTATCCTATTAGCTGTGTCTATTTGAGACATCCATTAAAGTCAACAGACTTAATTTTATGGAAGGTTTCCTACCAAACATATTAGATTTTGCCTTCAAATGAGCACTGTAGACGGGTTAATGGATGTCTTAAACAGATAATGTTATTAATGGGAAAATTGCATGAATTAAAGCTAGACTAGATATGTTTCAGTGAGAAGGATTTGTTTTAATTCTGTCATTTTGTTTCTTCCGTTGAATTAACACTATTACAACCGTCCCGTTTATTTATTTTCTCACTGATTGCAAAATGTTCCCCGGTCCTCCATGGTCTTTGGATACTGTGAGTTTCAGTAAATTACTTTTTATCCAAATTTTTACTCAAATGGAATGTTATGAGGGGCTCAGGTATGCATTTCAAACTTAAAAGCTATAAAGGCGTGTAGAAAAACCTAGTAATAAGTGCTCAGTCTCCCTGCAGCAGCCCCGCAGGAGAAATTAGGTATTACATGTTTGTCATTCAAATGAGTAACGTAGGAAAGGACAGGTCCTCCAGAGGAGGAGATGATCTTGATGTCTGCTGTCCACTCTGGCCAAAAAATAAGGAAGACCCTTCTTATTGGATATATGGAATATGTTCTCTGAAATGGAAAAATCCCCTAATTTTCCTAAAGAACATGTAACTCTTCCCTTCAACCCTAGACAAAGACTGGTTGGTTATATGTTTCTGGTATGGTTGGACAATTAGAACCTTGTCATAATAGACTTCTCAATTTTACAAAATAGTACATTTGAAGGTGAAGCTTAGGGAAGGACATGTTCGATGAGCATAAATCTCCTTTATAGCTGCCTTTCTGCATATAATCTGAAATTGAACAATAACTTTTCCAGTATTGTTGAATAAAATGCTACATTTTTGGGTATACAGCTACTATGCAAAGCAATGCACACAAGATGTCGTGAACTGAGCTTCATGCAGAACCAGGTCAGTGTAACACAGAGACGGCGATGGAGGCATGTGCATAGATGTAGAGTAAATATGTCATAGGGAACACCCTCAAAACTCAGAATCTGTAGCTCCAATAATAAGCATGGTAAAGAAAACAGTGGGAAAAAAGGGGAGTATGAGGCCTACACATGACAAGGGTTATAGGAAACATGTGGAGGAAAGAGTTTAGAATTTGGAGAAGTTGGGACTTACCAAGATCGATGGATTGGCGGATCTACTTACTAGGATTTAGGACGAGAAAATGTTTTATTTTACCTTTGAGCTAGCTTGAAAATTGCACCTTGAACTAACAGATTCATTCTCTAATGAATTCAGCTTGTCATGGAAACAGACTTGGCATAAAGTGAGGAGAAAAATGCATCCAACATCACGTAAGGAGAAGTCACCTAGAACTACATCAAATTATTGTATAAAAAATGTCTAGCCACTGGTGGTCATGTATCATATTATTGCCTGTACGATAGGAAATAATCTAGGAGGAATCCAGCTGCAAAATCCACAAGTCAGACGTGCAGATTTTTGATCTTATAAAGGTCAAATTTACAAGATATTTGCAACATAATCTTAAGAAAAATCTGCTGCATGTGAGAAGCGTTTGGAAAATCCACATTTATCCACATTATCTTGGAAACTTGCAATAGTTTTGACCTGTCTAAGCAGAGCCTGAATAATTAATATACTGGTCTGTATTGGAAAACCACAGCATATAGCGCTAGAGGCATGTACCAGATGTGAGCCTGTCGTTTAGCTGTTTACAGAGTTAAAGAGGGTCACTTTATTTTTTTTTTAAAGAGGGTCACTTTCCATAAACAATTACCATTACCGCTGTTCTCCTGAATGTGGAGCTGTTTTTCTTTTGTTCCTGGGCCTCTCTGCTCCCAAGATATGGCCCCTCTTCTCTGGAAATAAATCTCATCTTTTTAGCCAACTGGGCAAGGCCTTTAAGATGACGCCCACAAAGAAGGGATGATGGCCACGCCCATTTATCTAATAAGGTGGAGATGGTGTTAGGGTGTGTGCACACGCAGCGGATTCTGCTGTGGATCCGCAGCGGTTTTGGTCCTGCGGATCCGCAGCAGTTTCTGCTGCGGTGTACAGTACCATTATAATCAATGGAAAATAAAAACCACAGTGCACATGCTGCTGATTTTTCCGCGCGGATTTGCTGCAGTTTCAAATCTGCAGCATGTCAATTCTTTGCGCGGATTCCACTTCGGTTTGGCACTTACTCAATGACGGGTGTCAAACCGCAGAAAAACTGCAGATAAACCGCAGGTCTTTTGACCTGCGGATTTACCTGAGGTTTTTCTCAAATCCACGCGGAAAATTCCGCAGAACAATGTGCAGCGCGTGCATGCAGCCTTATAACTTTTACCTTTAACATGTTTGTCTATAATTTTCTTTCTAATCTCCTGAGATAACTCTTTCCTTCGCTTCCTCTGGTCCATGTTGAGGGTGATACACAACATGTCACCAAACAGCACAGTGAGTATCTGTAGCCCTCTATACAGGCCACTCACTGATTCCAAGATTGTAGACACCTGTGATGCTAATTAGTGGACACACCGTTATTTAACATGTCCCTTTTGTCACATTATTTTCAGGGGTACCATAATTTCTCTCCAGGCCTATTTCATGAGTTTTATTTTTTAAAAATCTGTGCAAGCATGATTGAAAAGCAAAGTCTGACTTTCATTTGTTCTTTTTCATAGATTTTTTATTATTACTTTTGTCAGATTCAAGTTATTTCTGTGACCAATGTGAGTTTTTCTGCCAATAAACGAAGGGTACCAACATTTTTGACCCCGTGTGTAATCTAATCTTCTATATTACTGGGATATATGTGTTATTATTGTGGATTTATCAGAGTTCAAATCAGTAGAAACTACTCCGGAATTACTGTACATTGTATGGCAACAATGACATTGCGCCATTTTATAAAATGTTTCAGAGGTCAAAGTGGATAATTAGAGTCCATTTCATCTATATGGTAATGAATTCTTTGCATGGTCTGGTCCCTATAAATAACAGCTGCTGCTTCTGCTGATGATGTCACGGAATGTTGGGGTCTCTGGCTCCACCCCCTTGCATTATGACATCACAGATCACACACGTTGTCAGGAGCTGCAGAGCCAACATTCCATTTGAGGGTTACAGTTACTGGAGAGAGAGGTAAGTCGGCTCTATGTCACTTCTTGTGTCCTTTATTCTCTTCTTCCATCATCTATTTCTTATTTATTTTTTTATTCATTAAGGAGCCTTTATTCTATATAATACAAGCAGGTCCAAAACTAATAGTGAACCCCTCAGATTAGGTGATGTCCTGGTCTTAAAGAATTTCTTCCACTAGTAAAGGGAAATATAGGATGTGACAGGATGTGACGGGATTTATCTCTAAGCACAGAAATGACAATGATTTACCCATTATCCATCACATTTTATTGGTTTCTGACTTTGCTCATCAGATCCATAGAACAATTCAGCAATAACTGGAACATGACGACATCTCGATTTTTGGGCCATGTATTGTTTTAGAATCATCCAAATTTGGGAGCTGAGTTATATCATGTAAAGGGAACATATTGAGCCACAAGAAAATTATGTAATTTCCAGGTGTTATTGAGACTTATAGTAATATGCAGTCCAGATCAAAAACATAAATGCAACCAATATTGGTAAATTCTTGTACGACACCAATGTATATACATATTAGCTCCATATAGAGCGAAACTATTCAAATATTCCCCCACATTGGTAAGATTCATATTGTTTGATCTATCTAGTATATAGGGCAACGCACTTCAATGGAAGCCAGGAGGTGAAACGTGCGTTGAGGCGGCAGGCGGGGGTCTATCTTCATTACATGTAAGTTACTCTACTATAGGTTCATGCACTTTACTTTCTAGGCTATTTTTTGCCCTGTGGACATTAGGTGCTGCTTATATGCGGTTCAATTCAGATAAAGATGGTTGTGTACTGACATTCTATTTGTATGGACTAGGGCATTTCTGAGGGCGTTTACCCATGCAGCTATATGCACTAAAAGGCACCTTTTTTTGCCATTGGTATAGTTTTTGTGCACTGTCTCTTTATTATGCATCTATTATTATACTTCTAATAATAGGCTGTTGGCACCTTAATTTATATAGTATTGGCACTTTATTTATATAAATACCCTCTTTTGTGTCCACAAGTAGACTTCTTTGATATTTTGCAAAATTCAATATAATAATTGTGATGAAATTCTCCCCTTTTACCTTCTTGGTTAGCGGTATTCTTTTTTGATTTTGGTTTGTTTTTTTTGCAATTTTGCTGACTTTATAAAATTACTTATGCATAAAATAATTCTTGACCTCCCTTTCTCTGCCTAAATGTGGCATTGGTGGATGGTTTGCTTGTTGTCATAAGGTATATAGAGTTTTAAAAATTTTTGTGCCATTTAGGCTAAGTGCACACGTTGCAGAAAATTTCTGCACAAAAACCTGAATCCCTTCCCAGAAACCGCACCTATTTTTCCGCGGCGGTTTTTGTGCGTTTTTTGCGCGGTTTTGATGCGTTTTTGATGCGTTTTTTACCGCAGCGGTTTTTAAAAGCATGGGAGAAGCCTAAACCGTGGAAAAAAACGCAAAATTAATGTGCATGCTGCGGTTTTTACCGCGATGCGTTTTTTTCGCGGTAAAAAACGCATCAATGTGCACAAAAAGTGCAAAATGCATAGAAATGACTGTGCAGCTTATTTTTAGCGGTTTTATAGTGAAAACCGCGGTAAAAACCGCTAAAAAAACCGCTGTGTGTGAACACAGCCTTATTTATGTGTATCTTATGGTATTATGTGTGAGTGATGATGGATGCATGTATCTGGTGACTGACTCATTACAACTCCCCCTCCCTGGATATGTATGGTTTAGGGCTATTAGAGTAAGCGTCAGGGCCTCGTAGTGGCTGAGTCTAGGCCACAGTGCTCCCTGTCCACAGGACACTGCTATAAAAGAGTCGCATGGCTGCATGGCCATGTGCTAGTACAGACTCTTATGGTATTATGTGTGAGTGATGATGGATGCATGCAGGGTCGGACTGGGGTGTCTAGGGCCCACCAAGGAAATTAATTTTAGGGGCCCACCTACAGTAATGTACAACGCAACATTTAGGCTTTGAGACTGCGGAATTACACCATGGGTTCTTTTGCCGTATATCCCACGCCAAATCTGCATCATTTCAGCATCCTAATTCTACTAAAAGCTGCACCGTTGTTCATATGCTGCAGATCTTTCCGCACTGCGATTCATTTAATCCTTTAGTGCCGCAGGCCTGTTTTCACCTTAATGCCCAGGCCATTTTTTGCAAATCTGACCTGTGTTACTTTGAAGTTAAAAAGTGACCCCATTTTGGAATCTACACCCCCAAGGATTGACGTAGGGGGTATAGTGATCACTTTGTCCCAACAAGAGTTCCATGGTAGATGCTACACAGCCCAGCCAATCGAAGCGTTCGTATCTGCAGGGGGGGGCTAAAATTCGCCCGGACCAGCCAGGCAGCGTTGCTGCCTGCCGGTCTTAGCAGGGGAAGGCCTCCCGGTACCCGTGCGATTAGATGCCCCAATAGGCAGCACAGGTCCCCAATAGGCAGCATTGGTCCCTATAGGCAGCACAGGTTCCCAATAGGCAGCACAGGTCCCCAAAAGGCAGCACAGGTCCCCAATAGGTAGCACACGTCCCCAATAGGCAGCACAGGTTCCCAATAGGCAGTATTGGTCCCTATAGGCAGCACAGGTTCCCAATAGGCAGCACAACTCCCCAATAGGCAGCACAGGTCCCCAAAAGGCAGCACAGGTCCCCAATAGGTAGCACACATCCCCAATAGGCAGCACAGGTCCCCAATAGGCAGCACAGGTCCCCAATAGGCAGCACAGGTCCCCAATAGGCAGCATTGGTCCCAAATAGGCAGCACAGGTCCCCAATAGGCAGCACAGGTCCCCAATAGGCAGCACAGGTCCCCAATAGGCAGCATTGGTCCCAATAGGCAGCATTGGTCCCCAATAGGCAGCATTGGTCCCAAATAGGGAGCACAGGTCCCAAATAGGCAGCACAGGTCCCAATAGGCAGCACAGGTCCTCAATAGGTAGCATTGTACCCAATAGGCAGCACAGGTCCCCAATAGGCAGCACAGGTCCCCAATAGGCAGCATTGTTCCCTATAGGCAGCATTGGTCCCCAATAGGCAGCACAGGTCCCCAATAGGCAGCACAGGTCCCCAATAGGCAGGCACAGGTCCCTAATAGGCAGCCTTGTTCCCTAATAGGCAGCACAGGTCCCCAATAGGCAGGCACAGGTCCCTAGTAGGCAGCACAGGTCCCCAATAGGCAGTCACAGGTCCCTAGTAGGCAGCACAGGTCCCTAATAGGCAGCACAGGTCCCCAATAGGCAGGCACAGGTCCCTAGTAGGCAGCACAGGTCCCCAATACGCAGCACATACAGACAGTAACTCACTGACCCGGCGTTGGCCTGTGTACCAGATACACAGGCGACAGGCTGCGATGCGTCTGACTCTGAAGAAGAAGAAGACTGTCACTGTAATCCCGCGGCCGCGGTTGAGGCCTCCTGGATGGCCAGGCCCCGCACCGCCCGTCCTGCTCCTCCGGCCTCCGGGTGTGCGCAAATCACCGGTCCGTCACGCTGCCTGGGCTCAGCTCACATTGACTTGACAAGTCTGGGCAGTGGTGGTGACTCCTCCAGCGAGCTCCAGTTACCCGCCAATGCCGCACTGCGCGGGGTGTGCTGTGCTCTGTCCAGTAGTCAGAGACAGAGCAGAGAACGACCCGACGTATCAATGCGCGGTATCCGGAGCGGCGGGCGGGACTAGGAAGCAGAGCAAGAGTCCTCCTCTGCTCCTGCTCCTTGCCGGCTGCACTGCAGGAACATCAAAGTACCGGATCGCGGCTGTGAATCTCCCCGGTTCGGGGAACTGGCTGCTTTTTTAACAACCGGTTCCACCGAACCGGGGAGAACCCGCTGAATCCCACCCCTGGGCAGGGCCGGCTCCAGGTTTTTGAGGGCCCCGGGCGAAAAAGTCTCAGTTGGCCCCCCCTTAACACATACCACGACTCATGCCGTGTGACATCCATGGTGACGGCCAAAAACGGACTTCTCTCTGTGTGGATCACACGGACACGCATGTGATCCACACGGACACTCGCTCTGTGGCAAAACACGTTCATGTGATGGAGGCTACTGATTAGTAATGTACGCATGAAAGAAAGAAGAGAGGGGAAATAAAGAACAGAGAAAGAAAGAGAGAATGGAAGGAAGAAAAGAGAAAGATACAAAGAGAGAAAGAAAGAACATAGAAAGAACGAACAGAGAAAGAAAGAAAGAAAGAAAATAAAGAACAGAGAGAAAGAAAAGAAGAACAGAGAGAGAAAGAAAAGAACAGAGAGAAAGAGAAAGAAAGAGGGTAAAGAAAGAAAGAACAGATAGAGAAAGAAAGAGGGGAAATAAAGAACAGAGAGAAAGAAGAAAGAAAGAAAAAGAACAAAGAGAAAGAAAGAGTGGACAGAAAAAAAGAACAGAGAGAGAAAGAAAGAAAGAAAGAAAGAGGGGAATAAAGAACAGAGAGGGAGAGAAAAAAGGGGAAAGAAAGAACGGAGAGAGAAAAAGAGTTGACAGAAAAAAAGAACAGGGAGAGAGAGAAAAAGAAGGAGGGGAAAGAAAGAACAGAGAGGTAGAGAGAAAAAGAAAGAGGGGAAAGAACAGAGAGGAAGAGGGGAAAGAAAGAACAGAGAGAGAGAAAGAAAGAGAGGAAAGAGAGAACAGAGAGAGAGAAAGAACAGAGACAGAAAGAAAGAAAGAGAACAGAGAGCGAAAGAACAGAGAGAGAGAAAAAAAAGATTAGAGAGAAAGAACAGAGAGAGAAAGAAACAGATAAAGAAAAATTATATAAAGATACTATAGCAGCCCAGCTCCCATTGTAGTGCCCACCTGAGACTGCCGATGCAGGACATATCATGATCCGCTCACATGGCCGACATCCCCGATTCCAAGGCGATCTCGCTGTCCGCTGTCAGAGGAGGACACGGTGATGGATCTGAAGCATTCCCTGAAGTGCCTCCATGGTTCCGTCACAATCTCCTACTGAAATGACCTAATTTCTGGTCAGCTTCCAGCACGTCACTTCCGGTAGAACGTTACGTGCAAGTTTTAAATTGCTCCTTGGGGCTCCGCTGTGTACTCCTGTGTCCCGCGGGGAAAGTATGCTCCCGGCTGGGGCAGTCTCTCTCTCAAAATCGGGACTGTCTCGCTGGATCCGGGACAGTTGGGACTTGGGAGGTATAGATGCTCCCCACCATACACCTCGTACACGCACGGCTCCGCTTTGTATGCCTCGTACACACACGGCTCCGCTCCGTACACCTTGTACACACGCAGCTTCACTCCGTACACCCCCGGCTCTGCTCCGCTCCATAAACACACGGCTCAGCTCCGTTCACACAGCTCCGTTCCGTACACCTCGTACACACACAGCTTCGCTCCGTACACCTCGTACACACACGGCTTCGCTCCGTACACATCGTACACACACAGCTCTGCTCCGTACACCTCATACACACACGGCTCTGCTCCGTACAACTTGTAAACCCCTCCTGACCCCACACAAGTACACACACGGCTCTGCTACATCCACCTTGTAAAACCCCTCCTGACCCCACACAAGTACACACACGGCTCTGCTACATCCACCTTGTAAACCCCTCCTGACCCCACACAAGTACACACACGGCTCTGCTACACCCACCTTGTAAAACCCCTCCCTGACCCCACACAAGTACACACACGGCTCTGCTACATCCACCTTGTAAACCCCTCCTGACCCCACACAAGTACACACACGGCTCTGCTACATCCACCTTGTTAAACCCCTCCCTGACCCCACACAAGTACACACACAGCTCTGCTACATCCACCTTGTTAAACCCCTCCTGACCCCACACAAGTACACACACGGCTCTGCTACATCCACCTTGTAAAACCCCTCCCTGACCCCACACAAGCACACACACGGCTCTGCTACATCCACCTTGTTAAACCCCTCCCTGACCCCACACAAGTACACACAGCTCTGCTACATCCACCTTGTTAAACCCCTCCTGACCCCACACAAGTACACACACGGCTCTGCTACATCCACCTTGTAAAACCCCTCCCTGACCCCACACAAGTACACACATGGCTCTGCTACATCCACCTTGTTAAACCCCTCCCTGACCCCACACAAATACACACACGGCTCTGCTACATCCACCTTGTAAAACACCTCCTGACCCCACACAAAGTACACACACGGCTCTGCTACATCCACCTTGTTAAACCCCTCCCTGACCCCACACAAGTACACACACGGCTCTGCTACATCCACCTTGTAAACCCCTCCTGACCCCACACAAGTACACACACGGCTCTGCTACATCCACCTTGTAAAACCCCTCCCTGACCCCACACAAGTACACACACGGCTCTGCTACATTCACCTTGTAAACCCCTCCTGACTCCACACAAGTACACACACGGCTCTGCTACATCCACCTTGTTAAACCCCTCCCTGACCCCACACAAATACACACACAGCTCTGCTACATCCACCTTGTTAAACCCCTCCTGACCCCACACAAGTACACACACGGCTCTGCTACATCCACCTTGTAAAACCCCTCCCTGACCCCACACAAGTACACACACGGCTCTGCTACATCCACCTTGTTAAACCCCTCCCTGACCCCACACAAGTACACACACAGCTCTGCTACATCCACCTTGTTAAACCCCTCCCTGACCCCACACAAGTACACACACGGCTCTGCTACATCCACCTTGTAAAACCCCTCCCTGACCCCACACAAGTACACACACGGCTCTGCTACATCCACCTTGTAAACCCATCCTGACCCCACACAAGTACACACACGGCTCTGCTACATCCACCTTGTTAAACCCCTCCTGACCCCACACAAGTACACACACGGCACTGCTACATCCACCTTGTAAAACCCCTCCCTGACCCCACACAAGTACACGCATGGCTCTGCTACATCCACCTTGTAAACCCCTCCTGACCCCACACAAGTACACACACGGCTCAGCTACATCCACCTTGTTAAACCCCTCCTGACCCCACACAAGTACACACACGGCACTGCTACATCCACCTTGTAAAACCCCTCCCTGACCCCACACAAGTACACGCATGGCTCTGCTACATCCACCTTGTAAACCCCTCCCTGACCCCACACAAGTACACACACAGCTCTGCTACATCCACCTTGTGAACCCCTCCCTGACCCCACTGTCCCACACATAAACGTTACCTCATCCATCCAGACCAGCACCATAATGAAAAGCGACCAGCACAGCAGAGTCCTGCAGCCACCCTGATCATGTGACCCGACTCCTCCCCTCCTGTGACCTCATCACAGGTCCTGTGCTGGCACCGCACACAAGATTACAGCTGAAGGAAGCGATGATCATTGCTGGCTGTAAGGGGCTGCGTCACTGCGTGGGTCCCTCGCGGAGGGCGCAGGATGGGGTCAGTACATGGGGGGCGTGGCGGCGGCCGGCGGGTATCCCAGACAGCGTGAGTGGGCCCTCCCATCTCGCCAGGGCCCCGGCACTTGCCCGGGTGCGCCGGGTGCTGACGCCAGCCCTGCCCCTGGGTACGAGCGACCAGTGAGTGACAGTGACATTCGGGGGCGGGGCCCACCGAGGGATCCAACGGTTCCTCGGTGGGCAAGTCCGAGCCTGGATGCATGTATCTGGTGACTGACTCATTAAGACTCCCCTCCCTTGGATACGTATCGATTAGGGCTATTAGAGTCAGAGTCAGTGCCTTGCAGTGGCTGAGTCTAGTTCCATAGTGCTCAGAGTTCACAGGATGCTGCTATAAAAAAGGCGCATGGCCGTCAGCCATGTGCTGGTATAGACTCTTATGGTATTATGTGTGAGTGATGATGGATGCTTGTATCTGGTGACTGACTCATTAAGCCTCCCCTCCCTTGGATATGTATGGTTTAGGGCTATTAGTGTAAGAGTAAGCACCTTGTAGTGGCTGAATCTAGTTCCATAGTGTAACGGGGTCTACCAAGCTGGGGTACCTCTTTCAGTACCACCCCGTATTTTCGGAGGTCCGCTCTGCGTTGGCTGGAGTCTGAATGAATGACGCTGGCTGGAGTTCCTCTGAGTGCATGGGCGCATATAAAAGATCACTGCTTCTCCATGTATTTCCAGTCTGACAACACTTTACTCACAGGACACAGAATATATCACACAGATACAGAGGGCAGGCCAATAGAAAAGTGGCAGGCCACACATGAATTACAAAAGCCGCAGGTGGCCGGAGCCTGCATATGTTTACTGTGGGAATTACAAAGGTAGGGGGATGGCGGACACTGCTGATACATTAGGGACATGCATCTCACATGCAACCTATTATATATACATATAACTGCACAACATATTCTGGGTGCTGAGTGGTTCCGTAACACGTAACATGGCTCCCCTTTTCAGCGACGCAATCGGCATACACAGTCTGATCCTCAACGGATCGGTTTGGGGATGACCAAAATTTATGGGGTTGGTACAAGTTCCGTTTGTCGACTTAGTCCATCGGCGTTACCGTTTTGTTTGCCGGGTCTGTAGTGGATGGTGAAGTCCAGAGGTTGTAGGGCTAAACTCCACCGCCGCAATCTGGCGTTGTCTCCAGACACCCGATTAAGCCAGACTAGGGGATTATGGTCCGTTAGGAGGGAAAACTGTCGTCCATACAAATATGGTTGCAACTTCTTGATTGCCCATACTACCGCCAGGCACTCCTTCTCGATGGCCGCATAGCTTACTTTACGGGGCAGTAGTTTTCGACTCAGGTAAGCTACCGGGTGTTCTTTGCCGTCCGGCCCGACTTGGCTCAGTACTGCCCCCAATCCAAACATAGAAGCGTCTGTATGAACAAGGAAACGTGTAGTTGGATCGGGTGCGGCCAATACAGGGGTATTGGTGAGGGCATCCTTTAGTTGGCGGAAGGCTTCCTCACACTCTGAGGTCCAGGTTACCTGGCGGGATTGGTTCTTACGGGTCAAATCAGTGAGGGGCTTGGCTACGCTGCTGTAATTGGGAACGAATTTCCTGTAATACCCCGCTGTCCCTAGAAACACCATGACCTGGGTTTTAGTGCGTGGGATGGGCCACTTGGCTATGGCCTCAATCTTGGCTGGTTCTGGTCGCTGTTTCCCACTTTCCACCAAATGCCCTAAATACTGAACCTCTGCTTTTCCCACATGACACTTGTTTGGGTTCAGGGTGATTCCGGCCTGGTGGATCCTGTCCTATACTGTTTCTAGGTGATTTAGATGCTCTTCCCATGTCGCACTGTAGATGGCGATGTCGTCCAGGTAGGCACAAGCATAGTCCTGGAGACCATCCAGAAGCCGGTCAGCCAGCCTTTGGAAGGTCGCCGAGGCATTCTTCATCCCGAACGACATAACTCGAAACTGGAATAAGCCGAACGGGGTGACAAATGCCGACTTGGGAATAGCGTCAGGATTAAGGGGAATCTGCCAGTAGCCTTTGCATAGATCGATGGTGGTCAAATACTTTGCCCCCGCCAGCCGGTCTAACAACTCATCCACACGTGGCATGGGGTATGCATCCGTCACTGTTTTCTCATTGAGCTTACGATAGTCTACACAAAACCGTGTAGTCCCATCCTTCTTGGGCATTAACACTACGGGGGATGCCTAGGAACTATCTGACTCTTCAATGACCCCTAAACGCAACATCTCTTGTAGCTCTTGTCGCATCCCCTCTCGTACAGACTCAGGGATGCGGAAGGGGTTTTGTCGCAGGGGGGTCTGATCCTGGGTCTCAACCTTGTGTTGTGCCAGGCGAGTGTACCCCGGTCTCTCTGAAAACATCCTCTGTCACAGCCTCAACAACGCCTCCGCCTGCTGTCTCTCCCGGGGGCCTAGGTCTTCACCCAACTGTACCTGGTCCCATGTTTTAGACTGAGTCCTTTCCCCTAAGACATCCGGCAAGGGAAGTCCGGCTAAATTCTCTGCTTCAGGTGCACAGGTGGCCACTACCTCTTCAGGGCGCTCCCAGTAGGGCTAAAGCATATTCACGTGGAACATGCGGATAACCCTGGGGTTGCCACAATCGGCGACATTATAGGTTGTGTCGGCTATTTTCCCCACTACCTGGTAGGGCCCCTGCCATGCAGCTTGAAACTTATTCTGCTTAGTGGGCTCTAACACCAGGACCTTCTGTCCTATTTCCAAGGTGCGCTCTCTGGCCCTCCGATCGTACCATATGCGCTGGCGCCGCTGGGTCGCCTGCATGTTCTCACCTACAGCCTGAGTCAGCTCCTGTAGGCGATCCTGGAATTCCAGCACATAGGGTACAATAGGTACCCCTTCTATGAGGCCCTCCCCTTCCCAGTGTTCCAGCACTAAGTCTAGGGGTCCCCTTACCCGTCTCCCGTATACCAGCTCGAACGGGGAGAACCCCGTGGATTCTTGGGGCACTTCCCGATAGGCAAACAGGAGGTGTGGCAAGAATTTCTCCCAGTCCCTGTAGGTCCTGGTAAAAGTCCCAATGAGCTGTTTTAATGTCCCGTTAAAGCGTTTACACAACCCATTGGTTTGCGGGTGGTACGGGGCGCTTCTAATGGACTTTACGCCGCACAGCTTCCACAGTTGGTTGGTCACCTCTGCTGTAAACTGGGTACCCTGGTCCGAGATAATCTCCCGGGGAAATCCAACCCGTGAGAACACCTGGAGCAGGGCAGCCGCCACCGTCTCTGCCAGTATGTTAGGTAATGCAACCGCCTCTGGATACCGTGTGGCATAAACTCCCACTGTCAATATATACTTTTTCCCTGATGGACTGGGTTTGGGTAACGGCCCTATCAGATCGACCGCTACTCGGCTAAATGGTTCCTCCACAATGGGGAGGGGGCGTAATTTGGCCTTGCATCGATCCCCCCTCTTGCCAATGCACTGACAACTGTCACAGGTCTGGCAGTACTGACGAACATCATAGGTTACCCCTGACCAAAAGAAATTTTGTGTCAGACGATGCCTGGTGCGACTGACACCGAAGTGCCCGGCCAAGGGTATATCATGAGAGATTCGCAGTAGCTCCTGCCTATACTTCTTGGGAACTACCAGCTGTTGTTTTATAGTGGGGCTTATCCCTGTGTGGTGCTGCTCTGTGATCCGGTAGAGGAGTCCCTGCTTCCATAAAAACTGTTCCCTTTCTAGTACTCCTCTCCCCTCCTGTGCCTTCCCACAAAATCCCTCCAATGAAGGATCCTCAAGTAACTCCCTCTTAAATTCATCTGGTGTGGCCCAAGAAATGTGTCTGGCTATGGGAATACGTGCAGGGCTGGGATGTCTTACCTGGGCCTCCTCTGAGTGTGATTCCGCCTCCGCAGCTCGAGCTTGTCTCCGGGTGGTCACAGGATAGGTCTCAGCCAGAGGGGCTACCAAGAATGCAGACAACTTGGGCCCCAAGTCATTTCCCAGCAAGACGTCTGCAGGCAAATCCTCCATCAAGCCGACCTCAACAAGGCCATCCCCGACTCCCCAGTTCAGGTGAATCCTGGCAGTGGGTAGTCGATGTATGGCTCTCCCTGCTACACGGACTGCCACTGTCCGGTCCGTCTTCTCTTGGTCCCGGACGAGATGAGGCTTCACAAGGGTCAAAGTTGCTCCGGAATCTCTTAGTCCCTGCATACGTTTCCCATTAACCCACACGACCTGTCGATGCTGTTGTCGATTATCTGCCCGGGCTGCCTGCACGGGGTCTATTTCATGCAGCACTTCCTCCATCTCTTCCACCCCTTGGTTAGTCGTAGCCCCCAATGCCGGGTCAGCTTCGCCTTGGTAGCAGCGTACAGCAGCCCGGCTGAAGGGAGCTGTTCCCGCCTTTGGCCACTGGGTATGCTGAGTCTGGTTGGGGCATTGTCTTTGCAGGTGGCCCAGCTGACGGCAGGTGTAGCATCGCGCCCCAGGGGGACTGTGGTAGGCCGGGTTTCTAGCTGATCCCCCTACATTCTTCGGTGGTTTGGGGCCCTCCAGGTCAATGGGCGGGCCCCTAGTGACCACATTTGATCCGGAGAACTGCGGCCTCCTGGCATCATGATGTTCATCGGCCAGACGAGCGGCTTCCTCAAGAGTCGTTGGCCGCCTGTCCCGAAGCCATTCCTGTGTCTCGGGGTTTAGTCCATTAAAGAATAGTTCTAACAGGAAGAGCTGGAGGACATCCTCCTTAGTGGTTGCTTGGCTCCCTTGTACCCACTGTAGCAGTGACCGCCGTAATTTACAGGCCCATTCAGCGTGGGTATCGGTTACGCATTTTATAAGTCCGCGGAACTTTTAGCGATAGGCCTCTGGTGTCAGCGCATACCGGGCCAAGATCACTTCTTTGATCCGCTCATAGTCCATACAGTCCTCATCAGGTACCGTGCGATAGGCGTCCGCTGCCCGGCCTGTCAGCTTGCTGGCCAGAATCTGAACCCGTTCCTCTGGCTTTACTTGATGAAGGGCACACTGCCACTCAAAGTCCTGCAGAAAGCCATCAATTTCTTCCTCTGCCTCCCCCAACTGTCGGAAGGCATTGTACTGGATCTTTTTGTGGCTTAATGTTGAAGGTACCTGGTCGAAGGCCAGAGCTCCCCCTGCTTGCTGACTCTCCTCTCTCAGCTCTGCCATCTCCATCTTGGCCAGCTCCACTTTGGTCCACTCTGCCATTTCCATCTTGGCTAGCTCTATCCTGGTCCGCTCGGCCTTCTTTTCCTTCAGATCAGTACGCACATCAGCCATCACCTCTCGTATGATCTCTACTGCAGGGTTCAGGCCATAGAACGCCAGTCTGTTCTTTACCTCCCTCTGGAATTCAGTCTCCTCCACGTTCACATTGGGTGGCGCTGCACTCTCGTGTTCCATGATGGCTGCTATCAAATCCGCTTATGTTTTGTTGCTGGTGATCAACCCACGGGTTTCCACCAGGTCTTTTAATGTAGTCCTCTTTAACTTCTGGTACTTATTTTCCATTCATTCCTTTCCTCCTGTAGAAGGGGTATCAAATCCCGCTGTCTGCCACCAGTGTAATGGGGTCTACCCAGCTGGAGTACCTCTTTCAGTACCACCCCGTGTTTTCGGAGGTCCGCTCTGCGTTGGCTGGAGTCTGAATGAAGGACGCTGGCTGGAATTCCTCTGAGTGCATGGGCGCATATAAAAGATCACTGCTTCTCCATGTATTTCCAGTCTGACAACACTTTACTCACAGGACACAGAATATATCACACAGATACAGAGGGCAGGCCAATAGAAAAGCGGCAGGCCAGACATGCATTACAAAAGCCGCAGGTGGCCGGAGCCTGCATATGTTTACTGTGGGAATTACAAAGGTAGGGGGAGGGCGGACACTGCTGATACATTAGGGACATGCATATCACATGGAACCTATTATATATACATATAACTGCACAACATATTATGGGTGCTGAGTGGTTCCGTAACACGTAACATGGCTCCCCTTTTCAGCGACGCTATTAGAGTAAGAGTCAGCATCTTGTGGTGGATGAGTCTAGTTCCATAGTGCTCCCAGTTCACAGGACGCTGCTATAAAAGAGTCGCATGGCCATGTGCTAGAATAGACTCTTGTTGTATTATGTGTGAGTGATGATGGATGCATGTATCTGATGACTGACTGATTAAGACTCCCCTCCCTTGGATACGTATGGTTTAGGGCTATTAGAGTCAGAGTCAGTGCCTTGTAGTGGCTGAATCTAGTTCCATAGTGCTCTCAGCTCACAGGACGCTGCTATAAAAGAATCACGTGATTGCTCAGCCATGCGCTAATATAGACTCTTATGGTATTATGTAAGAGTGATGATGGATGCATGTATCTGTTGACTGACTCATTAAGACTCCCCTTCCTTGGATACATATGGTTTAGGGCTATTAGAGTAAGAGTCAGCACTTTGAAGTGGCTGAGACTAGTGCCACAGTGCTCCCACTTCACAGGACGCTGCTATAAAAGAGTCGCATGGCCATGCGCTAGAATAGACTCTTGTTGTATTATGTGTGAGTGATGATGGATGCATGTATCTGATGACTGACTGATTAAGACTCCTCTCCCTTGGATACGTATGGTTTAGGACTATTAGAGTAAGAGTCATTGCCCTGTAGTGGCTGAGTCTCATTCGATAGTGCTCCCAGTTCACAGGACGCTGCTATAAAAGAGTCGAATGGCCGCACGGTCATGTGCTAGTATAGACTCTTATGGTATTATGTGTGAGTGATGATGGATGCATGTATCTGATGACTGACTCATTAAGACTCCCCTCCCTTGGATACGTATGGTTTAGGGCTATTACAGTAAGAGTCAGCACCTTGTAGTGGCTGAGTCTAGTGCCACAGTGCTCCCAGTTCACAGGACGCTGCTTTAAAAGAGTCGCATGGCCACACCGCAATTAGCTAGTGTACACTCTTATGGTATTATGTGTGAGTGATGAAGGATGCATGTATCTGGTGACTGACTCATTAAGATTCCCCTCCCTTGGATACGTATGGTTTAGGGCTATTAAAGTCAGAGTCAGTGCCTTGTAGTGGCTGAATCTAGTTCCATAGTGCTCCCAGCTCACAGGACGCTGCTATAAAAGAATCACGTGGTTGCTCAGCCATGCGCTAGTATAGACTCTTATGGTACTATGTAAGAGTGATGATGGATGCATGTATCTGTTGACTGACTCATTAAGACTCCCCTTCCTTGGATACATATGGTTTAGGGCTATTAGAGTAAGAGTCAGCACCTCGGAGATCCTGAGTCTAGTTCCATAGTGCTACCAGCTCACAGGACACTGCTATAAAAGAATCACGTGGCCGCTCGGTCATGCACTAGTATAGACTCTTATGGTATTATGTGTGAGTGATGATGGATGCATGTATCTGGTGACTGACTCATTAAGACTCCCCTTCCTTGGATATGTATGGTTTAGGGCTATTAGAGTAAGAGTCAGTGCTTTGAAGTGGCTGAGACTAGTGCCACAGTGCTCCCAGCTGAAAGGACGCTGCTATAAAAGAGCCGCATGGCATGTGGTAGAATAGACTATTATGGTATTATGTGTGAGTGATGATGGATGCATGTATCTGGCGACTGACTCATTAAGACTCCCCTCCCTTGGATACGTATGGTTTAGGGCTATTAGAGTAAGAGTAAGCGCCTTTTGCTGGCTGAGTCTAGTTCCATAGTGCTCCCAGTTCACAGGACGCTGCTATAAAAGAGTCGCAGGGCCGCAAGTTCATGTGCTAGTATAGACTCATGGTATTATGTGTGACTGATGATGGATGCTTGTATCTGGTGACTAACTCATTAAGACTCCCCTCCCTTGGATACATATGGTTTAGGGCTATTAGAGTAAGAGACATTACCTGGTAGTGGCTGAGTCTTTTGCCAAAGTGCTCCCAGTTCTAATGACGCAGCTATAAAAGAGTTGCATGGCCGCACAGCCATGCGCTAGTATAGACTCCTATTGTATTACGTGTGAGTGATGATGGATGCATGTATCTCGTGACAGACTCATTAAGACTCCCCTCCATTGGATACGCATGGTTTAGGGCTATTAGAGTAAGAGTCAGCGCCTTGTAGTGGCTAAGTCTAGTGCCACAGTGCTCCCAGTTCACAGGACACTGCTATGAAAGAGTTGCATGGCCGCACGGCCATACGATAGTATAGACTTTTATGATATTATCTGTGAATGATGATGGATGCATGTATCAGGTGACTGACTCAATAAGACTCCCCACCTTTGGATAGGTATGGCTTAGGGCTATTAGAGTCAGAGCCAGCGCCTTGTAGTGGCTGAGTCTAGTTCATTAGTGCTCCCAGCTAACAGGACGCTGCTATAAAAGAATCACGTGGCTGCTCGGCCATGCGCTAGTATAGATTCCCATGGTATTATGTGTGAGTGGTGATGGATGCATGTATCTGGTGACTGACTCATTATGACTCCCCTCCCTTGGATACGTATGGTTTAGAGCTATAATAGTCAGAGTCAGCGTCTTGTAGTGGCTGTGTCTAGTGCCACAGTTCTACCAGTTCACAGGACGCTGCTATAAAAGAGTCGCATGGCCGCACAAACATGCGCTAGTATAGACTCTTATGGTATTATATGTGAGTGATGATAGATGCATGTATCTGGTGACTGACTCATTAAGACTCACCTCCCTTGGTTACATATGGTTTAGGGCTATTAGAGTCAGAGTCAGCGCCTTGTGGTGGCTGAGTCCTAATTCCATACTGCTCCCAGCTTACAGGACGCTGCTATAAAAGAGTCGCATGGCCGCATGGCCATGTGCTAGTATAGACTCTTATGGTATTATGTGTGAGTGATGATGGATGTATATATCTGTTGACTGACTCACTAAAACTCCCCTACCTTGGATATGTATGGTTTAGCGCTTTTAGAGTCAGAGTCAGCGCCTTGTAGTGGCTGAGTCTAGTGCCAAAGTGCTCCCAGTTCACAGGACGCTGCTATAATAGGGTCGCATGGCCCAATGGCCATGCACTAGAATAGACTCTTATGGTATTATGTGTGAGTGATGATGGATGCTTGTATCTGGTGACTGACTCATTAAGACTCCCCTCCCTTGGATACATATGGATTAGGGCTAATAGAGTCAGAGTCAGTGCCTTGCAGTGGCAGAGTCTAGTTCCATAGTGCTCAGAGTTCACAGGGCGCTGCTATAAAAAAGTTGCATGGCCGCCAGCCATGCGCTGGTATAGACTCTTATATTATTATGTGTGAGTGATGATGAATGCATGTATCTGGTGACTGACTCAATAAGACTCCCCTCCCTTTGATACGTATGGTTTTGGGCTATTAGAGTAAGAGACATTACCTGTTAGTGGCAGAGTCTAGTGCCAAAGTGCTACCAGTTCACATGACGCAGCTATAAAAGAGTTGCATGGCCGCACGGCCATATGATAGTATAGACTCTTAAGATATTATGTTTGAGTGATGATGGATGCATGTATCTGGTGACTGACACATTAAGACTCCCCTCCCTTGGATACATATGGATAAGGGCTATTAGTGCAAGAGTAAGCACCTTGTAGTGGCTGAATCTATTTCCATAGAGCTCCCAGTTCACATGACTCAGCTATAAAAGAGTTGCATGGCCGCACGGCCATATGATAGTATAGACTCTTAAGATATTATGTGTGAGTGATGATGGATGCATGTATCTGGTGACTGACTCACTAAAACTTCCCACCCTTGGATATGTATGGTTTAGCGCTATTAGAGTAAGAGTAAGCACCTTGTAGTGGCTGAATCTATCTCCATAGAGCTCCCAGTTCACAGGACGCTGCTATAGAAAAGTCGCATGGCCGCAAGCCATGCACTAGTGTAGACTCATGGTATTATGTGTGAGTGATGATGGATGCATGTATCTGATGACTGACTCATTAAGACTCCCCTCCCTTGGATACGTATGGTTTAGGGCTTTTAGAGTAAGAGTCAGCACCTTGTAGTGGCTGAGTCTAGTTCCATAGTGCTCCCAATTCACAGGACGCAGCTATAAAAAAGAGTCGAATGGCCTGACGGTCATGTGCTAGTATAGACTCTTATGGTATTATGTGTGAGTGATGATGGATGCTTGTATCTGGTGACTGACTCATTAAGACTCCCCTCCCTTGGATACGTATGGTTTAGGGCTATTACAGTAAGAGTCAGCACCTTGTAGTGGCTGAGTCTAGTGCCACAGTGCTCCCAGTTCACAGGACGCTGCTTTAAAAGAGTCGCATGGCCACACCGCAATTAGCTAGTGTACACTCTTATGGTATTATGTGTGAGTGATGAAGGATGCATGTATCTGGTGACTGACTCATTAAGACTCCCCTCCCTTGGATACGTATGGTTTAGGGCTATTAGAGTCAGAGTCAGTGCCTTGTAGTGGCTGAATCTAGTTCCATAGTGCTCCCAGCTCACAGGACGCTGCTATAAAAGAATCACGTGGTTGCTCAGCCATGCGCTAGTATAGACTCTTATGGTATTATGTAAGAGTGATGATGGATGCATGTATCTGTTGACTGACTCATTAAGACTCCCCTTCCTTGGATACATATGGTTTAGGGCTATTAGAGTAAGAGTCAGCACCTCGGAGATCCTGAGTCTAGTTCCATAGTGCTACCAGCTCACAGGACACTGCTATAAAAGAATCACGTGGCCGCTCGGTCATGCACTAGTATAGACTCTTATGGTATTATGTGTGAGTGATGATGGATGCATGTATCTGGTGACTGACTCATTAAGACTCCCCTTCCTTGGATATGTATGGTTTAGGGCTATTAGAGTAAGAGTCAGTGCTTTGAAGTGGCTGAGACTAGTGCCACAGTGCTCCCAGCTGAAAGGACGCTGCTATAAAAGAGCCGCATGGCATGTGGTAGAATAGACTATTATGGTATTATGTGTGAGTGATGATGGATGCATGTATCTGGCGACTGACTCATTAAGACTCCCCTCCCTTGGATACGTATGGTTTAGGGCTATTAGAGTAAGAGTAAGCGCCTTTTGCTGGCTGAGTCTAGTTCCATAGTGCTCCCAGTTCACAGGACGCTGCTATAAAAGAGTCGCAGGGCCGCAAGTTCATGTGCTAGTATAGACTCATGGTATTATGTGTGAGTGATGATGGATGCTTGTATCTGGTGACTAACTCATTAAGACTCCCCTCCCTTGGATACATATGGTTTAGGGCTATTAGAGTAAGAGACATTACCTGGTAGTGGCTGAGTCTTTTGCCAAAGTGCTCCCAGTTCTAATGACGCAGCTATAAAAGAGTTGCATGGCCGCACAGCCATGCGCTAGTATAGACTCCTATTGTATTACGTGTGAGTGATGATGGATGCATGTATCTCGTGACAGACTCATTAAGACTCCCCTCCATTGGATACGCATGGTTTAGGGCTATTAGAGTAAGAGTCAGCGCCTTGTAGTGGCTAAGTCTAGTGCCACAGTGCTCCCAGTTCACAGGACACTGCTATGAAAGAGTTGCATGGCCGCACGGCCATACGATAGTATAGACTTTTATGATATTATCTGTGAATGATGATGGATGCATGTATCAGGTGACTGACTCAATAAGACTCCCCACCTTTGGATAGGTATGGCTTAGGGCTATTAGAGTCAGAGCCAGCGCCTTGTAGTGGCTGAGTCTAGTTCCTTAGTGCTCCCAGCTAACAGGACGCTGCTATAAAAGAATCACGTAGCTGCTCGGCCATGCGCTAGTATAGATTCCCATGGTATTATGTGTGAGTGGTGATGGATGCATGTATCTGGTGACTGACTCATTATGACTCCCCTCCCTTGGATACGTATGGTTTAGAGCTATAATAGTCAGAGTCAGCGTCTTGTAGTGGCTGTGTCTAGTGCCACAGTTCTACCAGTTCACAGGACGCTGCTATAAAAGAGTCGCATGGCCGCACAAACATGCGCTAGTATAGACTCTTATGGTATTATATGTGAGTGATGATGGATGTATATATCTGTTGACTGACTCACTAAAACTCCCCTACCTTGGATATGTATGGTTTAGCGCTTTTAGAGTCAGAGTCAGCGCCTTGTAGTGGCTGAGTCTAGTGCCAAAGTGCTCCCAGTTCACAGGACGCTGCTATAATAGGGTCGCATGGCCCAATGGCCATGCACTAGAATAGACTCTTATGGTATTATGTGTGAGTGATGATGGATGCTTGTATCTGGTGACTGACTCATTAAGACTCCCCTCCCTTGGATACATATGGATTAGGGCTAATAGAGTCAGAGTCAGTGCCTTGCAGTGGCAGAGTCTAGTTCCATAGTGCTCAGAGTTCACAGGGCGCTGCTATAAAAAAGTTGCATGGCCGCCAGCCATGCGCTGGTATAGACTCTTATGGTATTATGTGTGAGTGATGATGGATGCTTGTATCTGGTGACTGACTCATTAAGACTCCCCTCCCTTGGATACATATGGATTAGGGCTAATAGAGTCAGAGTCAGTGCCTTGCAGTGGCAGAGTCTAGTTCCATAGTGCTCAGAGTTCACAGGGCGCTGCTATAAAAAAGTTGCATGGCCGCCAGCCATGCGCTGGTATAGACTCTTATATTATTATGTGTGAGTGATGATGAATGCATGTATCTGGTGACTGACTCAATAAGACTCCCCTCCCTTTGATACGTATGGTTTAGGGCTATTAGAGTAAGAGACATTACCTGTTAGTGGCAGAGTCTAGTGCCAAAGTGCTACCAGTTCACATAACGCAGCTATAAAAGAGTTGCATGGCCGCACGGCCATATGATAGTATAGACTCTTAAGATATTATGTTTGAGTGATGATGGATGCATGTATCTGGTGACTGACACATTAAGACTCCCCTCCCTTGGATACATATGGATAAGCGCTATTAGTGCAAGAGTAAGCACCTTGTAGTGGCTGAATCTATTTCCATAGAGCTCCCAGTTCACATGACTCAGCTATAAAAGAGTTGCATGGCCGCACGGCCATATGATAGTATAGACTCTTAAGATATTATGTGTGAGTGATGATGGATGCATGTATCTGGTGACTGACTCACTAAAACTTCCCACCCTTGGATATGTATGTTTTAGCGCTATTAGAGTAAGAGTAAGCACCTTGTAGTGGCTGAATCTATTTCCATAGAGCTCCCAGTTCACAGGACGCTGCTATAGAAAAGTCGCATGGCCGCAAGCCATGCACTAGTGTAGACTCATGGTATTATGTGTGAGTGATGATGGATGCATGTATCTGATGACTGACTCATTAAGACTCCCCTCCCTTGGATACGTATGGTTTAGGGCTTTTAGAGTAAGAGTCAGCACCTTGTAGTGGCTGAGTCTAGTTCCATAGTACTCCCAATTCACAGGACGCAGCTATAAAAAAGAGTCGAATGGCCTGACGGTCATGTGCTAGTATAGACTCTTATGGTATTATGTGTGAGTGATGATGGATGCTTGTATCTGGTGACTGACTCATTAAGACTCCCCTCCCTTGGATACGTATGGTTTAGGGCTATTACAGTAAGAGTCAGCACCTTGTAGTGGCTGAGTCTAGTGCCACAGTGCTCCCAGTTCACAGGACGCTGCTTTAAAAGAGTCGCATGGCCACACCGCAATTAGCTAGTGTACACTCTTATGGTATTATGTGTGAGTGATGAAGGATGCATGTATCTGGTGACTGACTCATTAAGACTCCCCTCCCTTGGATACGTATGGTTTAGGGCTATTACAGTCAGAGTCAGTGCCTTGTAGTGGCTGAATCTAGTTCCATAGTGCTCCCAGCTCACAGGACGCTGCTATAAAAGAATCACGTGGTTGCTCAGCCATGCGCTAGTATAGACTCTTATGGTATTATGTAAGAGTGATGATGGATGCATGTATCTGTTGACTGACTCATTAAGACTCCCCTTCCTTGGATACATATGGTTTAGGGCTATTAGAGTAAGAGTCAGCACCTCGGAGATCCTGAGTCTAGTTCCATAGTGCTACCAGCTCACAGGACACTGCTATAAAAGAATCACGTGGCCGCTCGGTCATGCACTAGTATAGACTCTTATGGTATTATGTGTGAGTGTTGATGGATGCATGTATCTGGTGACTGACTCATTAAGACTCCCCTTCCTTGGATATGTATGGTTTAGGGCTATTAGAGTAAGAGTCAGTGCTTTGAAGTGGCTGAGACTAGTGCCACAGTGCTCCCAGCTGAAAGGACGCTGCTATAAAAGAGCCGCATGGCATGTGGTAGAATAGACTATTATGGTATTATGTGTGAGTGATGATGGATGCATGTATCTGGCGACTGACTCATTAAGACTCCCCTCCCTTGGATACGTATGGTTTAGGGCTATTAGAGTAAGAGTAAGCGCCTTTTGCTGGCTGAGTCTAGTTCCATAGTGCTCCCAGTTCACAGGACGCTGCTATAAAAGAGTCGCAGGGCCGCAAGTTCATGTGCTAGTATAGACTCATGGTATTATGTGTGAGTGATGATGGATGCTTGTATCTGGTGACTAACTCATTAAGACTCCCCTCCCTTGGATACATATGGTTTAGGGCTATTAGAGTAAGAAACATTACCTGGTAGTGGCTGAGTCTTTTGCCAAAGTGCTCCCAGTTCTAATGACGCAGCTATAAAAGAGTTGCATGGCCGCACAGCCATGCGCTAGTATAGACTCCTATTGTATTACGTGTGAGTGATGATGGATGCATGTATCTCGTGACAGACTCATTAAGACTCCCCTCCATTGGATACGCATGGTTTAGGGCTATTAGAGTAAGAGTCAGCGCCTTGTAGTGGCTAAGTCTAGTGCCACAGTGCTCCCAGTTCACAGGACACTGCTATGAAAGAGTTGCATGGCCGTACGGCCATACGATAGTATAGACTTTTATGATATTATCTGTGAATGATGATGGATGCATGTATCAGGTGACTGACTCAATAAGACTCCCCACCTTTGGATAGGTATGGCTTAGGGCTATTAGAGTCAGAGCCAGCGCCTTGTAGTGGCTGAGTCTAGTTCCTTAGTGCTCCCAGCTAACAGGACGCTGCTATAAAAGAATCACGTGGCTGCTCGGCCATGCGCTAGTATAGATTCCCATGGTATTATGTGTGAGTGGTGATGGATGCATGTATCTGGTGACTGACTCATTATGACTCCCCTCCCTTGGATACGTATGGTTTAGAGCTATAATAGTCAAAGTCAGCGTCTTGTAGTGGCTGTGTCTAGTGCCACAGTTCTACCAGTTCACAGGACGCTGCTATAAAAGAGTCGCATGGCCGCACAAACATGCGCTAGTATAGACTCTTATGGTATTATATGTGAGTGATGATAGATGCATGTATCTGGTGACTGACTCATTAAGACTCCCCTCCCTTGGATACATATGGATTAGGGCTAATAGAGTCAGTGCCTTGCAGTGGCAGAGTCTAGTTCCATAGTGCTCAGAGTTCACAGGGCGCTGCTATAAAAAAGTTGCATGGCCGCCAGCCATGCGCTGGTATAGACTCTTATATTATTATGGGTGAGTGATGATGAATGCATGTATCTGGTGACTGACTCAATAAGACTCCCCTCCCTTTGATACATATGGTTTAGGGCTATTAGAGTAAGAGACATTACCTGTTAGTGGCAGAGTCTAGTGCCAAAGTGCTACCAGTTCACATGACGCAGCTATAAAAGAGTTGCATGGCCGCACGGCCATATGATAGTATAGACTCTTAAGATATTATGTTTGAGTGATGATGGATGCATGTATCTGGTGACTGACACATTAAGACTCCCCTCCCTTGGATACATATGGATAAGGGCTATTAGTGCAAGAGTAAGCACCTTGTAGTGGCTGAATCTATTTCCATAGAGCTCCCAGTTCACATGACGCAGCTATAAAAGAGTTGCATGGCCGCACGGCCATATGATAGTATAGACTCTTAAGATATTATGTGTGAGTGATGATGGATGCATGTATCTGGTGACTGACTCACTAAAACTTCCCACCCTTGGATATGTATGGTTTAGTGCTATTAGAGTAAGAGTAAGCACCTTGTAGTGGCTGAATCTATTTCCATAGAGCTCCCAGTTCACAGGACGCTGCTATAGAAAAGTCGCATGGCCGCAAGCCATGCACTAGTGTAGACTCATGGTATTATGTGTGAGTGATGATGGATGCATGTATCTGATGACTGACTCATTAAGACTCCCCTCCCTTGGATACGTATGGTTTAGGGCTTTTAGAGTAAGAGTCAGCACCTTGTAGTGGCTGAGTCTAGTTCCATAGTGCTCCCAATTCACAGGACGCAGCTATAAAAAAGAGTCGAATGGCCTGACGGTCATGTGCTAGTATAGACTCTTATGGTATTATGTGTGAGTGATGATGGATGCTTGTATCTGGTGACTGACTCATTAAGACTCCCCTCCCTTGGATACGTATGGTTTAGGACTATTAGAGTAAGAGTCAGCGCCCTGTAGTGGCTGGGTCTCGTTTGATAGTGCTCCCATTTCACAGGATGCTGCTATAAAAGAATCCAATGACGGCACGGTCATGTGCTAGTATAGACTCTTATGGTATTATGTGTGAGTGATGATGGATGCATGTATCTGATGACTGACTCATTAAGACTCCCCTCCCTTGGGAACGTATGGTTTAGGGCTATTAAAGTAAGAGTTAGCGCCTTGTGGTGGCTGAGTCCTAGTTCAATAGTGCTCCCAGTTCACAGGATTCTGCTATAAAAAAGTCGCATGACCTCACGTTCATGTGCTAGTATAGGTATAGACACTAATGGTATTATGTGTGAGTGATGATGGATGCATGTATCTGGTGACTGACTCATTACAACTCCCCTTCCTTGGATATGTATGGATTAGCGCTTTTAGAGTCAGAGTCAGCGCCTTGTAGTGGCTGAGTCTAGTGCAACAGTGCTCCCAGTTCACAGGACGCTGCTATGAAAGAGTCGCATGGTCGCACAGCCATGCGCTAGTATAAACTATTATGGCATTATGTGTGAGTGATGATGCATGAATGTATCTGGTGACTGACTCATTAAGACTCCCCTCCCTTGGATACATATGGTTTAGAGCTATTAGAGTCAGAGTCAGCGCCTTGTAGTGGCTGAGTCCAGTGCCACAGTGCTCCCAGTTCACAGGACGCTGTTATAAAACGCTGTTATAAAAGAGTCGCATGGCCGCACGGCCATGGGCTAGTACAGACTCTTATGGTATTATCTTTGAGTGATGATGGATGCATGTATCTGGTGACTGACTCATCAATATTCCCCTCCCTTGGATACGTATGGTTTAGGGCTATTAGAGTCAGAGTCAGCGCCTTGTAGTGGCTGAGTCTAGTGCCAAAGTGCGCCCAGTTCACAGGACGCTGCTATAAAAGAGTCGCATGGCTGCATGGCCATGCACTAGAATAGACTCTTATGGTATTATGTGTGAGTGATGATGGATGCTTGTATCTGGTGACCGACTCATTAAGACTTCCCTCCCTTGGATACGTATGGATTAGGGCTATTAGAGTCAGAGTCAGCGCCTTATAGTGGCTGAGTCTAATTCCCTAGTGCTCCCAGTTCACAGGACGCTGCTATAAAAGAGTCGCATGGCCGCACGGCCATGTGCTAGTACAGACTCTTATGGTATTATGTGTGAGTGATGATGGATGCATGTATCTGGTGATTGACTCACTAGGACTTCCCACCCTTGGATATGTATGGTTTAGGGCTATTAGTGTAAGAGTCAGCGCCTTATAGTGGCTGAGTGTAGTTCCATAGTGCTCCCAGTTCACAGGACGCTGCTATAAAAGAGTCGCATGGCCATGTGCTAGTACAGACTCTTATGGTATTATGTGTGAGTGATGATGGATGCATATATCTGGTGACTGACTCATTAAGACTCCCCTCCCTTGGATACGTATGGTTTAGGGCTATTAGAGTAAGAGTCAGCGCCTTATAGTGGCTGAGTCTAGTTCCATAGTGCTCCCAGTTCACAGGACGCTGCTATAAAAGAGTCGCATGGCCGCATTGCCATGCACTAGAATAGACACTTATGGTATTATGTGTGAGTGATGATGGATGCATGTATCTGGTGACTGACTCATTAAGCCTCCCCTCCCTTGGATACGTATGGTTAAGGGCTATTAGTGTAAGAGTTAGCACCTTGTAGTGGCTGAGTCTAGTGCCACAGTGCTCCCAGTTCACAGGTCGCTGCTATAAAAGTCGCATGGCCGCATAGCCATGCGCTAGAATAGACTCTTATGGTATTATGTGTGAGTGATGATGGATGCATGTATCTGATGACTGACTCATTAAGACTCCCCTCCCTTGGATACGTATGGTTTAGGGCTATTAGAGTAAGAGTCAGCACCTTGTGGTGGCTGAGTCTAGTTCCATAGTGCTCCCAGTTCACAGGACGCTGCTATAAAAGAGTCGAATGGCCGCACGGCCATGTGCTAGTATAGACTCTTATGGTATTATGTGTGAGTGATGTTGGATGCATGTATCTGATGACTGACTCATTAAGACTCCCCTCCCTTGGATATGTATGGTTTAGGGCTATTAGAGTCAGAGTCAGCGCCTTGCAGTGGCTGAGTCTAGGCCACAGTGCTCCCAGTTCATAGGACGCTGCTATAAAAGAGTTGCATGGCCGCACGGACATGCGCTAGTATAGATTCTTATGGTATAATGTGTGAGTGATGATGTATGCATGTATGTGGTGACTGACTCATTAAGACTCCCCTCCCATGGATACGTATGATTTAGGGCTATAATAGTCAGAGTCAGCGCCTTGCAGTGGCTGAGTCTAGTGCCACAATGCTCCCAGTTCACAGGATGCTGCTATAAAAGAGTTGCATGGCCGCACGGCAATGCGCTAGTATAGACTCTTATGGTATTATGTGTGAGTGATGATGGATGCATGTATCTGGTGACTGACTCATTACGACTCCCCTCCCTTGGATACGTATGGTTTAGGGCTGTAATAGTCAGAGTCAGCGCCTTGTAGTGGTTGAGTCTAGGCCACAGTGCTCCCAGTTCACAGGATTCTGCTATTAAAGGCTTGCATGGCCGCATGGTCAGGTGCTATTATAGACTCTTAAGGTATTATGTGTGAGTGATGATGGATGCATGTATCTGGTGACTGACTCATTAAGACTCCCCTCCCTTTGATACGTATGGTTTATGGCTATTAGAGTAAGAGTCAGTGTCTTGTATTGGGTGAGTCTATTGCCACAGTGCTCCCAGTTCACAGCACATCTCTTAGCGCCATATTTTGCCATCCTACATAAGGCACTACCGTACCGCGTGTACAGCAGCTCCCCTTTGAGTGGCACTGTGCACAACTAATGCGTTTTTCAGTCCTAAATTTAGTCTGGTTAGTGGCGTCCGCCAGAGCTGCGCTGAACATACCTAGTGCAGTACGCGTCTTTCTGCTGCACCCTGTGACAGCTAATAGGGCACAGCCTCCACAGCGTCTTTCTCTAGCGCCACACTAGTGGCTTCGTGCGCAAGTGGGTCTAGAAAGTGGGACCCCCCTTATTTGCTTCTGCTCACCGGATCCAAGGGGCAACAGTTCAGGGCCGCTGCACACTCGGTGCATAATAACACTGCACAGCTAAATGCTAAATCACATGCAGTGATTCACTGAGCTGAAATCTTGGTCTGTTTATGCACACAGGATGTAGATTCACACTGCGCCCACACCACACACATAGTGATGGTGGCGGCGGTGCTAACCTTATTTTCATTGTATTGATTCGTTATATGTGTTGTCTTTTTTGTTGTTTGTTTTGTTTGCTTTCTCTTTTGTTATTGGAGCTATAATTTTGCACTTGACTAAAGGATTTAACTAAATGACTCTTCTGAAAAATAGGTTTAGTTAGCAAAATGTTTAGTGGGAACATGTTACGGAATGTACTTTGTGTTGTGCATTGACCACTCTCTAGTTATTGTTAACCAATGTTGTTGTGAGATGATTAAAAGGCATTCAACATAACCTATATTTCTATTTTCCATTCATATTTGGTGCCAAAATTCAATAAAGTCCATATTAGTAAGTACCTTATCATCTCAAACACATTCGTCAACAATAACCAGAATATGGCCAATCCCTTTAACCCCTTTCCGACATTGGGCATAATAGTACGCCCATGCCAGACTCCCCCTGTTTGGTGCTGGTTCCGGCGCTGAGCCCGCACTTTTCCGGGCACGTGACAGCTGACCTATACAGTTGACATGTGCCTGCAATAACCGCGGGTGGAATCGCGATCCACCCACCGCTGTTAACTAGTTAAATGCTGCTATCAATCTCTGACAGTGGCATTTAGCTCACGCTTACTGGAAGCACGTCACTGATCCCGCCCATCGGTGACCCTTTCGCATGATCGGGGGTCACCCATGGGTCATCATGACAACCAGAGGTCTGTAGCAGATGTTTATGGTTGTCATTGCCAGATTGCTATGAGCGCCACCCCGTGGTCGGTGCTCATAGCAAGTGAGGTTTTCTGCTACACAGGCGATCTGATCATTCCATGTGTGTAGCAGAAGCGATCAAAGTATTGCAGTTTCTAGTCTCCCATGGAGAGTATTGAAGCATGTAAAAAGTAAAAAAGTTTTTAAAAATTAAAAAAATATAAAAGTTCAACTCATCCCCCTTTCGCGCCATTCAAAACAAAACAAGAAAAAAAATCAAGTATGCACATATTTGGTATTGCCGCATTCAGAGTCACCTGATCTATCAATGTAAACAAAGAATTAACCCAATCGCTGAACGGCGTCACAAGAAAAAAATTCAAAATGCTAGAAATACATTTTTTGGCCGCTACAATGCAATAAATCGCAATAATGGGCGATCAAAAGATCATTTCTAAACCAAAATATTATTAACCCCTTCCTGCCATCCGACGTACTATCCCGTCCATGGGACCTGGGCCCCTATGCCCATGGACGGAATAGTACCTCTACTGCGATCAGCGACGCCCACGTGGTGATCGCCGCTGATCGCGGCCGGGTGTCAGCTGATTATCACAGCTGACACCCGGCACAATGTGTCAGGGGCGGTCACGGACCGCCCCCGACACGTTAACCCCCTTGCACACCGCGATCAAACATGATCGCGGTGTACCGGGGGTTAAAGGGAAGCATCGGCAGGGAGGGGGCTCCCTCCGTGCTTCCCTGAGCCCCCCACGGCAGCGCAATGTGCAGCGCTGCTGCGGGGGGCTCCTTTCCTGCAGGCCCCCGAATCCAAGATGGCGACGGGGGCCTTCGGGGGCCTGCAGGAATCTGGCTTCCTCAGTGCCTGCAAAGCGCAGGCATGAGGAAGCCTTCTGCAGTGCCTGTGTCAGATCGCTGATCTGTCACAGTGATCTGTGATGTGACAGATCAGCGATCTGTCACAGGACAGTGATGTCCCACCTGGGACTATTTAATAAAGTTAAAAAAAAATAAAAAAAAGTGTTAAAATAAATAAAAAAAAATCGCCAAATAAATTAGAAAAAAAAAAAAATATTCCCCCAATAAATCCATTTTTTGGAAATAAAAAAAAAACAAACAATAAAAGTACACATATTAGGTATCGCTGCGTCCGTAACGATCCGCCCTATAAAACTGTCCCATTAGTTAACCCCTTTAGCGAACCCCTTAAAAATAAAAATAAAAAACGAAGCAAAAAATAATGATTTATTATCATACCGCCAAATAAAAAGTGTAATAACGCGCGATCAAAAAGACGCATATAAATATCCATGGTACCGCTGAAAACGTCATCTTCTCCCGCAAAAACGAGCCGCCATACAGCATCATCAGCAAAAAAATAAAAAAGTTATAGCTCGCAGAATAAAGTGATGCAAAAAAAATTATTTTTTATATAAAATAGTTTTCATTGCATAAAACCGACAAACCATAAAAAAACGACCTAAATGAGGTATCGCTGTAACCATACTGACCCGAAGAATAAAACCGCTTTATCAATTTTACCGCATGCGGAACGGTGTAAACGCACCCTCCTAAAAGAAATTCATGAAACGCTGGTTTTTGTTCATTCTGCGTCCCAAAAATCGGAATAAAAAGCGATCAAAAAATGTCACGTGCCCGAAAATGGTACCAATAAAAACGTCAACCCCACATATAGGGTATCAGCCTACTCAGGACAAATTGCAAAACAATTTTTGGGGTCCAATTTCTCCTGTTACCCTTAGGAAAATAAAAAATTGGGGGCAAAAATATCATTTTTGTGGAAAAAAATAAACTTCTGTGAAGCACTTGGGGGTTCAAAGTGCTCACCACACATCTAGATAAGTTCCGTGGGGGGTCTAGTGTCCAAAATGGGGTCACTTGTGGGGAGTTTCAATAGTTTAGGTACATCAGGGGCTCTCCAAACGCACCTGACACCCGCAGACCATTCCATCAAAGTCTGCATTCCAAAACGTCACTGCTTCCCTTCCGAGCCCCGACGTGTGTCCATACAGTAGTTTTCTCCCACATATGGGGTGTCAGCGTACTCAGGACAAATTGGACAACAACTTTTGGGGTCCAATTTCTCCTGTTACCCTTGGGAAAATGAAAAAATTGGGGACTAATTGATCATGTTTGTGGAAAAAATACGATTTTTTTATTTTCATGCCCGGGCATTATAAACTTCTGTGAAGCCCTTGGGGGTTCAAAGTGCTCACCACACATCTAGATAAGTTCCTTAGGGGGTCTCGTTTCCAAAATGGGGTTATTTGTGGGGGTTTCCACTGTTTAGGTACATTAGGGGCTCTCCAAAGGCAATATGACACCCGCAGACCATTCCATCAAAGTCTGCATTCCAAAACGTCACTACTTCCCTTCCGAGCCCCGACGTGTGCCCATACAGTAGTTTTCTCCCACATATGGGGTATCAGCATACTCAGGACAAATTGGACAACAACTTTTGGGGTCCAATTTCTCTTGGTACCCTTGGGAAAATAAAAAAATGGTGACTAAAAGATCATGTTTGTGGAAAAATACAAATTTTTTATTTTCACGCCCGGGCGTTATAAACTTCTGTGAAGCACTGGGGGGCTCAAAGTGCTCACCACACATCTAGATAAGTTCCGTGGGGGGTCTAGTTTACAAAATGGTGTCATTTATGGGGGGGTTCCACTGTTTAGGTACATCAGGGGTTTTCCAATCGCGACATGGTGTCCGATCTCAATTCCAGCCAAAAACGTCAAATGGCGCTGCTTCCCTTCCGAGCTCTGCCATGCGCCCAAATAGTGGTTTACCCCCACATGTGGGGTATCAGCGTACTCAGGACAAATTGCACAATAACTTTTAGTGTCCTGTTACCCTTGGAAAAATAAGAATTGAGGGTGAAAAGATCATTTTTGTGGAAAAAATATGATTTTTTAATTGTACGGCTTTATGTTATAAACGTCTGTGAAGCCCATGGGGGTTCAAAGTTCTCACCACACATCTAGATAAGTTCCTTAGGGGGTCTAGTTTCCAAAATGGTGTCATTTGTGGGGGGTTTCCACTGTTTTGGTACATCAGGAGTTTTCCAAACGCGACATGGTGTCCGATCTCAATTCCAGACAAAAACGTCAAATGGCGCTGCTTCCCTTCCGAGCTCTGCCATGCGCCCAAATAGTGGTTTACCCCCACATGTGGGGTATCAGCGTACTCAGGACAAATTGCACAATAACTTTTAGGGTCCTGTTACCCTTGGAAAAATAAGAATTGAGGGTGAAAAGATCATTTTTGTGGAAAAAATATGATTTTTTAATTGTACGGCTGTATGTTATAAACTTCTGTGAAGCCCTTGGAGGTTCAAAGTTCTCACCACATATCTAGATAAGTTCCTTGGGGGGTCTAGTTTCCAAAATGGGGTCACTTGGGGGGGGTTTCCACTGTTTAGGTACATCAGGGGCTCTCCAAACACGACATGGCGTCCGATCTGAATTCCAGCCAATTTTGCATTGAAAAAGTCAAATGGCGCTCTTTCCCTGCTGAGGTCTGCCATGCACCGAAACAGTGGTTCCCCCCACATATCAGGTATCGGCGTACTCAGGACAAATTGCACAATAACTTTTGCAGTCCAATTTCTCCTGTTACCCTTGGTAAATTAAAAAAAATTGAACCTGAAGTATTTTTTTAGTGAAAAAAAGTTAAATGTTAATTTTTTTTAAATATTCAAAAAATTCCTGTGACGCACCTAAAGGGTTAATAAACTTCTTGAAAGTGGTTTTGAGCACCTTAAGGGGTTCAGTTTTTAGAATGGTGTCACTTTTGGGTATTTTCTATCATATAGACCCCTCAAAGTGGCTTCAAATGTGATGTGGTCCGTAAAAATAAAATTGTGTTGCAAAAATGAGAAATCGCTGGTCAACTTTTAACCCTTATAACTTCCTAACAAAAAAAAATTTTGGTTTCAAAATTGTGCTGATGTAAAGTAAATATGTGGGAAATGTTACTTATTCAGTTTTTTGTGCGCTATATCTCTGTGATTTAAGGGCATAAAAATTCAAAGTTGGAAAATTGCGAAATTTTCAAAATTTTCGCCAAATTTCCGTTTTTTTCACAAAAAAACGCAAGTTATTTGAATGAAATTTTACCACTAACATGAAGTACAATATGTCACGAGAAAACAATGTCAGAATCACCGGTATCCATGGAAGCGTTTCAGAGTTATTACCTCATAAAGGGACAGTGGTCAGAATTGTAAAAATTGGCCTGGTCATTAACGTGCAAACCACCCTTGGGGCTTAAGGGGTTAAGGAGCCTTTATTCTATATAATACAAGCAGGTCCAAAACTAATAGTGAACCCCTCAGATTAGGTGATGTCGAGGTCTTAAAGAATTTCTTCCACTAGTAAAGGGAGATATAGGATGTGACAGGATGTGACGGGATTTATCTCTAAGCACAGAAATGACAATGATTTATGCCCATTATGCATCATATTTTATTGGTTTCTGACTTTATTGCTCATCAGATCCATAGAACAATTCAGCGATAACTGGAAAGTCTCGATTTTTGGGCCATGTATTGTTTTAGAATCATCCAAATCTGGGAGCTGTGTTATATCATGTAAAGGGAACATATTGAGCCACAAGAAAATTATGTAGTTGCCGGGTGTTATTGAGGCTTATAGTAATATGCAGTCCAGATCAAAAACATAAATGCAACCAATATTGGTAAATTCTTGTACGACACCAATGTATATACATATTAGCTCCATAAAAAGCGAAACTATTCAAATATTCCCCCACATTGGTAAGATTCATATTGTTTGATCTCTAGTATACAGGGCGTGCACTTCAACGGAAGCCAGCAGTAACAGCCAACACTTGGAAGGTCACGGAATGCTGAGGTTGTTGGTTCTGCACCCATTGGCTGCTACCTGTGATGTCATGGAATGTGATGGTTGTTGGCTCCACCCACATTAGATGCTTCATATGATGTCACATAATGTTAAAGTTGGCTCCGCCCACATTAACTCTTATTTGTCATTTCACAGAAAGTTTTGGTTGTTGGTTTTGCCCCATAAGCTACTAATTGTGATGTCACCAAATGTTTTGTTGTTGCTTTCACACTTATTAACTTCTACTTGTGATGTCACCAAATGTGGAAGGTAGTCCTTCAGAACAGAATGGCTCTTGGCTACCTGTTAGCAATTGAAGGTGGAACTTGTGCTGTTATAGGTGAGGAATGCTACTCCTAGATTGAAGATGCACATTATTCAATTAGAGAAACATGGATAAGGTAAAGGAGCTACAACAAAAAGCTAAAGATACATCAAAGGAGAGATGGCGTACCTTCTCCAGGATGGGGTGTATCGGAGATTGGATAAACAATATACTCTCAACTTAGCTAAAGCCCATAGTGGTAGTGATAGGATTCATTGTATTGATCTTGATTGCCTGGAAATTATTATTGTGATGTGTTTCTCATTGCAGAAAATGAATTATACATTGGAGCCACTGGAGGACGCAAACAGAAGATGGCTCCTGTGCAAGAACAATATATGAGCCCTTTGCAGCCCAATACCTCATCATAAAGTACAATTCCATCTGCTTTGGAGGTGGAAATGTGCCCTTTACCTCTTGGGTCCGTAAGTAACCGCAAAAGCTGCACCAATAGTATGTCCGCCCCTGAAACCATAGGAAGGATGACACTACAGCTACAGAGGTGACCGTCTGATAGCCTAGGTCGACTACCCACCTCTCCTGAAGACCCTTTCAGCCTTTTGAGACTTGGGTGGAGGACATCATCTCTGAAAATAGGGTCCAAAAGCTGCACCCCAACAGTTTGAGCGGTGGTGGGAAGCAGGTCTGGACAGCTGTCGTCATTCTGTTAGATGGATAAGAGGGAATATATATGTGTCCATGCTTTAATAAAGATTGAGTGAATACTTTAAGGCTATGTACCCACGTATGCAGAAAATTTCTGCTTGAAAACCGGACTCCTTCCCAGAAAACGCGCGTTTTTTTCCACGCATTTTTTCCGCGAAAAGCGCACATTTTTTATGCATTTTTTCGGGTGTCCCCAGTCTCATAGAAAATAGCTATAAATGCAGATTTTTCCGCAAAGTTAATGAGCATGCTGTGTTTTTTACCGCAATGCGCTTTTTCGCGGTAAAAAACGCATCAATGTGCACAAAAAGTGCGGAATTCATTCAAATGAATGGGATGCTTCTTGTATGCGATTTTGAAGCGTTTTTACTGGGAAAAATGCTTACGTGGGTACACAGCCTAAATGGCAACTGTACAACTGTAAGGCAGTCAGGAATGGATGTCTGACATCCCATGATCTATGCAGACTAGCTGTAAACTTCATGAAGTATGGGCTGTCAACAGGGGTCATTTCACAATAGGCAGAAACATAGCACAGGTCCGCTCATCCTCCTAGATAGAAAATAACGGATAAGTGTGGGTGTACGCTTTAACAAAGATTGAGTGTGTTAGGCATCGGATTCCTGCCTCTGCATAGGAGGAATCCTGAGAGCCTTGCCGTCTGTGGTCTCGCATTCCTCTCCAGCCACAGAGGAGCCTGCTCAGCAAAGATGTCATTCCCAGCATCTTGTTCAGTCTACTGCTGTTGTCTTGGTTACTGCTGCTAATTAGGGTTCAGCTTTAGTAACCTGCAATAGCCAGTAGCTGCCTGCTACCTCAACACGCGTTTTGCCTTTCTTTGTCAGGAGGCGAAACGTGCGTTGAAGCGGCAGGCGGGGGTCTATCTTCATTACATGTAAGTTACTCTACTATAGGTTCATGCACTTTATTTTCTAGGCTATTTTTTGCCCTGTGGACATTAGGTGCTGCTTATATGCGGTTCAATGCAGATAAAAATGGTTGTGTACTGACATTCTATTTGTAAGACTAGGGCATTTCTGAGGGCATTTACCCATGCAGCTATATGCACTAAAAGGCACCTTATTTTGCCATTGGTATAGTTTTTGTGCACTGTCACTTTATTATGCATCTATTATTATACTTCTAATACCAGACTATTGGCACCTTAATTTATAGAGTATTGGCACTTTATTTATATAAATACCCTCTTTTGTGTCGACAAATAGAATTCTTTGATATTTTGTGAAATTGAATATAATTGTGATGAAATTCTCCCCTTTTATCTGCTTGGTAAGTGGTATTCTTTGTTTGATTTTTTGCAATTTTTTTGAATTAATAAAATTAATAATGCATAAAATAACTCTTGACCTCCCTTTCTCTGCCTAAATGTGGCATTGGTGGATGGTTTGTTTGTTGTCATAAGTTATATAGAGTTTGGAAAATTTTTGTGCCATTAAGTGGAAATTTATGTGTATCTTATGGTATTATGTGTGAGTGATGATGGATGCATGTATCTGGTGACTGACTCATTAAGACTTCCCTCCCTTGGATACATATGGATTAGGGCTATTAAAGTCAGAGTCAGCGCCTTGTAGTGGCTGAGTCCAAATCCATAGTGCTCTCAGTTTACAGGGCGCTGCTGTAAAAGAGTCGCATGGCCTCACGGCCATGCGCTAGTATAGATTCTTATGGAATTATGTGTGAGTGACGATGGATGCATGTATCTGATGACTGACTCATTAAGACTCCTCTCCCTTGGATACGCATGGTTTAGGGCTATCAGTCAGAGTCAGCGACTTGTAGTGGCTGAGTCTAGTGCCACAGTACTCCCAGTTCAGAGGACGCTGCTATAAAAAAGTTGCATGGCCATGCGCTAGCATAGACTCTTATGGTATAGTATTATGTGTGAGTGATGATGGATGCATGTATCTGGTGACTGACTCATTAAGACTCCCCTCCCTTGGATACATATGGTTTCGGGCTGTTAGAGTAAGTGTCAGCACCTCGTACTGGCTGAGTCTAGTGCCACAGTGCTCCCTGTTCACAGGATGATGCTATAAAAGAGTCGCATGGCTGCACGGCAATGCTCTAGTATAGACTCTTATGGTATTATGTGTGAGTGATGATGGATGCATGTATCTGGTGACTGACTCATTAAGACTCCCCTCCCTTGGATACATATGGTTTAGGGCTATTAGAGTCAGTGACATGTAGTGGCTGAGTCTAGTGCCACTGTGCTCCCAGTTCACAGGACGCTGCTATAAAAAAGTCTCATGGCCATGCGCTAGTGTAGACTCTTATGGTATTATGTGTGAGTGATGATGGATACATGTATCTGGTGACTGACTCATTTAGACTCCCCTCCATTGGATACGTATGGTTTAGGGCTATTAGAGTAAGCGTCAGCGCCTCGAAGTGGCTGAGTCTAGTGCCACAGCGCTCCCAGTTCACAGGACACTTCTATGAAAGAGTCGCATGGCCGAACGGCAATGCGCTAGTATAGACTCTTATGGTACTATGTGTGAGTGATGATGGATGCATGTATCTAGAGACTGACTCATTAAGACTCCCCTCCCCTGGATACGTGTGGTTTAAGGCTATTAGAGTAAGCGTCAGCGCCTTGCAGTGGCTGAGTCTAGAGCCACAGTGCTCACAGTTCACAGGACGCTGCTATGAAAGAGTCGCATGGCCGCACGGCAATGCGCTAGTATAGACTATTATGTTATTAAGTGTGAGTGACAATGGATGCATGTATCTGGTGACTGACTCATTAAGACTCCCCTCCCTTGGATACGTATGGTTTAGGGCTATTAGATTAAGAGTAAGCGCATTGTAGTGGCTGAGTCTAGTGCCGCAGTACTCCCAATTCACAGGACGCTGCTATAAAAGAGTCACCTGGCCGCACGGCTAAGCGCCAGTATAGACTTATGGTATTATGTGTGAGTGACAATGGATGCATATATCTGGTGACTGACTCATTATGACTCCCCTCCCTTGGATATGTATGGTTTAGGGCTATTAGAGTAAGCGTCAGGGCCTCGTAGTGGCTGAGTTTGGCCACAGTGCTCCCTGTCCACAGGACACTGCTATGAAAGAGTCGACTGGCCGCACGGCAATGCGCTAGTATAGACTCTTATGGTATTATGTGTGAGTGATGATGGATGCATGTATCTCGTGACTGACTCATTAAGACTCCCCTCCCTTGGATACGCATGGTTTAGGGCTATTAGAGTAAGCGTCAGCGCCTCGTAGTGGCTGAGTCTAGTGCCACTGTGCTCCCAGTTCACAGGATTCTGCTATGAAAGAGTCGAATGGCCGCACGGCAATGCGCTAGTATAGACTCTTATGGTATTATGTGTGAGTGATGATGGATGCATGTATCTGGTGACTGACTCATTAAGACTCCCCTCCCTTGGATACGCATGGTTTAGGGCTATTAGAGTAAGCGTCAGCGCCTCGTAGTGGCTGAGTCTAGTGCCACTGTGCTCCCAGTTCACAGGATTCTGCTATGAAAGAGTCGCATGGCCTCACAGCATTGCGCTAGTATACAGTTGACTCTTATAGTATTATGTGTAAGTGTAGATGGATGCATGTATCTGGTGACTGACTCATTATGACTCCCCTCCCTTGGATATGTATGGTTTAGGGCTATTAAAGTAAGCGTCAGGGCCTCGTAGTGGCTGAGTCTAGGCCACAGTGCTCCCTGTCCACAGGACACTGCTATGAAAGAGTCGAATGGCCGCACGGCAATGCGCTAGTATAGACTCTTATGGTATTATGTGTGAGTGATGATGGATGCATGTATCTGGTGACTGACTCATTATGACTCCCCTCCCTTGGATATGTATGGTTTAGTGCTATTAGAGTAAGCGTCAGGGCCTCGTAGTGGCTGAGTCTAGGCCACAGTGCTCCCTGTCCACAGGACACTGCTATGAAAGAGTCGAATGGCCTCACGGCAATACGCTAGTATAGACTCTTATGGTATTATGTGTGAGTGATGATGGATGCATGTATCTGGTGACTGACACATTAAGACTCCCCTCCCTTGGATACGTATGGTTTAGGGCTATTGGAGAAAGCGTCAGCACCTCGTAGTGGCCGAGTCTAGTGCCACAGTGCTCCCAGTTCACAGGACACTGCTATAAAAGAGTTGCCTGGCCACACGGGCAAGCGCCAGTATAGACTCTTATGGTATTATGTGTGAGTGTAGATGGATGCATGTATCTGGTGACTGACTCATTATGACTCCCCTCCCTTGGATATGTATGGTTTATGGCTATTAAAGTAAGCGTCAGGGCCTCGTAGTGGCTGAGTCTAGGCCACAGTGCTCCCAGTCCACAGGACACTGCTATGAAAGAGTCGAATGGCCGCACGGCAATGCGCTAGTATAGACTCTTATGGTATTATGTGTGAGTGATGATGGATGCATGTATCTGGTGACTGACTCATTATGACTCCCCTCCCTTGGATATGTATGGTTTAGGGCTATTAGAGTAAGCGTCAGCGCCTCGTAGTGGCTGAGTCTAGTGCCACTATGCTCCCAGTTCACAGGATTCTGCTATGAAAGAGTCGCATGGCCACACAGCATTGCGCTAGTATACAGTTGACTTTTATAGTATTATGTGTGAGTGATGATGGATGCATGTATCTGGTGACTGACTCATTATGACTCCCCTCCCTTGGATATGTATGGTTTAGGGCTATTAGAGAAAGCGTCAGCACCTCGTAGTGGCTGAGTCTAGTGCCACAGTGCTCCCAGTTCACAGGACACTGCTATAAAAGAGTTTCCTGGCCACACGGGCAAGCGCCAGTATAGACTCTTATGGTATTATGTGTGAGTGATGATGGATGCATGTATCTGGTGACTGACTCATTAAGACTCCCCTCCCTTGGATACGTATGGTTTAGGGCTATTGGAGAAAGCGTCAGAACCTCGTAGTGGCTGAGTCTAGTGCCACAGTGCTCCCAGTTCACAGGACACTGCTATAAAAGAGTTGCCTGGCCACACGGGCAAGCGCCAGTATAGACTCTTATGGTATTATGTGTGAGTGTAGATGGATGCATGTATCTGGTGACTGACTCATTATGACTCCACTCCCTTGGATATGTATGGTTTAGGGCTATTAGTGTAAGCGTCAGGGCCTCGTAGTGGCTGAGTCTAGGCCACAGTGCTCCCAGTCCACAGGACACTGCTATGAAATAGTCGAATGGCCGCACGGCAATGCCCTAGTATAGACTCTTATGGTATTATGTGTGAGTGAGGATGGATGCATGTATCTGGTGACTGACTCATTAAGACTCCCCTCCCTTGGATATGTATGGTTTAGGGCTATTAGAGTAAGCGTCAGCGCCTCGTAGTGGCTGAGTCTAGTGCCACTATGCTCCCAGTTCACAGGATTCTGCTATGAAAGAGTCGCATGGCCACACAGCATTGCGCTAGTATACAGTTGACTTTTATAGTATTATGTGTGAGTGATGATGGATGCATGTATCTGGTGACTGACTCATTATGACTCCCCTCCCTTGGATATGTATGGTTTAGGGCTATTAGAGAAAGCGTCAGCACCTCGTAGTGGCTGAGTCTAGTGCCACAGTGCTCCCAGTTCACAGGACACTGCTATAAAAGAGTTTCCTGGCCACACGGGCAAGCGCCAGTATAGACTCTTATGGTATTATGTGTGAGTGATGATGGATGCATGTATCTGGTGACTGACTCATTAAGACTCCCCTCCCTTGGATACGTATGGTTTAGGGCTATTGGAGAAAGCGTCAGAACCTCGTAGTGGCTGAGTCTAGTGCCACAGTGCTCCCAGTTCACAGGACACTGCTATAAAAGAGTTTCCTGGCCACACGGGCAAGCGCCAGTATAGACTCTTATGGTATTATGTGTGAGTGTAGATGGATGCATGTATCTGGTGACTGACTCATTATGACTCCACTCCCTTGGATATGTATGGGTTAGGGCTATTAGTGTAAGCGTCAGGGCCTCGTAGTGGCTGAGTCTAGGCCACAGTGCTCCCAGTCCACAGGACACTGCTATGAAATAGTCGAATGGCCGCACGGTAATGCCCTAGTATAGACTCTTATGGTATTATGTGTGAGTGAGGATGGATGCATGTATCTGGTGACTGACTCATTAAGACTCCCCTCCATTGGATACGCATGGTTTAGGGCTATTAGAGTAAGCATCAGCGCCTCGTAGTGGCTGAGTCTAGTGCCACTGTGCTCCCAGTTCACAGGATTCTGCTATGAGAGTCGCATGGCCACACAGCATTGCGCTAGTATACAGTTGACTCTTACAGTATTATGTGTAAGTGTAGATGGATGCATGTATCTGGTAACTGACTCATTATGACTCCCCTCCCTTGGATATGAATGGTTTAGGGCTATTAGAGTAAGCGTCAGGGCCTCGTAGTGGCTGAGTCTAGGCCACAGTGCTGCCTGTCCACGGGACACTGCTATGAAAGCGTCGAATGGCCGCACGGCAATGCGCTAGTACAGACTCTTATGGTATTATGTGTGAGTGATGATGGATGCATTTATCTGGTGACTGACTCATTAAGACTCCCCTCCCTTGGATACGTATGGTTAAGGGCTATTGGAGAAAGCGTCAGCACCTCGTAGTGGCTGAGTCTAGTGCCACAGTGCTCCCAGTTCACAGGACACTGCTATAAAAGAGTTGCCTGGCCACACGGGCAAGCGCCAGTATAGACTCTTATGGTATTATGTGTGAGTGTAGATGGATGCATGTATCTGGTGACTGACTCATTATGACTCCCCTCCCTTGGATATGTATGGTTTAGGGCTATTAGAGTAAGCGACAGTGCCTCGTAGTGGCTGAGTCTAGGCCACAGTGCTCCGGGTCCACAGGACACTGCTATGAAAGAGTCGAATGGCCGCACGGCAATGCGCTAGTTTAGACTCTTATGGTATTATGTGTGAGTGATGATGGATGCATGTATCTGGTGACTGACTCATTATGACTCCCCTCCCTTGGATATGTATGGTTTAGGGCTATTAGAGTAAGCGTCAGGGCCTCGTAGTGGCTGAGTCTATTCCACAGTGCTCCCTGTCCACAGGACACTGCTATGAAAGAGTCGAATGGCGGCACGGCAATGCGCTAGTATAGACTCCTATGGTATTATGTGTGAGTGATGATGGATGCATGTATCTGGTGACTGACTCATTAAGACTCCCCTCCCTTGGATACGTATGGTTTAGGGCTATTGGAGAAAGCGTTAGCACCTCGTAGTGGCTGAGTCTAGTGCCACTGTGCTCCCAGTTCACAGGATTCTGCTATGAAAGAGTCGCATGGCCACACAGCATTGCGCTAGTATACAGTTGACTCTTATAGTATTATGTGTGAGTGTAGATGGATGCATGTATCTGGTGACTGACTCATTATGACTCCCCTCCCTTGGATATGTATGGTTTAGGGCTATTAGAGTAAGCGTCAGGGCCTCGTAGTGGCTGAGTCTAGGCCACAGTGCTCCCAGTCCACAGGACACTGCTATGAAAGAGTCGAATGGCCGCACGGTAATGCGCTAGTATAGACTCTTATGGTTGTATGTGTGAGTGATGATGGATGCATGTATCTGGTGACTGACTCATTAAGACTCCCCTCCCTTGGATACGCATGGTTTAGGGCTATTAGAGTAAGCGTCAGCGCCTCGTAGTGGCTGAGTCTAGTGCCACTGTGCTCCCAGTTCACAGGATTCTGCTATGAAAGAGTTGCATGGCCACACAGCATTGCGCTAGTATACTGTTGACTCTTATAGTATTATGTGTAAGTGTAGATCGATGCATGTATCTGGTGACTGACTCATTATCACTCCCCTCCCTTGGATATGTATGGTTTAGGGCTATTAGAGTAAGCGTCAGGGCCTCGTAGTGGCTGAGTCTAGGCCACAGTGCTCCCTGTCCACAGGACACTGCTATGAAAGAGTCCAATGGCCGCACGGCAATGATCTAGTTTAGACTCTTATGGTATTATGTGTGAGTGTAGATGGATGCATGTATCTGGTGACTGACTCATTATGACTCCCCTCCCTTGGATATGTATGGTTTAGGGCTATTAGAGTAAGCGTCAGGGCCTCGTAGTGGCTGAGTCTAGGCCACAGTGCTCCCAGTCCACAGGACACTGCTATGAAAGAGTCGAATGGCCGCACGGCAATGCGCTAGTATAGACTCTTATGGTTGTATGTGGGAGTGATGAAGGATGCATGTATCTGGTGACTGACTCATTAATACTCCCCTCCCTTGGATACGCATGGTTTAGGGCTATTAGAGTAAGCGTCAGCGCCTCGTAGTGGCTGAGTCTAGTGCCACTGTGCTCCCAGTTCACAGGATTCTGCTATGAAAGAGTCGCATGGCCACACAGCGTTGCGCTAGTATACAGTTGACTCTTATGGTATTATGTGTAAGTGTAGATGGATGCATGTATCTGGTGACTGACTCATTATGACTCCCTTCCCTTGGATATGTATGGTTTAGGGCTATTAGAGTAAGCGTCAGCGCCTCGTAGTGGCTGAGTCTAGTGCCACTTTGCTCCCAGTTCACAGGATTCTGCTATGAAAGCGTTGCATGGCCACACAGCATTGCGCTAGTATACAGTTGACTCTTATAGTATTATGTGTGAGTGATGATGGATGCATGTATCTGGTGACTGACTCATTATGACTCCCCTCCCTTGGATATGTATGGTTTAGGGCTATTAGAGAAAGCGTCAGCACCTCGTAGTGGCTGAGTCTAGTGCCACCAGGGGTGGATTAAGGGTAGCCAGGGCACGGGGCAGTTCAGACTCTGTGGGCCCCCCTCGTCACGTGACGGGGGTCACGAATCGTAGAGCCACACTCTACATAGAGAATAATGGGGCCTCCAGCACCGACCTCCACCCGCAGAGCCGCACTCCACATAAAGAATAATGGAGCCTCCAGCACCGACCGCCACCTGCAGAGCCCCACTCCACATAGAGAATAATGGAGCCTCCAGCACCGACCTCCACCCGCAGAGCCGTACTCCACATAGAGAATAATGGGGCCTCCAGCACTGACCTCCACCCGCAGAGCCCCACTCCACATAGAGAATAATGGAGCCTCCAGCACCGACCTCCACCCGCAGAGCCGCACTCCACATAGAGAATAATGGGGCCTCCAGCACCAACCTCCACCCGCAGAGCCGCACTCCACATAGAGAATAATGGAGCCTCCAGCACCTACCTCCACCCGCAGAGCCGCACTCCACATAGAGAATAATGGGGCCTCCAGCACTGACCTCCACCCGCAGAGCCCCACTCCACATAGAGAATAATGGAGCCTCCAGCACCGACCTCCACCCGCAGAGCCGCACTCCACATAGAGAATAATGGGGCCTCCAGCACCAACCTCCACCCGCAGAGCCGCACTCCACATAGAGAATAATGGAGCCTCCAGCACCTACCTCCACCCGCAGAGCCGCACTCCACATAGAGAATAATGGAGCCTCCAGCACCGACCTCCACCCGCAGAGCCCCACTCCACATAGAGAATAATGGAGCCTCCAGCACCGACCTCCACCCGCAGAGCCCCACTCCACATAGAGATTAATGGGGCCTCCAGCACCGACCTCCACCCGCAGAGCCGCACTCCACATAGAGAATAATGGGGCCTCCAGCACCGACCTCCACCCGCAGAGCCGCACTCCACATAGAGAATAATGGGGCCTCCAGCACTGACCTCCACCCGCAGAGCCCCACTCCACATAGAGAATAATGGAGCCTCCAGCACCGACCTCCACCCGCAGAGCCGCACACCACATAGAGAATAATGGGGCCTCCAGCACCAACCTCCACCAGCAGAGCCGCACTCCACATAGAGAATAATGGAGCCTCCAGCACCTACCTCCACCCGCAGAGCCGCACTCCACATAGAGAATAATGGGGCCTCCAGCACCGACCTCCACCCGCAGAGCCCCACTCCACATAGAGAATAATGGAGCCTCCAGCACCGACCTCCACCCGCAGAGCCCCACTCCACATAGAGAATAATGGAGCCTCAAGCACCGACCTCCACCCGCAGAGCCGCACTCCACATAGAGAATAATGGGGCCTCCAGCACCGACCTCCACCCGCAGAGCCGCACTCCACATAGAGAATAATGGGGCCTCCAGCACCGACCTCCACCCGCAGAGCCGCACTCCACATAGAGAATAATGGAGCCTCCAGCACCGACCTCTACCTGCAGAGCCGCACTCCACATAGAGAATAATGGAGCCTCCAGCACCTACCTCCACCCGCAGAGCCGCACTCCACATAGAGAATAATGGAGCCTCCAGCACCGACCTCCACCCGCAGAGCCCCACTCCACATAGAGAATAATGGAGCCTCCAGCACCGACCTCCACCCGCAGAGCCGCACTCCACATAGAGAATAATGGAGCCTCCAGCACCGACCTCCACCCGCAGAGCCACATAGACAATAATGGAGCCTCCAGCACCGACCTCCACCCGCACTCCACATAGAGAATAATGGAGCCTCCAGCACCGACCTCCACCCGCAGAGCCGCACTCCACATAGGGAATAATGGAGCCTCCAGCACCGACCTCCACCCGCAGAGCCGCACTCCACATAGAGAATAATGGAGCCTCCAGCACCGACCTCCACCCGCAGAGCCTCACTCCACATAGAGAATAATGCAGCCTCCAGCACCGACCTCCACCCGCAGAGCCGCACTCCACATAGAGAATAATGGGGCCTCCAGCACCGACCTCCACCCGCAGAGCCGCACTCCACATAGAGAATAATGGGGCCTCCAGCACCGACCTCCACCCGCAGAGCCGCACTCCACATAGAGAATAATGGAGCCTCCAGCACCGACCTCCACCCGCAGAGCCGCACTCCACATAGAGAATAATGGGGCCTCCAGCACCGACCTCCACCCGCAGAGCCGCACTCCACATAGAGAATAATGGGGCCTCCAGCACCGACCTCCACCCGCAGAGCCACACTCCACATAGAGAATAATGGAGCCTCCAGCACCGACCTCCACCCGCAGAGCCGCACTCCACATAGAGAATAATGGAGCCTCCAGCACCTGCCTCCACCCGCAGAGCCGCACTCCACATAGAGAATAATGGGGCCTCCAGCACCGACCTCCACCCGCAGAGCCGCACTCCACATAGAGAATAATGGAGCCTCCAGCACCGACCTCCACCCGCAGAGCCGCACTCCACATAGAGAATAATGGAGCCTCCAGCACCGACCTCCACCCGCAGAGCCGCACTCCACATAGAGAATAATGGAGCCTCCAGCACCTACCTCCACCCGCAGAGCCGCACTCCACATAGAGAATAATGGGGCCTCCAGCACCGACCTCCACCCGCAGAGCCGCACTCCACATAGAGAATAATGGAGCCTCCAGCACCGACCTCCACCCGCAGAGCCGCACTCCACATAGAGAATAATGGAGCCTCCAGCACCGACCTCCACCCGCAGAGCCGCACTCCACATAGAGAATAATGGGGCATCCAGCACCGACCTCCACCCGCAGAGCCACACTCCACATAGCGAATAATGGAGCCTCCAGCACCGACCTCCACCCGCAGAGCCGCACTCCACATAGAGAATAATGGGGCCTCCAGCACCGACCTCCACTCGCAGAGCCGCACTCCACATAGAGAATAATGCGGCCTCCAGCACCGACCTCTACCCGCAGAGCCGCACTGCACATAGAGAATAATGGGGCCTCCAGCACTGACCTCCACCCGCAGAGCCGCACTCCACATAGAGAATAATGGAGCCTCCAGCACCGACCTCCACCCGCAGAGCTGCACTCCACATAGCGAATAATGGAGCCTCCAGCACCGACCTCCACCCGCAGAGCCACACTCCACATAGAGAATAATGGGGCCTCCAGCACCGACCTCTACCCGCAGAGCCACACTCCACATAGAGAATAATGGAGCCTCCAGCACCGACCTCCACCCGCAGAGCCACACTCCACATAGAGAATAATGGGGCCTCCAGCACCAACCTCCACCCGCAGAGCCGCACTCCACATAGCGAATAATGGAGCCTCCAGCACCGACCTCCACCCGCAGAGCCGCACTCCACATAGAGAATAATGGGGCCTCCAGCACCGACCTCCACTCGCAGAGCCGCACTCCACATAGAGAATAATGCGGCCTCCAGCACCGATCTCTACCCGCAGAGCCGCACTGCACATAGAGAATAATGGGGCCTCCAGCACTGACCTCCACCCGCAGAGCCGCACTCCACATAGAGAATAATCGGGCCTCCAGCACCGACCTCCACTCGCAGAGTCGCACTCCACATAGAGAATAATGCGGCCTCCAGCACCGACCTCTACCCGCAGAGCCGCACTCCACATAGAGAATAATGGGGCATCCAGCACCGACCTCCACCCGCAGAGCCGCACTCCTCATACATGGCTGCTCTCAGTGCTGTGCGCATAGGACCTGTGATGAGGTCACAGGAGGGGAGGAGACAGGGGTCACATGATCGGGGGCCCTGACACCTTACCTCCTGTGAGCTCATCACAAGCCTTTGCATGCTACCAGCAGCATCAGCGTTCACGCTACTTGTAGATGCTGCTCGTAGCAGAGCACATAATGCCGCCCCCACGGTCACTCACTTTTAGGTGGGGAGAAGATGGAGTGCCATTGCAGCAGCCAGCAGGAATGTGGTGGGGGCCCCCTTAGAAGCTCTTGTGGTGGGGGCCCCGGGGCTGAAGCCCCGCCTGCCCTGCCTATAATCCGGCCCTGCGCGGTGGCGGATTATAATGGGGCAATTTACTGGCCTGGGCTGTGGGCCCCTTAACCCCACTGGGCCCGGGGCAACTGCCCAAATTGACCTCATTATAATCCGCCACTGAGTGCCACAGTGCTCCCAGTTCACAGGACACTGCTATAAAAGAGTTTCCTGGCCACACGGGCAAGCGCCAGTATAGACTCTAATGGTATTATGTGTGAGTGATGATGGATGCATGTATCTGGTGACTGACTCATTAAGACTCCCCTCCCTTGGATACGTATGGTTTAGGGCTATTAGAGTAAGCGTCAGGGCCTCGTAGTGGCTGAGTCTAGGCCACAGTGCTCCCAGTTCACAGGATACTGCTATGAAAGAGTTGAATGGCTGCACGGCAATGCGCTAGTATAGACTCTTATGGTATTATTTGTGAGTGATGATGGATGCATGTATCTGGTGACTGACTCATTAAGACTCCCCTCCCTTGGATACGTATGGTTTAGGGCTATTAGAGTAAGCGTCAGGGCCTCATAGTGGCTGAGTCTAGGCCACAGTGCTCCCTGTCCACAGGACACTGCTATGAAAGAGTCGAATGGCCGCACGGCAATGCGCTAGTATAGACTCTTATAGTATTATGTGTGAGTGATGATGGATGCATGTATCTGGTGACTGACTCATTAAGACTCCCCTCCCTTGGATACGTATGGTTTAGGGCTTTTGGAGAAAGTGTCAGCACCTCGTAGTGGCTGAGTCTAGTGCCACAGTGCTCCCAATTCACAGGACACTGCAATAAAAGATTTGCCTGGCCACACGGGCAAGCGCCAGTATAGACTCTTATGGTATTATGTGTGAGTGATGATGAATGCATGTATCTGGTGACTGACTCATTATGACTCCCCTCCCTTGGATACGCATGGTTTAGGGCTATTAGAGTAAGCGTTAGCGCCTCGTAGTGGCTGAGTCTAGTGCAATTGTGCTCCCATTTCACAGGATTCTGCTATGAAAGAGTCGCATGGCCACACAGCATTGTGCTAGTATACAGTTGACTCTTATAGTATTATGTGTAAGTGTAGATGGATGCATGTATCTGGTGACTGACTCATTATGACTCCCCTCCCTTGGATATGTATGGTTTAGGGCTATTAGCGTAAGCGTCAGGGCCTCACAGTGGCTGAGTCTAGGCCACAGTGCTCCCTGTCCACAGGACACTGCTATGAAAAAGTCGAATGGCCGCACGGTAATGCGCTAGTTTAGACTCTTATGGTATTATGTGTGAGTGATAATGGATGCATGTATCTGGTGACTGACTCATTATGACTCCCCTCCCTTGGATATGTATGGTTTAGGGCTATTAGAGTAAGCGTCAGGGACTCGTAGTGGCTGAGTCTAGGCCACAGTGCTCCCTGTCCACAGGACACTGCTATGAAAGAGTCGAATGGCCGCACGGCAATGCGCTAGTATAGACTCTTATGGTATTATGTGTGAGTGATGATGGATGCATGTATCTGGTGACTGACTCATTGACTCCCCTCCCTTGGATACGTATGGTTTAGGGCTATTGGAGAAAGCGTCAGCACCTCGTCGTGGCTGAGTCTAGTGCCACAGTGCTCCCAGTTCACAGGACACTGCTATAAAAGAGTTGCCTGGCCACACGGGCAAGCGCCAGTATAGACTCTTATGGTATTATGTGTGAGTGATGATGGATGCATGTATCTGGTGACTGACTCATTAAGACTCCCCTCCCTTGGATACGCATGGTTTAGGGCTATTAGAGTAAGCGTCAGCGCCTCGTAGTGGCTGAGTCTAGTGCCACTGTGCTCCCAGTACACAGGATTCTGCTATGAAAGAGTTGCATGGCCACACAGCATTGCGCTAGTATACAGTTGACTCTTATAGTATTATGTGTAAGTGTAGATGGATGCATGTATCTGGTGACTGACTCATTATGACTCCCCTCCCTTGGATATGTATGGTTTAGGGCTATTAGAGTAAGCGTCAGGGCCTCGTAGTGGCTGAGTCTAGGCCACAGTGCTCCCAGTTCACAGGATACTGCTATGAAAGAGTTGAATGGCTGCACGGTAATGCGCTAGTTTAGACTCTTATGGTATTATGTGTGAGTGATAATGGATGCATGTATCTGGTGACTGACTCATTATGACTCCCCTCCCTTGGATATGTATGGTTTAGGGCTATTAGAGTAAGCGTCAGGGCCTCGTAGTGGCTGAGTCTAGGCCACAGTGCTCCCTGTCCACAGGACACTGCTATGAAAGAGTCGATTGGCCGCACGGCAATGCGCTAGTTTAGACTCTTATGGTATTATGTGTGAGTGATGATGGATGCATGTATCTGGTGACTGACTCATTATGACTCCCCTCCCTTGGATATGTAATGTTTAGGGCTATTAGAGTAAGCGTCAGGGCCTCGTAGTGGCTGAGTCTAGGCCACAGTGCTCCCTGTCCACAGGACACTGCTATGAAAGAGTCGAATGGCCGCACGGCAATGCGCTAGTATCGACTCTTATGGTATTATGTGTGAGTGATGATGGATGAATGTATCTGGTGACTGACTCATTAAGACTCCCCTCCCTTTAATACGTATGGTTTAGGGCTATTGGAGAAAGCGTCAGCGCCTCGTAGTGGCTGAGTCTAGTGCCACAGTGCTCCCAGTTCACAGGACACTGCTATAAAAGAGATGCCTGGCCACACGGGCAAGCGCCAGTACAGACTCTTATGGTATTATGTGTGAGTGAAGATGGATGCATGTATCTGGTGACTGACTCATTATAACTCCCCTCCCTTGGATATGTATGGTTTAGGGCTATTAGAGTAAGCATCAGGGCCTCGTAGTGGCTGAGTCTAGGCCACAGTGCTCCCTGTCCTCAGGACACTGCTATGAAAGAGTCGAATGGCCGCACGGCAGTGCACTAGTATAGACTCTTATGGTATTATGTGTGAGTGATGATGGATGCATGTATCTGGTGAATGACTCATTAAGACTCCCCTCCCTTGGATACGTATGGTTTAGGGCTATTGGAGAAAGCGTCAGCACCTCGTAGTGGCTGAGTCTAGTGCCACAGTGCTCCCAGTTCACAGGACACTGCTATAAAAGCGTTGCCTGGCCACACGGGCAAGCGCCAGTATAGACTCTTATGGTATTATGTGTTAGTGTAGATGGATGCATGTATCTGGTGACTGACTCATTATGACTCCCCTCCCTTGGATATTTATGGTTTAGGGCTATTAGAGTAAGCGTCAGGGCCTCGTAGTGGCTGAGTCTAGGCCACAGTGCTCCCTGTCCACAGGACACTGCTATGAAAGAGTCGAATGGCCGCACGGCAATGCGCTAGTTTAGACTCTTATGGTATTATGTGTGAGTGATGATGGATGCATGTATCTGGTGACTGACTCATTATGACTCCCCTCCCTTGGATATGTATGGTTTAGGGCTATTAGAGTAAGTGTCAGGGCCTCGTAGTGGCTGAGTCTAGGCCACAGTGCTCCCTGTCCACAGGACACTGCTATGAAAGAGTTGAATGGCCGCACGGCAATGCGCTAGTATGGGCTCTTATGGTATTATGTGTGAGTGATGATGGATGCATGTATCTGGTGACTGACTCATTAAGACTCCCCTCCCTTGGATACGTATGGTTTAGGGCTATTGGAGAAAGCGTCAGCACCTCGTAGTGGCTGAGTCTAGTGCCACAGTGCTCCCAGTTCACAGGACACTGCTATAAAAGAGTTGCCTGGCCACACGGACAAGCGCCAGTATAGACTCTTATGGTATTATGTGTGAGTGTAGATGGATGCATGTATCTGGTGACTGACTCATTATGACTCCCCTCCTTTGGATATGTATGGTTTAGGGCTATTAGAGTAAGCGTCAGGGCCTCGTAGTGGCTGAGTCTAGGCCACAGTGCTCCCAGTCCAAAGGACACTGCTATGAAAGACTCGAATGGCCGCACGGCAATGCGCTAGTATAGACTCTTATGGTATTATGTGTGAGTGATGATGGATGCATGTATCTGGTGACTGACTCATTAAGACTCCCCTCCCTTGGATACGCATGGTTTAGGGCTATTAGAGTAAGCGTCAGCGCCTCGTAGTGGCTGAGTCTAGTGCCACTGTGCTCCCAGTTCACAGGATTCTGCTATGAAAGAGTCGCATGGCCACACAGCATTGCGCTAGTATTCAGTTGACTCTTATAGTATTATGTGTAAGTGTAGATGGATGCATGTATCTGGTGACTGACTCATTATGACTCCCCTCCCTTGGATATGTATGGTTTAGGGCTATTAGAGTAAGTGTCAGGGCCTCGTAGTGGCTGATTCTAGTCCACAGTGCTCCCTGTCCACAGGACACTGCTATGAAAGAGTCGAATGGCCGCACGTCAATGCGCTAGTTTAGACTCTTATGGTATTATGTGTGAGTGATGATGGATGCATGTATCTGTTGACTGACTCATTATGACTCCCCCCCCTTGGATATGTAAGGTTTAGGGCTATTAGAGTAAGCGTCAGGGCCTCGTAGTGGCTGAGTCTAGGCCACAGTGCTCCCTGTCCACAGGACACTGCTATGAAAGAGTCGAATGGCCGCACGGCAATGCGCTAGTATAGACTCTTATGGTATTATGTGTGAGTGATGATGGATGCATGTATCTGGTGACTGACTCATTTAGACTCTCCTCCCTTGGATACGTATGGTTTAGGGCTATTGGAGAAAGCGTCAGCACCTCGTAGTGGCTGAGTCTAGTGCCACAGTGCTCCCAGTTCACAGGACACTGCTATAAAAGAGTTGCCTGGCCACATGGGCAAGCGCCAGTATAGACTCTTATGGTATTATGTGTGAGTGTAGATGGATGCATGTATCTGGTGACTGACTCATTATGACTCCCCTCCTTTGGATATGTATGGTTTAGGGCTATTAGAGTAAGCCTCAGGGCCTCGTAGTGGCTGAGTCTAGGCCACCGTGCTCCCAGTCCACAGGACACTGCTATGAAAGACTCGAATGGCCGCACGGCAATGCGCTAGTATAGACTCTAATGGTATTATGTGTGAGTGATGATGGATGCATGTATCTGGTGACTGACTCATTAAGACTCCCCTCCCTTGGATACGCATGGTTTAGGGCTATTAGAGTAAGCGTCAGCGCCTCGTAGTGGCTGAGTCTAGTGCCACTGTGCTCCCAGTTCACAGGATTCTGCTATGAAAGAGTCGCATGGCCACACAGCATTGCGCTAGTATACAGTTGACTCTTATAGTATTATGTGTAAGTGTAGATGGATGCATGTATCTGGTGACTGACTCATTATGACTCCCCTCCCTTGGATATGTATGGTTTAGGGCTATTAGAGTAAGCGTCAGGGCCTCGTAGTGGCTTAGTCTAGGCCACAGTGCTCCCTGTCCACAGGACACTGCTATGAAAGAGTCAAATGCCCGCAAGGCAATGCGCTTGTTTAGACTCTTATGGTATTATGTGTGAGTGATGATGGATGCATGTATCTGGTGACTTACTCATTATGACTCCCCTCCCTTGGATACGTATGGTTTAGGGCTATTGGAGAAAGCGTCAGCACCTGGTAGTGGCTGAGTCTAGTGCCACAGTGCTCCCAGTTCACACGACACTGCTATAAAAGAGTTGCCTGGCCACACGGGCAAGCGCCAGTATAGACTCTTATGGTATTATGTGTGAGTGTAGATGGACGCATGTATCTGCTGACTGACTCATTATGACTCCCCTCCCTTGGATATGTATGGTTTAGGGCTATTAGAGTAAGCGTCAGGGCCTCGTAGTGGCGGAGTCTAGGCCACAGTGCTCCCAGTCCATAGGACACTGCTATGAAAGAGTCGAATGGCCGCACGGCAATGTGCTAGTATAGACTCTTATGGTATTATGTGTGAGTGATGATGGATGCATGTATCTGGTGACTGGTAAATGCATGGATGCATGTATCTGGTAAATCTCCCCTCCCTTGGATACGCATGGTTTAGGGCTATTAGAGTAAGCGTCAGCGCCTCGTAGTGGCTGAGTCTAGTGCCACTGTGCTCCCAGTTCACAGGATTCTGCTGTGAAAGAGTCGCATGGCCACACAGCATTGCGCTAGTATACAGTTGACTCTTATAGTGTTATGTGTGAGCGATGATGGATGCATTTATCTGGTGACTGACTCATTAAGACTCCCCTCCCTTGGAATCGTATGGATTAGGGCTATTAGAGTAAGCGTCAGCGCCTCTTAGTGGCTGAGTCTAGTGCCACAGTGCTCCCAGTTCACAGGACGCTGCTTTGAAAGAGTCACACGGCCGCACACAATGCGCTAGTATAGACTCTTATGGAATTATGTGTGAGTGATGATGGATGCATGTATCTGGTAACTGACTCATTAAGACTCCCCTCCCTTGGATACTTATGGTTTAGGGCTATTAGAGTCAGAGTCAGCACCTTGTAGTGGCTGAGTCCAGTTCCAAAGTGCTCCCAGCTTACAGGACGCTGCTATGAAAGAGTCGCATGGCCGCAAGGCTATGCGCTAGTATAGACTCTTATGGTATTATGTGTGAGTGACGATGGATGCATGTATCTGGTGACTGACTCATTAAGATTCCCCTTCCTTGGATACGTATGGTTTAAGGCTATTAGAGAAAGAGTTAGTGCATTGTAGTGGCTGAGTCTAGTGCCACAGTGCTCCCAGTTCACAGCACACTGCTATAAAAGAGTCGCATGGCAGCACGGCCATGCGCAAGTATAGACTCTTATGGTATTATGTGTGAATGTGTGAGTGATGATGGATGCATGTATCTGGTGACTGACTCATTAAGACTCCCCTCCCTTAGATACGTTTAGTTTAGGGCTATTTGAGTCAGCGTCAGCGCTTTGTAGTGGCTGAGTCTAGTGCCACAGTTCTCCCAGATCACAGGACGCTGCTATAAAAGAGTTGCATGGCTGCACGGCGATGCGCTAGTACAGACGCTTATGGTATTATGTGCGAGTGATGATGGATGCATGTATCTGATGACTGACTCATTAAGACTCCTCTCCCTTGGATACGTATGGTTAAGGGCTATTAGAGTCAGAATCAGCACCTTGTAGTGGCTGAGTCTAGTGCCACAGTTCTCCCAGTTCACAGCACCTCTCTTAGCGCCATATTATGCCATCCCACCTAAGGCACTACCGTACCGCATGTACAGCAGCTCACGTTTGAGTGGTGCCGTGCGCAACTAAAGCGCTTTTGAGTTTAAAGTTTTTGCTGTTTAGTGGCGTCCGCCAGAGCTGCGCTGTACATACTTAGTGAGGTACACATCTTTCTGCTGCACCCTTTGACAGCTAACAGGTCACAGCCTCCATAGTGTCTTTCTCTGGCGCCACAGTAGTGGCTCCTTGCGCAAGTGGGTCTAGAAGTACTCAATCCCCATGTCCTCGGGGCTGAGTCCTGCGATTTCGTCACTTCCGCTCATCTTAGGTCACAGCGGCCCTGTGTAGTAACAGGGTTCGCCTCTTATACACCGGGTCAGTGGTTACCCGCCGGTTTTCATTTAGTTCTCCTCCTTTATCGAGCAGCAGCTTTCCATCTCTGCCCGGTGGACCCCGGGCTGCGAATGCACCTTATACAATCTTCATTATTTGGTGCGTTCCGCTAGCCCTTAACAGAGTAAATGCTTAGATGATATGGCAACTATAAGTCAGCCTGGAATGGATGTCTGACATCCCATGATCTATGTAGACTAGCCGCATCCTTCATGAAGTATGGGCTGTCAGCAAGTGTCATTTCACAATAGGCAAGAACATAGTTAGTGCAGGTATGCTCAATTATCATCATCCTTCTAGATAGATAAGAATGGATAAATGTGTGTGTATGCTTTAACAAAGATTAAGTGAATGTTTAGATGAAATGGCAACTATAAGGCAGCCAGGAATGGATATCTGACATCTCATGATCTATGTAGACTAGCTGCATACTTCAAGGAGTATGGGCTGTCAACAAATGTCATTTCACAATAACCAGGAACAGGACTGCCATAAGGGCATTAGTGCCCCTACTAGTGTATGGGGCCCAGTGAGCAGAAGCAAAAGGGGGTCCGGACACGTTGGCAGCCCGGGACTCCCCTTCTTTGCTTGTGCTCACCATATCCAAGGGGCAACAGTTCAGGGCCGCTGCACACTAGTTGCATAATACAGTCATATGTTAAAGTTTGGGCACCCCTATTAATGTTAACCTTTTTTCTTTATAACATTTTTGGTTTTTGCAACAGCTATTTCAGTTTCATATATCTAATAACTGATGGACTCAGTTATATTTCTGGATTCAAATGAGGTTTATTGTACTAACAGAAAATGTGCAATCTGCATTTAAACAAAATTTGACCGGTGCAAAAGTATGGGCACGTCAACATAAAAGTGACATTAATATTTCGTAGATCCTCCTTTTGCAAAAATAACAGCCTCTAGTCGCTTCCTGTAGCTATTAATGAGTTCCTGGATCCTGATGAAGGTATTTGTGACCATTCCTGTTAACAAAACAATTCCAGTTCAGTTAAGTTTGATGGTCGCCGAGCATGGACAGCCCGCTTCAAATCATCCCACAGATGTTCAATGATATTCAGGTCTGGGGACTGGGATGGCCATTCCAGAATATTGTAATTGTTCCTCTGCATGAATGCCTGAATTGATTTTGAGCGGCGTTTTGGATCATTGTCTTGCTGAAATATCCATCCCCTGCGTAACTTCAACTTCGTCACTGATTATTGCACATTATTGTCAAGAATCTGCTGATACTGAGTTGAATCCATGCGACCCTCAACTTTAACAAGATTCCCGGTGCCGGCATTGGCCACACAGCCCCAAAGCATGATTGAACCTCCACCAAATTTTACTGTGGTTAGCAAGTGTTTTACTTGGAATGCTGTGTTTTTTAGCCTCCATGCATAACGCCTTTTTGTATGACCAAACAACTCAATCTTTGTTTCATCAGTCCACAGGACCTTCTTCCAAAATGTAACTGGCTTGTCCAAGTGTGCTTTTGCATACCTCAGGCGACTCTGTTTGTGGCGTGCTTGCAGAAACGGCTTCTTTCGCATCACTCTCCCATACAGCTTCTCCTTGTGCAAAGTGCGCTGTATTGTTGACCGATGCACACTGACACCATCTGCAGCAAGATGATGCTGCAGGTCTTTGGAGGTGGTCTGTGGATTGTCCTTGACTGTTCTCACCATTCTTCTTTTCTGCCTTTCTGATATTTTTCTTGGCCTGCCACTTCTGGGCTTAACAAGAACTGTACCTGTGTTCTTCCATTTCCTTACTATGTTCCTCACAGTGGAAACTGACAGGTTAAATCTCTGAGACAACTTTTTGTATCCTTCCCCTGAAAAGCTACGTTGAATAATCTTTGTTTTCAGATCATTTGAGAGTTGTTTTGAGGAGCCCATGATACCACTCTTCATAGGAGAATCAAATAGGAGAACTACTTGCAAGTGGCCACTTTAAATACCTTTTCTCATGATTTGATACACCTGGCTATGAAGTTCAAAGCTCAATGAGGTTACAAAACCAATTTAGTGCTTCAGGAAGTCAGTAAAAAGTAGTTAGGAGTGTTCAAATCAAGAAAATGATAAGGGTGCCCATACTTTTGCACCGGTCAAATTTTGTTTAAATGCAGATTGCGCATTTTCTGTTAGTACAATAAACCTCATTTGAATCCAGAAATATAACTGAGTCCATCAGTTATTAGATATATGAAACTGAAATAGCTGTTACAAAAAACAAAATTGTTATAAAGAAAAAAGGTTAACATTAATAGGGGTGCCCAAACTTTAACATATGACTGTACCACTGCACAGTTAAAAGCTAAATCACATGCAGTGATTCACTGAGCTGAAATCTTGGTCTGTTTATGCGCACAGTATGCAGACTCACACTGCGCCCACACCACACACATAGTGATGGTGGCGGCGGTGCTAACCTTATTTTCATTGTATTGATTCGTTATATGTGTTGTCTTTTTTGTTGTTTGTTTTGTTTGTTTTCTCTTTTGCTATTGGCGCTATAATTTTGCACTTGACTAAAGGATTTAACTAAATGACTCTTATGAAAAATAGGTTTAGTTAGCAAAATGTTTAGTGGGAACATGTTACGGAATGTACTATGTGTTGTGCATTGACCACTCTCTAGTTATTGTTAACCAATGTGGTTGTGAGATGATTAAAAGGCATTCAACATAACCTATATTTCTATTTTCCATTCATATTTGGTGCCAAAATTCAATAAAGTCCATATTAGTAAGTACCTTATCATCTCAAACACATTCGTCAACAATAACCAGAATATGGCCAATCCCTTTAACCCCTTTCCGACATTGGGCGTAATAGTACGCCCATGCCAGATTCCTCCTGTTTGGTGCGGGCTCCGGCGCCGAGCCCGCACTTTTCCGGGCACGTGACAGCTCACCTATACAGAAGACATGATGTGCCTGCAATAACCGCGGGTGGAATCGCGGTCCACCCGCCGCTGTTAACTATTTAAATGCTGCTATCAATCTCTGACAGTGGCATTTAACTCACGCTTACCGGAAGCATGTCACTGATCCCGCCCATCGGTGACCCCGCCGCATGATCGGGGGTCATCGATGTGTCATCATGACAACCAGAGGTCTATAGCAGATGTTTATGGTTGTCATTGCCAGATTGCTATGAGCGCCACCCCGTGGTCGGCGCTCATAGCAAGTGAGGTTTTCTGCTACACAGGCGATCTCATCATTGCATGTGTAGCAGAAGCGATCAAAGTATTGCAGTTTCCATTCTCCAATGGAGAGTACTGAAGCTTTTAAAAGTAAAAAAAAGTTTTTAAAAATTAAAAAAATATAAAAGTTCAACTCATCCCCCTTTCGCGCCATTCAAAATAAAACAAAAAAAAAAAATCAAATATGCACATATTTAGTATCGCCACATTCAGAGTCACCCGATCTAGCAATGTAAACAAAGAATTAACCCGATCGCTGAACGGCGTAACAAGAAAAAAATTCAAAACGCCAGAATTACGTTTTTTGGTCGCTACAATGTAATAAATTGCAATAATGGGAGATCAAAAGATCATTTCTAAACCAAAATAGTATTAATAAAAATGTCAGCTCAGTGCACAAAAAATAAGTCCTTGCCCAACTTCAGATCACAAAAAATGGAGACGGTACAGGTGATGGAAAATGGGGCCGTTTTTAAAAAAAATAACAAATTTTGGATTATTTTTTCACCACTGAAATAAAGAAGAATTTAAGGGAGCAAAAAACGGAAATGCATTTGGAAAAATAAATAAAAATATACTGAAACAGCAAAAACCCCAAAAATGGAAATTCAAAAACTGAGGCTGGTTTCACATTTGCGTTTTTTTTCGCGGTAATTTAGCGCTAAATAGCGCATGCGTTTTTTTTCCTATACTTTGCATGGGATGCGCTTATGTGCGCATACACATGCGTTTGTACGCGTTTTACCGCGCATGCGTTTTTTTGCGGTATGCGCTCGGGCGCACAAAATGCAACTTGTTGCATTTTTTGTGCGTCCGATTTGCCTCAAAAAAACGCATGCGCGCGCAATGCGTTTTTTTACAGCAAGACACCCATTATAAGTCTATGGTGAGCATATGTGCGCATTGGCATGCTTATGTATGCGTTTTTTTGCACATGCGTTTTTTTTTTTACCATTAGCTTAGACAATGGAATTTAGGGGTTTGGGTAAAGTTAGGGTTAGTTAAGGGGGTTTAGGGTTAGGGTCAGGGTTAGGGTTAGGGTCAGGGTTAGGGTTAAGTATGGTTTGGTTAAGGGTTAGGGTCAGGGTTAGGGTTAGGGTTAGGGTCAGGGTTAGGGTCAGGGTTAGGGTTAAGTATGGTTTGGTTAAGGGTTAGGTTCAGGGTTAGGGTCAGGGTTAGGGTTAAGTATGGTTGGGTTAGGGTTAGGGTTAGGGTCAGGGTTAGGGTTAGGGTCAGGGTTAGGGTTAGGGTTAAGGTTAAGTATGGTTTACTTAAGGGTTAGGGTCAGGGTTAGGGTTAGGGTTAGGGTTAGGGTTAAGGTTAAGTATGGTTTGGTTAAGGGTTAGGGTTAGGGTTAGGGTCAGGGTTAGGGTCAGGGTTAGGGTTAAGTATGGTTTGGTTAAGGGTTAGGGTTAGGGTCAGGGTCAGGGTTATGGTCAGGGTTAGGGTTAGGGTTAAGGTTAAGTATGGTTTGGTTAAGGGTTAGGGTCAGGGTTAGGGTTAAGTATGGTTTGGTTAAGGGTTAGGGTTAGGGTTAGGGTCAGGGTTAGGGTTAGGGTTAGGGTTAGGGTCAGGGTTAGGGTCAGGGTTAGGGTTAAGTATGGTTTGGTTAAGGGTTAGGGTTAGGGTCAGGGTTAGGGTTAGGGTCAGGGTTAGGGTTAGTAAAGTCATGGTTTGGGTTAGTGTGAGTGGCCACCTAATGTTGGAAAAAAACCCAAACGCGTTAAAAACGCACTAAAACGCATACAAACGCTTAAAAACGCTGCGTTTTTTTCATGCATGCTCATAAAAATGCTTGAAAAAAACGCAGCAGTTGTATGCTTTTGTATGCGTTTTTCAATGCGTTTTTTTGCGGGAAAAACGCGCTGCAAAAAAAAGCAAGTGTGAAACAGGCCTGAAATCCCCATGATCGCAAAGGGGTTAATCACAGTTTAACGCTTTGGAAGTATTTACTTTAAAGTTTGTGTCACCCCTTATATCATAAAATAATAAACAGAAACTGTTTTTCTAATAGACTGACAAGACCGGAAGAGATCCATTTTCAGCTGTCACCTCATTGTCATAACTAGGAGGATTATAATGAGAGACAACAGAATCCACCATACGCAGTAGATAGTGTTACAACTCACCTCTTCCACCTTCCTGCATTTCACTAAACATGAGAGAACGTAAAGAAAACTCTCCCAAGGAAACAGAGTCCCATTTAATGTCTTATGATATATATACATGAATATGTCCAATGTCCATATCTCCAAACAGTCAAGAGAGCAGCTTCCATAAATGTCCAGTAAACAGAATACAATAATCTGCAAGCCTGAAATGCAAATTATAAAAAAATTAGTACAATCTAAATGGTAAATAGAGTAGAGTAGAGTAGAGTAGAGTAGAGTAGGGCCCTGCCAAAAGAGTCTACCTTGTCGTGGTGGAAGGCTTAAAAAATCTTTTGGTCAAAACAAAAGCTGTTGGCTGTGTATGTGACATGGTGTTTGATGGGACCTGTGTGACTGGTGAGGAAGCAGAGTTTTTCAAAGAATGGGCAGTGGGACTGTGGAAAGTTCGAGTGTTGGAGGCGGATCTTGGGTGGAGTCAGAACGAACTTGGGTGGAGCCTGGGCAAACTCTCAAGGGGGCTCTAACATTGAGCCAGTATGGGGCCCTGAAATTCCTAAAGGCAGCCCTGGCTGTGCATATATCCCTTAACCCCTTCCTCTCACGCCAAGTTAGCCCACCTGACCCTTGATGGGGAGGCCTGGCAGACTATTATGTATTTGCCCACCTAGGGACCATGGCACTGTGGATAAGGTGTTCCGTGAGGTTAGCCTCCATCTGTTCCAAGCGGTGACGCCCAGCCAGGGGTTCACTTCTGCCTTAATGACTATCGAACAACACCACCAAGGTCCATGGATCTCTTCCCACAGGTGTCAGTCCTATAGCATCAGCTCTGCTGAGGTCTTCAGGCATAATGCAAACTTGGGCCACTTCTTGTCGGGGAGTCAACTGTATATGTGCTTCACTCAAATTTAAATGACACGCAGGTACCCATCCTTGCCGTACGTTGGCCTGGGTACAGGTAACCAATAATCTGGAGATCGTTTCTACTCCATCTATAGGCTCGAACTGTAACATAGTAACATAGTAACATAGTTTTGAAGGCTGAAGGAAGACCTTATGTCCATCTAGTTCAGCCTATTTTTAGTGCAGCTGCTCTGCATTGTTGATCCTGGGGAAGGGAAAAAACCAACAGAGTAGAAGCCAATTTTCTCCATAGGGAAAAAAATTCCTTCCCCTAACTGGGTCAACCATCTACCTATAATATTCTGTTATTCGTAACCTTCTATACTGTTACTCACAAGAAAAGCATCCATTCCTTTCTTAAATTCATTCAGTGAGTTGGCCATCACCACTTCCTCAGGAAGAGAATTCCAGAGCCTCACTGCTCTTACCATGAAGAACCGTGTACATCCACACCCTCCAAAGACACATGGACCAGTACCAGCATAGTGAGTATAGTCTGTCCTACCAGCAATGTCACGGTAGCTTCAGGCGGTAACAACACTTTACTAAGATGTTGGGAAGCAGGTAACTTCTGAATTTGTCTGACTTGCACGAGTTGCTGAAAACACCCTCTTACTAACCCGATCACGAGTGGCGGGGGTCCAGTTCTTTTTATTCGGGCCCTCAGCCAAGAATTGTCCCATTTCATTTAGCATGTTCATACCCAGGTCTTGTAATACTGTCTTGGTACTTTAATCAAGGACAACTTGCCCCCTCTGTATCTATTGAGATGTGGAGTCCTCTTTAGGTAATATTTTGTGTTATTTTTTTCCTGGGATGAAGATATTATATCCCCTTGTAACACCATATTGGAATGCCAGTTATGGATAACTGGTCATCTAGTAGGGATTTTTGGGGTTTATGACTCTTTGTATCATGTGTGTCACTTAAAAATAATTTTTATAATTTTTTTATGTTACCCTTGTTCTATTATTATTTTTTTGTTTGTTCTTTATAGTTTGGATGTTGATTCAGGATGGGTATCCTGGATATTTACCCTTATTATCAATAATTAGCACTTGTCACTTTACACTGATAGCACTTTAAAATGTGTATGTTATTGTTAAACACTTATAGTATTCATAAGGTCTTTTTAAATAGGCCAAATACTTTCTCTAGGCAGAATTACTGTGGGTGTCCCTCCTTTTATGAATGATATGAAAATAAAAAAAGATTAATGTATTGGGTCTATTTATGAGATCTTTATTTGCAACGGCAGGTGTAACTCCCCTAGTGAGAGATGTGATATTACTTTCACCGCTTGTGCGCATGTCTTCGGATAGGACTGGCTGGATGCATCCCATCGGCGCCGCCTGATGATGTGTGCATGTCCTCAACTTCATCATGGTTCTCCCTTTGACACGCGCAGTCATCTTGGAGCCGGATGTGACGCTGCCTCCGGTTCACGTTCCGGAAACATGCGCCGTTAATAGCGGTATACCTGGCACCTGAGTGAGCTACATATAAAGAGGACCATGTGACAGATAACACCGCAACAGCCCCCGGAAGGAGCCCACGTGAAACGCTCATCAGGGTGCAGCGTGCGGTTCTCTTTACAGCTATGGGTGAGGAATAATTATGGGGTTATCACCTGATGACTGATTAGTGAGGGATTATTGTGATGTCAGTGTAGGGAAGGTGGACTGTCGGACGGACCTGTCTGCAGTAGGAAGGCAGAGGTGTAGCGTATTGTAGGTGGACTGTTATGGTGATAGATGGGAAACAGCTGGAGATAAAGAGGAAGAGTGTAATATTGTAGGTTGACCATTAGAGGGCAGTGGAGAGTTGTGAGGATAGGACTAGACATCAGCCATTGGCTAAAGAAACTGTCAAGTCATGGGGGGCGGGGTTACCAGAATGTGAAAGATATAAAAGATTGAGAGAAGGTTCTGGAAAAGTCAGTCAGCGAGAGGAGCACAGGAGACAGGAAGATCTGCTGAGGAGAGAGGACAGAAAAGAAGCTCCGGAGGGCACTGACAGCTGAGACAGGTCACAGGGATGGCCCTGACAGGAGGGGCCGCAGACAGAGACAGCCTGATGTACTACAAAACGAACGGACTCGGACTGGTGAAACGCTATGGTGGTAGGCCTAGGGCAGCCACGATGAAAGAGCCGCGAGGGACGTCAATTAGCCAAAGGAAGGAAGTAAAGGTACACGGGCCTGTGTGCGCAGTCGAGCAGCTGCTGTGTGGGGCTGCGGAGTTTGCCGCACAGCTGCTGTGTGATGCTGTGGGTCGTGGAAAGTATGATCAATAAAGAAGACCTGTTGGACACGATCCTGTCTCTGTCTGCGGCCAGTAACGGACCACCCCTCTCTCAGTTACCCCTACCTACATCTACACCTCACTAGGGGATTATTATACCTCTGCTAATTTGTGGCTTTGGGGCCTCTTGAATTTAGTTGCACTGGCAATATATATACTGAAACTTCCTGCTGTCACTAGCGCTGCATTTGTGTTGCACCTAGGTCTCTTTCTGACACTCAGCCATATTATTGTTGTATTATCTTGTCTATTCATATATTTGTGATTTATCTATTAACACAATAATGATGTGATTTTACTTGAGGATATAGACTCCTTCTTTTTGCATGATTACTAAAAGAGCATTGCAGTAGTCCAGGTTGGAGAGGATCAAGGCAACAGTGAGAGTTTTTGTTGTTTCCATGGTGAGAAAAGGGCGGATTCTAGAGATGCTCTTTAGGTGGGAAAGAGATTGTATATGGGAGGTGAAGGAGAGATTGGGTCAAACATAACACCCAAAGAGCGCGCCTGCTGCCAGGGTGTTATTATGGTGCCACCACAGAGAGGGAAATGGCAGATTTAGGTAGGTTAGTAGATGGCGGGAGCAGAACAAGTTAAGTTTTAGAAAGGTTGAGCTTCAGATAGAGAGCGGACATGATGTGACTGCGGACAGACAGTCACTGGCATTCTGTAGTACCGCAGGGGTAAGGTCGGGGGATGACGTATATAGTTGTGTGTCATCAGCATAAAGATGGTACTGAAAGCCAAATCTGCTGATGGTCTGTCCAATTGGGGCCCTGTAGAGAGAGAAGAGAAGGGGGCCAAGGACTGAGCCCTGAGGTACCCCGACAGCGATAGGAAGAGGATATGAAGTGGAGTCAGCGAACAAGAAACTGAAGGAGCGGTCAGAAAGATGGAAAGAGAACCAGGAGAGAGCAGTGTCCTTAATGTCTAGTGACTGGAGTCTAGGGAGTAGGAGATGGTGGTCAACAGTGTCAAAAGCTGCAGAAAGGTCAAGAAGAAGGAGCAGAGTGGTCACCTTTACATTTTGCTGTCAGAAGGTCATTCACCACTTTCCGACCCGAGACCGAACAGTATGCATGAGTTATAGATACACCCAGCCGGTGGGCACGGCCTCAATACACATACTAATCGGCCACTGCACGGCCGCGTGGTTGGAGCACGGCCTCACTCTACAAGTGCATGGAGACAGGCCGCGCCCACTGGCCAGGGGTATGTATAATTCATATGTAGGGAAGGTGACCTGACGGACGGACGGACTAGTCAGAGTGAAGAAAGATAGGTTTGCACAGTGTAGGTAGGAGTCAGTGATTACAGTGGGGAAACAACTAGGAAAGTGTAGTGGACGTGCAGTACCTTGGGATGACCATTAGATGGCAGGGAGGAGTGTGAGCAAAGGACTTTACAGCAGCTTAGGGCTTTAGAAACCGTTGGTCATGGGGGGCGTGGTGACAGTTAGTGACAGTTTCAAGGAACCGGGAGAGTTATAAATACTGAGGGAGGGTTCCAGAAGGTTCCAGTCCCCAGGGGGAGCCCAGGTGACAGGAGGACTTCGCCAGTCTGTGTGCCCTGAGGAGAATCCAGACCAAGGGGACTGAGGAGAGGAAACGTCAGGGGGTGGTCCTGACAGAAAGATACCGCAGAAGAGACGAGGCAGTGAGTGCCATATACCGTATTTGACACGACGACTGACCAGTGAAAGCGCTGTTGGTTATTGGGCCTAGGGCGGCCACAGTGGCGGACCTGTCAGGAGCGTCGAACAAGTGAAGGAGGGACAGTACGCATATGTACGTCCCTATTGTAAAAGTACGGTGTGTAAACGGCTCTGGAAACGGAGGGCCGATAAGTGAAGAAACGTGCGGTGTGCTGCGGAGGCCGTCAGGCGGACGGCAAGTAATGAAATAAACTTGGACCTGTTGCACCCAGAATCTGCCTCATCGAGTCTCTGTTATCATCTCTGCGCGGTAAGAAGTGGGACCACCCCCTATCATCCCCCAGCTCGGTCCACTACCGACACTACATTTGGCGTAGTCGGCAGGATGGACGCCGCTAATACATCATCTTCTGCGGCAGGCCTGCCTCAAAGACTGGAAAAGGACTTGGACTACTCTGTTTGGATTACAATTACCTGTGGATTACAAATGACCTACCTGTGGAATACAAATGGGAAGCGCTGTGGCGGATCTGTGTGGCCAGCAGAGGATCCGGGGCGGTACCAGGTACTGTGCAGTATGGCGGTGTTGCTTCAGCGCAGAGGAGAGGTCCGGGTGTTTGCAGTCATGTTGAATGGACTGGGACCCCCTCCAACGTATCCCAAAAGGAAGCAGTATGTGCCTGGAGATCGACGCTTCCATATATTGGACCCTGACAGGAGGGTGGAGAGGCCTGCCGACACCTCACCTCACAGAGGGAGTGGCACAGAAGAAAAACTTGGCTGCGGCTGTCTGATGCCATTCGAGTGCTGCCCAACGGACGGTATGAGACTCTGCAGGTGTCGGGGCATCGGCCGCCTAGAGTGGCAGTGGCGGCAGGGGATGGAGCTGTGCCAGAAGTCGCCCTCAGAGCCACGGGAGAGCAGCGGGATGCTGAGCTGGGGAGCGGAGCCTGAGCGGAGTCAGCGAGAGCGGCCGCCACCAATACCAGCAGAGGACTTCTCAGCGGAGCCCCCGAGTTTGGGGGAAAGACCCGCGGGACAGTGGAGCGAGGGACGGAGGCTGCGGGTGAAGCCGCGTATTGATGTGATGGAGGCCGCAGCGCCGGGGAAGGTGAGAGTACCCCCGGCACCACCAGTGCCTCCGCCAGCGGCCCTCATCATTCCGCCGCAGCACGCTGCCCCCTGCGCACCGGAAGGCCTGGGTACATCGGGCCCAGTGGTGTATGCAGAGTTGTGCGAGGCCCCTGCTCAAGTCCCTGAGGTACCCCGCCTGGAGCCGCCAGTGCGGAAGTCATCCAAAGAAGACGCTGCTGCGTTCCCCCTGCTGATAGCAGCTGCGTCGTTGGAACCGGCCGTTACTCCGGCTCCATTGGAAGTAGTGGATGCGGTCTGTCCTGAGGCCGCGGTTATGCCTCTGCTGAAGTCGACTGCGGCCGACTTAGTGGGCCTTGTGATTCCAGCCTCCAAGGACCCGGTTGTCCCCATTTGCCACCTGGCCCCAGCGGCTGTTGAGCCGCAAAAATCATCGGCCGCCTCTGATCCACGTCCTTCCTCGGTTAAGTCCCGCCCACCGGACTCCAGGGCTCATGCCGGACCCTCTGTTTGGGTCGCAGGAGTTATAGAGAAGAAGAGGGCCAGGGGGCAGGAAGTCTGGAACCTGCTCCATGAGAGGGGAGAGGCTGGCATGGCGGCTGCACGACCTCCGGGACGGCTCGTTTATGCTATCTTGCAGAAAGGGACACTTCTTGCATCCTGGGAGCTCCACGGTTGTGGGGTCCCATACTACTGACCACCGAAAGGAGGATTGAACTGTCAGGAGTTTGTTGCACCGTTGTGCAGGTCAAAAGGACAGTTCGCGGTCAGTTTTAAAAAAAAAAGAAATGTTTATCTGTGATTTTTATGTCTGTTTTTCTATGTTCCTCTTACAGGATAGATTGTGTTTACTTTTTAGACTGACAGAGCGCGGGATACTTAGAAGAGAGGGAGTGTCCATGTCCAAGGAAGGGAGGAGGAAAGGAGACATGCAATGTTATGTTATATTTTGGTTTTAAAAGCAAGAAAAAAAAAAAAATTATAAAAATGGGTACTTGTGCTATTATAAAGTTGTTTAATGTATAATATGCCAAAGTAAATGCAACAGGTCCGGGTAAGGGAAGGTCTGCGGGACCAAAGGAAAGTGTGAGATCCGGTAGGGATCTAAGAGTTGAGGAGGTCTGGGAGACCGGGACGCCGACCATGACATGTAATTGAAAGAAGGAAAATGAGTTGGAAGACGTGAGAAAGACAGCCGTCCTAGGTCAGGTCCCCAACACCACGGACACCCCTGAAGAAGGAAAGGCGGGCGCCGGCAATGATCTTGTAGGTGAGTGGCCTCGATCATGGCGTACCGGATAGTGAAAGGTAACAGTAGGGGAGAGTAGGGGAAAGATACACGCCGTAGAGAGAATACGGGTGTACCTTGCCCAATTTGAAAGACGTTGTCATGTGGCGTGCGCGCTGGTGAGTAGCAGTAGGCTGCTCAGAGCATAGTGCTCCCAGTATGGTTCGGCCCCCGCAGATAGTGGGTTTGGCTCAACTTCTGGTCCGACAACAGAATGTAGGTGTAGATTCAGAACGACGAAGGCAGGGATGACGATTGTCGAGGACGACAATGGACAAAGGAAGGAGGAGTGTAGGGAAGGTGACCTGACGGACGGACGGACTAGTCAGAGTGAAGAAAGATAGGTTTGCACAGTGTAGGTAGGAGTCAGTGATTACAGTGGGGAAACAACTAGGAAAGTGTAGTGGACGTGCAGTACCTTGGGATGACCATTAGATGGCAGGGAGGAGTGTGAGCAAAGGACTTTACAGCAGCTTAGGGCTTTAGAAACCGTTGGTCATGGGGGGCGTGGTGACAGTTAGAGTGACAGTTTCAAGGAACCAGGAGAGTTATAAATACTGAGGGAGGGTTCCAGAAGGTTCCAGTCCCCAGGGGGAGCCCAGGTGACAGGAGGACTTCGCCAGTCTGTGTGCCCTGAGGAGAATCCGACCAAGGGGACTGAGGAGAGGAAACGTCAGGGGGTGGTCCTGACAGAAAGATACCGCAGAAGAGACGAGGCAGTGAGTGCCATATACCGTATTTGACACGACGACTGACCAGTGAAAGCGCTGTTGGTTATTGGGCCTAGGGCGGCCACAGTGGCGGACCTGTCAGGAGCGTCGAACAAGTGAAGGAGGGACAGTACGCATATGTACGTCCCTATTGTAAAAGTACGGTGTGTAAACGGCTCTGGAAACGGAGGGCCGATAAGTGAAGAAACGTGCGGTGTGCTGCGGAGGCCGTCAGGCGGACGGCAAGTAATGAAATAAACTTGGACCTGTTGCACCCAGAATCTGCCTCATCGAGTCTCTGTTATCATCTCTGCGCGGTACAAAAGTAGGACCACCCCCCCCCCCCAGCTCGGCACCCCACCACCGACACTACACATACATACCCTTCAGTCCCGGCTTAGAAATCAGCAATTCCCTGCAGCCCACAGTGCATATGCTGGGGAATTCATAAGTCTGGAGTCACACAGAGTAACTGCAGACTAATCGCTTTGGACCAGACAACCCCTTTAAGCAGATGACAGCAGATCTAACTGCAATCACAGGTTAAACTTAGCTGACATATAGTAATATCAATTCAGTAATCTAAAGCTCTACTACATCAGTAATGGAATCATATGGGGGAGCATAAATCTACTCCCTAGATTCCAGCTAAGACTAATGACGGTATAGCATGGCAGACTCCAGTATACAGTACATGCTGCTCGCGTGCGTCTTGGATCACATGCTTTTTAATAAAATGTAGCAGAAAATGCCACTCTCACCTGCGTCACCATCTTTACATTCATGTCCTCTGTATAATTCCTTGACAGACCTCAATTAACACTTCCCCAGAGGCGACACTGCAGGTTCCCAGCATTTACCATGAAATTACGACACCGTTAGCAATTACACTGGAGCACACAAGTCCTTAATTAATATTTTATTTTAATTATTTCTTGATATATTGGGAACATTCTTCCTGTTCTGTTATGACACTGAGTTACAGAATTTGAGCCATCGTACATATAGGGATATTTTTGATATATTATGCATAATGCCATCCTCATTGTTTGATCACAACTAAGCACCTGATAACCTAATAAATCCCCTGCAGCCCCTGCTGCTCCACTGGTCCTTCCCTGTCTCTATTTACTTCCTCGGAGTGATGACATCATGTACAGCCATATGACTGCTGCAGCCAATCACTGACCTCAGTGGATCTACAAGCATCACTACTCATCAGGCCAGTGATTGTCTTAATGATCCTACCACCAACATGGCAGACTAAGCTGGTAGATTGTGAAGGTGGTTTAAAGGGTTGTTCTCAACTTAGAAAGTTATTAGTTTCAGTGATTGGCTGCAGCGGTGACTGTGCTGTAGTCGTGATGTCATCGTAAGCAGATATCTGGATAGTGGCGCAGAGCCAGCTGTGGAGCAGGTAAAAGCAACTGCCATGTCAGCTTATTGTTTTAACCCTCTGGCATTTTATAGATGATAAAATGTTAAAACCGAAAAACTCTGTTAAAATAAATTCAGGAAAAAACGCCAATGTTTTCTTTTCTCGTAATTGGACTTGTCCACTCCTGTTGCAGTATAATTTACCCTGCTCTGAAGCAGAAGGAAACAAAGCCAGGGGCCTCCAAATTATAGAATCCTCTGGTATTATTGGGTTCATTCCTTAAAGGGAATGCTGACTTGTGAATATAGTGTGCACTTCATGCTGCAAGGATTCTCCAGTACCGGCATCGGTAGTGGGCGCTCATGTGACCTCAACTATGTGATTTGCATACTTCTGGCCACATTCCAACTAGAGCTGTCAGGCCTCACTCAATACACTGGCAGAAAGTGAGGCCGTGCAAGTCTAGTTGGTATATGACCGCATGTATGCAAAACGCATACTTGCGGTCGCATACTCGCCACTGGTAATGGAAATTCCTTCCAGCGTGCAGTGAGCACAATGTGAGGAGTTACAAGTCTGTAGTCACAGAGTGATACAAAGTGACTGCAGACTTATGCCCTAAGGCCAGACAACCCCTTTAATGATTTTTCATCATCTCTAATGCCCATGGTAAATGTGAACTTGCCGATATCTCCCATTTACACATTCATTACTACAACCTTGAAAATTGGAATCTTCCGGATCCTCTTGTCTCAGGGTACAAAACAAGAGAACGAAGAGTTAATGTACGTACTGGCCCCCAGCCATTGAGGTGATACCTTATAGTTTAGATACTAGGAATAGTCAGACTGTGAGATTAGTAGAAGGAATCGATGTTCAATGCTAAAAGGCAAAACATATGAAGAAGACAGGAGCACAGAATGAGTTGCATTTATGTTGCATGTCAGGTGCCCCTGTAAGACATGTCCAGCTTCTCTCAGGCCCAGGGGGTCATCAGTACATGGCTTCTTACTTAGCCGTGTCCCCTGCACCCCGGTAGCGGCAGCTGCGTATGTCCTGGATGGTGTAAGCGTCTCTTCAGCTGGAAACCCTTGCAGCACTGGTCCCGGTCTCATAAATTCTTGCTGCAGCTGCGGCTTTCGCGGTGCTTGCCCCTGCCAACTCTGCCCGCCACAGGGCACGGATGAAACAATGTTTTGTATCAAACCAGATCTCCTCTACTGCAAGAGATGTTCGCGTATCTGGTGTTGTGCTTGGCAGGAAATTCCTCAGAAGAAATAAATGGTGGGTCGGGAGGGGAGACCCTTTATCTCAGCTTAGAATTCCCTAGAAGGGTATTTACAAAATTGGTTTTCTAAATCAGACATCCCCTTTAAGACATAAATACAAGAGAGTAGAAAGAAGCTATAAAGGTGCCCTCAACACTGCACTGCCAGGATGACAGGCCAGGGATGATACCGTTCGTGCCGTCAGTGCCACTTAAAGGGTTATTCCCATCTTTAGAAGTTATTATCTATGCAGAAAATAGGTGACAACTTGCTGATCGGTGGAGTCTGACACCTGGGACAATCCCAGGATTCTTACCCAGAAATGCATCCTAAGCGTTCTCGTTGGGACTGCTGGAGGTAGCACAGTAAAGTGCTCAACTTTCTCCGGCAGTTCCATAGACCCAGGCCAAAGATGGGGATAACCCTTTAAAAGAGACGTCCGGGACATTTATATCAATGGCTCATCTTTAGAATTTCATCAATATGTGACTGGTGAGGATGTGACACTGCGCACCCCTGCCGATCAGCTGTAATCGGTGCTGGCAGCAGCTGGATTCGCTCAGTTGCGGAGCTGTACAGCACAATTTTGTAGACTATAAAGTAGCATGTAAAAGTTTGGACACCCCGGGTCAAAATTCCTGTCATTATGAACAGTTAAAGAAGTTTAAGATTAAATGATCTCTAAAAGGCCTAAAGTTAAAGATGACACATTTCCTTTGTATTTTAGGTAAAAAATATATATATTGTCACTTTTTTACATTTTAAAAGTTATAAAAAGGGAAAATGGGCTGATGCAAGAAGAAAATATATATATTTTGGCCTAAAATACAAATGAAATGTGTCATCTTTAACTTTAGGTCTTTTAGGGATCATTTTATCTTCAACTTCTTTAACTGTTCACTATATACCTGATGAAGGCCAACATGGCAGAAATGCGTTGTGTTATATTTCCATTTTTATTGTATTGTTTTTAGCTTTTCTTTTACATACAATACAGCAATACTGATTGCAATCTAAATGAATATCGAACTTACACACATCCACGATCCATCTGGAGATTGTCCTTTTTCACTACCTTTATGACTCAATCATTTGCCTTTTAATCCATTTAATTGGGAATCCCTTTTAACAAAATGAATTGCCATCGAACCTTCACCTTCCATTCTGTTCACAATAGCAATAATTTTGACCAAGGGTGCCCAAACTTTTACATGCCACTGTATGCTGTGTATGGCCATGTACTTCACATCCGCCTTTATTTAAATCATCAGGGGGTGGATGTGCAGTATACGGTCATGGTTTTGATGCATTTGACAGAGATGTGTAGTGACACTCCATAGCAGAGAATCTGGCTGCTGTTGTTATGGGGAACAGCTGATAGTTGGGGTGCAACAACATTAGACATTGGTGATCTATCCTAAAGATAGGCCATTAATAGAAATGTCCCAGACGACCCATCCAAGTTAACCCTACATTGGTATCTTGTAAAAAGATGTATGCTGCCCTGGTCTGGTGTCCAGTCCACTCCCCCTTGGCATAGACCAGTGCAGTCTTCACTTCTGCTTGCATGCTGAACACATCTTTGTGGCCTCTTGCGATTACCAGGCACCATGTATTGTAATTATTCCACACAGCAATTTCAAAGGGAGAGTTACCAGTGCGAAACATGTAGCTAAGTTTAGCAGACTGTCAGTCATTATATGTCTCACATTGGTAGCTCCTCCTTTCATTTAGATAATCTCTAGAGGCAGATCCTCAGGGAGATCTGTGTCTGGCCCAAAGATCTTAACAGCTCCTTTATACAGCATATGTGAAATTGTGGACTTTTAAGCAATAAGACATCGGATCGCAGATATCAAGACATCATTTTATTCAGATTTCTATGGCTTACATGCCCATAGAGACGGCTTAGGAGGGTTAATCCTACTGACAAATGCTCTTAAAAATCTCAGTCCTGGATTCAGTTACTGCCAATGAACCACTTGTAGCCTTCACATCCCATAATCCCAACAGGTAGTGAAATCCCTTCTCTTGCATAACAACAGAACCAAAGGACTGGGTACAGAAGACTCCAAAGCTCACTGTCCACTTGGCACAGTGTCATGATGCCAGCAGTATGTATGGGATATAAGTGTTGAGGCCACTGTCACCTGCCGACCGCTTATAACCAAAGATCACCATATCTTCAACACTGGAACATCAGGGGAAGAGAAGGTGAGTAATGTTTTTTTTGTCTATCTACATACAGTATATAATTGCCAGTTGTTTTCCTGGCTTCCAGCAGCACTTCCTGTATTCAGCGGTCATGTGGTACCGCTCATTAAAGTAATGAATATGGACGTGTCTCCACTCCCATAGGCGTGAAGCGCATACTCATTACTTTAATGAGCAGTATAACCTGACCGCTGAATACAGGAAGTGCTGCTGGAAGCCGGGAAGAAAACAGAGAGATGCAGGAATGTTGCAGCCACCATGCGAGGAGGACTGGGGAGGACGAGTGAGGACCGGGAAGGACGAGTGAGGACAAGTAAGGATCGGGGAGGTTGTGTTAGGACTGGCAGAGCTGAGCCAAGGTAAGCCATGCATACAGGATGGGACCAGGGAGCCATGCATACAGGATGGGACCAGAGAGCCATGCATACAGGATGCGACCAGAGAGCCATGCATACAGGATGGGACCAAGGAGCCATGCATACAGGATGGGACCAGGGAGCCATGCATACAGGATGGGACCAGGGAGCCATGCATACAGGATGGGACCAGGGAGCCATGCATACAGGATGGAAACCTGGGAGCCATGCATACAGGATGGGACCAGGGAGCCATGCATACAGTCTGGGACCAGGGAGCCATGCATAGATGGGGCCAGGGAGCCATACATACAGGAGGGGGAGCCACACTGTAATGTTTTAGGAGAAACTACGTCAGAGAGTGGACCCTCTGGATCGCGGATCCGGAGCCCCTGGGCCGAGCACGCCAGGTGAAGACCGACCCCTATACAGGGATCGTTTGGGGCAGGACCACAGAGGACGGAGGCGCGACAGCCGGAACCAAGAGGGACGGCTCCACGGACAAAAGGGGCTGGGGAGGCAGAGGGCTGAGATACGAGCAGGGACCGGTAGCACAGGGGAAGACACAATACGGGGAATGGCAAGAGGAAGGACCAGGGCTGACCGGAGACAGAGGGAAGGGCACAGAGGATAGGAAGGAAGCAGCGCCTGGACAGACTGGGGAGGGCGAGGGAGACGAGACCGAGGACGGCAGGGAGGACAAGGCAGAGGAAGGCAGAGCTACAGGAGAACTGTAGAGGCCAGAGGGTGCAGAATACTACACAATCATCAGGCGTCCTCCTAACAGCGAGGACGCCTGAAATACACCAACCCCCGGAAGTGCGTCCCCCAGTCCAGCCCCTCAGCGCCGCCCACCGCTGGTGAGAGAGAGCGGGAGGGGGCGTGCGCGAGACAGGGGGCAGGTGCCAGGAGCCGCCGTGAGGGCGAATGGGCGCGCGCCCGGACGGGGGCGCGCAGGTAAGGGAACGCTGCGGCGCGCGCTGCTGCAGGAGGGGCATCGGCGGGCATAGCCGCCGATGTCACAGTACCCCTCTCCTTACGTCCTCCCCTACTGAGATTGGCCAAAAACTTTTTCAGAATCCGGGGAGCGTTGATATTTTCCCGAGGCTCCCAGGACCTTTCCTCGGGACCAAAACCCACCCAATCGATAAGAAAAAGGGTCTTACCCCTGACTCTTTTCATAGCCAAGATGTCCTTGACCTCGAAGACGTTGTCCGAGATAACAGGTGAAGGAGGGACGATGGAAACTGGTTGGAACCGATTCAGGACTACGGGTTTCAAGAGCGAGACATGGAAAGCGTTGGGAACCCGGAGCGAAGCAGGCAACCTCAGTTTGTAAGCCACTTCATTAATGCGTCCAATCACTTCAAACGGCCCAATGTACCGAGGACTCAGCTTATAAGAGGGAACTCTCAGACGGATATGTCGAGTTGAAAGCCAGACTTTGTCACCTGGATGGTACGGAGGCACGTCCTTCCGTCTTTTGTCTGCATGTTTCTTGATTCGGTTGGTTGTTGGCACCCTTGAGCGCGTCCCTGGTCTCTCTCCAAATCTGCGAGAATTCCTTAGCGAGAGAATCGGCTGCGGGTACTCCTGTAGACGTGGAGAAAGGTAACGGAATACCTGGGTTTTGACCGGTTACCACAAAAAATGGTGACTTGGTGGTAGATTCGCTGGGATGGTTATTGTGCGAGAATTCAGCCCAAGGTAAGAGCGCGACCCAATTGTCCTGATGGGCGTTGGAGAAGTGACGTAGGAAGGTGGTTAACACCTGATTAATTCGCTCCACTTGCCCGTTGGTCTGAGGATGATATGCGGAGGAGAAGTCGAGAGATGTACGCATAAGCCGGCAGAGAGCCCTCCAGAAGCGGGAGGTGAACTGGACCCCCCGATCCGACACAATCCGCTGAGGAAGACCATGCAGCCTGAAGACCTGGTGGATGAAGATCTCGGCCAACTTCGGGGCGGACGGCAGTCCCGGTAAGGGAATGAAGTGGGCCATCTTGGAAAAACGATCTGCTACGACTAAGATGGTGGTACATCCAGCTGAGCGGGGTAAATCAGTCACAAAATCCATGGCGATCTGCTGCCAGGGGACCTCAGGAACTGGCAATGGGTGAAGAAGACCGGCGGGCAAAGTCCTAGCCACCTTGTTCTGGGCACAGATTGTGCACGAGGCAACATAGTCCATCACATCCTGGCGAAGCGTGGGCCACCAGTAATACCGGGACAGCAGCAAGAGAGTCTTTTTAGTCCCAACGTGACCAGCAATTTTGGAGGAATGCCCCCAGCCCAACACCTCTGTACGTCTGCTTTGAGGGACGAAAGTCTTACCAGGCGGAGGAATAGCAAAATTCACAGAGGCCACGGTGATCATCTTAGTAGGCTCGATAATATAGGATGGGACTTCATCCCTCTCCGATGACTGTAACGACCTGGAAAGGGCATCGGCCTTGATGTTCCTATTACCAGGTCGAAAGTGAAGTTGAAAGTCAAAGCGGGAGAAATACAGGGCCCACCTGGCTTGCCGGGCATTGAGTCTTTGGGCAGACTGCAGGTAAGCCAGGTTCTTGTGGTCCGTGAGGATGGTGAAGGGATGTACAGCCCCCTCGAGTAAATACCGCCATTCAGCCAAGGTCATCTTAATTCTCGGTCTCCAATGGAGTAGTTGCACTCTGCAGGTGAAAAGGCTTTAGAAAAGAAGCCGCAAGGGACCAGCCGTCCGGATGAAGCCTGCTGGGACAGGACCGCCCCCGCTCCAGTGGAGGAGGCATCCACTTCCAGGACGAAGGGCCTGCTGGTCACAGGCCGATGCAAAATGGATGCTGACGCAAAAGAACGTTTCAAAGCCTGGAAGGCGTTTTCAGCTTCGGGGGACCAGCTGTTGGGCTTCGTTCCCTTATGGGTCAAGGCCGTGATGGGTTTGGTAACCGTAGAAAAATGAGGCACGAACTGACGGTAATAATTTGCGAACCCAAGAAACCGCTGGATGGCCTTAATCCCCACTGGACGGGGCCACTTGAGTACCGCACTGAGTTTTTCGGGATCCATCTTTAGACCGGAATCGGTGACGACATATCCCAAGAAGGGCAGTGACGTCTGCTCAAAAAGGCATTTCTCAATCTTGGCGTAGAGTTGGTTCTCTCGAAGGCGGTGCAAGACCAAGTGTACGCTTTTGCGATGGGATGACAGATCGGGCGAGAAAACGAGAATGTCGTCTAGATAGATGACCACACAGGAATAGAGTAGATCCCGGAACACCTCGTTGATAAATTCTTGAAACACAGCGGGGGCATTGCAAAGGCCGAATGGCATGACTAGGTATTCATAATGCCCGTCACGGGTATTGAAGGCCGTTTTCCACTCATCCCCAGCACGGATCCGGACCAAATTGTAGGCTCCCCGCAGATCTAACTTCGTGAAGATCCGAGCTCCTCTCAGCCGGTCAAAGAGCTCCGGAATCAACGGAAGGGGGTAACGATTTTTAACGGTGATATTGTTTAGGCCCCGGTAATCAATGCAAGGCCGCAGTGATCCGTCTTTCTTCCGGACGAAGAAGAAACCTGCGCCCGCAGGAGAGGAGGACTTCCGGATAAACCCCTTGGACAGATTTTCATGAATATATTCCGTCATGGCAGAGGTCTCGGCAGGAGAAAGAGGGTATGTTCTACCTCTGGGAGGAACCGCTCCAGGAATCAGGTCGATGGGGCAGTCATAGGACCGCTGCGGGGGCAGGGAGTCCGCCTCCCTCTTGCAGAAAACATCAGCGTAGGCGTGGTATGGAACAGGAAGGCCCGGGAGATCCATTGGCCTAGGCTGAGAATGGGTACGAACCAGGGTACGTAAACAGCTTGCATGGCAGGTGTGCCCCCAGCGCAAGATCTCCCCGGAGCGCCAGTCGACAACTGGCTCATGCCGCCTAAGCCAAGGTAGTCCCAAGAGAATGGCGTGGGATAATTGAGGCAGGACATAAAAGGCAATCTTCTCGGAATGAAGTGCGCCAATTTGTAGTTTTACTTCAGTGGTAACCGTGGTGATGAGCCCAGGTAGAGGTTTGCCATCGACGGAGGTGATTGCTCGGGGGTTACTTAAGACGACCACGGGAATCTGGAGTTTGTCAACCTCCTCCTGGCGGAAGAAGTTGCCAGCTGCGCCCGAGTCCACATACGCCTCCACGGAGCCACGCCCCCGACCTGTAATAAGCAGAGCTGAAAGAGTAAGTGGGAGAGAGGGGGTCTGATCACCTAGGGGGCCCTCTCCTACCTGGCCTAGGCGGATGCGTTTCCCGGTCTCTCAGGACAAGTGCGTACGAAGTGATTGGCCCCTCCACAATATAGACAGAGTCCCTTAGTCATCCTCTCCTTACGCCGTTGTTCGGACAGCTTGATGCGATCCACCTGCATAGGCTCGGGAGCAGTGTTACTAGGGAGAGCAACGGCGCGCGGAATGGGAGCTTGGTATAATCTAAAGGGCCTCTTCTCCCTGGCTGACTCTCTAGCACGTTCCTGAAAACGCAGGTCAATACGAGTAGCCAGAGAGATGAGATCTTCCAGGGTGGTTGGAAGGTCACGCCCGGCCAACTCGTCCTTGATTTTACTAGAAAGGCCTCTCCAAAAGGCACCAACCAGGGCTTCATTATTCCACCCCAGCTCCGAGAACAAGGTCCGGAAACGGATGGCGTATTGCCCTACCGTAAGGGACCCCTGGCAGAGGTTAAAAAGGGCCTCTGTAGAGGAAGCAAGGCGTCCGGGTTCATCAAAAACCTTACGGAATGTTTCCAAAAAATTCTGGATGTTAGTCACCACCGGTTAATCCCTCTCCCACAACGGATTCACCCAAGCCAACGCCTCCCCCTCTAGATGGGAGATTATAAAGGCCACCTTAGCACGGTCCGTGGGGTATTGTTGGGGCAGAAGATCAAAGTGCAGTCTGCACTGGTTGAAAAATCCCCTACACAACTTTGGGTCCCCACAGTACCTAGGCGGCTTACCAAGACGGGGAGGAGGGAAAGAGACAGCGTCCCGGGCTTGGGTAGAAGCGGCCGCAGAGGACTGCAAAGAAAGCAGCCGATCATCCACGGACGCCATATACCCCAAAATGTGAGATTGCGCATCGCGCTGCTGTGCGAGCTCCTGCTGGAGGCTAAGAGAGGTGCATGCGCTGGGTCAGCGGTTTGCAAGGCGGAGAGCCGGGTGTCCATGGACTTCATGAATGACATGATACGGGTCTGATTCTCTCTTAAGAAAAGCAGTTCCTTTTGAGTGGCAGCCGCGGCACCGGCGGGGTCCATGGCCTGATGATACTGTAATGTTTTAGGAGAAACTACGTCAGAGAGTGGACCCTCTGGATCGCGGATCCGGAGCCCCTGGGCCGAGCACGCCAGGTGAAGACCGACCCCTATACAGGGATCGTTTGGGGCAGGACCACAGAGGACGGAGGCGCGACAGCCGGAACCAAGAGGGACGGCTCCACGGACAAAAGGGGCTGGGGAGGCAGAGGGCTGAGATACGAGCAGGGACCGGTAGCACAGGGGAAGACACAATACGGGGAATGGCAAGAGGAAGGACCAGGGCTGACCGGAGACAGAGGGAAAGGCACAGAGGATAGGAAGGAAGCAGCGCCTGGACAGACTGGGGAGGGCGAGGGAGACGAGACCGAGGACGGCAGGGAGGACAAGGCAGAGGAAGGCAGAGCTACAGGAGAACTGTAGAGGCCAGAGGGTGCAGAATACTACACAATCATCAGGTGTCCTCCTAACAGCGAGGACGCCTGAAATACACCAACCCCCGGAAGTGCGTCCCCCAGTCCAGCCCCTCAGCGCCGCCCACCGCTGGTGAGAGAGAGCGGGAGGGGGCGTGCGCGAGACAGGGGGCGGGTGCCAGGAGCCGCCGTGAGGGCGAATGGGCGACGGGCGCGCGCCCGGACGGGGGCGCGCAGGTAAGGGAACGCTGCGGCGCGCGCTGCTGCAGGAGGGGCATCGGCGGGCATAGCCGCCGATGTCACACACACTTACCAGGACAGGGATGGGGGGAGCCACACATACCAGGACAGGGACGGGGAGCCACACATACCAGGGAAGGGGGGGAGCCACACCTACCAGGACAGGGATAGGGGAGCCATACATACCAGGACGGGGGGAGCCACACATACCAGGATAGGGACGAGGGAAGCCACACATACCAGGACAAGGCAGGGGGAGCCACACATACCAGGACAGGGATGGGGGAGCCACACATACAAGGACGAGGGGAGCCACACATACCAGGACAGGGACGAGGGAAGCTACACATACCAGGATAGGGATGAGGGGAGCCACAAATACCAGGACAGGATGGGGGGAGCCCCACTTAACAGGATAGGGAATGGGGAGCCCCACATACCAGGACAGGGATGGGGGAGCCCCACATGCCACGACAGGGACGGGGGGCGCCCCACATACCAGGACAGGGACGGGGGGAGCCACACAGAGCAGGACAGGGATGGGGAGAGCCACACTGAGCAGGCCAGGGACGGGGGGAGCCACACAGAGCAGGATAGGGATGGGGGAGCCACACATAGCAGTACAGGGACGGGGGGAGCCACACATAGCAGGACAGGGACAGGGGGAGCCACACAGAGCATGACATGGACAGGGAGCCACACATAGCAGGACAGGGATGGGAGAGCCACACATAGCAGGACAGGGACAGAGGGAGCCACACAGAGCAGGACAGGGATGGGCAGAGCCACACAGAGCAGGACAGGGTTGGGGGAGCCACACAGAGCAGGATAGGGACGGGGGAAGCCACACATAGCAGGACAGGGATGGAAGAGCCATACATACCAGGACAGGGATGGGGGGAGCCACAGATACCAGGACAAGGGGACAATGCATACCCGGCTTATACTAGAGTCAATAAGCTTACCCAATTTTCCGTGGCAAAATTAGGTGCCTTGGCTTATACTCGGGTCGGCTTATACTCGAGTATATACGGTACACATCTCCGCTATTTCCAGTCATGCGCAATAACAGCCACGTCGTTACTACGCATGCGCGGGAATAGCGGTGACGTGTATGTCACTTGCGAAGGCACAGTTCGTGGCCGGAATTCCCGCGCATGCGCAGTAACAGCCACAACTGCGCGCTCTACCCGTGCTTGCTGCTCCTGTCAGCACCACTAAGCATACACCGATGTTAATTTCACCGCACTCCCGATGCGATAGGATCGGACCTATTTCTAGTTTATAATATTGGGCTATTTTTATTTTTTCCAGTAGTTGGATAATCCTTTAAAAATGTAAAAAGTTCTCCGCTGCTTGCACTGTCGAGAAGAAGTTCCTCATTTTACGACTGCGTATGGAGGCAAATAAGGAGTAAATGAAGACATACAACATGCGCTAACTGTAAATATGAAGACATAACGCAAGCAGCCGCCCTACCTGGAAAGATAAAAAGTAAAGAGGAAGAAGGATGGGAACAGATGCTGCTCGTGGATGGACCCACCTGTTTTCTGATACTAAGTAATTAAATATAAAAGCTTTCTCCGAGAAGCGAGATTTATGCCTCCTATTGAAAACACCATGAGATCACACGCTAGAAATCCACATATTGTTAACACTCTTGTTATATCAAAGCTCAGGCACAGATGTGGCAGAACTGAAAATCTCATTTAACTCTTTGGGATGTCATTGTTAGCGCATGCCGATAACTCACTGACTGTGCTAATGCAGTAGGTGAACATGCAGTCCTATGTAAAATTGCACATATTTATAACGTCTTTGCTAGGCCAGGATTTACTCTGTAGCCAGTAATAAAGTGGGACACAGTTTTCAAGCATGTTTAAACCCCTTCCTGCCATCCGACGTACTATCCCGTCCACGGTACCCGGGCCCGTATGACCGGGGACGGGATAGTACGTCGGCGCGATCAGCGGCGCCCACGTGGTGAGCGCCGCTGATCGCGGCCGGGTGTCAGCTGATTATCACAGCTGACACCCGGCACTATGTGTCAGGGGCGGTCACGGACCGCCCCCGACACGTTAACCCCTTGCACACCTCGCGGTGTACCGGGAGTTAAAGGGAAGCATCGGCAGGGAGGGGGCTCCCTCCGTGCTTCCCTGAGCCCCCCACGGCAGCGCAATGTGCAGCGCTGCTGCGGGGGGCTTCTATCCTCCAGGCCCCCGAATCCAAGATGGCGACGGGGACCTGAGGAAGCTGGCTTCCTCAGTGCCTGCAAAGCGCAGGCAAGAGGAAGTCTGCTTCAATGCCTGTGACAGATTGCTGATCTGTCACAGTGATCTGTGATGTGACAGATCAGTGATCTGTGATGTGACAGATCAGCGATCTGTCACAGGACAGTGATGTCCCACCTGGGACTATTTAATAAAGTAAAAAAAAAAATGTAAAAATAAATAAAAAAAAATCGCCAAATAAATTAGTAAAAAAAAAAAAAAATATTCCCCAATAAATTCATTTTTTGAAAATAATAAAAAAAAAAAACAATAAAAGTACACATATTAGGTATCGCCGCGTCCGTAATGACCCGCCCTATAAAACTGTCCCATTAGTTAACCCTTTTAGCGAACCCCTTAAAAAATAAAAATAAAAAACGAAGCAAAAAATAATGATTTATTATCATACCACCAAACAAAAAGTGTAATAACGCGCAATCAAAAAGACGCATATAAATATCCATGGTACCGCTGAAAACGTCATCTTGTCCCGCAAAAAACGAGCCGACACACAGCATCATCAGCGAAAAAATAAAAAAGTTATAGCTCACAGAATAAAGCGATGCAAAAATAATTATTTTTTATATAAAATAGTTTTCATTGCATAAAACCGACAAAAACATAAAAAAACGACCTAAATGAGGTATCGCTGTAACCGTACTGACCCGAAGAATAAAACCGCTTTATCAATTTTACCGCACGCGGAACGGTGTAAACGCACCCCCCCAAAAGAAATTCATGAAACGCTGGTTTTTGTTCATTCTGCGTCCCAAAAATAGGAATAAAAAGCGATCAAAAAATGTCACGTGCCCGAAAATGGTACCAATAAAAACGTCAACTCGTCCCGCAAAAAATAAGACCTCACATGACTCGGTGGGTCAAAATACGGAAAAATTATAGCTCTCAAAATGTGGTGATGCAAAAACTATTTTACAATAAAAAGCGTCTTTTAGCGTGTGACAGCTGCCAAAAATAAAAACCGCCATAAATAGTAAATCAAACCCCCCGTTATCACCCCCTTAGTTAGGGAAAAATAATAAAACTAAAAAAAAAGTATTTATCTCCATTTTCCCGTTAGGGTAAGGCCGTGTGCACACGCTGCGGATTAGGTGCGGATTCATCCGCGCGGATTTTGTAAATCTGCAGGTTTTACCTGCAGATTGCTCTGCGGTTTTGTCCTGCGGTTTTTCATCTCCTCAATAGAGGAGATGGCAAACCGCAGGAGAATCCGCAGAAAGAATTGACATGTCAATTCTTTCTGCGGATTGAAAACCGCAGATAATCCGCGCGGAAAATTCCGCACCGTCTGCACTGCGGTTTTTGATTCCCATAGGGAATCATGGTACTGGGGTCCGCAGCAGCCAAAACCGCTGCGGAACCGCAGCAAAATCCGCAGCATGTGCACACAGCCTTAGGGTTAGGGCTAGGGTTAGGGCTAGGGTTAGGGCTAGGGTTAGGGCTAGGGCTAGGGTTAGGGCTAGGGTTAGGGCTAGGGTTAGGGCTAGGGCTAGGGTTAGGGCTCAGATTAGGGTTAGGGGTGTGTTGGGGTTAGGATTGGAGTTATAATTGGGGGTTTCCACTGTTTGGGCACATCAGGGGCTCTCCAAATGCAACATGGCGTCTGATCTCAATTCCAGCCAATTCTGAGTTGAAAAAGTCAAATGGTGCTCCTTCCCTTCCAAGCTCTGCCATGCGCCCAAACAGTGTTTTACCCCCACATGTAGGGTATCAGCCTACTCAGGACAAATTGCAAAACAATTTTTGGGGTCCAATTTCTCCTGTTACCCTTAGGAAAATAAAAAAATTGGGGGCAAAAATATCATTTTTGTGGAAAAAAATGATTTTTTTATTTTCACGTCCGAGTGTTATAAACTTCTGTGAAGCACTTGGGGGTTCAAAGTGCTCACCACACATCTAGATAAGTTCCGTGGGGGGTCTAGTGTCCAAAATGGAGTCACTTGTGGGGAGTTTCAATAGTTTAGGTACATCAGGGGCTCTCCAAACGCACATGACACCCGCAGACCATTCCATCAAAGTCTGCATTCCAAAACGTCACTGCTTCCCTTCTGAGCCCCGACGTGTGTCCATACAGTAGTTTTCTCCCACATATGGGGTGTCAGCGTACTCAGGCCAAATTGCACAACAACTTTTGGGGTCCAATTTCTCCTGTTACCCTTGGGAAAATGAAAAAATTGGGGACTAATTGATCATGTTTCTGGAAAAAATACGATTTTTTTATTTTCATGCCCTGGCATTAAAAACTTCTGTGAAGCCCTTGGGGGTTCAAAGTGCTCACCTCACATCTAGATAAGTTCCTTAGTGGGTCTAGTTTTCAAAATGGGGTCATTTGTGGGGGGTTTCCACTGTTTAGGTACATTAGGGGCTCTCCAAAGGCAACATGACACCCGCAGACCATTCCATCAAAGTCTGCATACCAAAACGTCACTACATCCCTTCCGAGCCCCGACGTGTGCCCATACAGTAGTTTTCACCCACATATGGGGTATCAGCATACTCAGGACAAATTGGACAACAACTTTTGGGGTCCAATTTCTCCTGGTACCCTTGGGAAAATAAAAAAATGGTGACTAAAAGATCATGTTTGTGGAAAAAATACGAATTTTTTATTTTCACGCCCGGGCGTTATAAACTTCTGTGAAGCACTGGAGGGTTCAAAGTGCTGACCACACATCTAGATAAGTTCCTTGGGGGGTCTAGTTTACAAAATGGTGTCATTTGTGGGGGGTTTCCACTGTTTAGGTACATTAGGGGCTCTCCAAAGGCAACATGACACCCGCAGACCATTCCATCAAAGTCTGCATTCCAAAACGTCACTACTTCCCTTCCGAGCCCCGACGTGTGCCCATACAGTAGTTTTCTCCCACATATGGGGTATCAGCATACTCAGAACAAATTGGACAACAACTTTTGGGGTCCAATTTCTCCTGGTACCCTTGGGAAAATAAAAAAATGGTGACTAAAAGATCATGTTTGTGGAAAAAATACGAATTATTTATTTTCACGCCCGGGCATTATAAACTTCTGTGAAGCACTGAGGGGGTCAAAGTGCTCACCACACATCTAGATAAGTTCCTTATGGGGTCTAGTTTCCAAAATGGTGTCATTTGTGGGGGGTTTCCACTGTTTTGGTACATCAGGAGTTTTCCAAACGCGACATGGTGTCCGATCTCAATTCCAGCCAAAAACGTCAAATGGCGCTGCTTCCCTTCCGAGCTCTGCCATGCGCCCAAATAGTGGTTTACCCCCACATGTGGGGTATCAGCGTACTCAGAACAAATTGCACAATAACTTTTACGGTCCTGTTACCCTTGGAAAAATAAGAATTGAGGGTGAAAAGATCATTTTTGTGGAAAAAATATGATTTTTTAATCGTATGGCTGTATGTTATAAACTTCTGTGAAGCCCATGGGGGTTCAAAGTTCTCACCACACATCTAGATAAGTTCCTTAGGGGGTCTAGTTTCCAAAATGGTGTCATTTGTGGGGGGTTTCCACTGTTTTGGTACATCAGGGGTTTTCCAAACGCGACATGGTGTCCGATCTCAATTCCAGCCAAAAACGTCAAATGGCATTGCTTCCCTTCCGAGCTCTGCCATGCGCCCAAATAGTGGTTTACCCCCACATGTGGGGTATCAGCGTACTCAGGACAAATTGCACAATAACTTTTAGGGTCCTGTTACCCTTGGGAAAATAAAAATTGGGGTGAAAAGATCATTTTTGTGGAAAAAATATGATTTTTTAATTGTACCGCTGTACGTTATAAACTTCTGTAAAGCCCTTGTGGGTTCAAAGTTCTCACCACATATCTAGATAAGTTCCTTGGGGGGTCTAGTTTCCAAAATGGGGTCACTTGTAGGGGGTTTCCACTGTTTAGGTACATCAGGGACTCTCCAAACGTGACATGGCGTCCGATCTGAATTCCAGCCAATTTTGCATTGAAAAAGTCAAACGGCGCTCCTTCCATTCTGAGCTCTGCCATGCGCCGAAACAGTCGTTCCCCCCCACAAATCAGGTATCAGCGTACTCAGGACAAATTGCACAATAACTTTTGCAGTCCAATTTCTCCTGTTACCCTTGGTAAAATAAAAAAAATTGAACCTGAAGTATTTTATTTGTTAAAAAAAGTTAGATGTTCATTTCTTTTTAAATATTCAAAAAAATTCCTGTGACGCACCTAATGGGTTAATAAACTTCTTGAATGTGGTTTTGAGCACCTTAAGGGGTTCAGTTTTTAGAATGGTGTCACTTTTGGGTATTTTCTATCATATAGACCCTTCAAAGTGGCTTCAAATGTGATGTGGTCCTAAAAATAAAATGGTGTTGTAAAAATGAGAAATCGCTGGTCAACTTTTAACCCTTATAACTTCCTAACAAAAAAAAATTTTGGTTCCAAAATTGTGCTGATGTAAAGTAAACATGTGGGAAATGTTACTTATCAAGTTTTTTGTGTGCCGTATCTCTGTGATTTAAGGGCATAAAAATTCAAAGTTGGAAAATTGCGAAATTTTCACAATTTTTGGCAAATTTCCATTTTTTTCACAAATAAACGCAAGTTATTTGAATTAAATTTTACCACTAACATGAAGTACAATATGTCACGAGAAAACAATGTCAGAATCACCGGGATCAATGGAAGCGTTCCAGAGTTATGACCTCATAAAGGTACAGTGGTCAGAATTGTAAAAATTGGCCCGGTCATGAACGTGCAAACCACCCTTGGGGGTGAAGGGGTTAAGGAATTCTATGTTCACAAGCAGCATTTTTTCTGATGTCAAAATCTGCAGCAGTTTTTGGGGTGCGGATTACATCTATGCTTTGTCTATATTATATGTTAAATGAAGTTCGTTTTATTCACCAAAAATTCATTAAAAACACCATTGCATTTTTTTGTTTTTTTTTGCAGTGATTTTTCACTTTCTCACTGCTTTCTGTGGGTGAAAAAATGTTGCAAAAACCTGAAAGGGGTTGTCCACTACTAGGACAACCCCTGCTGGATCAAAATGTTTGGCCTTCATAAAATAATAAAGCCTATACTCACCTCCCGTGCCAGCATGATTCCTACTGTGTCGGACCCAGAGCTCACGTGCGATTGCGGTGACACGTGACCCCGACACCCAATCAGCGACGGTGTCACTGTCCCAGCCGAACATGAAGAGGAGGTCTGGGCTGCAGCTGATCTGTGACTTCCTCTTCCTGCTCAATTCGACAGGAGGCGGAGACAGTGACGCCAGCGCTGATTAGGTGCTGACGTCACATGTCACAACAACAGCACGGAGCCCTACTGCCGACAACGTAGGAACGGCGCCGGTACAGGAGGAGGATATAAGCTTTATTATTTTATGGGGGCCAAGAGAGGGGTATGAGGGGTATGAGTAGAAGTTGTCCAAGTAGTAGACAACTTCTTGAAAGAATGGACATGCTGCAGTTTTCAAAAACACCACAGTTCTCACATTCAATCAAGAAAAAAAAGCAAGTGTGTCCATGAGATTTCTGAAACCTCAGAGCTTTTGATGGTGTTGTAAAAAAGCAGCTTTCAATTTGCATTAAAAAAGCAGCAGGAAAAAATCAAGCAAAAATATTGCATGTGAACATAGCCTAATCTTCCAAAATGCAGCAGCAGTCAATGTGCAACTTAATTCGCAAAATTTGCAGTTTTTCTATCCACTTGCCAAAACTTTCCAATAATCCAGACTGAGCTAGGACAGTCCAGGGAGAAACAAAGGGTTGGGCTTGTTTAAGCCACACTTAAAAGTGGACATATTTGAGAGGTCCATGGCCAGTTAGGGAGCATACTTAGCTAGTGTGTACTGGCCGGGTTTGTCAAGTAACAAGAAAATTTGAAGTAGAGTCTGATCGAAGAATAGAAGGAAATGGAGCAAATTTGGTCAAAAATAGCAGCTGCTTATTTCATTTTCTCACTGTATGGGAAGATTCAGACAACTGTGTAACTCAGATGAGGATCGCATCACAATGCTTGGACTGGTTGTTGGCTCTCCCAACCTGAGCATGACAGCAGGTATATCTATGCGGCTGCCCTTCTCAGGTCGGGAGAGCTGACGGCCAGTCTGAGCATTGTCTTTTGATCCTCGTCCGTTTGACTCATCCCTTAGATTAAAATGTGCCAAATTTATAAAAATTCAATTTATGCCAAAATTTAAAAAAAAATGTCCAAATCGCTCTAACTGTCTCCTCTATTTGTACTGCTTAAAAACACCCTACGTAAATGTGCCATGTTCCAACCGCTTCCCATAAATAGTAGCATGATTTCTATTATTGGAGTAAAAACTAAGGCCGGGATCACACATGCGAGAAACTCGGATGAGTGTCGTATCTTAATACCCGACACTGCCGCCGGCACTCAGGAGCGGAGCGTGCGGCTGCATGTATTTCTATGCAGCTGCACGCTCCGCTCCCAAGAATTGGTGGCAGTGCCGGGTATTAAGATGCGAGACTCATCGGAGTTTCTCGCATATGTGATCCCTGCCTAAGGCACCAACTCCTAAATACAGGTGATTCTCACAAAATTAGAATATCATCAAATAATTAATTTATTTCAGTTCTTAAATACAAAACGTGAAACTCATATGTTATATAGAGTCATTACACACAGAGTGATCTATTTCACGTGTTTATTTCTGGTAATGTTGATGACTATGGCTTACAGCCAATGAAAACACAAAAGTCATTATCTCAGTAAATTACAATACTTTATAACACCAGCTTGAAAAATGATTTTAAAATGCGAAATGTTGGCCTACTGAAATGAATGTTCAGTAAATACATTCAATACTTGGTCGGGGCTCCTTTTGCATCAATTACTACATCAATGCGGCGTGGCATGGAGGCGATCAGCCTGTGGCACTGCTGAGGGGTTATGGAAGCCCAGGTTGCTTTGATAGCAGCCTTCAGCTCGTTGTATTGTGTGGTCTGGTGTCTCTTATCTTCTTCTTGACAATACCCCATAGATTCTCTATGGGGTTAAGGTCTAGCAAGTTTGCTCAGCTATCAAGCACAGTGATACTGTTGTTTTTACACCAGGTATTGGTATTTTTGGCAGTATGGACAGATGCCAAGTCCTGCTGTAGAATGACATTTCCATCTCCAAAAATCTTGTCGGCAGAGGGAAGCATGAAGAGCTCTAAAATTTCCTGGTAGATGGCTGCGCTGACTTTGGTCTTGATAGAACACAGTGGACCTACACCAGCAGATGACATGGCTCCCTAACCATCACTGATTATGGAAACTTCACACTAGACCTTGGAAATCAAGGTCTCAGAGTCTGAAGGAAGAGTGTAGAGGCCACAATCCAAGAAGCTTGAGGTCTAGTGTGAAGAACAGAAATAAACACTTGAAATAGATCACTCTGTGTGTAATGACTCTATATAATATATGAGTTTCACTTTTTGTGCTGAAGAACTGAAATAAATTAACTTTTTGGTGATATTCTAATTTTGTGAGATGCACCTGTATTTCCGGTAACTCCCAATTGAGCCCGAGCTGCCCGCAGGCAGAGGCCTGATGGGCCTCATGAGAAATCTGTGCCTGATCTTCCAGTATGGGCTCAGCTACACCTCGCAGTCTTCGTTCTGCTGTGTTTGTCAGTGCTGAATGTAGGCGATCTGCTCCTGTAAGTGCCCGTGGTCATTAGTTCTAGGAGAAATAGCACAGAACAAACAACTTGAAATAGTTTTCCACCGCTGTGAAAAATGGTCGTAATGTAATAAGCGCAGCATTTTGGATTCTATTAGCAGCTCTTTCCTTTTTTCTACACTAAATAGCTTATTGATCTACTTAAACATTCATTTTTATTGTTCATACACATCAGATATCTGAGCACTGAGGCTTTATAGAAGTTCATCTGTCAAAACCAATAACCATAGTACAGTGTAACAACGGAAGGGTGGATTGTAAGGCACCAATAGCATCACTCACGTCCGGTATATAATGGGTGTTCGATGCAAGATAAAGTATGACTGTGGTCAACTTTACCCCTTCACGACATCCACTGTACATGAATTGTGCAAGTCGGAAGTAGGTGTATGGAGCGGGCTCATGGGGTGAGCCCGCACCATACCAGGCAGGCGATGGCTGTTTGTTACAGCCAGGACCTGTCATTACTAATTGTTAACGTTTTAGATTCTGCTGTCAAACTCTGACAGCAACATTTAACACGCGCCGGCAAGGGGGCGCATCATTCCATGCGGTGATGTGATCGAGGGTCGTCAGTGCATTGCTATGATGTGCTTGTCATTATCGAGTTCCTTTGAAACCATGGCTATGGCCGGGCTTCAAAGGAAACAGTGATTTTTATGGAACCGCTGCACATAGCACAAGCGATCAGACGATCGCAGGTTCAAGTCCCCTTAAGGGACTAACAAGAACAGTAAGAAAAAATATCGCTTAAAAAAATATGAAAAAAGTAGACGTTGAAATCACCCACCCTTTCATTCGACTAAAAATAAAGATATAAAAAAAATTACAAATCCTCTTATGTGGTATCACTGCGTTGATAAAAGTCTGATCAATCAAATGTAGAAATAATTCATATGATCGGTACACCGTAAATGAAAAAAAAAAAAAAAGAATGACAAAATTACGCTATTTTGGTCATTGCAATGTCACAAAAAATACTGTAAGAAGTGAACGAAACATCACATCTATCCGAAAATGCTAGAAATAAAAAAGTCATCTCGCCCCAGAAAAGATAAGCCACAGCACAGCGCCATCGTCTGAAAAATAAAAATATTACGGGTCTTGAAAAATGGCGACACATCCCCCCAATTCTTATTTTTTTGCAAACTCCTTTTTTTTAATTTTAATATTGAAAAAAAAAATCAAGATATCTTTGGTATCTCCGTAATTGTACCAATGAGGAGAATCATGCAAAATGTATACCGTAAAAATAATTCCAAAAAACAATGTCAGAATTGTGGGGTTTTTTTTTTACCAATTTCTCCCTGCTTTGATTTTTTCCCCCCTTTTCCAGTACACTACGTGGTAAAATGAATGGTGTCACTGAAAACTACAACTCATACCGCAAATAAACTGATGTGTCTATGTGGACAGATAAATAAAGGAATTACGGCTCTGGGAAGAAGGATAGAAAAAAAAATGCAAAAATAGAAATTGGCCACGTCATGAATGGGTTAGAACGAGGTTGAGTCCTGGATATCCTCTTTTCTAAATAACATGCTGGTGATCTTCAGATCTGCACGGATTCAATAGAAACTGAAAGAATATGAATTTCTCATATTTTACTGCTTAACATTAGTTATTAAAGGGAATCTGTTGGCAGGTTTTTGATTTTTAATCTGAGGGCAGCATGAGATAGGGGCTGAGACACAGATCTAGGGATGTGTCACTTAATATGCTGTGTGCTGTTTCCATACAATGAAGGTTTTATCTTGTGGGAGTGTCTCTCCCAGTAACATAGTCTGGATGTGAGCTTTGTGTGTATTTAGGGTGCTAAGGTTATCGCTTACTTTTATGTATCAGCACAGGGTCAGAACTTCACTTATTTCCTCTCCACGTGCTTTCCTTATTGTCTATAGCTTACTTTCTCTGCCCTCCATAAAACTTTAGATGCTTTCCCCTCTCTCCACTGCAGATCTGCGTACAACCTCTACCTCCCATGCTATTTCTAACACTGAGAGAGGAAAGAAGGGAGCTCTGATGGGTTTGTACCTTCTTTTGACCCGCTCTCTGCTAGATAAAGGATTTGCACACATTCTACAGCAGCAAAGCGATAGAACAATTTTAATGAAAACTATTTAGAAATTAGAATTTAGAAAAAGAGTAAATAAAATAAAAAATATGTGCAAAAGTTAATGTAGCCATCTGTCAATCAGCAGAAAAGGCAAGGAGCTGCTCAGTTTCCTGTAGTGCCCTCTACAGGAGCAATGTGATATTGCAGTCCAATAAATTGGAGACTATGTGATACATGAGAGCACATCCATACTTGCCAATAACTAATTAAGTAACTAATTACAGCTCAAGTTTACAAGTAAAATCACCAGTAACTGTATTATCACATCACTTCTTAATCCAGAGATTACTTTTGCCATGAGATGGAAAGCGGAGAATGTGGAGATAAAAGGCTGCTGGGATCATAAAAAGCCATCCCGATCCCGTGCCAGCCTGCCATGTATTTTTGTGTATACCAGTAGTTCCTAAGCACCAAACTAATGAATGTAATAAAACATTTTTTTCTTGTAATTTTAGCTGCGTCCTATTGCTTGATTAATACGGACTTGACCGTTGTAACTGGTGGAAGTCTTAATTATTTGCATTGTTGCTAATGTACAAAGCATTTTATTAGCTTCGCTTATTAATGTTGTTTTCTAGAAGCGACGAGTCGGCAGAATGGGAAAAGCTCCCTTAACACTGTTCATAGAAAAAAAGGCAAAAAACAAAAACAGCTCAACCAATCAAAAACAGTGAAGTGCACAGTCCGGTAAAAAGTCTGCTTCAGGCTATGGATTGCCCGCCCACGAGGATGGCGGGTCGCCGGCCCCCGAGGATTGCGGATAGCATCTCCACCATGTCCATCATGTAATGGCGGAGAGATCTGAAATCATTATTCACAGGAAGCCCCGATTACACTAATCTAGTGGGTACATGTGTGTCCTCTACGTGAAAGTGCTCTATGTGGGAAGTGCCGCTCACAGCCGCAGTCCCAAGGGCAGGTGCACACGAGAGGATTTTCTATAGCTGTCCATTGCTGGGTGTCCACAGTCGGACCCTGGTCCTGCTCTGCCCTTTATTCACATTGAGGTCTTTTTTGACACATGGTGAGGTTTTAATACGAGAGGTTCGGACTATCCCGACTGGGTCACCTTGGCGCGGTGGGATATGGCTTTTACACTTTTTTTAATCAAAAACAGTGCTTACTAAGTACCCCATGTTATTTACATGCACTATTGCTTTTTCCTTACTTATAGCAGAGTATATGTTCACTTTGTTTCTGTTAAATATTAATAATCCGTTAATTTCTTATAAGACTCAGTTTTGTACATTGCTTTAGCTTACACGACATAGGCTATTTTTAAGCTTGGCTCATGGTAGAAAGACAGCTCCATATATGTAGAGACCACGTGCTTTAGGAGACGTATATAATTCATGGCTAACTGTAGAGGTCGCTCTTCTTCCCTCACCATCATGAGAGACAGACACGAAGATGTCGCCAGTGTTGGGCCATGACATGACATAACAGCTGGTATATTACTTGACGGCTATGTGAGAAGCCGAACTGAGACACAGCAGCCATTTGCTATTCAGGATCTCGGAGAGAAGAAGAATACATGTTGCTTTTGCCATGTGAGATCTCAGAGCATGATCTAATGGACAATCTCTCTTTCACTTATTTTTATTCACCTGTTTTTCTGTAATAACCTTTCTTTGATGGAAGAATCCAAATAAACCACTATATTTTTATCTGGTAACTAGTCCTGAGTATTTTACAGGATAAGCATTATTTTACATTGGAGAGCCAGCCAGATCTGAATTTTTGTACTTTTTTGCGGATTTCCCTCAACTTGCACACAAGGGGGATTGGACTTTGCTAACGTCAAATCATATGTGCAAGTTATCGGGAATTCCACTACTTACAAGAATCACACAGAACCTAGAAGTAAGAATTGCCAGATAGATTGAGAAGTACTACAAGTGCCAAAGTGCCAGACGTGCTGAAACCAAGACAAGAGCCCAGCGTTGTCTATCAAAGGAACAAGCTGAGAAATTTCAAGGTAAGAGAAATGGATGTCATTAATTGTCTTGCTAAGCAGAGTAAATTGAAATTTAAGTCTGTAGACAATTCTAATTCAGAAGTTCTATGGTTAAGTTTATATGCCGAGTGTGAACTCGAGAATCAAAGGTTAGATTCTAAGTTTTTCAATAGAGAAAGAGAGAGATTAAAAAATATTCTACAGATGGTAGATATATTTCATAGATCTGTGTCAGAGAAATCTAAAAATGATTGTGTAGAGGATAGTGATATTCCCGAGATTCACTGTAATGTGGAGAAACAGTTACAAGTAGCAGCAGCCATGGAAGGTGACCTTGCAGACGTGGAACAAGATGGAGAAGTAGGAGGAGACTTCAGAACTGACGTAGAGGACGTACAAGGGAAAGACGTACCACTAAAAATAGACGACTCACAGGCCCAAATCCGAAGGAGAAGTTTGCTAACGATATGCCAAATAATACCTGCTTATGACAACAAAATGCATGTTTGTAGAAACTCTGAGGTTTTTGAAAGTTGTGTTGACAAATTTGATTTATCTAACGAGGAGAAGAATCAGTTGTTCAAAATGTGGATCCCTGTAAATTTTGCTAGGAGGTTATCTTTAAAGTTATCTGGTGAAACACATGAGAATTTAACTGATAAAGACAGATTAAAAATTCTCATTTTTTGTTCATCAAATGAAAATCATCCAGATATTGATATTCTTCAAAAATTAAGGATTGGTCGGAAGGAATGTATTTTTACGTTCATGTCCATATATGAACGTTTGTACAAAATGCTGAGTGAGAATGTCAAAACACCGTCCCTCATAAGGAGTTTTGTAAGCAAATTTTGGTTTCTAAATCCTGCATCTCGTGTTATTGCGTCACAAAAAGATTCTTTGTTTGAATGTGCGCAATCCCTTGATTTTGCCAGAAAACACGAGAATCGTGAAAGGAAAGTAAATTGTGCTAATTTTGTAAAGACAGGCAGAGTAAAATCTTATCAGAAGCCTGTATTAGCAAAGCCTTCTAAAATGAGTTTTCCCCAAAACCAAAAATATGAAGAACAAAGGAGATCACATGTTTGTTATAAGCCATATGGAATGATGCAAAGGAACACCGAAAAGACACAAATTGAATTAAAAAAAATGATGAGTTCTGATTTTCTTTCTGTAACCAAGATGGCCGAATTTGACAGACAGAAACAGGTGGTGAGTGACATCATGGCCTGTAAACTGAATACTCTGCTCCAAGAATCTATCAGCTTTAAAATGGCAAGAACCTTTCAGGATATTTTTTGCAGAGAAATAAGTATGGGTGTAGGAATTGGCTAGAAAAAGTAATTATATATATATATATTTTGTGTAACAGTGTTATACAATTAGTGAGTTATATGTAATTATTTTATAGAGTATAATCCTGTAGTTTTATAGTTTGTGGATATATACATAGTCATACAGTATATATAGAGTGTTTGTAGAAGTAGAAATAGTAGAACTGTATTTTTTAATGAAAATTAAAATCTACATCAGTAATAATATTTAGAATATGAATATGATATTAACCTTATCTTTTATGTTTCCTTAGAATTTTCATTTCAAAGCAGGACTTAATCGGGAAAAATTCTCTTACAAGGATTTATGCCTTTATTTACACAGGAAGTTGCAATAATTGCATGATTTTATATCTAACCCTTAAAAGGAAATAACTAATTGCATTTTAAACCTTCACTGCATGGTTCGAATGACTACCACAGCATGTGGAATTTGTACCTTGTTCTAATAATACAAGTATACCAGTATACTATGTCCCTGTTCCTTAGGAAAATAATTTTTAAGGGGGTCTCAACTTTTGCAAACCAATGGAATTTTTTTTCCAGGCCTAAATGTCAAGTATACATATACATATATTTATGTCATGTGTATTTGGGGAATATTCAAAGAAATATTAAGACTAAATTGAAATAGTTTACAATGCATTGATAATTAGGATAATTTGGGTTAAAATACGTGTATTCATCACACCTTCGTATGTGAGGTATTTGGTTTAAACTTAATATGTGACAGTCTGAGTGACAGTGACTGAGTGTATGAGCAGCTGCTGAGCGAGTAATGTGATACGTTTGTGAGGCCTCAGGATCCTGAATGCATGAGAGAAAGAAAAAAAAAAACCCCAAAGCTTTTATCTTTAGGAAATTATTAGAATATTAAGATACATAATGAAATATTATCTATACAACATATATTTCTATATTTCTATAGTAATTATTATTTCTTGATTTAGTTAATAGTGGATAAGTGCAAAGTGCAATCGCACATCAAAATGGTTTATGCAAATTAATTTTTCCAAAGGATAATTTTATGATATTCAAATTAATTTTGATGGTTACACATCTTCAGACAAATAAATGGTATAAGCAAGTATAAATTCACATAATTTATACATTAATTATTTTTAATTTTGGTTTTGATAAATGAATTATTTCAGAACAATATTTTTTGGTATTAAGGGGGAAAATATGTTTTTGATCCTGACTACATCATCACATTTGATTAATACTTCTTCTTCACACATTTTAATAGGAAAAAAAAATATTAATAAGGTACAATGGTATAAGTATTGGGTATAATAACAAGTATTATAAAGAGTCATTTCTTTACACTAAGAGGAATTACATGCAAAGTTGCATAATTTGAATATTTTGGTAACACAAGTTTATGACAATTATGAAATAATCCAGATCATGGAAATATTAAGGGTATATGTTACTGAAGACATAACTACTCTGCATCAACATAAAGGCCTTATTCTTATTTTTATTCTTATTTTTCATTATTTTTAATTCTTTCACCAATATTTAGTAAAGTAATATCTACTGAGAATATTGCTTCATTAAATATAGCAATTATATGGTTCTTTTACTAAGGAAATGTTTCACTTCTGAGTTATATGCAACAATTCTTTTATTCATTCATTCGCTCACTCATATATTCTTATTTTGGTTCATGGCTTTACATTCCTACATATTATTGGTATAATAAATATATTCCTTATTAATAAAGATGAAAACACTGGTTACATAAAACACAGTGACACCTATGGGTTGAAAAAGGTAATTACACCTATGACATAAAAATGTTCTATCACATGAAAAAATGGATAATAATGTATTATCACTTATTGGTTTATTATTTCAAATATTGAAATCCATATATGGTACAAATTCTGATAATAATTTTATGGATATTACTGATTGCTATGGTACGCTGTGATATTATAGGATAGGAAAATTACCAGATTTGGTATAGACTAGGGAATGAAGACTTCAAGCAAGATACTGAAATTATGTTAATAAAGACTTTTCACATTTCTAAACTTCATTGATTCTTATCAGTTGCAAGAAGAAGAATGCCGCGATCCAGAAGTCCCAGAAGGTAACAAAGCTATGATTACTGAGTAATAGACTGTGTTAATCACAAGTGCAGTATCCACCACTGACAGTCACAAGTGCAGTATCCACCACTGACAGCCACAAGTGCAGTATTCACCACTGACAGTCACAAGTGCAGTATCCACCACTGACAGTCACGATTAAAGTGTCTAACCTGACAACCAGAGGACGATGATCCTATGATGCTGAGATGAACTGTGTTATCACGTTCTTATCAAGTTCCAGAGGTTTTCAATCACCTGAAAAGCTTCCATGAAAGCTGGTGAACAATGAAGGTAATTAACCCTGACATATGTCCTGTGCATTAGGACAAGGACTGGTTATGGTGCTATTTTTAGCAAGGAAGAGTCATTTTAACCCTTGCTTTGCTGACCAAAGACGTCACACCTGTTCAAAGACCAGTACCGATGGAGGATTCCAGAATATCCAAGGCGAGCCAATGTAAGCCCAGGTTTTTAAAGATGACACTGCACAGATATTAAAGCTGCATAGACTTTGTTTTCGTATTAACATTTGAATTTATGGACTTTGATTTTATATACAACACGATTTCTACAACATCTATATGCTATAAGAAAACTGTATTTTTAAAAGAACCAAGAAGAAGACAGAAGACATCAAAATGAAGACCAGATGACATCAGATGATGACTGGACCTGAGATGCTTCAATTTAGACTTAGGGAAGTATAATTATACATATTTTATATGAATATTGTTCATGGCTTACCATAACATGAATTCACATCAATTATGTCATTGAGTACTTATAACGGTAATCTGATATTATTATTATTATTATTATTATTATTATTATTATTATTATTGATATTAAATTATTTTGTCAAAGAAGAAGAAAAGAAGAAAAAAGATCTCATTATATTTTGAGGGTTCCAATTAATGTCTGTCTCCCTCAAAAGGGGGAATTGTTAAATATTAATAATCCGTTAATTTCTTATAAGACTCAGTTTTGTACATTGCTTTAGCTTACACGACATAGGCTATTTTTAAGCTTGGCTCATGGTAGAAAGACAGCTCCATATATGTAGAGACCACGTGCTTTAGGAGACGTATATAATTCATGGCTAACTGTAGAGGTCGCTCTTCCCTCACCATCATGAGAGACAGACACGAAGATGTCGCCTGTGTTGGGCCATGACATGACATAACAGCTGGTATATTACTTGACGGCTATGTGAGAAGCCGAACTGAGACACAGCAGCCATTTGCTATTCAGGATCTCGGAGAGAAGAAGAATACATGTTGCTTTTGCCATGTGAGATCTCAGAGCATGATCTAATGGACAATCTCTCTTTCACTTATTTTTATTCACCTGTTTTTCTGTAATAACCTTTCTTTGATGGAAGAATCCAAATAAACCACTATATTTTTATCTGGTAACTAGTCCTGAGTATTTTACAGGATAAGCATTATTTTACAGTTTCGCTCTTAGGTTTTGTAGAGTGCAATCTGACAAAACATCGGATCACACCATTACCAATGTTAGTCTATGAGGCCGTGCATATGGACAATGAAAGAATTGCAGCATGGATTTGATCTGATATTCAGATCTCACTTGGCCGTGCAAGTCAATGGTGCGTGGAAAACATGGGACTGCACTCGGATGACATCTGAGTGTAGTCCGATTTTCACGGCGCCACGGGATTGAAAAGATGGAGACTTTTATTTTCTGCACCTTCTCTTCATCTGAGAGAATCTGAGCACACTGTGGTAGCAATCTCTGAACAGAGTGTGATTCACATAATCGGCTCAGATGACAGAATCTACAGCCGTCTGCACCTGCACTTAGCAGTCAGCAGCTCCAAGAGGCCCCTGTATAATATGAGATTATCAAGAACGATGGCTCCTCCTGGGAACGCTCGTTTCACAATAATCGCATAGTACAAACACACAGACTGGAGAGCATGACCACTAAAGAGGACTTGTGGCCAAGAATGTGATCTATCTGCTGTATAGATAATAAATGTTATAAATGTGGGGCTCCCAAGTGGAGAATCCCCTCCATGTTTATGTATGCCCACCCCCCTAATCTAATAGTATCAAATACTTGTCTAATTTGTATGAATTTTTTGAACCCTAGAATTTACCCTTTAAAGGGAATCTGTCACCCCTTTTTTGAGATATCATATAATAATATCATTCAATTGTGTGTCACATAAGGATTCTCTTAGTACTTTTGCTTCCCCCTGACCCCGCACCTTTCATGCATAAATACCTTTTTTATATCGGTTCAGATGTATGTGAACTGCCATGGTCTGGTCCGCTGGGCGGGGCTTATTCAACTGCTCCCCCCTCCCTGTCTTGCTCTATGCATTTTTTTTTGTGTAGAGCAAGACAGGGAGGGGGGGAGCTGTTGAATAAGCCCCGCCCAGCGGACCGGACAGCGGCAATTTACATACATCAGAACCGATATAAAAAAGGTATTTATGCATGAAAGGTGCCGGGTCAGGGGGAAGCAAAAGTACTAAGAGAATCCTTATGTGACACACAATTGAATGATATCATTATATGATATCTCAAAAAAGGGGTGACAGATTCCCTTTAATGTGAATCGCCAAAAAATGGCTGCTGACATCACACATTTTGTAGAAGATTGCAACAGCCAGAGAAGCCTGACATGACCTCAGGCACGCCTGTGCGGACTTCCCCAAAATTATTTGCACCTATCTCATCATAATGTATAGTATTTCCCATCAGGTGGCATTATCATAGCCTGTAGAAAAGCAGAAGCAAGGAATGCAGCAGCCAGTTTGGGGCGAATCTGGATAGTGAGATGACGTCACAGCTTAGCGATAAAGAAAGGGAGAGAAAACCATAAAACTGAACAAATTCTACAGATAGCGTGTGACAGCACCAAAGGGAAAAATAGTTACCACAGCCATATACAGTATGAAGATGTAACTTTGACATTGCTGTGGCTGAATCTAAAAAATGTTGAGACCTCAGGGTGATATTTATGTATTTTTAGGGCAATTGAATTACTCGCAATGTGCGGCAACTCGGTTTTGCCAATCATCAAAATTTTAGTAAGTAACCGCATACGTATGTGGTGACCTCCTGAAGAAGTGTGCTATGCTTTGAAACGCGTTGAATAAAAACTGCATTGATAATATATCCCGGCACCGGACTTTCTTCAATGATCAGCAGCGCGGAAAAAATCCACAAATAATGTTTCACTCCTAACTCATCTCTATTAGTGATACGGCATGCAGATAAAGCTATTCACTGACATCCTTGATGATGGAATTTGCAGGCCTATAAAGCCTGCTGCACTGTACATGTTAAAGGAAACAGTAGGAAAACCCAAGGCACTTATTTTTTTTCCTAGTGTCCTCATTTTGAAGGAAGAACCAACGAGACCTTGCCGCAGAGCAGATGAGTGATTTAAGAGATGCATAATTGGAAGGCTAAAAGGTATATTCTGTACCGGCCGACCTTAGACCGCTGCGGCGCAGTATAATAGAGATTAAACATATCAAATTTATTGGACTAGTTTTACCCGCAGCTATGCATTGTTATCTCATTTACCCCAGCAAGAGGGAGAATGCCTAGCAATTCTAAATCTGGTACTGGTAACTGCTATGCTCCCCAGCAAGTCGCCTGCCACTAACGTCTATTTCTAGAAAAATAGATATAATAATTAGCAGGATGGATATTTATACCTTACTAACTGGTGTTTACTTCTATTTTTTTCCTTTACTGGTGAAGATTTGCACCAAATTCTGTCAAATGAATTTCAATAGGTGTCTCCCTCTCAATAAAATGTCCAATCAAATGTGTTTTTATGATACAACTAGCTGAAGAGCTCGGCGTTGCCCGGGCATAGTAACTAACTGTGGTTAGTTATAACAAATTATAATGATTATCCTCCATCCCATAGTCCAGTGCCCTTATACCCATCTGCTATGATTAGGTAACCGAGGAGGATAACGGGGAATAGACTAGGCAACCAGATAACCAGAAAGGTTGGTAACTTAGCGGATTGCAGACCCCTATACTGACAACACAACTAGAATTAGCCGTGGGACGTACCTACGATGCCCTAGACGCCTCGGCACAGCCACAGAATTAACAGCCTAAAGAGAGAAAGGGGAAAGCTAAACTGCCCCGGAGTAGAACCCCAAAGGAATAGATAGCCCCCAAACATATATTGCCGGTGATACAAGATGAAGCACAAAACACAGGCAGAAAATAGAGTAAGCAAATGATGGGGCCCAAACTGTCTAGATAGGACAGGAAAGGATACTGTCTGCAATCACGCAAAAAACTCTAAGAAAAACTCCAACACGTCTGATATGCAAAAATACTGAGGCCACACGACCTCTCCCCCACTAAATCAGAACTCTGGTGTGAACTGGTTACTAAAAAGACTAACATGCTGTGGCATATGGAGCAGGGTACAGCACAGGTCCCAACAGGGAACCAGGCTGAACTCACACCAGCTAAGCAAAAATCAGAGATAAGCAAAATTGGATCCAATGTAAAAAAGATTCAAGAAGACAAATAACTTATCTGAAAGATGCAGGACAGAGAAGGAGACAAGCAAACTTCAACATATGCTCAGGAAGCAAACCAAATCACCAGCAAGAGCTGAGGGAAGGTTGTTCTGTCACCCTTTTTTTGGCCTTTCACCTGCTGGCATAGACATCGGGGGCTTATCTACAGCACTCTGTAATGCTGTAGATAAGCCTCCGATGTAACCTGAAAGAGAGGAAAAACACGTTATACTCACCGAGGTGGGCGGTCTGGTCCAATGGGTGTCGCCGTCCCGTCCGGCGCCTCCCTTCTTCATGTGATGACGTCCTCTTCTCCCGTCCTGTAATGGCTCCGGCGCAGGCGCATTGCTCTGCCCTGTTGAGGGCAGAGCAGAGTCCTGCAGTGCGCAGGTGTCGGGAGAGGTCTGGCGCCTGCGCACTGCAGAATTCTGCTCTGCCCTCAACAGGGCAGAGGAATGCACTTGCGCCGGAGCCATTTCAGGATGGGAGAAGAGGACGTCATCGCATGAAGAAGGGAGGCGCCGGACCGGACCGCAACACCCATCGGACTGGACCGCCCACCTGGTGAGTATAATATAACGTGTTTTTCTTCTCTTTCAGGTTACATCGGGGGCTTAGCTACAGCATTACAGAATGCTGTAGATAAGCCCCCGATGTCTATGCCGGCAGCTAATAGGGGAAAAAAAGGGTGACAGATCCCCTTTAAATCTCCCCAGTCTGTAACACCTGACCTCCAATCATCCTGCACAGGTGATTGACTTCTGTCAGCTAGACCAGGTCCATTACCAGGAGCAACCACCAAAGGGAGCCCAAACTCAGAAGCCAGGTCAAAAGTTTTCACAACACCCATCATACATATCCTCCTAGAGAAGAGAGAGAGAAGATTCAAAAAGATTTAAATAAACTGGAGAAGTGGGCAGCAACTAACAGAATGGTTTTTAACAGGGAGAAATGCAAAGTACTACATCTGGGCAATAAAAATGAAAAAAGCATATATAGAATGGGAGGAATAGGGCTAAGTGACAGCACATGTGAAAAAGACTTGGGTATACTAATAGATAACAGACTGAATATGAGTCAACAGTGTGATGCAGCAGCAAAAAAGGCAAATGCAATTCTAGGATGTATTAACAGAAGCATACAGTCTAGATCACGTGAAGTCATTATTTCCCTCTACTCCTCTTTGGTCAGACCTCATCTGGAATATTGTGTCCAGTTTTGGGCACCACATTTTAAAAAAGACATCAACAAACTGGAGCAAGTTCAGAAAAGAGCGACCAGAATGGTGACCGGTCTGCAAACCCTGTCTTATGAGGAAAGGTTGCAGGATTTGGGAATGTTTAGTTTGCAAAAGAGAAGACTGAGAGGAGACTTAATAGCTGTCTACAAATATCTAAAGGGCTGTCACATTGTAGAAGGATCAACTTTATTCTCATTTGCACAAGGAAAGACTAGAAGCAATGGGATGAAACTGAATGGGAGGAGACACAGATTAGATATTAGAAAAAACTTTTTGACAGTTAGAGTGATCAATGAGTGGAACAGGCTGCCACGAGAAGTGATGAGTTCTCCTTCAATGGAAGTCTTCAAACAGAGGCTGGACAGACATCTGACTGGGATGATTTAGCGAATCCTGCTTTGAGCAGGGGGTTGGACCAGATGGCCCAGGAGGTCCCTTCCAACTCTACGATTCTATGATTCTATGATTCCATCCGATAGTCCCGTGCCCATATACCCATCATACATATCCTCCATCCCATAGTCCCGTGCCCATATACCCGTCATGCATATCCTCCATCCCATAGTCCCGTGCCCATATACCCGTCATGCATATCCTCCATCCCATAGTCCAGTGTCCAAATACCATCACACATCCTCCATCCCATAGTCCAGTGCCCAAATACCCATCACACATCCTCCATCCCATAGTCCCATGCCCATAAACTCATCATACATATCCTCCATCCCATAGTTTCGTGCCCATATACCCATCACACATCCTCCATCCCATAGTCCCATGCCCATAAACTCATCATACATATCCTCCATCCCATAGTGCCGTGCCCATATACCCGTCATGCATATCCTCCATCCCATAGTCCCGTGCCCATATACCCGTCATGCATATCCTCCATCCCATAGTCCAGTGTCCAAATACCATCACACATCCTCCATCCCATAGTCCAGTGCCCAAATACCCATCACACATCCTCCATCCCATAGTCCCATGCCCATAAACTCATCATACATATCCTCCATCCCATAGTTTCGTGCCCAAATACCCATCACACATCCTCCATCCCATAGTCCCATGCCCATAAACTCATCATACATATCCTCCATCCCATAGTTTCGTGCCCATATACCCATCACACATCCTCCATCCCATAGTTCCGTGCCTATATACCCATTATGACATCATCATCACTATGACAACCATTATGACATAACCGTCACCATTGCAACCCATTATGACATCAGCATTGCCATGGCAACCATTATGACATCATAATGCGGGGTGGGGCTTGATACACACACACATGTACACACACATACACTCAGCTTTATATATATAGATTTGCAGCTTAAAATTACACCGCAATGGTCAAAACTGAATACATTATTAGACATTGTTCACATGGTGAATTTTCTGCAGACTTGCTGCGCCGTGTAAATCCACACCAATACTGTATAAATGGACGCGCTAGTGGAAAGCTTGAGTGATATTTTCTAGCTACCTAGGAAAATCTTTACTGTCAAGGTCATAGAGATATAGAGACAAAATTGGACATAATATGAAAAAAGAGCATTGACTCCATGATAAGAACGAGAAAGGTTATCATTAAAGGGGTTGTCCTCTTTAGTGACTTTTTTTTACTTAAAAGCACGTATTTTGAGCTAACAATCATTTTTTCAATTCGGTTTCATTAGAAATTTTGGTTTATTTGCCTTATATAGCTTCGTGATGTACTGTCCATCGCGCACTGCAGAATGAGTCATCTGAGAATCCTTCAGTGAGCTCATTCTGATGTCTGACAGGAGAGTTTGTTTTTTTTTTACCTGTCTTATTCGGGAGGCTCTCAGCTGACTTATAACCATGTACCACATCAAAGTTGAATGTGCAGTGAAGCAAAGAGGCTGTAAAAGCTGAAAGGTTCCACACATTTTTCAAATGAAACCCAATAGCAAAGATGACTTTTAGTCTGAAGTAGGTGGACAACCCTTTTAATTCTACATATCCCCCATTATTAAATATAATGGAAGTAGAATAAAAACCAAAGATATCCATGGAAGAGAAAGGGCCAAATAGTCACTCTTCAAGTAAGCCTTTTATTTCCAGTCTGTTGTATCAGTGCAGGCCACACTATTCCGATGCGTGATTCTTTTTAGTAGATTGTACATTTTTCTTCCCTTCCTTATGGACAATACAGAAATAATGGGTTGTAAAGAAGTCTCTGGGAAAGAGACAATCTGACGCTGTGGGTCAGTCCATGTAATGTAACATTAAATGGAATCTGTCAGCAGGTCTTTGCTTTGTAATCTGGGGGTAGCATACGGTAGGGGCTGAGTCACTGACTCCAGTGATGTGTCACTTACTAGGCTGTGCTGTTCTTTTAATACAATGAGTGTATTATCAGCAGGAAATTATCCCTGCCAGACTAGCTCCCGCATGCATCCAGCACTCATTGGCAGCTCACTGTCAATATACAACGTACACAGAGAGCTGCTAATCAGGGGTGTGGGTGAGGTTAGCTTACTGAGCTCTGCTACATCACAACTGCTGCACCCAGTAAACTAAGTGACACATCACTGGAATCAGGGTCTCTTTTCTTACATTATGCTTTTCTCAGAAGAGGTACAAATGCCTGGTGACTGATTGGTGAGACACTGATGCAGATTCCTACAATCAATAGTAAGTGTAAAACAATGCTATCTTCAGCTGGTCCCCCTCTCTCTAGGGCCTATGGATGATGCAACATATACATATGTTTCCCGAGTATATTGCCTTTGATTTCCTGACATTGCCTGCTCACGTATCCTATAGTGGAGTTTCTCTCAATATATCCACGAGTCTCCCATTACAACCATATATATTTACTCCCAAGACGTGGAGCGTATCTCCGCCTGCCATGTCTCTGATTCATGCCTATCACAGAAAGCAATTGACCCGTCCGTATTAGCGGTAGCAGAGCAGTCGCCAGTAAGAATACAGGTCTGCGCCAAGGTTTTCCTGGAATAAAAGGTTATAATGTCCTCGGTTATAAGAAATGTAGAGTCTGAAAAGGACATTTTCACTCAATCAATCAATAAAAGAGAGCGGTGACAATAGACTGTCCACCATTCGTCTTCAGTATCATCATTCACAGAGGACAGCTGTCAGTCCGTAACTGTATCACGAGCCAATTTCGGACATAATGTAATGTAGTAGAGCTGCAGTGCGTCTTGTCCTGTCCAGCATCAGGAAGGAGCAGCACGAGGGCGTACTGGGATATACTGGTAACGGAGGACTGCACTTAATGGGAGGGAGTGTACTGGAAAGACAGATGACACATGGCTCCATTAGAGTTATACGACCCAGTCTCGCACCCAAGATAGAGGGGCTTGGTCTCCGATTTTAAGCGCCTCATCAAAATTAGACTAACGTTGGCAGAATTCGTCGATATAGACAGGCTCGACCAACAGTCAGTGTATATTGGGACCCTGGACAAATGATTGTCAGGGGAGTTAAGGATCTGGCATGTCTGATTTTGGGCTACCTATCTTTTTGTTTTCACGGAAAAAAGTCACCACCAGAAATCACTAGCAGCTTCTCTCTCATAGAGAACACATGAGTGATCCAGCCGAGCAAGCGCTGCTGTGTTTGGGAGAGATGGCCAAGATGGCTGCCGGTCAAATGATGCCATCCGTCTTACATGTATGGAGGGGTTAACTTCCTCTCAGTGTCCTTAGGAACATTCCCCACCCATTTTATTCTAACAATGGAGTTCCTCTGTAATGGGAACATTTTCTACAGGTTTTCCTAATCTAATAGGAAAAGAGAGGTGACCAACCAAGATAAGCCGTTCTTCTTCAAAGACTCCCGGGGGTCACACAAGTTGCCCCCAATTTATATATGTGTTATTGAACTCCATAGATATACCACTATAATTAATGATATATAATTTTACAAAATCTCAGGTCCCACATTATTTTATGTGGAAATTTCATCCATAGATTGATAATAATGAGAACATATTATGGTATGGCAATTGGACATGAGGTTAATGGGAGGTATGTATCACAAAGGTGGGTGGTCCTGTGATGGAAGCCTGGGCGTGTTTTGCTCAGCAGATCTACTGCTGAGGTTTACTATACATTGGGAAGGCTTCCAGGTGACTTGGAGAGATGGGTGGGTCCAGCTACCTACATATACCACCCCAGAGGTGTGTCTGAACACCCAAGATGGAGCCTTTGTGCTTGGTGCACGCACGGCAGGGCTGGCTAGTCTGAGCCAGAGTGAGGAGGCCTGGGTTATACGTCCGTAGAGGACGCCTCTGAGGATAAGAGGCATCTGGGAACCTGTGCAGTCGTCATGGACAGTTAACGGACACTAATCCATATTAGGCACACCGGGGCTTAGCGAGGACCGTGGGTTCTATAAAGCCGAATGATTGCCAGACGGTGCACGGGGTGTTGTGGGTCACCTGCCAGGACAGTGGGGTACTCGGTACCAGGCCGGTATCTCAGAGGGAAGTGTCACAGTAGTGGTGACCCGGTCCGTGGCCCTGGGCGTCCATGTAAAAGGGGTTAAGCGTGGCTGATTAAAGTTTATAAGTGGATGATATGTGACGCCACCTGTGGTGCTCGGCAATGAAGGGGTTAAGCCGACGCTGCAGGCAGATCCTCTGGGACAGATGGTATAAGGCAGCAAGATGTAATAGCTCCCCACAGGTAGAGCTGTAGTCCCAGGGCAGTAGTAATAGGTGTTGAGGAAGAGGGTGCAGTGTTAGGCACAGAGATGTAGCAGTGCTGAAGGGGTTGCAGGAAGAAGGCAATGACACAACAGGGTGCAGTTTCCTTTACCTTTACTTTGCTTTGTAAGCGCAGTCCAGGATTCAGATTACAGATGGAACAGGAGTTGGACAGCCTGGAAGCAACTCAGGAATCTCTCTATGCAGATGGGTTGTGTAGTCTCCTTTCTAGCGCTTATCTGAGGTACATGCAGTACTGAGTTACTCTGAAGCTCCTCTTGCTTGCTCTCTTTTAGAACCCCCTCGTACGACAGACAGCTGTAGCCTCCTTCTTCTGGCTCACACGTTGCTGTTGTGCCTCCGAGTCTTATGTGGGAACAGATCATTTACAGCTTCCTATTCCTCCAGTTTCTGCTGCAGGAACATCAGTATCCATACAACCTCGGAGACCGGGCTCCGGACCATGCGCTACGCTAGAAGTGAGCATGAACTTTGCTCAATCCTCCAGCTCTTCTCCTCTCGTCCACACACTTCGCCCTTCACACACGAACTAACTAACTTCCCCTTCCCGGCCCCCAGAGAGCAGCTCCTCCCCCAGCTTTGGTTCAGTGCTCCCTCTGCTGGCCTGGAGTGGGAACTGTGCTGTGTGTTGAATTTACCTGACAGAGAGACCCTTTATTGCTTCCAAGCATGACATCACACTCCCTAGGAGAAAGGTAATGCCACTGTGGCGACCATACTCCTGGGGGCGCCACAGTTGCATGTTAACAAGTTCCAGAAGAGAGGTTTATGCTGTGTACTAATAAACCAAATGGACTTTTTAACCCTGAGTGTCCCGGTATATTCCTCAATGACCAGTCAAGTGAGTACCCCCGTCCACAGTTAGTGGAGACACGTCACAATATATAGAGGAAAGGGGGAAAAAAAACACAAAAATCAAAAAGAGGATTGAATTAATTATGGTGTTGGTTAATGACTCAAAACCTTTTCAATTATATCACACAGGAGCCCTTTGCTTGTTCACTCAGTGATTCAAGACAGATGGCCTCCGTCATCTTGTTGCATATGTGGACTGGACTGTGGAGATGTAAAAAGTTGCCAGCTGCCACCTAGTATCTTTCTTGACCCCCCCATTACACAAACGCTAGACTCAGCCAATCAGATTGGCAGGTTCGGCCTCTTTAATTTAATTTGTATAAGGGGTAGTCCACTTCTTTGAAAGCGGGCCCCTAACTCTGTAAAATAGGTGAAATAACAAACTCTGCAGGTGTTCACCCTCCATGGACTCAGCATCAGCTCCCAGTTGGTGCTCTGGTCCAGGTGTTTTCGCTTCAGCAGTGACGTCCCGTCAACAGTGCACATGACCACTTTAGTCAATCACTGAGTTTAGAGGCTGCGCGTTAAGGCTAGTGGTATGTGCCACTGAGCTCAGTCAATGACTAGGGCAGTGACGTGCGCTGTTGACTCGATGTCACCACTGCAGCCGAAACACTGGGACTGGAATGAGAAACTGGTGTTGGACCAAGGGTGAATACCTGCTGAGTTTGGGGTGCACTTTCCTAAAAGTGAATGACCCCTTTAAGCTCTTCCTAATAACAGTCCTTAGAGTGGTGCTGGAGACCCTTGCCCCTCTACCCTATTGTTACTTCTGTAGACTAGCCAACTTTGTTTCCTTCAGGGTTGACAGATGATGTCAGTAACTGTGGGACCAACAAGACTATTTGATATTGCTGCATTGCTGGAGTCTTGGAAGGACAGAAATAGTAAAATGAATCAGTGGGATGAATATTTTTTCATTATCATACATAATTTCCAGATGGTAGAGATCCAGGAATAGCTACTTGATGGGACAGACTGTGAAAGTCGCGAATGCCACCTCTATTTTCTCAATTCGAGGCATACATCATTTCGTTCCCAAATCAAAGTTCTTCTCATGACAAATTTGTGCCAAATTTTGGCTCATTTTTCATCGTTTTGAAATCTCAATATGGAAGAGGCCAGGAGCCATTTGGTGAGCTGCATTTCTTGCTACATGTTCACAGACTTACCAGTGGAAAAGCCAAACTTCATATGCCACAAATGTAAGCTTGTGTCCCTGTTGGAGGAAAAGTTGCAAAATCTCGAAGAGAGGTTAGGTACGTTGAAGATCATTAAGGAAGGTGAAGAGTTCTTAGACAGAGAAGAATTATCTCTTCATGTTACAGAAAGAGAAGAAATTCGAAGTGCACCTGAAGAAACAGAGGAATGGAAGCATGTGACCCAGAGAAGCAGGAGGATCGGGAGGCAGTCAGCACCCATACTGCTCAGGAACCAGTACCAGGCTCTCAAGCAGGAGAACGATGAAGAAATACATCAGGATAAGACTTTGCCCACAAACAGCAACCTTGTATGCCTTCAGAGTCCTCCTGGATGGAGAAAGAAAAATGTTGTGAGAAAGAAAAACGTTGTGAAGAAAAAACGGAGAGTGGTGGTCATGGGGGATTCCCTGAGGAGAAGAACTGAGGCCGCTATCTGCAGACCGGATATAACTTCAAGAGAAATGTGCTGTCTTCCAGGTGCAAAAATTAAAGAAGCATCTGACAGGATATCAGGACTCTTCAGACCTACAGATGACTACCCATTCCTGCTAATACATGTGGGGACAAATGACACCGCAAGAAACGACCTGGAAACCATCTGCAGCGACTTTGAAAACTTAGGTAAGAAAGTGAAAGAACTGGGAGCGCAGGTGGTCTTCTCTTCCATCCTCCCAGTGGATGGCCATGGAACAAGGAGGTGGAATAAGATTCTGCAGGTGAAGAACTGGCTACGTCGATGGTGTCATCAGCATGGATTTGGATTTCTGGATCACGGAGTGAATTACCTATACGATGGACTACTTGCTAGAGATCGGGTGCACCTTACGAAGACTGGAAAACATGTATTTGGAAGTCGCCTTGCTACACTCATCAGGAGAGCTTTAAACTTGAACAATGTGGGAAGGGAAGCAAAAGGCCAGAAAAAGTCACACACCTGACACATGCTATTGAGAACTCTGCTATTAGAAGTGGAAAGGAAGAACAAAGACAAAAGAATCTAAATAATAAAAATATTGGAGAAAGAGAAACCAATCACAAACTAAAATGTTTCTATACTAATGCACAAAGCATGGGCAACAAACAAGGAGAATTGGAACTACTAACATAGGAAAAGAAATATGATGTCATTGGAATCACTGAAACTTGGTGGGACAATACACATGATTGGAATACAAGGCTAGAAGGATACAACTTATTTGCAAGAAACAGACTTGATAAGCAAGGAGGAGATGTCGCATTGTATGTTAGAAACGCGTATATCTGCACAGAGATTGAAGCTTCAGAGACTGGGAGTTCTGTGGAAACTGTTTGGGTAAGAATACAAGGACAGAACAATGGAAAGGACACCATTGTAGGCATTTACTGCAGGCCGCCTGTGCAAGCTGAAGATATGGATGAACTCTTTATGCATCAAATGGCCAAGTTCTCCAAAAAATCTGACATAGTTGTGATGGGAGATTTCAACTATCCAGACATTTGTTGGGAATCTCTCTCAGGCAAAACTAACAGGTCAAGGAAATTCTTATCCTCTCTTGCTGACAACTTTATCTTCCAAAAGGTAGGGGAGAAAACAAGGGGATATGCTACCTTGGATCTAATCCTTATAAACAGGGAGGAATTGGTTGAGGAGGTAAAAGTGGCTGGGACCCTAGGAGGTAGCGACCATGCTATTTTAGAAGTTTGGATAACTAGAGGAGGAAGACCTGTGAAGACTCAGACGTCAAGGTTAGATTTCATAAAGGCAGATTTTAAGGGACTCAGAAACAGAATTGGAGGGATCCAATGGCTGGATATCCTTAAAGACAAAAATGTCCAGGAAGGATGGGAAATCTTGAAAAATGAAATTCTCAAAGCACAATTGTTAACAATTCTGAAAAGAGGGAAGAATAGGAAGTATTTAAGGAAACCACGATGGACGAACAAAGAACTTAAACACATGCTTAAAAGGCAGAAAGAAATGTTTATAAAATGGAAAGAGGGAGGCATATCTAAAGAAGAATATAATGCAGTCTGCAGAACCTGCAGGGCACAAATCAGATTATCTAAAGCTGACAATGAATTGAGGCTTTCAAGAGATGTCAAAAGCAATAATAAAGGATTTTGGGGATATGTCAACAAAACAAAACAAAAGTCAAAGATGCTATAGGATTTTTACATGATGAAAATGATGAAATGGTAAGACAGGATGTTGAGAAGGCCGAATGTTATGAGTTCATTTTCCCCTTCACCATTGAGGTCTGATGAACTCCCTCTTCTGGTGAAGGAAGGTAGTGAGGCTGATTACCAAACACCTGAGCTGGTAGAGGATGACTGGGTGACGGGAATTGCTGACTGGATATAAGGCAGCCGACGCCCTTCTGCCTCGCTGGTGATTTCTCTGAGGGATTCTAGGAGACCAGTCTGATTCCTGCTCCTCAAAAGCTAAGTTTTCTGCCTTGCTTTTTGCATTTGTGTTTTGGTTTAATTTTGCCTTGCTTTTCTGGATTCTGCCATTCCCTGCTGGGGTGAGCTGAAATCCTTTGTGTCTTTTTGCTCTGTCTTCAGAAAATACCTGAGTACTGACATAGTCTTTTTGAAGCCTAGCGTCTTCAGGGCCTTTTTCCCTGTCAGTCTGTTGGCTCTTGTTTTGATAGGGTTTTTGGTGGATTGCAGACAGCAGCTCTTCTATCCTGTCCTATCTAATTAGCTTGGGCCCCATCATTTGCTCAGTCTATCTTTCTATCTGTGTTAGTGTTTTTTCTTCTTGCTTCACTGTCATTATATGTTGGGGGCTGCCTATTGCTTTGGGGTCTGCTCTGGGGCAGTTTAGATTTCCCTTTCTGTCTTTAGGCTATGTAGTTCTCCGGCTGTGATCTAGGGGTCTAGGGCACCGTAGGAACCCCCCACGGCTACTTCTAGTTGTTGTTGATAGGTTCAGGGGTCTGCAATCCGATAGCTGCCAACTTCTCTGGTTTTCTGGACTTAGCTAGCATTTCTGTTTTTGCCTCCTACGGTGACTCGTTCATAACAGAATCACCAGCCATACCGCAGATCCTAGGGTACTCAATAGCAGGAAAGAATTGTAAAAGAAAAAAAAAAAAAAAGGTGTGTATATTTTTTCCTCTATATCTCTGAGGCCGTAGGGGGAATTTTTTTTCTCTCAATGGAGATAAAGCAATTGTCTGATCGTGTGGAGCAGCTCGCTGCGGAAGTGCGGAGAATTTCCGCCTACCTTGCTCATTCACATGCTGCTGAACCAAAGATTCCTGCACCTGATGTATTTTTTGGGGATCGGTCTAAATTTTTGAATTTCAAAAATAATTGTAAATTATTTTTTGCCTTGAAGCCTAACTCGTCAGGGAGCTCAGCGCAGCAGGTTAAAATTGTCATCTCTTTGCTGCATGGCGATCCCCAGGATTGGGCGTTTTCTTTGAAACCAGATGATCCTATTCTGACTAATGTGAACGCATTTTTTCAAGTCTTGGGGTTGTTGTATGACGAACCTAATGCTATTGATCAGGCTGAAAAGACCCTGCTGGCATTGAGCCAGGGTCGAGATTCTGCAGAATTGTACTGTCAAAAATTCCAAAAGTGGGCAGTCCTTATTACCTGGAATGATAATGCCTTGGCAGCTCTCTTTCGGAAGGGTTTGTCAGAAGCCGTAAAAGATACTATGGTGGGATTTCCTGTTCCCTCTGGTCTTGACGATTCTATGTCATTAGCCATTCAGGTTGATCGGCGTTTACGTGAACACAGGACTGCACGAGAGGTGTTGCCACCTGTTGAACAAGTGTCTGAACCTATGCAATGTGATAGAGTTTTGTCCAGGGAGCAACGTCAGGAGTTCAGAAGGCATAATAAGCTGTGTTTTTTTTGTGGAGACATTTTCTCCCAAGGCTTTTGTGGATTCGGGAGCAGCCCTGAACCTAATGGACTTGGATTTTGCTAAACGTTGTGGATTTCCTATGACACCTCTGCGGACGCCTATCCCTTTGAGGGGGATTGATGCTACTCCTTTGGCGAAAAATAAACCTCAGTTTTGGACCCAGGTGGTAATGCGGGTCGCCCCAGACCATCAAGAAAATTGCAGATTTTTGGTGTTGCATAATTTGCATGATACCATTGTTCTGGAGTTTCCCTGGTTGCAAATTCATAATCCAGTTTTGGATTGGAAATCTGTGTCTGTGGTGAGTTGGGGTTGTCGGTGTGCCCTTAGTGAGGCTCCGGTTTTTTCCACCTCTCCTCAGTCACATGATGTTCCTGACTATTTGGCTGACTTTTATGATGTATTTAGTGAGAATGAGTCTGCGTCTTTGCCTCCTCATAGGAGTTATGACTGTGCAATTGAACTGAGCCCGGGTTGTAAATTTCCCAAGGGTCAGCTCTTCAATTTATCTGTACCCGAGCGCGAGGCTATGCGATCCTATATTAAGGAGGCGTTGGAGAAGGGTCATATTAGACCATTCTCTTCACCATTAGGTGCTGGGTTTTTTTTCGTGGCCAAAAAGGATGGTTCATTAAGGCCTTGTATTGATTATCGTGCCCTCAACAAAATTACTATTAAATATCAGTATCCGTTACCCTGATTTCAGATCTATTCTCCAGAGTTAAAGGTGCTTGCTGGTTTACCAAGCTTGACCTCAGGGGGCGTATAATCTTATCCGAATTAAGCATGGGGATGAATAGAAGACGGCGTTTAATACTCCAGAGGGACATTTTGAGTACCTGGTGATGCCTTTTGGGCTCACTAATGCCCCTTCTGTCTTCCAATGCTTCATGAACGACATTTTCCGAGACTTTGTGGATAAATTTTTGATTATCTACCTGGATGATATTTTGATCTTCTCCAAGGATTGGGATTCTCATGTGGAACATGTTCGGACTGTGTTCCGGATCTTGAGGGAGAATTCCCTGTATGTCAAGGGATCAAAATGCCTTTTTGGGGTACAGAGGATTTCATTTTTGGGATTTATTTTGTCTCCGTCAACTATTGAAATGGACCCGGTCAAGGTACAGGCCATTTATGATTGGGTTCAGCCCACTTCTTTGAAGGCCCTTCAGAAGTTTTTGAGTTTTGCTAATTTTTATCGGAAATTTATAGCAAAATTTTCTAGTATTGACAAGCCATTGACTGATCTGAGTAAGAAGGGTGCTGACGTGTTGAATTGGTCTCCGGAGGCTGTTTCTTCCTTTCAGGAGCTGAAGCGAAGATTCACTTCTGCCCCGGTTTTGCGGCAACCTGATGTCTCACTCCCGTTCCAGGTAGAGGTGGACGCTTCTGAGATTGGTGCAGGAGCTGTTTTGTCCCAAAAGGATCCTGTAACATCTAAAATGAATCCCTGTGCTTTCTTTTCCTGAAAGTTCTCCCCATCTGAACGTAACTATGATGTGGGGAATCGGGAACTGTTAGCCATGTAATGGGCATTTGAGGAGTGGAGACATTGGTTGGAGGGAGCTAAACTTCAAGTTGTGGTCCTCACTGACCACAAGAATTTGATTTACCTGGAGTCGGCCAAACGCTTGAACCCTAGACAGGCTAGATGGGCCTTGTTTTTTACACGTTTTGATTTTGTGGTCTCTTTTCTTCCTGGCACTAAGAATGTCAAGGCTGATGCTCTTTCTAGGAGCTTCTTGGCTGATTCTCCTGTGGTGACCAAGCCTGCTACCATCTTAGGCGAAGGGGTAGTTCTTTCTGCCATCTCGCCCGATTTGAGATGTGCTCTGGAAGAGTTCCAGGAGGACAAACCTGAGCGTTGTCCCAGTGGAAAGTTGTATGTTCCTGACCAGTGGAAGAAGAGAGTGATGTCTGAAGTTCATTGCTCTGCATTGGCTGGTCATCCAGGTATTTTTGGTACTAGAGATCTGGTGAGTCGGTCTTTTTGGTGGCCCGCCTTGTCTCGTGATGTCAGGAATATTGTGCAGTCCTGTGGGACTTGCTCCCGGTCTAAACCTTGTTCTCGCTCTAGTGGGTTGTTGATGCCTTTGCCGGTCCCCAGGAGGCCATGGACCCATATTTCAATGGATTTCATCTCTGATATGCCTGTCTCTCAGAGAATGACTGTTATTTGGGTGATTTGTGATAGGTTCTCTAAGATGTTTCATCTTGTACCACTCCCTACGTTGCCATCTTCTTCTGAGTTGGTGCCCCTGTTTTTGCAACAGGTGGTTCGCTTGCACGGGATTCCTGAGAACATTGTATCTGACAGAGGATTTCAGTTTGTGTCTAGATTTTGGAGGACTTTCTGTTCCAAGCTGGGAATTCAGTTGTCCTTCTCCTCTGCGTTTCACCCTCAGACCATTGGGCAGACGGTGAGAACAAACCAGACCTTGGAGTCGTATTTGAGATGTTTTATTTCCGCTGATTAGGATGATTGGGTTTCATTTTTGCCCTTGGCCGAATTTGCTTTAAATAATAGAGCTAGTTCTGCCACTTTGATGTCATCTTTTTTTTGTAGCTTTGGGTTTCATCCTCGATTTTCTTCAGGGCAGGTGGAGCCTTCTGCCTGCCCAGGTGTTGACACTGTGGTGGAGAGAATGCACCAGATTTGGGACCAAGTGGTGGATAAGTTATCTCTCTCCCAGGAAAAGGCCCAGCGGTTTCCAACCGACATAGGACCATTGGTCCCCGGTTTAAGGTGGGTGATATGGTTTGGTTATCATCAAAAAATATCGCTATGAAGGTAGCTTCTCCTAAGTTTAAGCCTAGATTTAATGGACCTTACAAGATTTTGGAGATCATTATTCCGGTCTCTTTTCGGTTGGCTCTTCCTGTAACATTTAAAATCCATAATGTGTTTCATAAGTCCTTGTTGAAGAGGTTTGTTGAACCAGTAGTTCCTGGGGTGGCACCTCCGGACCCTGTATTGGTTGAAGGTAACATGGAATATGAGGTAGAGAAGATACTGGATTCCCGTCTGGCTAGACAGAGACTCCAGTATTTGGTTAAGTGGAAGGGTTATGGTCAGGAGGATAATTCCTGGGTCTCTGCCTCTGATATTCATGCCAAAAGATTGGTGCGTGCCTTTCATCGGGCTCACCCTGATCGCCCTGGTGGCGTGGATGAAGGTTCGGTAACCCCTCCTCAAGGGGGAGGTACTGTTATGAGTTCATTTTCCCCTTCACTATTGAGGTCTGATGAACTCCCTCTTCTGGTGAAGGAAGGTATTGAGGCAGATTACCAAACACCTGAGCTGGTAGAGGATGACTGGGTGACGGGAATTGCTGACTGGATATAAGGCAGCCGACGCCCTTCTGCCTCGCTGGTGATTTCTCTGAGGGATTCTAGGAGACCAGTCTGATTCCTGCTCCTCAAAAGCTAAGTTTTCTGCCTTGCTTTTTGCATTTGTGTTTTGGTTTAATTTTGCCTTGCTTTTCTGGATTCTGCCATTCCCTGCTGGGGTGAGCTGAATTCCTTTGTGTCTTTTTGCTCTGTCTTCAGAAAATACCTGAGTACTGACATAGTCTTTTTGAAGCCTAGCGTCTTCAGGGGCTTTTTCCCTGTCAGTCTGTTGGCCCTTGTTTTGATAGGGTTTTTGGCGGATTGCAGACAGCAGCTCTTCTATCCTGTCCCATCTAGTTAGCTTGGGCCCCATCATTTGCTCAGTCTATCTTTCTATCTGTGTTAGTGTTTTTTCTTCTTGCTTCACTGTCATATGTTGGGGGCTGCCTATTGCTTTGGGGTCTGCTCTGGGGCAGTTTAGATTTCCCTTTCTGTCTTTAGGCTATGTAGTTCTCCGGCTGTGATCGAGGGGTCTAGGGCACCGTAGGAACCCCCCACAGCTACTGCTAGTTGTTGTTGATAGGTTCAGGGGTCTGCAATCCGATAGCTGCCAACTTCTCTGGTTTTCTGGACTTAGCTAGCATTTCTGTTTTTGCCTCCTACAGTGACTCGTTCATAACAGCCAAACTTTTAAATTCCTATTTTGCATTTGTTTTATCTCAGAAAGGAAATGTAACATCAACTGTTCTTCACTGTCCTATTAAGGGAATAGAAGAATCCAAGATATCTATAAACAGAAAGATAGTGAGGAAACACTTAGCTAACCTAAATGAATTCAAGTCTCCAGATCCAGATGAATTACACCCCAGAGTAAGGAGATAGCAGAAGAAATTTTTTAACCCCTCTCCATAATCTTTGAAAATTCTTGGAGAACAGGAGAAGTCCCAGAGGACTAGAGAAGAGCAAATGTTGTTCCTATCTTCAAAAAGGGGAAGAAAGTGGACCCAGGCAACTATAGGCCGGTGAGTCTGACTTCTATACCAGGAAATATCTTTGAACAACTTATTAAACAACATGTATGTCAGTGCCTGGATAAGAATGAAGTGATTAAACAGAGTCAGCATGGGTTTGTAACTAATAAGTCATGTCAGACTAACTTAATTTTCTTCTATGACGGAATCACTGATTGGGTGGATCAGGGAAATGCTGTAGATATAGTATATCTTGACTTCAGCAAAGCATTTGACAAAGTATCTCACACAATCCTTATTGAAAAAATTACTAGGTATGGAATGGACAAGAGAAAGCAAAAAGCAAAAAACACAAATATCCTGAACTAAAAAGTAAAAAATAAACTGCAAATAATGCATAAAGGTAATAATAATAATAATAATAATAATAATAAGGGTATTTAGCAAACATAATTTTGATCAAAATAATGTACAAGCCATCCCGCCATGTCACGGCAACCCTTGTGGGACAGTCCCTACTCTAGTATTTAAAACCTTTTCACTTGCCAAGTGACGTGAATGTGAACAAGGATCGATCAGCTGAACCACTAGTAAAAGCTTAGGCCAGACAGGATGGTTTTCCCAGCTTAGAAAGAGGGCAGTCACACCCATATATGCACTAAATGCACAATGAAATGAATAAAAAACGAATCAGAACTGAAAAAGTAAGTTAATGTGTATGCACAATGTAAGTGCATATTAATAATAATAATCTTTATTTTTATATAGCGCTAACAAATTCCGCAGCGCTTTACAGTTTTCACACATTATCATCACTGTCCCCAATGGGGCTCACAATCTAAATTCCCTATCAGTATGTCTTTGGAATGTGGGAGGAAACCGGAGTACCCGGAGGAAACCCACGCAAACACGGGGAGAACATACAAACTCCTTGCAGATGTTGTCCTTGGTGGGATTTGAACCCAGGACCCCAGCGCTGCAAGGCTGCAGCGCTAACCACTGAGCCACCGTGCTGCCCTTACCACATGACCATTAACCAGAGAAAGCAAAAAGCAAAAAACACAAATATCCTGAACTAAAAAGTAAAAAATAAACTGCAAATAATGCATAAAGGTAATAATAATAATAAGGCTATTTAGTAAACATAATTTTGATCAAAATAATGTACAAGCCATCCCGCCACATCACGGCAACCCTTGTGGGACAGTTCCTACTCTAGTATTTAAAACCTTTTCACTTGCCAAGTAACGTGAATGTCTGGCCTAAGCTTTTACTAGTGGTTCAGCCGCTCGATCCGTGTTCACATTCACGTCACTTGGCAAGCGAAAAGGTTTTAAATACTAGAGTAGGGACTGTCCCACAAGGGTTGCCGTGACGTGGCGGGATGGCTTGTACATTGTTTTGATCAAAATTATGTTTACTAAATACCCTTATTATTATTATTACCTTTATGCATTATTTGCAGTTTATTTTTTACTTTTTAGTTCAGGAAACTTGTGTTTTTTGCTTTTTGCTTTCTCTGGTTAATGGTCATGTGTTAATATGCACTTACATTGTGCATACACATTAACTTACTTTTTCAGTTCAGATGAGTTTTTTATTCATTTCATTGTGCATTCAGTGCATATATGGGTGTGACCACCCTCTTTCTGAGCTGGGAAAACCATCCTGTCTGGCCTAAGCTTTTACTAGTGGTTCAGCGGCTCGATCCTTGTTCACATTCACGTCACTACTTGGAAAGTGAAAAGGTTTTAAATTCTGGTTAATGGTCATGTGTTAATATGCACTTACATTGTGCATACACATTAACTTACTTTTTCAGTTCAGATTTGTTTTTTATGGAATGGACAAGGCAACTGTTAGGTGGATTCATAACTGGCTTAGTGATCGGACCCAAAGAGTGGTCGTAAATGGCTGCACATCCAGTTGGAAGAATGTCTCAAGTGGGGTACCACAGGGCTCTGTCCTGGGCCCTGTATTGTTCAACATCTTTATCAATGATTTAGATGAAGGAATTGAGGGTACACTGATTAAATTTGCTGATGACACAAAGCTAGGAGGGATAGCTAATACTAGAGAAGAGAGAGAGATGATTCAAAAAGATATAAATAAACTGGCGCAATGGGCAGCAACTAACAGAATGTTTTTTAACAGGGAGAAATGCAAAGTACTACATCTAGGCAATAAAAATGAAAAATGCATATACAGAATTGGAGGAATAGGGTTAAGCAACAGCACATGTGAAAAAGACTTGGGTATACTAATAGATCACAGACTGAATATGAGTCAACAGTGTGATGCAGCAGCAAAAAATGCAAATGCAATTCTAGGGTGTATTAACAGAAGCATACAGTCCAGATCACATGAAGTCATTATTGCCCTCTACTCCTCTTTGGTCAGACCTCATCTGGAATACTGTGTCCAGTTTTGGGCACCACATTTTAAAAAAGACATCAACAAACTGGAGCAAGTTCAGAAAAGAGCGACCAGAATGGGGATCAGTCTGCAAACCCTGTCTTATGAGGAAAGGTTGCATGATTTGGGAATGTTTAGGTTGCAAAAGAGAAGACTGAGAGGAGACTTAATAGCTGTCTACAAATATCTCAAGGGCTGTCACATTGTAGAAGGATCATCTTTATTCTATGATATCATCATCTTATCAACCTTCAAAACCCACCATTAAGCACAAAAAGGGCACAACGTGCAGACAATATAATTACTGGGGGACAGCAAATTGTGGATTTCTATTATGGTGCGGAATTTCTTGTTAGAGAACGTAAAATGAAGCAAAAAAAGGAGGAAATCAACTCAGAAGCCTGTGCCAACTGCTTGGCCACAATATCGGATAGTGTTGCAAGCTCTTAACATGGCACCAATGCCCAATGCCTGAGGATACAAAGGCCTTCATATCCATAAGGTGCATCCTGAATTCTGTCCAACTATCCCAGAATCCTCTTCTTTTCTGAAAGCAGCAATTGGCAAGCGGGAACTCTCCGGTTATTCATTAAATTCCCCTAAATTTGAAGATTTCCTTCGTTATAAAGTGGCTGGGTGAGCCAGCCGTAATCTCATTAAAATCCGAGCAGGGTGGCTATAATTCAGTTGGCTGTTCCCATTGCATTCTGTGTCATACTGACCTACATGACCTGGACCATCTTCAGCTATGCGGCTGATATCTTACACAAATTCCAGGAAGCCATTAAAGAAATCTCACTCGCATATATTACGGCCTGGAAGCTGTAGCCGGCCGTCACTTCTTTGGCTCGCTGGCATGCTGGGACGGCTTTAGCTCTATGCTGCGGTTGGGATGGGAACTGCCAAGTTACAAATGTAATTCATTTTGGAGCCTGCAGTGTCTGAATAGCAGCAAGAAGGTCTAAAATTACAAATCGGAAATAGCGCGGCACCCCGAGCGCCAAACGACAGACACATATGCTAAGTCTCAATTCACTGAGTGCAGAAACATACGATAAAGATGGCCGGCCTTGTCAGGAGCAGTCCACATTTGCTATAGAAAGTACTTATGATTACGTAAGGGGGTGGCAAGTCCCCCAGTTGTGCCCTCTCCTCCTTCTGTGTGACCCTCGTGCTATTTATGTAACTAAGTTATATAACACTGCTTTATGTCTGACCTGATGTATTTGGTGATATGTGTATTAATGAAGAATGTCTGTGTATGGTCATGTGTTTTATGCCTTGATGTTATCCTCCTGTATTTTTTACTGTTAGATGTGCTGTGTCTGTCATGAATAACTGTTGTGCTGTGTTTGTAATGCACATACTAAAGGCAGGGACAGAGCTAGTTAAAATTATGAGCTGGGTCAGCAGCAGAGAGAAGACAGGAAACTGCTGCTTCCTAGTCAGAAGCTCAGTACATTAGCCCTGAGCAGACCTATAGGTAGAGTTGGTGCACTGTCAGACTCCCAGATGGGAAAATCTGTTGCCCTGGATTCCAAGGACTCAGAGGAGCTTGAAAGGACACGAGATGACAAAAGATGGATCCCAAAGACTAAAAAGGACTAAAGATCGCAACCCAGGCCCGAGGACTCTGAAAGGGCCCCCGCTGAAGGGGCTTTAAGCACCCAGATCCCAGCACGTGGACTACTGTAAAGCTGCAGCTGCTGTGGGTGCGGCTATGGAGAGTTGTCAGGGAGACATCAGGAAATCCAGTGTTGTACTCTTTTCCCTTTATTCCATCCCTGTTCATTAAAAGTTATTCCCTGTTGGACAACAGTTGCCTTCTTGGACTCTAATTTGCCTGGACTACCGTGGCTGGAGAGAGAACAAGGTAAACTATGGGAAAAGCTGTGTCGGTCCCATCTGTTTATGTACAAGGGACCCCGGGGGTACTCGATGACTGCTTGTTCAGTGGACTCTGTCTGTGAACTGTGCCTTTAAATAACTCGGCCACCACTACCCCCCCCCCCCCCCCGTTCCTCTTGTTACAATTATCTCAGAAGACCTTTAATTATTACACCTGAGCATCACCGAGCGAGGCTTGGGATACATTGGGCAGCAAGCAAACAGAAAGTTCCTGAAGTAGGAAGCAGGAAAAATTAAGAATCTGGTCACATTCACACGGTCAGTATTTGGTCAGCTTTTTACCTCAGTGTCTGTAAGCCAGAACCAGGAGTAGGTGATAAATACAGAAGTGGTGACGGGTTTCTATTATACTTTTCCTCTGATTGTTCCACTCCTGGTTTTGACTTACAAATACGGATGTAAAATGCTGAACATGGGAACGTGGCCTATAAGTGACTGTGATAAAGGCCAAATTGTGATGTCCAAATGACTGGGGCAGAACATTGCTAAGAAGCTTTTGGCATGTTGTGGTTAGTAACTACCAAAGTGAGCCCAAGAAGAGTAACTGGTGAGATTCCAACAAGGTAATGGACATCCAAGCTTTCAAGATTTATTCTAGGTGTTAGATCCAGGGAAGCGACTCCCTGCAATTTACAGGAACTAAAAATCTAATATATAAAGCTCAATGTGTGTGTGTATGTGTGTGTGTATGTTTGGCATCTGCACCGTTGCAGCTACAGCCATAAAATTTTGCACAGTCACACGTCTGGACCCCGAGAGTGTCATAGGCTATGTTGTGGGGTGAAATTTTAACCCCACGTGTTCCAAATCACCAAACAATTTTGCCTATTAATCTTATCATTTCTATTGTGTTATCGTCCTTCTGTAAAGCTGGAAATAACACAATTTATTACTGTGCCAACACAGACCACCCTCTGACACAGACTGCAGGGGGAGCCCAGTATCACACAGGATAGGATTAGATACACGGCTCAGCAGACGGTATCACACAGGATTGGGTTAGATACATGGCTCAGCAGATGGAATCACACTGGATAGGATTAGATAAACAGCTCTGCACACAGTATCACACAGAATAGTATTAGATACACGGCTCAGCAGACAGTATCACACAATAGGATTAGATACACGGCTCAGCAGTGAGTATCACACAGGATAGGATTAGATACATGGCTCAGCAGTCAGTATCACATATTAAAGGATTAGATACACGTCTCAGCAGTCAGTATCACACAGGAGCGGATTAGACACACGGCTCAGCAGTCAGTATCACACAGGATTGGATTAGATACACAGCTCAGCAGTCAGTATAACCCAAGATAGGATTAGATATACAGCTTAGCAGTCAGTATCACACAGGATAGGATTAGATACACGGCTCAGCAGTCAGTATCACACAGGATAGGATTAGATACACAGCTCAGCAGTCAGTATCACACAGGATAGGAATAGATACACGGCTCAGCAGACAGCATCACACAGAATAGGATTAGATACACAGCTCAGCAGTCAGTATCACACAGGATAGGAATAGATACACAGCTCAGCAGACAGCATCACACAGAATAGGATTAGATACACGGCTCTGCAGTCAGTAACACACATGATAGGATTAACTACACGGCTCAGCAGAAAGTATCACACAGGAGAGGATTAGATACACAGCTCAGCAGAAAGTATCACACAGGAGAGGATTAGATACACAGCTCAGCAGAAAGTATCACACAGGAGAGGTTTAGATACACGGCTCAGCAGTCAGTATCACAGAGGATAGGATTAGATACACGGATCAGCAGTCAGTATCACATAGGATAGGATTAGATACACAGCTCAGCAGAAAGTATCACACAGGAGAGGATTAGATACACAGCTCAGCAGAACGTATCACAGGAGAGGATTAGATACACGGCTCAGCAGTCAGTATCACAGAGGATAGGATTAGATACACGGCTCAGCAGTCAGTATCACATAGGATAGGATTAGATACACAGCTCAGCAGAAAGTATCACACAGGAGAGGATTAGATACACAGCTCAGCAGAAAGTATCACACAGGAGAGGATTAGGTACACAGCTCAGCAGTCAGTATCATACAGGATAGGATTAGATACACGGCTGAGCAGTCAGTAACACACAGGATAGGATTAGATACACGGCTCAGCAGTCAGTATCACATAGGATAGGATTAGATACACAGCTCAGCAGAAAGTATCACAGGATAGGATTAGATACACAGCTCAGCAGAAAGTATCACACAGGAGAGGATTAGGTACACAGCTTAGCAGACATTATCATACAGGATAGGGTTAGATACACAGATACACATGTTGCTTATCAAAAGGCTCTTGAATGAGTTGAAAATAAAATACTATCAATCCTTGGGTAATCGTTTAGTTAATTTGTGTTGCAAATCTGTAGTGTTGAATATATGATGTGAAATGTTTTTATGTGCAATATAATCATTATAATTTGTTATAACTAGCCACAGTTGGTTACTATGGCCAGGCAACGCCGGGCTCTTAAGCTAATGACCTATAAATTACCAAAAATATGTACATCTTTTACCTGGCGTAAATATCACTCTTCACCTCAATCTGATGTAGTTTTTTTTTTGTTCCTGCACCCCTCAATTCTTATTTCCTTGTGTAAACCTAGTCTTTTTTAGCCAACTGAGAATAGTCGTATAACAAAACATGACCACACCCACTTAGATAAAACCCATAGATTTATATTAAGGAAGGGGCCATATCTCGGAATAGAGAGGAGTAGAATCAAATGAAAGCGAACAACAGGTTCAAGAGACCAGCGGCATTTACACTGAGTAAAACATTCCATAATTATAGCAAGTGATAGGTCCCTCGTTTGTTAGAGCTAGCGGAACACACCAAATAATAAAATAGTAAAGTGCGTTCGCAGCCTGGGTTCCACCATGCAGGGGTGGTAAACTGCTGCTTAGTAATGGCAGAAGTATAAAGTGGTGTACAAAAGGTCACACGTGGGTTAGCGTCACCCAGTGTGAACAGAAGCGAACTCTGTTACCTCAGAACCGCGCTACCGCAGAACATAATTGCCGGTGCTTGTTTAGCTCACAGAGCCCGGCCACGGAGCGCACAGAAATCAGTCAGAGAACTTGGCCCCAAGGACTTTGGGTCAGAGTCCATCTAGACCTTCTGAGCGCGCGGCGTCGCACCTGCGGGCGCCACAATAGACACTGACTATGGAGTGTCGAACACGTGCACCATGGACACTGATGCCTGTCTCAGACTCTGTCCTACCTACACCTAAGCCTGGGCGCTTAACAGGCTAGGCTGCACAACACATGCGTACCAAGGGTAGGGGTTTCTTAATGAGTCATTCACTAGAGACATTCATACATGTATGCATACAGCACTCACGCCTAATAGTCTGATAATGCAGTCTATACTAGCACAAGGCCAAGCGGCCATGCAAACCTTTTATAGTCGCGTCCTTCCGGGACCTTCCTGACCTTTCTGATGATCCAATCCGAGCTGGAGAAGGACCTGAGCATGTGACCTCCGATCTCCAATGAGAGATCGTCCCACGGGCATGCTCAGTGGACCGAAAGGAGGACTTAGTCCCTGGAGTAGCTTGTCGCTGACCAACATGCGTTGCTATAGCTGGGCCAGAGGTAACAGCAGCAACCAAACCCACAGAGCTGGTTTGAGCAGAGCACTGGGGTTGACAAGTCTGCTGAGCAGGCTCCTCTGCGGCCGAAGAGGAATGGGATTCTTGCTGTGCAGTGACAGGAACCCGACGCCTAACATCGTTACTGTTTTTGTTGCTAACATATTATGGAAAGATATCACAGGAGCCTTCAGAGGTCTTGGTAAGTCCATGTTTTAGTGGTTCACAGCTGCTTTTGTTGTCTAAGCAATATTAAGCAGATGTTTTTATTGTTATGGCTGCTTATTATGGTGTATTTGCAATTTTATGCAAAGATAGTGAAATGTAATTCAAAAAGTTATGCAAGTTATAAAAAATACTTTACATGTTTGTGAGTGAAAACATTACGGATTATATCCAGGTGATGCCTATTACAGCAGTATGTCCAAAAAGAACGAAAACCTTTCTAGTGACTAGAGATGAGCTAACTTGTTTGGAAAAAGTTTGCCAATCTCAAATTTGACACGAATGTTGTGCATTCGGATTTGTGTTCATATTCACAAACTTTTTTCCTAAAAATCGGCCAAAGTTCGGTAAATGACCGAGTTCACTAAGGGATGTTTCAGATGTCAGTATTTCCGGCGGCAGCAGAGGCCGCAAAACATCCTGCACACGTGCACACTAATGAAACACGGATGACAATCCTGTGTCATCAGTGTGACACATATCAGTGCCTGGGAATCAGCGGTACTATACATGCTATTCCCTGGAGCCAGGTGCTGAAGTAAAGACAGCTCACATCACTGTCCCGTGCTCGCGTTGCAATCGGCACTAGCAGGGGACGATGTTGAGAGTTGTATTCAACTGCAGATGATGCCAAACAAAATAAATATTTATTTAAATAAATAAAATAAAAAAATGAAGTGGGTTTCCCCTGAATTTTTGATAACTAGCCTGCTAAAACTGACAGCTGCAGGCTGCAACCCTCAGCTGTCAGCAAGGCAGATTATCAAAAATAAAGGGGTCCCTACGCCGTATTTTTCAATTATTTGAATAAATAATTTTAATAAATTGCATGTTGTCCCCCCCATTTTTAACAACCAGCCAAGCTAAAGCAGAAAACCGGGAGCTAGTAAGGAGTCATTGATATTGACCATCCCCAGCTTAAAAATAGCAGCCCACAGCTGCCCAGTAAAGGCACATCTATTAGATGCACCAATTCTGGCATTTTGCCTGGCTCTTCCCACTTGCCTTGTGGTGGTTGCAAGTGGGGTTCATATGTGTGGGGTTGATGTTACCTTTGTATTATCTGGTGACATCAAGCCCACGGATTAGTAATGGAGAGGCATCTATAAGAAACCTATCCATTACAAATTTTATAGTTGTATGGTAAATAAAGACACAGCCAGAAAATCCTTTAACCCTTTTTCCACCTTAGACGTATAGTTGCGACTAAGTTGTGCTCTCCCTGTTAGTTTCGGGCTTTCAGCAGTGAGCCCCCAACTTTGCTGGCACATGTCAGCTGATTTGAACGGCAAACATGTGCCCCTAACAGCCGCTGGTGAAATCTTGATCCACCCGTGGCTATTAACATGTTAAATGCTGCTGTCAATCTTGGACAGCTGCATTTAAAATGCGTCACTAATTCCACCCATCGGCGCCCATGTCACATTCCCACAGATTGAGGATGGGTTGGCATGACAACCTCAGGTCTGCAGCAGACCCCTGTGGTTGTCATTGCCAGATTGCCAGCCTGAGAATACCAGCCCCCAGCTGTCTGATTCAGTTTGGGATGTTGTGAAAAATAGGCAGGCCCACGCCGTATTTTTTTAAAATTATTTAAATAATTAAAAAATATGACGTGGGGAGTGGGGACCCCTCTATTCTTTATAACCAATCTCGCTGAAGCTTTGCCTGGCTAGTTATAAAAAATATAGGGGAATCCACATCAATTTTTTAAAATTATTTATTTATAACGCAATTGATGGGTCAATTGATGCCACTTTTCCTGGTGTCTACCCCTAATTTAAGCTGTTTTGGCATCTTTTTGGCCCCCATGAAGGTGTTTTCTATGCGTTTGGCTTTGCCTCCCATTGAAGTCAATGGGGTTTGGGTATGTTCGCCCTTCCGAACCAAACTAAACCTTGAAAAGTTCACTCATCTCTACTAGTGACAGCAAGCAGAGATTTTGCAGAGTGAAAAACTCAGGCGCAAAGTATACTAGTAATATTATACAATGTGAAAATTGTTTTCACATAAAACTGGAAAACCTAATTAATAAGAAATCTGATCATCATGACATAGGATAGAGGATCTTGGCAATTGGAGATTCCATTCCTATCAAATAAATTTGGTGTGATCTAAATCTGCTTCGAAGGGGTGACCTACGTCACTGAGTCGTGCCCCATATGATGTCATGTGACCTATACAAGAAAGGCAGTTTCTGTAGAACAGGTACGAGAAGAAGGCCAAAATGCAGGACTAGGCGGATTATGGACAAGTATGGGGAGGACCAGGGGTGGTCAACATAGACAGAATAAGACCCCAGGGCAAAAACAATATATGGGCCATTTGCAGGCCAATAGCGTAACGTAACACGCAGATCACCAGATTTGGAGGAAAGCATGAGCCCCTTTATCTTTTGGGTCCCTAAATGGCAGCACCGGTTGCACCCATGGTATGTCCGCCCCAGGGGAGGACCGAGGAAAGGTACCGTAAGTATAAAAGTTTGTTCTTTAACCCCTTTCCAGCCCTCATATTCCGTCATTTTGCTGGATTTGTGCAAATCGAATCCTAATAAACTAGTATTTATAAGAATGCAATATTTGGAGAGGAAGTCATAGTGAATTCAATTATTATTATTTACAATCAATTTTTTCATCTCTGTTAATTTCTAAGTTGCGTCACAGAATCATAAAACACTTTAGAGTCCGAATTTAGTTCTAGAACTGGTTTATTGGATAAAGAAAATTGCTAAAGAAATATTCTTATTCTGAAAATCTGGAAAAATCAGTAAATAGTATTTTAGGCAGTCGGCTAATGTAAATTATCGCGGAGCCGAATCATGTGAGCATACTCCTATGCAAAAAAAAAAATCCCACATTATGAAATCGCAATGAGCCGTGCCAAAATGACAAATAAATGGACAGGCAAATAGGATTATAGGACGATCATTGTGATTCTAACGTCTATTTGATATCAGACATATTATCTGCGGCTCTCCGTGTTGCGATACGTTAGCCTATCTCCTCTGTAGTAGCGGCTACATATGGAGACGGCGCTCTACAATGGGCTCCGCAGGCTTTCTTATCCTTTTTCGAGAGTTTGCAGCTGTAGAAACTGTTTAATTATGAATTAGTTGATCTTAACTTATCGCTGCTCAGCAGAGCTTGGCCACCGAACACATCCGCTTGTAATTCCCTCTGCCTAGAAACAAGATCTGTCCCCATCTATTTAAAGACGACTGCCAGACAAAAATGGAAAACAAAAAAAAAAGTGTTGTTTCCTAAGACAACAAATTGGCGCTCCTCTCCGTAAAGCGCAGAGGTCTCCGATGATAATAAGGTAAGTAACGAGGTATCGGTTACCCATTGTGTTATCACTCCCTACTGTCTGCAGCGTCCTGGCCCCCGGTGGAGAACGCCTGGCATCATCTCAAGTCTTTACTGCTCCATCGGGCTCCCCCTCCTCTGCTGAATTCTTAAACATCAGTTTGCATTATGGGAGATAAAGAGCAGAAATTTCTCCGCTCACGAGAGTAGTGGAGAAATATTACATCTCACGTCCCCCCGGGGTCCATTTATTTATTGTTAAATAGCGCTGAAATTCTATTTAGCACAACGAGTCTGATGGAAGCAAAGAGACAACACCGGCCAGCGAGAGGGAATCCCGGCGGCGCGGCTGCTGGCTCGGCACCATCCGACACTCTGTCTATTGATACATTTTTAATTCATTGTGTTTACCTTTTGGACGAGCGGCGGATCCATTTTACATTGTGAAGTTCTCATTTTGTAAATATATTACACTACAAAGTGCGGACCAGAAATAATCAGTGGTTGACAATTTTAGAGTGTTAAGTAATTCATGACCTGATCCGCAAATCAATCAGGACTAGGTATTTCTCAGCTTTCGGGTAAGATCTCCAAAAATGTAACTCTTTGGCTTCCCTTCATCTATTGTCACCCTGAGGCCATGTGTCCACGGAGCATAAAGGATGCATTTTTTTTTTTATGGAATAATCTATTGCAAAAAATGTGGATGTGATTTTCAGGGAATCTCGTGCCCACTGTGCGTTTGCACTGTGGAACTAGTTATTTTTTGTGCATTTTTCTTTCCCTCCAGGCTTCTATGGGGAGAATGAAAAACACAAATAAAATCCGATATTGGGTTTTGTAAGTGCAGAATCATTGCTTCTCTGCCCTAGAAACAGGTCAAATATAGAAACGCTGCCAAATCTACACCAATACAAAGCAAAAAAATACAAAAAACGGGAAAACATTAAAAAAGGGAACAGTAATACAATGATCAGAGCAGATTGTTGGTGCATTTTTTAGTGTGGACACTTGCAAGAAACATAGGGAAAAATGCCACGTTTACACACACGGAAACACAAGCTTAAAGGAGGAAATGATTGAAAGATAAAGTGGCGCTATATTTTCCTTTAAAGGGTTAAATTGATAACTTTCAACCATTTGAGAGATACTAAAGAGGTTAAGATAACAGCACAAGAATATTATGTTAGTCCTTTGCTCAGGGGGGCATCTGACAAGGCATTTGCCCAAGGTGCAGCGGGGGCATCAACAAGCAAAGCTGCCTTGGCAAAAGCATTTGGTTACGAGGCTAGAAGGAAATTGTTGTCTTGAGTGAAAAACAGTCTAGTAGAAGTCTGCTCTTCAGCAGCTTTCATAAATAACCTTCTTCATATTTCACAAGAAATTCCCTCACATATCAGCCAGTTGCTTGGGTCGATGACAGCTTACCAATAATTGTAGGCTAGGTCAGTCCGATAAATGGTGCGTAGCGGGAACCTTAATCTATAGGGCCATTGTGCATCTGTATAGGTTACACACATGATATACACATTCCTGGTTACCCACAAGTCTAAAGAAAGTGTTCCAAAACACCAATGCAACTTATATTAAAGGAGATGTCTCATCATAGAAAATAGGGGGCGTAACTATCGTGGTCACAACCAATCCAATGCGGGAGGATGCACATTCAGCTGAAATGTATCATGGCGCAGAGACCGCCAGCTCTGTGCACTGCATTGAATGTTGCCAACTAGTCAGAGGCTGCATACCCATCAAGGAAGGTGCATGGATGTGACGTCATGCAACAAGCCCATGCCTGGCAAACCAAAGTCAACTGTCGGCTTCTGTGCTGGCCATAAAAGGTGATGACGTCACGTGCATCGTGGGGAAAGGTGTTATAAATTTGTTGGAATAGAATGGTGGAAAATTATTACTGGAGAGAGCTCAGGATGGGAGACATTATAACAGGAAGAGGTGCATGATGGGGGATTGTTACTGGATGGGGCCAGGATAAAGGACATTATTATACGAAGGGGCCAGTATGGGTGACAATATACCAGATAAAGGGCTCAGGATGGGGGACATCATTTTATTGGGGGTGAACATGCATATCTTTGAAGTAACTAGAATGCTACAAGGGCCCATGCATATGACTAAAATGCAGATGGTGGCCCGGGTCCAAGTTTTGCACCTGGGCCGATTGGAATTTAGCTATGCTATTGGAGAAAATCCTGTTTAAATTTTATCTGAAGACAAATAATGTAAGTATCCAGGAGGAGCCTTGTCTGGTCACGAATTGGCAAATATAGAAATATATTGTTATATGCTGAGCACTCAAATGAGCGGTCATCCATTTAATAGATGGACACCTTGCATTTGTTAGAAGAGCGCCGCTAGTACAAAGAGGCTCTCTATTCTCACTCATTAATGGGAATCCTGACTCAAGGACGCCCCTCTATGACATCCATATCAACTATCAGGGCAGGTGAACGTGAGATGTCTGGAAGTACACATCTCTGCATTTTTGCATTTCACAGCATCTGTCGCCGCTCCCTAAATGCTTCTGTTATGTTTTGAAAAGAGACTTTGGTTACCTGTACTTATTCCTATGTGGAGGAGTGCACATGAGAAGAATCCAGGCAGGCCAAGATGCTAGTGTGAACAGGAACTAGTGGACTCAATTCCAGCATTCAAGCAAGATCTTTAAAGGGATTGTACAGGACTAGAAAACTATAGCTGCTTTGTTTCTGTAACACTGCCACAGCTGACCACAGGTTGTGTCTGGTACTGCAACTCAGCCTCATTGACATTAATAGGGCTGAGCTGTAATGCCACTCACAGATCATTGTCAAGGGAAGTGCTGTTTCTGAATGAGAGCAGCCACGTTTTTTTTAGAATCCTGGATAAACTCTTTAAATTCATTGTGTGAACATTGAACAGTGAATGATATAGACAGATTGTACATCAAAGCTACATGACAAGTCATCTTAAAAAGAGAGTCTGTGAGAAAAGAATGACTGCATATGAAGTATATGAAGAGCGAAGCATAGGCGCCTGGTGCATCCTTGGTGTGGCTAAACTGCTCAGTACACCTTCCCACCTGCTTGTTTCCTATCCATCTCCACTGCTCTTTGGCTTATGGTACAGTAAAGGGTGTTTTACTGGATGGGAGATATGTTTCTCCCAGCAGATTAATGTTTGGCCGGGTTTTTCCCTAAAGACAGGACCTGCGATGATGTCAGGGTCATGTGATCAGCCCATGTGATGTATATCTCACTGGTGGGAGGGGTTGGGCCCTATGTAAGGGAGGTTGGTAATTGCCACAAGGTGAGAGTGTGTTTCTGGAAGATACAGACACTTGACTGGACTCAGCCTGAAACTTGTATACAGGATCCCTATGCTGCAGGACCAGAGCAGCAAGACTCGGAAGAACCCCGGGAATGGAACCAGGCGGATGCCGCAGGACCTGGCAGTCTCTTAGTTAAGCCCGTCCTGTGCAAGGGGTGAGTCTGGGACCGGTGGTTCTCCAAGCTGGAGTATCTGTATAGTTTTCCTTATGTTCTGTTTACCTGCTGGTTACTAAGTGACATTAAACCACTGAAACTGGACTTTAAGCCTGTGTGTTGCCTCGTTACTGCCGCCCTGCCATTACCTACCAGAGCGAATCCCTACAGGCTCTATAAAGCAGGAGCTGTCAATCAAGGAAGGAAGGTGGAAAACAAGTCGGTGACAAATATTTACAAGGCTTATAACTTCCTTACACTTACTACACGTCTCTACTGTGACTTGTTCCTGAATTTAAGTTGAGTACCCAGAGGAAACTCACACAAACATGGGGAGAACATGAAAACGCCTGCAGATATTGTCCGTGGTTGGATTTGAACCCAGGACCCCAGTGATGAAAAGCAACAGTGCTATCCAATGAGCCACCATACAGTGCTAAGCACTGAGCCACCGTACATGGCTAACTATTGAGCCACCGTACAGGGCTAACCGCTGAGCCACTGTACAGGGCTAACCATCGTACAGGGCTAACGACTGAGCCACCATACAGGGCTAACCACCATACAGTGCTAACCACTGAGCCACCGTGCAGTGCTAACCACTATACAGTGCTAGTCACCGTACAGTGCTAACCACTGTGCCAAGTGCTGACCATAACTATTGCTCCTATTCTAGTACTTTACTGTTTCCACAGAGTATAGTACCTCATTCATGGCCACCACAATGACTCCTCACAGCCCCACACATAGCATGTTGTCCCCACAGCCCCCCACACACAGTACATTACCCCATTGCCACCGTGCTGCCCAGGTAAACTATATTAATACTACTGCAGACATTCTCCCAGTGTGAATGTACCCCTTCCTCCCCTTCCCCACAAACATTGTGCTCCCCATACCCCATTTTTCTCCATCGTACAAATGATATCAGAGCAATTTCAACCTCTCTTCCTTCACTCCAGTTAACATAAAAAATTTTAAATAAAGAATTTGCAACAAAAAGCGCTGTTTTTCCTTTGTGACATGCCCCATTGTGCAGCACCAGAGAAGTCAAGCAGTAAATTGAGCACAAATATTGACATTTTTATAAAAACATGAATATTATAAAATCCCAGTCTTCCTTTCTCTTATTACAAAGTGCAGGAGCCGTATGGGGCACAATTTCTAGCATTAAAAGCATTGTTGAGTAGGTGGTAACGTTCTGTCTGCTGGTATTATCAATGGCTGCCGTCTCCGCACAGCCGTCTCCGCACAGGGCCCTCGCTGGTTTCATCCTTGGTGCTCGGTATATTTTGTACCGAAACTACATTAAAAGCCACATGCAGGAGGGATACAAGGAACTTCTGAGCGGCTCAGATCCTTTATTAGGGAATAAATATACCTTGATGATTGCTTTCAAAACCGCTTATTTGTCTAGAAGCGAAGGCATAGTACAATGAGGGTTAGCTGCAAAGAAGCATTAGATTTACTCCAAAATTAATGGGGTTGAATTGACCTTCCCGTTCCAACAAAAGTGCTGCTTACTGAATGGCAGAAGAGAAAAGAGGACAGGTAAGAGAGATGAGGTGGACTATCATCTAGCAACATATCATCACAATGTATATTGTGTAAAAACTTTTAACTGTTAACTTATTATATATAGGGTAAAGAAGTCCAAAAATCTGTGCAGAGGTAGTACCGGGCCCACCACTAGGCGGTGATAACTTTACATTTCCTGTATTTGTTATCTTGGGAAGAACAGCTTCTACCATGGCCAACAACTTAGTAGTTGAGGATCTACACATATTGCATAAGTTATCCTGCCACACATCTCCTACATCCTTCTCTCGGCACTCGATCCTTGTCTTTCATGGCAATGTGGTGCATTCCTGTGATATCACATGCTCAGGCAGCGGTCGACCACCTGAGTATTCAGCTATTTGGCATCCATGTTGCTACTGTAGACTGCTTCCTTGTTCTCCGTTCTCTACTACTACTTGGCTCTGCTACATCACTGCCCGTCTCTGAATTGGACATTGTAACAAACGCACTTTTGCTACCTTGCTGGATAACCCTCCTTATGCTGAGCCGATTCTGCTTTAAACTCTGTGACAAACCCAGCTCTGCTAAATCGCAGGGAAACTCTGCCTATTCACTGTGCCAGCTCTTCCTTAGACTCGGTGATGAGACCAGCTCTGTTACAGTGATGAGTAACCTAGCTTTATCCGTCTCCTAGTTGTCCTGGACTACATGACAAACTGAGCTCTGCTATTTTATTATGTTGCATCAGCTATATTGCTGAACAAGCTTTGTCACTGAAATTCCTGAATCACTAAGCGCTCCTTCACTTTGTGATTGCCAAATTATTTTGCTGTGGTTACACACCTGTCCCGGTTATCCTGGGCTCTGCTTCCTTCACCTCAGTCTACTGCCCTCTGTTGTGCTCCACGTCGAGTTTTGCAGGTTGCCCGGCGTGGCTCAGTAATGTCATCTCCATGATCTTATTTAAGGCAAATTAGGACACACAGCTGTGTCTTAGGAATAAAACTTAAGACTTTAGTTTAGTGTATGCCACCTCCTATGCACACCATGCTTTAACTTGCTTCCTTTCCTGCTGATTTCCACTTCATCTGTCCTGCAGCTCCCAAGATTCCCGGATGGGCCACGTCCTCACTTGCCACGTGCCATCCTGCCAGGTGCACCAATGCTCAGAGTCCATGTACCAACCCGAGTATGGGGTTTAGTAAGTCCACTTCACAAGGTGAGCCTCACAGCTGTCCATCTCTGCTACCCAATTGTGGTGACTACATCAGTTCCTATTGTCTCACATCAACCTCCATTTTTTCATTTGGATATTATTACCTTTTTTCTCATCCAACAAGTTGTGCTGATAAATATTATTGTATGTCTTTACAAGAATTTCTAATACCGAGCTCCAAATTCATTTTACTACATTTATAAATACAATTATATCATTTTGGCTGTCTGCATCCACCACCAGGGGGAGCTCAGGCACTTAATGTGTACTGCATATTAAACTCAATTAAACTATTGAGCGCCCTCTAGTGGTGGCTACAATTAGTGATTTGAAACTTTTGCTTGAAAAAGGACGTCTGACTCCTCTAAAGATAAATTAAGAAATTAATTGGCACGATTGCAACCCTTTTTGTTTTGGAAAATAGATTGAAAAAAATAGTCCTTTGGATGAGCATTCACTTTAAGGCTTTAACTGTCACTTTGCTTTGCCTTTTGTCTCACTTATCTGTGTAGTTACACAGTGTATAGGAGTTTTCCCAACTCTAGGGGCATGAGAAGAGTTAAGTGTGGTAATCGGGTGTTGTCATGTGTAACGTACACAGCTGCTTCTCCCAATTGTGCACCTTATCTGCCTTCTGAGCAGGGATAAGAACATTCTGCACACACAGGAGAATTCCTTGTCCTGGCCTTCCTCCATTTCACAGCTCTGCACACTCACCTGACCAGCGGCGTCTCACTACTAGCTCCGTCTACAGAAACCCTTTTATTTATCGAAAGTTGGGATCATTCTTATTTTTAATATTTATTACATTATTATCTATTGATTTAAAAATAAAAAAGCAAAAATAAAGCAATCAAGAGGTCCAGGTAGAAAAAAGTGTGAAACTTTGAAGCTTTAGTCACCCGTGTAAGTGCAATGTTTTTGATATCTATCCATCTATTAATCTATCTATCTATCTATCTATCACATATCTTTCCATCTATTATCTACCTATCTACATATTATCTATCTGTGGCGCCCCTGAGGGTTCAGTCACCACAGAGGTACTGCACCTCCTCCTGAGGTGTGGTACCCAACTATCCAGGTAAGGTGGAGACACCTGACCACACTCCAGCACCTGCACCCCACACCACAAAGTAGTGTAGCAAAGCACCTTCGGCGGCTCCCTGCTTGAAGTGTAGCATAGCACCCCTTGGTGGCTCCCTGCTTGGAACACAAAACATGCCTGGAGGTGGGTGGAGCTGAGTTTGCACTAAAAGAGCGGGAAGAGTTTAGGATTCAGTCAGTCTGACAGAGAGAGAGAGTTTGAGAGATCCCCTGAGTGGGATGGATTGATGGAAGTGCTGCAGCGGACCTCAGTGATCAGGGTCCGCTGGCACAAGAAAGGAACATTGAAAGGAAGCCTGACTCTCCATAAGAAGGAAAGGATTAGTACGGAACGTGAGGAGAATAAGAGAACAAGGACCAGGGTTAGCGGAGAATTCCTCCTCAAGTTCTAAACGCAAGGCCGGGGCCCGGTCCCCGAGGTTGTATGGATACTAATGGTCCTGCAGCAGACACCGGAGGAATCGAAGTAGTGACCACTTTATTCCCACACAAGACTTGGGGGCACAACACCAACAATAGTGAGCCGGGACTAGGTAGAAGGAGTCCCCGAAGTAGGCTACAGCTGTCTGCCGTACAAGTAGAGTTCATAGGAACATCTGACAGGAGGAACTCCAGTGTAACTCAGTACTGTGAGTACTTCACTCAAAGGCGCTAAGAGGGAGACGTTCAGAAAAGGCACATATGTTGGCGGAGTGTTGGAAAGGAGTGCTTCATCTTGCCTAGAAGTTGGCTGAGCTCCTAACCCGGAGGACACGGCACGGATGCGGGCACCTGTACCGCAACAGACTGTCAGTAAAGCTTTGGAACTACATGCTCTGGTGTCCTCCACTTATTCCTGCGCCAACTCGTCCAGCACTGCTACATGCCTTGTGCCCGACACTACACCATCTAAGTGTCACTTCACCTACACTGCCTTGGGACTACAGCCCTGCCTGTGGAGGGCTATAGCATCATTGCTGCACCACACCATCTGTCCCAGAGGATCTGTCTGCAGCGTCGGCTTAACATCTTCCTTGACGAACACCACAGGTGGCGTCACAAATCACTTATAAACTTTCACCACCATAAGCACACTGAAACAACCCCTTTTGTAATGAAGCCCCAGGGCCACGGACCGGGTCACTGCTGCTGTGACAACCCCCTGTTGAGAAGATCAACCGGCCCGGTACCGAGTACCCCACGGCCCTGGTGAGTGAGGGCGCTCCATATCTATCCAACTATTTATCTGTTTATCCATCTATCCATCCACTATCAACTATCCATCCATCTATCTATCCACTATCACCTATCCATCAACTATCTATCCATTCATCTATCAAATATCTATCAACTATCTATCCATCCATCTAGCCATCCATATATCCATCAATGAACTATCTATCCATCCATCCATCTATATCTAATAAGCATTTATCTATCATGACAAAGCCATTAAGGCAACCTATTTGTACGTCAGTGCTAGAGTCCTGATCCCTCTCCATTTGAAGCAGATGGCGGCTGTGTTAGAAAGCCGGCATCTGTCACTAATATGAACAGCCTAAGCTGAGTTCCAACTCCCCAGTTAACCATTTAGATGCAGCTGTCAAACAAAAATAAAATATTACGCATACACCTGATGAGGCTGGTAGATTTGTTTGAAAATTCAATTCAGAATAACTGTGTAATCCTTAATGAAAATGTAACTCATTCTCCATCCATCTATCCTGATTACAGTAACAGCTCCTCAGTGTCCCCCCTTCCTGTTGAGATCTCACACTGCTCAGTATAACCTACAGCTGTCAGTCAGGCTGGATAGGAGGAAACTGTATATATTTGGACTCATGAGCTCTTTCACACTCTCTCTAGCAGGACTGATAATTTACTCTTGAAACATAAATGTACAGCCAATCTGAAATGGATTTTTCAAAATAAGTACACCAGTCTTTTCAGAACTGATGTCTATTCAATATCGTTGGTAGTTTTTATTGTGAAATCTGGCGACAGATACGCTAGATGGACAGTAGTTCTATATCACTGATCTATAACTCACTGCTGCTGTAATAGAACTGACTTCCGATATTACAATCAGGTGGCAATTATTAAGAAACTAGATGGAGGCCCGATTAAGTTCAGACCGTTCTTATCTCCAGGGGTTGTGCAATGCTGACCTACAAGCCTTTGGTGAACACTAAAGAAGAGCCATTTCCCTTGATGTGACATGTTATGCTGATTATGAACATGGCAACTCATCTAATAATACGCACTTATCCAGTGTCTGGAAATAGGAATATAAAATGTACCAGCGGGAGTGAAACGCATCCCACTTTAACCACCTCAAACCACAGTATTTCAGTTTGTATTGAAATCCTGTGAAGCTCAGCCATAAGCTAAGCTTCACATGAGCACCATGATGGTAGGTAAAGGGGCCTTCAGCAGGCTACCCCTGCCATGACAATCTGTCATCACAGGGAGTTAATGGAAATGTGCGCACCTGTATATAAATGTTGATGTCAGACCAGTGTATATATGCACCTAGTTTAAAATGAGTGTGCTATTATACTGTACTCACCTACCTTCACCTTCTACAGTGTCCAGCGCCGGTCTTTTCCTCTTCTCAGTGACATCACTACTCTCTGGGACATGCTGCGTTCTCTTTGGCCCATAAGTGGCTTTTACCCTGTAAGTCTATTGTAAAAGAGACTTACAGTGTACATTGTAAAAGAGAACCACCTTATATACAGATCATAGAGTTATCTGGAGATTCTGAATAGTGGTGACGTCACTGAGAGGAAGAGAAGACCGGTGGTAGGTGAGTATATTAATACACTCCCACTACATTACATGCATATATACACAGGTTAATAAAAAAAAAATCTTCATGGGAGAGCATCTTTGAGTAAAAGTGATAAGTTCCTATTAAGTAGAGAGAGTGTTGAAGGCCCCTTGCATGTTACCGGTGTCCCCTCTCTATTCTCCAGCCATGCCTTCATCTGCTCTACACCCAAATCCCACTATTCTTTATATCCACAGTTTTCATCTTTATTTATAATAACAGTTTATTTCAAGTAAGAAAAATAGATGCTACATAAAGAGGAGTAAACAGTCTCGCGGGCACGTCTACATATTACCAACATGAATCGGGCGCTATCTGTTATGCCAAAAAACTCGGTCTGTTAAGTTTTATCTCAAATCCCGAGAGACGTCGAGTTGTTTGACTCGTGCCACACAATACACACAGTATGATAATGACGAACAACTGCTGTTTGTCAAGCTGGATGTTATTTGGATATTAATTTGTAGGTTCCCTCCGCTGATTTCCATCAGGAAATATCTGACAGTTTCCATATTAATAGTGTCCTGCAATGTTCCAACATTCGGGGATAATTCTGTGCAGCTGCTGAGTCACAGGCACAAAGAGATTGGGCTCATTCATACAGACATTAACATTTAGATATTGTGCGTCTGGGTCACACTTCTCACCAGCCAGCGCGCCGCTAAGTGTTGTAACATTGCAAATTCTATTTAATTTTATTAAAAAAAATAGCATTGAAGAATGAAAAATTATATATAATAGAAGAAAACCAAAGTCACGTGTGAGTGTCCTTCACAAGAGGCGACAGGATTCGCAAATTAGCCTGTTCTTTTATATCGAGTGTTTCTCAATGTGACCAAGTAAATGTATGGTGGGTAAAATGTAAGCAATTGTGAGGAATGAACCCAATGAACAGCAATATCTGCTGGCATATGACCAAAAACTTAGCAAGCTCATATAAATGAGATATTTTATATCTGAGTGTCATTTGTGGTGGATTGAGGAACTTCTCCAATTCACTCTGACACAAAATTACTTCCTCATTGATGGGAGGTACTTCCACCAGTTCAGGGGCACAGTGATGGGGGGGTCCATGTGCCTCATACGTTAGTATCTTCCTGGGATAGTGGGAGGAAATGTTGATTTTTTTTTGGAGGGGAAGACAGGTGATGGCATTCGTGTTTTAGCCGCTGGGCCAGATACATCAATGATATCTTCATTCTTGCTGGCCCAGAGGCTGACTTTCGGCAGTTCATGGAGAACCTTAATACTAACACAGTTGGCCTAAAATTCACCTTTGAATGCCATAGTCATAACATCACTTTCCTGGATCTTACGATTTCAAAGGAGAAGGGAGCATTGGAACATGCACATAATGAAAACCTATGGCCACAGTTTAGTTAAATGGGATAGCCACCATACTTTTCCACTTAAGAAGGGAATACACAAAGGTCAGTTACTCCACATCAACTGCTCTGAAAAGAGTTTTTAACCCCTTCACTACCAAGGGTGGTTTGCACGTTAACTCCCCGGCCAATTTTTACAATTCGGACCACTGTACCTTTATGAGGTCATAACTCTGGAACGCTTCCATGGATCCCAGTGATTCTGACATTGTTTTCTCGTGACATATTGTACTTCATGTTAGTGGTAAAATTGCATTCAAATAACTTGCGTTTATTTGTGAAAAAAATGGAAATTTGGCGAAAATTTTGAAAATTTCGCAATTTTCCAACTTTGAATTTTTATGCCCTTAAATCACAGCGATACGGCACACAAAAAACTTAATACATAACATTTCCCACATGTTTACTTTACATCAGCACAATTTTGGAACCAAATTTTTTTTTTGTTAGGAAGTTATAAGGGTTAAAAATTGACCAGCGATTTCTCATTTTTGCAACACCATTTTATTTTTAGGGACCACTTCACATTTGCAGCCACTTTGAGGGGTCTATATGATAGAAAATACCCAAAAGTGACACCATTCTAAAAAAATGCACCCCTTAAGGTGCTTAAAACCACATTCAAGAAGTTTATTAACCCTTTAGGTGCGTCACAGCAATTTTTTGAATATTAAAAAAAAATGAACATTTAACTTTTTTTCACAAAAAAAATACTTCAGGTTCAATTTTCTTTATTTTACCAAGGGTAACAGGAGAAATTGGACTGCAAAAGTTATTGTGCAATTTGTCCTGAGTACGCTGATACCTGATATGTGGGGGGGAACCACTGTTTCGGCGCATGGCAGACCTCAGTAGGGAAGGAGCGCCGTTTGACTTTTTCAATGCAAAATTGGCTAGAATTCAGATCGGACGCCATGTCGCGTTTGGAGAGCCCCTGATGTACCTAAACCGTGGAAACCCCCCAAGTGACCCCATTTTGGAAACTAGACCCCCCAAGGAACTTATCTAGATATGTGGTGAGAACTTTGAACCCACAAGGGCTTCACAGAAGTTTATAACGTACAGCGGTACAATTAAAAAATCATATTTTTTCCACAAAAATGATCTTTGCACCCCCAATTTTTATTTTTCCAAGGGTAACAGGACCCTAAAAGTTATTGTGCAATTTGTCTTGAGTACGCTGATACCCCACATGTGGGGTAAACCACTATTTGGGCGCATGGCAGAGCTCGGAAGGGAAGCAGCGCCATTTGACGTTTTTGGCTGGAATTGAGATCGGACACCATGTCGCGATTGGAAAACCCCTGATGTACCAAAACAGTTGAAACCCCCCACAAATGACACTATTTTGGAAACTAGACCCCCCAAGGAACTTATCTTGGTGTGTGGTGAGCACTTTGAACCCCCCAGTGCTTCACAGAAGTTTATAACGCCCGGGCGTGAAAATAAAAAATTCGTATTTTTTCCACAAACATGATCTTTTAGTCACCATTTTTTTTTATTTGCCCAAGGGTACCAGGAGAAATTGGACCCCAAAAGTTGTTGTCCAAATTGTCCTGAGTACGCTGATACCCCATATGTGGGTGTAAATGACTATTTGGGCGCATAGCAGAGCTCGGAAGGGAAGCAGCGCCATTTGACGTTTTTGGCTAGAATTGAGATCGGACACCATGTCGCGATTGGAAAACCCCTGATGTACCAAAACAGTGGAAACCCCCCACAAATGACACCATTTTGGAATCTAGACCCCCCATGGAACTTATCTAGATGTGTGGTGAGAACTTTGAACCCCCAAGGGCTTCACAGAAGTTTAAAACGTACAGCAGTACAATTAAAAAATCATATTTTTTCCACAAAAATGATCTTTTCACCCTCAATTCTTATTTTCCCAAGGGTAACAGGACCCTAAAAGATATTGTGCAATTTATCCTGAGTATGATGATACCCCAAATGTGGGTGTAAACCACTATTTGGGCGCATGGCAGAGCTCGGAAGGGAAGCAGCGCCATTTGACGTTTTTGGCTGGAATTGAGATCGGACACCATGTCGCGTTAGGAAAGCCCCTGATGTACCAAAACAGTAGAAACCCCCCACAAATGACACCATTTTGGAAACTAGACCCCCCAAGGAACTTATCTAGATGTGTGGTGAGCACTTTGAACCCCCCAGTGCTTCACTGAAGTTTATAACGTCCGGGCGTGAAAATAAAAAAATCGTATTTTTTCCACAAACATCATCTTTTAGTCCCCATTTTTTTATTTTCCCAAGGGTAACAGGAGAAATTGGACCCCAAAAGTTGTTGTCCAATTTGTCCTGAGTATGCTGACACCCCACATGTGGGAGAAAACTACTGTATGGGGACACGTCGGGTCTCGGAAGGGAAGTAGTGACGTTTTGGAATGCAGACTTTGATGGAATGGTCTGTGGGTGTCATGTTGCCTTTGGAGAGCCCCTAATGTACCTAAACAGGGAAACCCCCCACAAATGATCCCATTTTGGAAACTAGACCCCCTGAGGAACTTATCTAGATGTGTGGTGAGCACTTTGAACCCCCAAGGGCTTCACAGAAGTTTATAATGCCCAGGCATGAAAATAAAAAAATCGCATTTTTTCCACAAACATGATCAATTAGTCCCCAATTTTTTTATTTTCCCAAGGGTAACAGGGGAAATTGGACCCCAAAAGTTGTTGTCCAATTTGTCCTGAGTACGCTGATACCTCATATGTGGGAGAAAACTACTGTATGGGCACACATCAGGGCTCGGAAGGGAAGTAGTGACGTTTTGGAATGCAGACTTTGATGGCATGGTCTGCGGCTGTCATGTTGCTTTTGGAGAGCCCCTGATGTACCTAAACAGTGGAAACTCCCCACATGTGACACCATTTTGGAAACTAGACCCCCTAATGAACTTATCTAGATGTGTGGTGAGCACTTTGAACCCCCCAGTGCTTCACAGAAGTTTATAACGACTGGGCGTGAAAATAAAAATATCGTATTTTTTCAACAAACATCATATTTTAGTCCCCATTTTTCTTTTATTTTCCCAAGGGTAACAGGAGAAATTGGACACCAAAAGTTGTTGTCCAATTTGTCCTGAGTACGCTGATACCTCATATGTGGGAGAAAACTACTGTATGGGCACACGTCGGGGCTCGGAAGGGAAGTAGTGACGTTTTGGAATGCAGACTTTGATGGAATGGTCTGCGGGTGTCATGTTGCCTTTGGAGAGCCCCTAATGTACCTAAACAGTGGAAACCCCCCACAAATGACACCATTTTGTAAACTAGACCCCCCAAGGAACTTATCTAGATGTGTGGTCAGCACTTTGAACCCTCCAGTGCTTCACAGAAGTTTATAATGCCCAGGCATGAAAATAAAAAAATCGCATTTTTTCCACAAACATGATAAATTAGTCCCCAATTTTTTTATTTTCCCAAGGGTAACAGGAGAAATTGGACCCCAAAAGTTGTTGTCCAATTTGTCCTGAGTACGCTGATACCTCATATGTGGGAGAAAACTACTGTATGGGCACACATCAGGGCTCGGAAGGGAAGTAGTGACGTTTTGGAATGCAGACTTTGATGGCATGGTCTGCGGCTGTCATGTTGCTTTTGGAGAGCCCCTGATGTACCTAAACAGTGGAAACTCCCCACATGTGACACCATTTTGGAAACTAGACCCCCTAATGAACTTATCTAGATGTGTGGTGAGCACTTTGAACCCCCCAGTGCTTCACAGAAGTTTATAACGACTGGGCGTGAAAATAAAAATATCGTATTTTTTCAACAAACATCATATTTTAGTCCCCATTTTTCTTTTATTTTCCCAAGGGTAACAGGAGAAATTGGACACCAAAAGTTGTTGTCCAATTTGTCCTGAGTACGCTGATACCTCATATGTGGGAGAAAACTACTGTATGGGCACACGTCGGGGCTCGGAAGGGAAGTAGTGACGTTTTGGAATGCAGACTTTGATGGATTGGTTTGCGGGTGTCATGTGCGTTTGGAGAGCCCCTGATGTACCTAAACTATTGAAACTCCCCACAAGTGACCCCATTTTGGAAACTAGACCCCCCACGGAGCTTATCTAGATGTGTGGAGAGCACTTTGAACCCCCAAGTGCTTCACAGAAGTTTATAACGCCCAGGCGTGAAAATAAAAAAAACATTTTTTTCCGCAAAATTATATTTTTTCCCCCAATTTTTTATTTTCCTAAGGGTAACAGGAGAAATTGGGCCCCAAAAGTTGTTTTGTAATTTGTCCTGAGTAGGCTGATACCCTATTTGTGGGGGTAAAACACTGTTTGGGCGCATGGCAGAGCTTGGAAGGGAAGGAGCACCATTTGACTTTTTCAACGCAGAATTGGCTGGAATTGAGATCAGACGCCATGTTGCCTTTGGAGAGCACCTGATGTGCCCAAACAGTGGAAACCCCCCAATTATAACTCCAACCCTAACCTCAACACACCCCTAACCCTAATCTGAGCCCTAGCCCTAACCCTAGCCCTAACCCTAACCCTAGCCCTAACCCTAGCCCTAACCCTAACCCTAGCCCTAACCCTAGCCCTAACCCTAACCCTAGCCCTAACCCTAGCCCTAACCCTAACCCTAGCGGGAAAATGGAAATAAATACATTTTCTTTTAGTTTTATTATTTTTCCCTAACTAAGGGGGTGATAGCGGGGGGTTTGATTTACTATTTATGGCGGTTTTTATGTTTGGCAGCTGTCGCACGCTAAAGACGCTTTTTATTGTAAAAAAGGTTTTTGCATCACCACATATTGTGTGCTATAATTTTTCCGTATTTTGACCCACCGAGTCATGTGAGGTCTTATTTTTTGCGGGACGAGTTGACGTTTTTATTGGTACCATTTTCGGGCATGTGACATTTTTTGATCGCTTTTTATTTCGATTTTTGGGACGCAGAATGAACAAAAACCAGCGTTTCATGAATTTCTTTTGGGGGGTGCGTTTACACCGTTCCGCGTGCGGTAAAATTGATAAAGCGTTTTTATTCTTCGGGTCAGTACGGTTACAGCGATACCTCAATGGGGGGTTTTTTGCAATGAAAACAATTTTATATAAAAAATAATTATTTTTGTATCGCTTTATTCTGTGAGCTATAACTTTTTTATTTTTTTGCGGATGATGCTGTGTGGCGGCTCGTTTTTTGCGGGACAAGATGACATTTTCAGCGGTACCATGGATATTTATATGAGTCTTTTTGATCGCGCGTTATTGCACTTTTTGTTCGGTGGTATGATAATAAATCATTATTTTTTGCTTCGTTTTTTATTTTTATTTTTTAAGGGGTTCGCTAAAGGGGTTAACTAATGGGACAGTTTTATAGGGCAGGTCATTACGGACGCGGCGATACCAAATATGTGTACTTTTATTGTTTTTGGGTTTTTTTATTTTGAAAAAATGGATTTATTGGGGAATATTTTTTTTTTTTTACTAATTTATTTAGCGATTTTTTTTTAAATTATTTTTAACACTTTTTTTTTTTTTTTTTTTTTTACTTTATTACCTTGTCCCAGGTGGGACATCACTGTCCTGTGACAGATCGCTGATCTGTCACATCACAGATCACTGCGCTTTGCAGGCAGTGAGGAAGTCAGCTCCCTGCAGGCCCCCATCGCCATCTTGGATCCGGGGGCCTGTAGGGAAAGAGCCCCCCGCAGCAGCGCTGCACATTGCGCTGCCGTGGGGGGCTCAGGGAAGCACGGAGGGAGCCCCCTCCCTGCCGATGCTTCCCTTTAACCCCCGGTACACCGCAATCGCATTTGATCGCGGTGTGCAAGGGGTTAACGTGTCGGGGGCGGTCCGTGACCGCCCCCGACACATTGTGCCGGGTGTCAGCTATGATAATTAGCTGACACCCGGCCGCGATCAGCGGCGCTCATCACGTGGGCGCCGCTGATCGCTGGGACGTAATATTCCATCCATGGTAGTTAGGTCCAGGGTCACATGGACGGAATATTACATCCTTTGTAGGTAAGGGGTTAAACATAACACACTGTTGATTTATTCGGAAGGTACCGGGACAGGGGATATCCATGACAGGTCCTTGATAGGTCATATTTAGAGATGAAAGAATGGATATTCATGTTCAGCTGGTTCTGGCAGACTTTTTTGAAAGCCGAGTTCGGATCTCGGACACAATATAAGTCAATGGGGACCCGAACTTTCAAACTATAAAATGCCCAAAAAATGGTTGTAGTAAGGGCTAGGGGGCTGTAAAAGGAAGAAAAATGGGAAGTAAATGCCCTGCAAACAAATGTGGATAGGAAAATGACTTAAAAGGGTCCCCATAGTAATCAAGGTAAAATGGGAAGTAAATGAATAACATAAAAAATTTAACAGTGCCCTCACAGAGACTGAGGTTTGCTACTGCCAGTGTAGTTAAAAATTTCACCCACCGAGCATGGTGCACAATACCCCCAAAGAAGATTATTACAAACTTCACTCACAGAGCATGGGGTGCAATATTCCCACAGACACTGATTCAAATTTCACCCTAAGAGGCAATGGGGTCTGACATTTTGTGCTATAAAATGATGGTAGTAAGGGGTAGGGGGCTGCAAAAGGAAGCAAAATGGGGGTAAGAGCAGGACAATTGCCCTGCAAACAAATGTGGATAGGGAAATTACTTAAAGGGGTTCTGTTGTAAGGGAATTGGATGAAGGTTCTTGCTCCTCTCTACTAATGGGGACAGGCCACTGACTTAAAAAAAAATCTTGAACCAGGAAGCCGAGGTCCAAGTGGAGGAGGTGAAGGTGGAGATTTACGTGTAAAGGCCCCGTTACACATAATGATGTCCCAGCGATCCCACCAACGATCTGACATGGATGGTATCGCTGGGACATCGTTAGACAGCCCCTCCAGCGATCAGGACCACACTGGTATCTAAGGTAAACAGCGGGTTTTAAGAGCCGCGCGGCTCTTGGATACCCGCTGTTTACCCTGGAAACCGGCATGCACTCTGGTATCTAAGGTAAACAGTGGGTTTCTAAGAGCCGCGTGGCTCTTAAAACCCGCTGTTTACCTTAGATACCAGTGTGCAGCATCGCTAATTGTTGCTCTCCCGCTGCCACACGCAGCGATGCCTGCTGGCCAGCAGGAGACCAACGATCAAAAAATGACCCAGGACGACTGCATGTCACACACAGTGATGTTGCTGGTGAGATCGCTGATGCATCACAAAATCAGCGATCTCGCTAGCTATCTCGTTGTGTGTGAGGGGGCCTTAAGAGTTGAAGTAGGAGATAAACATCAGTTTTTTATATTTTATTTTGTTTTTTTTTATTTTTTTAACTTTTAAAGGGAACTAATGGAAATAACAGAGAATGAAATTCAAAATCAAACAATTATCGTGAACCAGGAGGGCGAGGTCCAGGTCCATGATGAGGTACACGTTGTGATGTATTTATAGCAGTCCAAGTAAGAGGTAGCCAACACTTTTTTTTTTAAAGATATTTGTATTTTATTTTTTTACATTTTTAAGAGGAACTAATGAAAATGAGATACAAAAATAAAGTATTATCTTGAACCAGGAGGCCAAGGTTGAAGTGGAGTATGAGGAGGAAGTGGAGGTGGATGAGGCAGAGGAGGATATAGCCAAAACCATTTTATTTTTTTATTTTTTTATTGGGGGGAGGGGGTACAAACTTAATTAAATAACAAATAACCTAACCATGGCTGGGTGCAGCTGGTGTACTTGCCTAGTCAGCCAAAGGTATGGACAAGTCGTTTGTTATCCATGCTTGGTTTATTTTAATGAATGTGAGCTAGCACACGATGACTGTGAACAGATGGATGCCCCTGTCTGTGATCACACCCCCTGCTGTGCTAAACACACATTCAGACAGTACACTTGCCACAGGGCAGGCCAGCACCTCCAAGTCAGAAGGGCAAGCTCAGGCCATGTGTCCAATTTGGAGAAACAAAAGTTAAAAGGGGCAGAAAATCAATGTACATGCATACAATCTAGTATTTCTTATCATAAATAAGTCATATACTTCTGCCTGCTCTCTCTATAACATAGTGCAAATATACCTTAACTATCTTTAAAAAGTTATCCCTTGAAACAATGTCTTTCTTTCAATGTTGGGACTCAAGAATTTGCATGTGAGACAAGTTTGGAGTGCACATCAGTTCCTTCTATGTCATCGTGCATGCGCACACATTGCATGAGACGCAACCTCTATGGTATGGATTAATTTCTGTTTAGTCATTTTCTTTGCTTCCTTTGATACCAGGTGGTAAAATAAAACATTGGATTGTACAGCCCTTCCGTCATAGATTTCTAGATTAAATATACTAGCAAGTGCATAACGATTGTGGTTACAGAATGTGTGACCGCAAACGGACCTTTGCGGGAGGGGGGGAGCCTGCCGATGCAAGCAACTACTTCTACTTCAGCTGGATGCGTGCCTGAACAAAGCACATCCAGCTGAGGTGCATTGTATCATATTGCAATGCACACCTCTGGACAGAGGTCAGCAGGTGATGTCACATGCCAGGCATTGGGGTTGCATGACAGGACATCATACATTGACATTGTAGGTATGCAAATGTCTGCTGCCGGGCTCTGCACTGGTTACAGAAGAGGACACCACAATTTGTGGGAAAGTGAGAAGAATTTATTTTTTTATGTTTTTTTTTTGTTTTCTTTAATGCAAATGCAGAACAGGGACACATATATCAGGAAGAGGCCCATGATGGGGTACATACATACCGGGCATACCAGGAAGGGGCCTAGGGTGGGGACATATGTGGTGCCCTGCGTCTTTATCGCCACAAAAGGGTTAAATATGTACTGTTTTGTATGTGTTTTATGAGCAATGGGAGTTATGCTTTCTCTGCAAGAGACCACAACACACACACGCAATTCACCTCACTCCCTTGCTTGTCTGAAGCTTAGAGCTTTGCAGACATGCCCTAACTGGGAGGAGGAGGAGTCGAAAGTTGTTGTTCAGTGGAGAAGAACGAGGAAGGACTCTTGGAAGCCATGTTAAGACATGTGCTCGATCCAGGGGTGAGAGCTAAGAAGCATCAGGGAACCAGCCCCTAGACCATCTATGCTTTCAGAGCAGGGTGGTAAGCTGAGAGACTGCGTGGGATTATACAACCAGCAGAAAAGTGTCTTCCCTCAGAAATAATGCAATAACCTAGGATCAGTGAAGGATAGTGCAAGTGGTAACTTGAGCTGCTTCACAAACTATTCAAGCTGCAAGTTGCTGAAGGCGAAATACACAGTGAGTAGAGGAAATACTGGGAAGTTCTAAACTCTGGGAAGCCTTGGTCCCAGAAGGGATTAGAATTAGAATAGCAGGAATTTGCACTGAGTTACAGCAGGGAAAGATAACTCCCATTCTGCAAAACAGACTGTAACCTGGTGAGAGTTGTAATATCTTCTCTGAACTGCACCTGAACAACAGTAAATGATAAAGTGTCTTTCCTTGTCTCCTGCCTTATTACTCCATGCCTTCTACTTTCATCACAATCTCTGGTGGTCTGCCCTGGTTGGAGAGGGTTTAACATCTGCACTTGCCATCACCATCTACTCCCCCAGGGATCATCTGCAGTGCCGGCTATACTACAGTCGAACACTCCAACTGGCGTCACGAATCACTACATAAACTTTATCCCCATTCAATTCTACCCCTTTTACATGACCGCCTGAGGCCACGGACTGGGTCACTGCCACTGTGACATTTCCCATTGAAGTTAACGGGTCCGGCGCCATTTATCCCAGGGCCTCTGGGGCGCGTCACATACAGCTGTGAGAAATTGTTTGCCCCTTCTTGATTTCCAATGGTTTTACATGTTTGTGACACTTAAATGTTTCAGATCACCAAACAAATTAGAATATTAAACAAAGATAACACAAAATGCAGTTTTTAAATTAAGAAATCCAAACCTACAGGTTCCTGTGTGAAAAGTGATTGCACCTCCCTTCCTTTTAAAACATAAATTAACAGTGGAGTGGTTTATCACATCTTTGGAAAGATGAGTTCAAATTCCATAGCCAAAGCCAGGCCTGATTACTGCCACACCTGTTCTAAATCAAGAAACCACTTAAATAGGACCTGCCTGAAAAAGTGAAGTAGATCAAAAGATCCTCAAAAGCTAGACATCATGCCGTGATCCACAAATTCTGCAACAAACAAGAAACTAAGATATTAACATCTATCAGTTTGGAAAAAGAGATAAAGCCATGTCTAAAGCTTTGGGACTCCAGTGAACCACTGTGAGAGCCATTATCCACAAATGGCAAAAATATTTTTTTTTATTAATTTAATTTGCAAAAATTTATGCATTTCTGTTTTTTTTCAGTCAAGATGGGGTGCAGAGTGTACATTAATGAGGAAAAAAATGAACTTTTTGAATTTACCAAATGGCTGCAATGAAACAAAGAGTGAAAAATTAAAAGGGGTCTGAATACTTTCCACACCCACTGTATATCTTTAGAAAATTTAGAATGCTACAAGGGCCCATATATCTGACCAACATGCAAGTGGTGGCTCAGGTCCAAATTTTGCACTGGGGCTTATCAGACTCCAGTTACACCTCTGTACACCAGCCTCAAGTCTAGTATATCTACTGATTAATGAATCTAGTTTGCATTGTAAAATGTGATGACAGATCTACTTTAAATAGGTTTTTCCATTTTAGTAAATTATGGCATATAGCTAAGACACACCATTACTCACTGATTGGTGAGAGTCGGGAGCACAGCTACACACAAGAAAAACTGACGGATTCAGGACACCAACCGGCTAATAATTATGGAGTTTCCCAGTGATATACCATAACTATCTATGATAGGAATCCACTATAAGGAACCGATACAAAAGGGCATAGGGAACACATCCCAAATACAGGAAAAATATGACTGAGCTTAATACATTCATATGTTAATTAAAATTAGCAGTGTGAGTGAGAGGAGGACGGCCAGGGAATGACAAGGGGAAGACTGCAGAGAATTCAAGATGGTATTATCCTTATGTCATGGGTACAATGTTCTGCTTCACAGGAACAAGTCCCCATCCTAGACATCAATATATAAGAGGATGGAAAATAGGTAGAAAAATAAAGATACTTGTCCTATACAGAACTGGTCACTTTGAGCAATAATACATTCTCCATCTAGTAGTTTTTTAACCGATACTTGTCACCATCTGATGAAAAAAAGACTTTGCTTGTTTTAGTAAGTATCCCTGAAGTCACGGGTCAAGCGACATATCATCTGCAAGCAAAAGGCTCAATACATTAGGTCCCATAACAGGAGACACCTTTATAAGCAGCGTCTTATGTGCTTCTTCATTACACTGTAGAGGTCAGGACCCAGTCGTCTCATATTGCGCTGACCTGTCAGATAAGTCTCAAAGATGATATAATATTATAGTAAATTACACAGCTGCACGGTGGAACACAAATACAGGTGTAGCAAAGGTACGGTATAGAAAGGTCTCTCTTGCTCTCTCTTTACATACATACATATATATATATACACCAGCTGAAGAGCCCAGCGCTGCCCGGGCATAGTAACTAACTGTGGTTAGTTATAACAAATTATAATTATCCTCCATCCCATAGTCCCATGCCCATAAACCCATCATACATATCCACCATCCCATAGTCCCGTGCCCATATACCCATCATACATATCCACCATCCCATAGTTCCGTGCCCATATACCCATCACACATCCTCCATCCCATAGTCCCGTGCCCATATACCCATCATACATATCCTCCATCCCATAGTCCAGTGCCCATATACTCATCACACATCCTCCATCCCATAGTCCCGTGCCCATATACCCGTCATACATATCCTCCATCCCATAGTCCAGTGCCCATATACCCGTCATACATATCCTCCATCCCATAGTCCAGTGCCCATATACCCATCACACATCCTCCATCCCATGGTCAACCAATATGACATCATAATGAGCGGCGGGGCTTGCAACCTATGATGACATCAGGGTCGCCATGGCAACCATTATGACATCATAATGAGGGGCGGGGCTTGATACACACACACTTTTTCCCCATTATGTATATAGGGGCAAAATTGTTTGGTGAATTGGAACGCGCGGGGTTAAAATTTCGCATCACAACATAGCCTAGGACGCTCTCGGGGTCCAGACGTGTGACTGTGCCAAATTTTGTGGCTGTGGCTGTGACGGTGCGGATGCCAATCCCGGACATACACACACACACACACACACACACACATACATACATACATACACACATACATAGATACACACACTTGAGCTTTATATTTATATATATATAAATATATATATATATATATATATATACACACAGTATATATATGTACAGTTGTGTGAAAAAGTGCTTGCCCCCTTCCTGATTTCCTATTCTTTTGCATATTTGTCACACTTAAATGTTTCAGATCACCAACAAATTTAAATATTAGACAAATATAACACAATTAAGCACAAAATGCAGATTTTAAATGAAGGTCTTTATTATTAAGGGAAAAAGAAATCCAAACCTACAGGACTCTGTGTGAAAAATCAATTGCCTCCTAAACCTAATAACTGGTTGGGCCGTCCTTAGCAGCAACAACTGCAATCAAATGTCTGCGATAACTGGCAATGAGTCTTTTACAACACTCTTTTTTTCCCACTAATCTTTGCAGAATTGTTGTAATTCAGCCACATTGGAGGGTTTTCGAGCATGAACGGCCTTTTTAAGGTCATGCCATAGTATTTCAATTGGATTAAAGGCAGGTATGGATCATTGTCCTGCTGCATAACTCAAGTGCGCTTCAGCTTGAGGTCACGAACAGATGGTCGCACAGTCTGCTTCAGGATTTTTGCTAGATAGCAGAATTCATGGTTCCATTTACCACAGTAAGTCTTCCAGAAGCAGTAAAACTGCCCCAGAAAGTCACACCAACAACATCATATTTTACTGAAGTTAAACTTTTGTCTCGTCAATCCACAGAGTATTCTCCCAAACGTCTTGGGGATCATCAAGATGTTTTTGGCAAAACCAAGACAAGCCTTTATGTTCTTATTGCTCAGCAGTGGTTTTTTGCTTGGAACTCTCCCATGCAGGCCATTTTTGCCCAGTCTCTTTCCTATTATGGAGTCATAAACACTGACCTTAACTGAGGCAAGAGAGGCCTGCAGTTCTTTGACTGTTTTTGTGGGGTCTTTTGTGACCTCTTGGATGAGTCATTGCTGCTCACTTTGGGTAATTTTGGTTCACCGGCTCCTCCTGTAAAGGTTCACCTCTGCTCCATGTTTTCATCATTTGTGGATAATGGCTCTCACTGTGGTTCACTGGAGTCTAAAAACTTTAGAAATGGCTTTATAACCTTTCCCAGATTGTTAGATCTCTTACATTGTTTCTCATTTGTTCCAGATTTTCCTTGTATTGTGGCGTGGTGTCTAGCTTTGGAGGACTTTTTTGTCTGCTTAACATTCTCAGGTGGTTCCTATTTAAGTGATTTCTTGATTGAGAACAGGTGTGGCAATAATCAGACGCAGGTGTGGTTATACAACTTGAACTCAGCTTCGCAAAGATGTGACAAACCACAGTTAAATCAATGGTTTTTTTTGGAGGGGGCAATCACTTTTTCACACATGACTCTATAGGTTTGGATTTCTTTTTTCCTTAATAACAAAGACCTTAATTGAAAAACTGCATTTCGTGGTTACTTGTGCCATATTTGTCTAATATTTAAATTTGTAAACACTGTTTTACACAGCTGTATAGCATCCCTATCCTCCTTCTCATTGAAATAACAACACCAAGAAGGAAAAGCCGTGGAATTATGTAAATCACAGGATGGCCAGACATGTTAGTGATACATGAATTAAGAAAAAAATTAACAAAGTTTTCAAAACATTTTGATTTATTAAGTATTGAATATCAGCACCACGTGCAGAAATCCCCGCACTTACAGTATGCGTGTTGGCTACTATAATGAGGTTACCATTAGTAACCTCACATATAGCAGCCAAGATGCATAAGTGTGAGATTTTTCATCGTTGAGCTCATAGTCGATGCTGAATAAATCAACTTGTTTTGAACATTTTTTCTCCATTTTTCCATCAATTGCATATCAATAGCATGTGTATCCATCCACCGATTTCCATAATTCCACGACTTTTCCTTCTTGATGTTGCAGCTTCAATATTGAGCAGTGTATATGACCACACCATATTATGATAAGATCCCAAATGTTATATTAGTTGGTTCTAAATCCTCACAGTTGCCATTCTCCCTTCCTCACCGAAGTCATGTATCATGGAGAAATCCATCACCTGAAAGAAACAAGGATTCCTGTGATGTCAAGCAATTTTTGCTGGCTCTGCAGGGGCCCTTTAGCAGTTTTCTCTCACGAAGGGAGGCCAGACATAATCAATTTTCTCTCTATGAGTCGCAGAGGTGGGGGGACGTGCCAAGTTTTTTCATAGCTGGACCACAGGACTTAGTGAGGCAAAAGTCATAGTACATTATCTGTCTATCTATCATATGTACAGTATCTCTCTTATCTATCTGTATATCCATCCATCCATCTGGCCAGCCAGAGGAGCAATGGGGTCTACTTATCGAGGGGCAGTGGTAGGTTGTTTCAATATTACTCTCCAGTTCTCTCATTCTCAGGAAAACTATACTTTTCTATACAGTAATCAAAACTCAAGAAAAAAACAAATAACATAATGAGGATATACCCTACAACGAGTAAATAGTAATAGTACATGTTAATAACATCCGGTACTTAGTTATCGCTATAGTCAGAACGTTGTGCCAGCACATTACATAAAAATGTGGTGACCACACCTTTAGAGATATGCCACCACTTCTAATAGTCAGAAAACCTTTGTAAGAAATATTTCTTGCCATAGGGTGAACTTTTAGATATCAGATCAGGAGGAAGGATAATAACAAGCGACCTAGAAGCCACCAAATTAAGAATATTGTTCCCTCTTAGGACTTCAATCTCGAATTGATGGATGATACTCTTTTAGTTTCAACATAAGTGGAACCCAACCTACACTTAAAAGTTGTAACATTCGACCTGAACCAAATAATAATGAAGAAAAGGGCAAATTAGCCCTAATAAACAACCTCAACTTTTCTATCACCCAACCATTATGGTGATTGAGGATGTTAGGAGGGAAGAATCAATGGCTTTTTATAAGAAGGCAAGTAATGGGCTGAGGAATCTCTGGAGGTTAGGGGAAGGACTTTTTTCTCCTTAAATAAAACCTATTAAAAACTCGGCACAATGCCCCCATACATCTTCTCAGTGCCGCTTTCTGAATAATTCTGACCTGTGCCCCGCAGCTAAAGGTTACATTTTATATATTCCTTCCTCCTGGAAGCTGCCGAAATGCCAGAACGACAAAGTGAAAATGCGGATGTCTTGTAATTAGAATCAGAGGAGAGGTTAAATGAGTGCAGCGGCAGACGAGGCTCTGTTATCTTGCACAAAAATACTTCTAAATTACCTTGGCATCACATTAATGCTGCCAGAGGACAGCTCCGGCTTATTGGGGGCCGCATGTAATAAGCTTCAGGTTCACACATATCATTAGAAATGAAACATCACTTGGAGAATCTTAGCGGGTTGCTCCAATTTTGGTGGCTAAGACATTAGAGAATTTCATTATCCTAATAACAGAATCAGATGAGTTGGGAGAAGGAGAGGTCCAATTCCAGACATAAATAAGGGCTGATATAGGGAATGTCAATGGAAAATTTGCCCAAAGAACTCATCGGAGAATGGACACCCTCTACCTGATTATACCGGATTCCCAATTATCCAGTCATCCATCCTTATTTTTTGTTGTCATTACTATTCTTTCATTAGTTTTCCTTCCAGTAGGAAAACGCCAGAGGAAAACTGATGCAAGAATGGGGTCATTGAGATCGTTGTGGGATCGTTGAGATGAATCTGGAGCATCAGTTGTTGCACTGCACTTTTTAAAAGAACCGGATCAGAAAACACTATTCATTATTGCATTTGCGTTTTTTTGTTTAACGTTTTGGTTTTTTGCTCTTATTTTTCACTTGCGCCTTATTTTTCTGTAATTTGCACCTTTTTTAAAGACTATTTTAACAGTTTTTTGCCTTTGTTTTTTATGTAATGTTAGTCATTTATCATGAAACAACACCCATAATGTCATGAAATTATGATTTTTGAAAAAGTTAAGCAAATGCCCTCCAGTTCCCCCGCACCCTGGAGTGATTTTATGTAAGTCTGAATTTTTGGAGAGAAAATGTTGCATCTTTTTTTGGAATATGGGACATTTGTAGCAAAAATTTGCGGAAAAAAAAGTTAGTGAAGGTAAAGATAATTTTTTTTATTTTGCACACCTTTCATAAAATACTTGCAAGATTTTGAAGAATGTCAACAAATTTTCACAAATCAACAGAATAAAATTAAATTTAAAGAAGAAAAACCCTCACATGATGAATTACCCCATAATGTTGCATTTTTTGATCCTGTTCACTAGTAGTATCTGAAGAAAAACCCAGATGACAACTGATGCCGTTTTGACATAAAACCAATATTGATGGGCAAGATACATTGAAACCCGTCCTCATAGTGTAGATTACCTACTAAAAAGCTGACTGTCGATTTCTTGGAGTTGGAACATTTTCTTCTAAAGAGCTGCATAAAGAAACCTCATTGAATAAGTGGCACATTTTGACAGCTTGACAGGTGTCTCTCTTGACCCGTCTTCTCTAATAGAGATGAACCTCATGCCAAGCATTCATGGGTTCTCAACGGGGAGAAGCGAGAAAACTGCATTTCAGCCCTGAAAACCTAAAGGATCAGTAAAGTCAAATTTCAAATATAAGATCCTTCTTATCCCAGACATCTACAAATCAGGGATAGTTGTAAGACCCAAATGCACATAATTTGGTTGATAGGTCACCCAAAACTGGTGGGCTTGGCTCACAATAATCTAATATTCAAGGTAAGCTTTGGTGATAAATGTATGATGGTTCGGGGTGTGAAGGTTGTCCAATTCCCTGTATGAATGGAGCAGTAAAGCACACATGTCCATTGCTCCATTGACTGCCTGAGAAAGCAGTGGTTTCAGTGCCATAGACCCATACAAGTGAATGGAGTGGTGGTCAAGCATGTGCTATAATACTGTGGTTAGCACTGTAGCCTTGCAGAGCTGGGGTCATGGGTTCAAAAGCCAGCAAGGACAACATCTGCAAGGAGCTTGTATGCTCTTCCCATGTTTGCGTGGGTTTCCTACGGGTTCTCCGGTTTCCTCCTACACTCCAAAGACATACTGATAGGGAATGCAGATTATGAGTCCCAATGGGGACAGTGATGATAATGTACGTAAAGCGCTGCGGAATAAGATAGTGCTATATAAGCAAAAGCATAATAAATAAAAATAATAATATACTACTCAGTTCTCATGAAAAAAGCACATCTGATACGGCTGCATTTGTAGAAAAAGCACTTTCCCAAAAAACAAAATGCATTAAAAAGCATCATATGTATCTCAAAATTGCATCAATAAAATCCTCTTTAGAATAGATTCGTACTATGCATGCTCATTTCAGTCTAGATGAGGCTGCCGAGCGCTGCACTCGGTTTTTCCAGGAACACCACAGACAAGTAGTGGTCGGACTTAACCATTGCCGATCCATTCTAATGGGCCAAAAGAGCCGAAATCAGCAGATACGTGGGTGGGGAGTCCCTGCAGCCTAACCCCCCCATCAGTTCATACCTTTCCAGTGAATAAGTGATCTTCACTGGACAACCCCTTTACTGCATTCCACCTTACATATACCATAATATCTATTCTCCACACTCTACCGCAACGCTCCCTCTTGCCACCATTGTTACTAGATATTCATTATAGTTGTACTTATACCGATTGCAATAAATCTCTCGGTGTATAAAGCCCCCCTGTCACTCCTGTCACTCCATCTGACTTCCTATTATTCTCCTTTTCACTTAGCAGTAATGTCTACCCATCGAAACCATTTTACATTTCATTAAGGTGTTAGCCTTTCTCCTCAGCTCGGATCCCACTTCACTTTCTCGGAGTCTGACACTTGTCATTCACATTTCTTTTAATGAATGTTTTCCATGCTTGTTAGAACTCCGCCGAGCGCCCTCCGAGATTTTCATCACTTCATTTTATGCACAAGAGCTTTCTACTCTCTGTGAGAATGTACAAAATATTGGCCTAGGTTAGTGGCACTGGGTGGTTCATGTATAACAACACTGATAAGTTTAGCACAGTGGTCCTATAAAAATAGGTTCATCTATAAAGTAATAGATGAAAAAAAAGTAATAGCCAAATGGTTGTTAAATGGGGATTTCCCATAGAAGTGTTATATTCTTATGATAAAACAATCCATAATAATGGCTTAATTATGGCCTGAAACACACGTAAGGGTAATGAAGGATGGCTAACTTAGCTTAAAAGATACTTTCATTGCAGTTTGCTTTACACAGAAGTCAATGTACATAGAAAAAAAACTCTTTCATGCATATACTTTATACAGAACACAATAATGCTTCAGTAATTCAATACCTCATTTGTTTGGGATAGATATAAAATGATATGCTGAAAAAAAAGAGTTTTTCCATGTGGAGTTATTTAGCCAGGATTATACCCGATATAGATCCCACAGTACCGAAGATAAGTACAATGCTATGCGATTAATTCCCAATAATAGTGCACATAAAGTGAATAGCAAAAGAGGGTAAAGGAAGACTCTAAGGAAGTGAGGTATACATTACCTGGTTATGCAGTATGGAGCCCCGACGCGCATTTTTTGTAAGCTTCTTCCTGGGGGGTTGTTTGTCTCTGTAAGAACGTGTAGATAAATGTGTGTACAGACAAGGAAATTTGTCTTTTCACCAAAATCTAATTATTACCTGGTTTCATATTTTGGACAATGAAGACTAAAATGTGGATCCTTATTGGGACCAGTTGTCAAATGGTCATTCAAGACAGTGGTGTCACTCAAAGCTTGTAAAATTGGTAACAATGCCACCACCAGCCATATGCCTTTTATACCATAAGTTATGATGTACAATACAATATAATATTGTGGTACCATGTTTGCCAGAAAGATTTATGTAAATACTTACAGTTGTAGCCAAAAGTATTGACACCCCTGCAATTCTGTCAGATAATACTCAGTTTCTTCCTGAAAATGATTGCAAACACAAATTCTTTGGTATTATTATCTTCATTTAATTTGTCTTAAATGAAAAAACACAAAAAGAATTGTCCTAAAGCCAAATTGGATATAATTCCACACCAAACATAAAAAAGGGTGGACAAAAGTATTGGCACTGTTCGAAAAATCATGTGATGCTTCTCTAATTTGTGTAATTAACAGCACCTGTAACTCACCTGTGGCAACAATTAAATCACACTTGCAGCCAGCTGACATGGATTAAAGTTGACTCAACCTCTGTCCTGTGTCCTTGTGTGTACCACACTGAGCATGGAGAAAAGAAAGAAGACCAAAGAACTGTCTGAGGACTTGAGAAACCAAATTGTGAGGAAGCATGAGCAATCTCAAGGCTACAAGTCCATCTCCAAAGACCTGAATGTTCCTGTGTCTACCGTGTGCTGTGTCATCAAGAAGTTTAAAGCCCATGGCACTGTGGCTAACCTCCCTAGATGTGGACGGAAAAGGAAAATTGACAAGAGATTTCAATGCAAGATTATGCGGATGTTGGATAAAGAACCTCAACTAACATCCAAACAAGTTCAAACTTCCCTGCAGTCCGAGGGTACAACAGTGTCAACCCGTACTATCCGTCGGCGTCTGAATGAAAAGGGACTGTATGGTAGGAGACCCAGGAAGACCCCACTTCTTACCCCGAGACATAAAAAAGCCAGGCTGGAGTTTGCCAAAACTTACCTGAAAAAGCCTAAAACGTTTTGGAAGAATGTTCTCTGGTCAGATGAGACAAAAGTAGAGCATTTTGGGCAAAGGCATCAACATAGAGTTTACAGGAGAAAAAAAGAGGCATTCAAAGAAAAGAACACGGTCCCTACAGTCAAACATGGCGGAGGTTCCCTGATGTTTTGGGGTTGCTTTGCTGCCTCTGGCACTGGACTGCTTGACCGTGTGCATGGCATTATGAAGTCTGAAGACTACCAACAAATTTTGCAGCATAATGTAGTGCCCAGTGTGAGAAAGCTGGGTCTCCCTGAGAGGTCATGGGTCTTCCAGCAGGACAATGACCCAAAACACACTTCAAAAAGCACTAGAAAATGGTTTGAGAGAAAGCACTGGAGACTTCTAAGGTGGCCAGCAATGAGTCCAGACCGGAATCCCATAGAATACCTGTGGAGAGATCTAAAAATGGCAGTTTGGAGAAGGCACCCTTCAAATATCAGCGACCTGGAGCAGTTTGCCAAAGAAGAATGGTCTAAAATTCCAGCAGAGCATTGTAAGAAACTCATTGATGGTTACCGGAAGCGGTTGGTCGCAGTTATTTTGGCTAAAGGTTGTGCAACCAAGTATTAGGCTGAGAGTGCCAATACTTTTGTCTGGCCCATTTTTTGAGTTTTGTGTGAGGATAATTATCTGTCACAACTTGTGCAGGGCCCAACTAGAGGGACAGCCCTTCTGAACTTAATTTTAAGCAACAGGCCAGATAGAATAACAGAAGTATGAGTCGATGGGCACCTAGGGAACAGTGACCACAATATAATACAATTCCACTTGTCCTTCAGTAAGGTGCCCTGGAAGGGAGCTACGAAAATGCTGAATTTCAGGAAAGCAAAGTTTGATCAGCTTAGAGAGGGCCTTCGCCGAATTGATTGGGACAATGTCCTCAAAAATAGGAGCACAGAAAATAAATGTGAAATATTTAAATCAGTTTTACACACCCACTGCGAGCTAGCCATACCGTACAGAAATAAAAGGGCTAGGAACAGGAGAACACCAATGTGGCTAAATAAGGATGTAATAAGGGCAATAAATAACAAAAACAAGGCATTTAGGAAGCTAAAACAAGAAGGCAATGAAGACGCATTAAAAAGTTACAGAGAAAAAAATAAAATGTGTAAAAAACAAATACATTTAGCAAAAGTGGAAACTGAGAGACTCATTGCTAAGGAAAGTAAAACAAACCCCTAACTATTCTTTAATTATATAAACAGTAAAAAGATTAAAATTGATGGTGTCGGCCCTTTAAAGTACAATGAGGGTGAAATCATAGAGAGCGATGTGGGAAAAGCAAATGTTTTCAATACTTTTTTTCTCAACAGTGTTCACACAGGAAAAGGATTTGCCAGGGGAAATGCAGAGTGATAATGTAAACTCCTCATTAAGTATTACCTGCCTAACCCAAGAAGAAGTGCAGAACCGCCTTAGTAAGATTAAAATTGACAAATCACCAGGCCTTTATGGCATTCACCCTCGGGTATTAAGGGAGTTAAGTAATGTGATAGACAGGCCTCTATTCCTTATATTTAAAGACTCTACAGAAACAGGGTCTGTTCCTTTTGAATGGCGGAAAGCAAATGTGATACCAATATTCAAAAAGGGGTGTAAAAGGGAACCTGGAAACTATAGGCCGGTAAGCTTAACATCTGTTGTGGGTAAAATTTTTGAAGGGTTTCTAAGGGATACCTTTATGGAATAGCTCAATGTTAATAAATGTTTAACTCCATATCAACATGGATTTATGAAGGATCGCTCATGTCAAACTAACCTGATCAGCTTCTATGAGGATGTAAGCTCTCAAATGGACCAAGGAGAATCATTGGATGTCATTTATCTCGACTTCTCTAAAGCATTTGACACTGTCCCACATAAAAGATTGGTAAGTAAGATGAGAAAGCTTGGGCTAGGGGAAAATGTGTGTAGATGGGTAGGTAGCTGGCTTCGTGATAGAAAACAAAGAGTGGTTATTAATGGTGCATACTCAGATTGGGCCAGGGTTACTAGTGGGGTACCACAGGGTTCTGTATTGGGCCCCCTACTATTTAATATATTTATTAATGATCTAGTGTATTGCTTACACAGTAAAATATCAGTATTTGCAGATGATACAAAACTATGTAAGGTAGTTAACACAAAGGAGGACAGTTTGCAACTACATACAGATTTGAGTAAATTGGAGAATTGGGCTGAAAAATGGCAAATGAGGTTTAACACAGATAATTGTAAGGTTATGCACATGGGTAGGAGAAACAGATGCTACAATTACTTACTAAATGGGAAACTGCTGGGGAAATCAGACATGGAAAAAGACTTAGGCATCTTAGTCAATAAGAAGCTAAATTGGAGTGCCCAGTGTCAGGCAGCTGCCACCAAAGCAAACAGGGTCATGGGATGCATTAGAAGTGGTCTGAGGACACGAGATGAAAACATAATTCTCCCTCTGTACAAATCACTCGTCAGACCACACTTGGAGTATTGTCTGCCATTTTGGACGCCAGTGCTCAAGAAAGACATTACTGAACTTGAAAGGGTTCAAAGGCGGGCTACTAAAATGATAAATGGAGTTAGTTCACTACACTACCCAGAAAGGTTATCAAAATTAGGTCTACTTACTCTAGAAAAGAGAAGACTTAGGGGAGACTTAATATATAAGTACAAGTATATCAGAGGGCAATAGAGAGATCTCTCCAATGAACTGTTTGTACCAAGGACTGTGACAAGAACAAGGGGGCATTCTCTACGTTTGGAGGAAAGACAATTTCTGCACCAGCATAGAAGAGGGTTCTTCATGGTAAGAGCAGTGAGGCTCTGGAATTCTCTTCCTGAGGAAGTGGTGATGGCCAACCAACATCAGTGCCCAGGAGAGAAAGGCCATACTGTCTTTAAAAACCAACAAAGAAATCATCATTAAACCTGCTGACAAGGGAGGTGCAATAGTCATGATGAATACGTCAGACTACATGAAGGAAGCAAACAGGCAACTTATGGACACGCGCTACTATAGAAAATTGGAGTCGGATCCTACACAGGACTATTACAAGGAACTAAACAAGTTGGTTTCTTGTCTGCCTGACCAGTCCATAAGAGCTGGCGATGACCTGATACCAGAGACTCCAAGAATAGGGACATTCTACATGCTTCCCAAAATCCACAAATCTGGAAATCCAGGAAAACCAATTATTTCATGTGTGGGCACCCTCACTGAGCAGGTATCTGGATGGGTAGAGGGTATTCTTAAACCACTGGTGAAGGATACATCCAGCTACATTCAGGACACAACTGACCTATTGAATAAACTAGCAGCAATAGGTCCTCTACCAGAAGGAACCATCCTGGCCACCATGGATGTGGAATCTTTGTACTCTAATATCCCACACAAAGATGGTTTAAATGCCTGCAAATTCTTCAAGGAAAACACAGGGACTGATGCTGATGCTGTGGTGAAACTTATAAAATTCATCCTCACCCACAATTACTTTGAATTTGACAACAGGATCTATCTACAGGAGACTGGCACAGCTATGGGAAGTAAAATGGCTCCACAGTATGCAAATCTTTTCATGGCCAAGCTTGAAAGCGACTTTTTGTCCTCATGCCCCATCAGGCCCCTGGCCTACTACCGCTTCATTGATGATATTTTAATCATCTGGACGGAGTCTGAGCAACAGCTAAAGACGTTCCACGAAGAGTTTAATCAATTTCATCTCACCATCAATTTAACACTCAACTACTCCAGTACTGAGATTAATTTTTTGGACACCATCATTAAGCTAAAAAACAATGAAATAGAGACATCCCTGTATCAGAAGCCAATCGACCGTCCAACATAGCTTAAATGGGACAGTTTCCATCCAAAACACATAAAGAACTCTATTATCTATAGCCAAGCCATCAGATACAATCGTATATGTTCCAACCCCATGGATAGAGACAAACACCTTGGTCGCCTCAAAAAGACCTTTCTGAATCAGGGTTACCATCCAAGAACAATTGAAAACCAAATTACAAGAGCCACCAGATTGTCAAGGAATCACCTGCTACATTACAAAGCTAAAGAAGAAAATAACCGAGTGCCTCTAGTAGTCACCTACAACCCAAATATGGAGGTGCTAAGGGGAGCTGCACGGAAATTGCAACCTTTACTACAAAAAGATGCCTGATTAAAATCCATTTTTCCAGACCCCCACTGCTGTGTTGTAGGCAGGCCCCAAATTTAAGAAGCATCATTGTCAGAAGCTCCCTGTCCTCTCCAACAGCTGCAGGAACCTTTCCTTGCAACCAGAAAAAATGTAAAACCTGTCCATTTATAATGACCACGGACATGATAAAGATCACCAACTCACATCAGGACTACAAGATCCCAGGTACTTTCACCTGCATTACATCTAATGTGGTGTACTTAATTATTTGTACTAAATGTCCAACTGGGGGTCTTTATGTGGGGGAGACAGGGCAAAAGCTTAGAACAAGGATGAATGCTCATCGTCACACAATAAGAGAAAAAAGAATGGATCTACCTGTGGCAAACCATTTCTGTATCCCTGGTCACAGCAACGTGGATATGAAATTACTGGTATTGAAAGGTAACTTCAATTCTCAGAGAGAGAGACGAGTTTGGGAGTACAAATTTATGACAACGTTTGACACTCTCAGTGCTGGAATGAATGTGTCGCATGGATTTATGTCTTTTTACATCAATTAAGGAATTTCCTTTTAAAACCTTGTGGGGGCATCACAACACAGAACTAGACCCCAATCAGAGGACCATAAAACATCCGGACTCCTTATCTATGAACTGGTCCAATGTTTATATTTATGTTTCTCCCTCTCCCATATTGATAGTTCTGCTTCACGTCACTTGTCTTATCTATTGCATTTTTTCTAGGCTGTATTGTGCATAAATATGTGACTTCAGATTTTGTATTAGTCTAGCCTGATGAAGAGACCTGAGTAGTCTCGAAAGCTTGCAATGTGTTACCATCTTTTCAGTTAGCCATTAAAAGGTATCAGCTACTGAGGACTCTCAATCCTGAATATTTTTGAATTTAAGAAAGGAATGGATGCTTTTCTTGTGAGTAACAGTATAGAAGGTTACGAATAACAGAATATTATAGGTAGATGGTTGACCCAGCTTAGGGGAAGGAATTTTTTTTCCCTATGGAGAAAATTGGCTTCTGCTCTGTGGGTTTTTGCCTTCCCCAGGATCAACAATGCAGAACAGCTGCACTAAAAATAGGCTGAACTAGATGGACATAAGGTCTTCCTTCAGCCTTCAAAACTATGCTACTATGCTATGCTAAATGATCAATGTTTTGCTTTTGCTTCATTCTCTTTTGTGTTTTTTCATTTAAGACAAATTAAATGAAGATAATAATACCAAAGAATTTGTGTTTGCAATCATTTTCAGGAAGAAAATGAGTATTATCTGACAGAATCGCAGGGGTGTCAATACTTTTGGCCACAACTGTATGTTCCAAAAAATTGAGAAAAGTATTCAAGGAGTGATACCTTTATTGGCTAACCAGAGAAATTTAATTTCTGCGCATGGGGTAAGAGATATTGCAAATCAAAATAACTATGCTACATTTCTAATTGGAGATATTTGCTAATATTATTAGAATTATTACTATTACACTTACTACATATTGGAATAGCATATTGTAGATGGGAATAGCCCTTTAAGAACAAGTGCCAGAGGAGTGCCAACTCTGAACTGCCTATAGGTGCGCCATGTTTAGCTATGGCTATGTTTTACAGAAAGCACTTGCTAATTATGACTGCATGTCAGGGGTGAACATTAAAAAAAGGTCCCATGGTTAAGACCCTTCTCTATCCTCTAGAGATAAGCACTTCTGTAAGAACCACTCTCACCCTGGAGGAACAGTAACATTTACTACATTGTCCCTCACCGACTTTAGTGGACACCATCTGAAATTACATGTGTACCGTGGCTAATTATTAAAGGAGAAATGTGACCTCACTGGCAAATTGTCCCATCAAAGGTTAAAATGTATAGCAAAGTGTCCTACCAAGACCTTGGTGTTGAAAGTATGGTTCATGGTGTTCATAAAAAAAAGGCTTTGACCAATCAGTCAACTGACAACGGACAAAAAAAGTGAAATCTTTGATCACCCAGATGAACTCCAGGTTTAGGTGCAAAGGCAGCCAATGCCCATTTTGGAAGAGGTACACTATTTTTATGGTAGCTTTCCTTGGCTCATACCAGCCAACCAGAAGTGCAAATGATTGTGAAAACCCACTGCACTCCTCTAAAAAAAAGTGGAGTTAAGCATGTATCTAAGCAAGGATTAAAATAGATAAACACGAAATTAGTCCCAAACAATACAAATAAGTGGCACTTCAAAACAATCATAAACACCAAAGCGCCCCCGAAAGAAGCTACGGGCAAAATGCGCGTAGGGGTGAGGGGGCACTCTCAGTTCACCCTTCTTGTTCACTGGCTGTCTATTCTCAGGTAGCTATTCTTGGCGTTTTGCTTTTTTCACAGGCTGGGGAGATGGTCCCTGCTTTAGTAATATTAAGCGGGCTGTGCAATTTCTTCGGATAATCTTCAGTACCTGCTTAATTAGTAGCACTTATTTATTATAATAGGACCTCCCTACCTATTTATTAATTTGCTTATTTATTATATTCAGCCAAGATATTATGCTGTTTTATTGGTGTGCATATAGTGAGTTTTTTCGTTCTTAATTACCATGATTTGGTTTATATATACAAATTTGTTATTTTGGGTGTTACGCTTGTGCCCCCTTATGGTGTTTTTTTGTGAATATGTTCTGTACCTACAATTTTAAGTATATTTTAATAGTTATCAATATAAGATTAATCTTTTAATATTAATTTTTGTGGATCTCTTCATTGGGTTTGATGTTTACTAACACCAGAGCCCGCTTTGATGTTAAGGATTCAAATAGGTTGTATGGCTCTTGTTGAGTCAGCCATCTCAGACTGCAGAGAAAACCTATGGGAAAAACTCCATTCTGGAGTGAATGCCCTAATAAATAACCCCCTCTGTCTTCATACTGTCGATGTTTTATGTAGGACATCAGGACCTACATGTCTACTCACCAGGACTCGCTCTATGAGAACAAGATATAATTTAAGAGGCACATGATCCCTGCGGTTCTTTGCAAACCTCTTTACGTCTCTACATCGCTGCTCTGACTACAATATGACAGCAGGTCAGCTGTGTAATTCAGTTCTAGCAACTGCGGGGTATAGGTTTAGCTGGTGTTCACACATGTGAGAGACTCTTCACCTGATTCCAGTCAGTTCATGTTAGCTGGATGGAGTGTGCAGTAACCGGGGCATGCCAGCAGAACTGACGTGCCACTCTCCAATAACCACGATGGTAGAGAGGAAAGTTTAAGTGGTGTACACTGACTACAAAGGTTCTTCAGGGCACCACTTTTTATACTGAGAATATGTCCAATTTACAGCAACGGTGAGATAAACACCGACATATCCCCCAGTCCCATCACCCATCCCCAGTCCATGGCTACAGAGTTCTGCGGACTCTGACCTTCCTTCATTATCGGCATTCTCTACAGACACAATTATATGAAGCCTTTTAACTTATCAATATGGTTTTGAAGCAGAGGAAGAAATCTGAACATCCAGAAAAAATCCAGACAAATACAAGAAAATACAACCATGATCTTGCCCTAAAATGAATCGAGTATGGATTATGCCAACCTAGGGCATCTTGGGCCCATAGATTGGTGCCAGGGGCAAAAGTTATTTAAATTATCCATCGCTTCCTAATGTACCATTTCTGTGTATAACTGCCATGAGATTCCACAATGGAAACTGCATAAATCAATAAATAGTTCTATTAGATCTGATAAGGCTCGTGTATTACTTTGGAAATCCTAGTCCGAGTGATGGTATACTCCTTTATGAACATTTACATTTTCTCTCCGCCCACCTAGTCTGATTGACAGCTCCTGAGTTTCCCTCTTCTTTGTTGCTGAGATCTCACACTGCTCAGTGCAAGTTGCAGCTGTCAGTCAGACCTGGGGGGTGGAGACTGGAGACACTTAGACTCATGAGCTTGCTCAATAAACATCTGGAAGAATGCACAAATGTTCATCTCAGTTTTAGAATTAGACAGTAATTTTAACATGGATATTCAAAGTAAGTACAAGAGCTTCATCAAGTCTAAGAGAGCAGCTGCCACCGAAGCAAATAGGGTCATGGGATGCATTAGAAGAGGTCTGGGGACACGAGATGAAAACATAATTTTCCCTGTGTACAAATCACTCATCAGACCACACTTGGAGTATTGTGTGCAATTTTGGACGCCGGTGCTCAAGAAAGACATTACTGAACTTGAAAGGGTTCAAAGGCGGGCTACTAAAATGATAAATGGAGTTGGTTCACTACAATACCCAGAAAGGTTATCAAAATTAGGTCTATTTACTTTAGAAAAGAGAAGACTTAGGGGAGACCTAATATATATATACAAGTATATCAGAGGGCAATACAGAGATCTCTCCAAAGAACTGTTTGTACCAAGGACTGTGACAAGAACAAGGGGGCATTCTCTTCGTTTGGAGGAAAGACAATTTCTGCACCAGCATAGAAGAGGGTTCTTCACGGTAAGAGCAGTGAGGCTCTGGAATTCTCTTCCTGAGGAAGTGGTGATGGCCAACTCACTGAATGAATTTAAGAAAGGAATGGATGCTTTTTTTTGCCTTCCCCAGGATCAACAATGCAGAACAGCTGCACTAAAAATAGGCTGAACTAGATGGACATAAGGTCTTTCTTCAGCCTTCAAAACTATGCTACTATGTTAAATAACACATGAAGGTTATATAGTTAATAATGACAGATCTGAATTATAACTGTATCTTCAAGTAAACTTTACAGAATGAACTGTTATATGTGTACATGAGGAATAACACTATTTCTGCAAATTATTTAAATAGTATCTTGCCTTTTCACAAGATTTTCACTCTGCAGGCTCTATCTTTTAATTTGCAATTGACTCTGAGCTGGTGGGAGGTGTCTAGCTGCTATGATCTTTCACATACACAGCATAGCGCATAGAGATGGATTCCAGCTCATCATTCCATAGCACACAGGCATGTTGTGAAGACTTTTGACCTGGCTTCTGAGTTTGGGCTCCCTCTGGTGGTTGCTGCTGGTAATGGAGCTGGTCTGGCTGACAGTAGTCAATCACCTGAGCAGGATGATTGGAGGTCAGGTATTACAGACTGGAGTAATTTAAGTGAGCAACCTTCCCTCAGCTCTTGCCAGTGATTTGGTTTTCTTCCTGAGCATTTTGGAAGTTTGCTTGCCTCCTGCTTTGTTATGCACCTTTCAGATAAGTTATTTGTCTGCTTGAATCTATTTGCATTTGATCCATTTTTTGCTTTTTTCTGAATTCTGCCTTGCTTGCGTGAGTCCAGCCTGGTTCCCTGCTGGGACCTGTGCTGGACTCTGTTTCATTTGCCACAGCTCATGTCAGTCTTTGCAGTATTTCTAATCCCCTGTTATTTCAGTATCTTTTGTTTGCGTCCCATCACACCAGAGTTCTGATTTAGTGGGGGAGAGGTCGTGTGGCCTCAGTATTTTTGCATATCAGACGTGTTGGAATTTTTCTTAGGGTTTTTTGCATGATTGCAGACAGTATCCTTTCCTGTCCTATTCTATCTAGACAGTTTGGGCCCCATCATTTGCTTACTCTATTCTCTGCCTGTGTCTGTTCCTCATCTTGTCTCACCGGCAATATATGTTCGGGGGCTATCTATTCCTTTGGGGGCCTACTCCGTGGCAGTTTAGCTTTCCCCTTTCTCTCTTTAGGCTTAGTTAATTCTTTGGCTGTGAGCGAGGCGTCTAGGGCATCGTAGGTACGTCCCACGGCTAATTCTAGTTGTGTTGTCAGTTTAAGAGTCTGCAATCTACTAAGTTACCAACCTCTCTGGTTATCTGGTTGCATCGCTTATTCCCCTGTTAACCTCCTCAGTTACCTAATCATAACACAGACAGTAGCAGCAGCATGAGGAACATTATATAACAGTATTGAGCTGTTTGAAAGTGAACCTAACTATTGGGTGAGGTAACAGACTTGTTAGAAAGCTCAGCATGATTTTTCTGTGTCTCTCTCCGCTTTATTCCTCACTCTGCTTCCCATTCCTCCTCCCCCTTCTGCATAAAGTACAATAGAAGTGGTAACCTGACACCTGCCTGCCCTGGCAGTACATCTTGCTCCTATTTTTACATAGTGGATGAGGAATTCAAGAAGCAAGGGGAGGCAAAGAGATGGCTCACAAAGGGAGAAAGCAGGTTTCACTGATAAGATAAATTCCAAAGCTTATTATAGACCCTTGTATTTTTGAACTATGCAGAATTTATTGAAAATGCAATTCCCATTGATTACTTATTGTTGATACTGTAGACATATATTAGAACCTACAACAGGAAAATGAGAACAGTGTGTGGATGAGCACATGGGACTCGAAGTACTATACACTAAGTGGATCCTAAACAGGCTCAACGCCATCAGGGGAGGAGAGCTGTCTAGTGTTAGGGGTCAGGTTCCCTGCTGGAACTGTTACAATGGAAAATATAGTAATGCCATCAGCATTGTACCCCCAAAAGAGAATAATAGCAATCAATAGTGTGCCAAGTGTATAGAAAACATTTGTAAACTATGGAAGATGCACAACTGAAGAAAGATGGTTCCAACCAGACCTGACAGACTGTACAGAAGGAAAACCTCAGCAGAAACTGTATTGTGAATGACAGAAAGTTTTCTAGGGGGCAAAATACTGGCTGGAGAGTTGGAGTCCTTTATTATGGGTCTAGAAGGGGATATTTTTCCTAGTGGAGATTACCAGCTGGTGTAAGGGGTCTTGAAGGTCGCACAATTCTTTTGAATACATTTTAAGCTTGTAATATGCCTTAGGCATAAGCCAGGGTCACGCTTATAGACTTCATGACTTATAGGGCAGCTGCCTCTGATATTACTGTAGATATTAGCATTAGACAGCTTCCTTTCTTCTGGAGGGGCGCTAATTTGCATTCCTTATTAACGGAGGATATTACCTAGTCTATAAGTCTCTATGTACCAGCTGGCCATCACCACAAGAAGAAACACACACTTACTAAATTAAAAATATCAAGGATGCATGAGGAACCAAAACTGTTCTAAGGGTGAAGAATGGACCGAGGGATGAGACTCATGGAAGGTTAGTGATGTTTGGTAATAATCCATTAAGTACATGTCCAGCAGGATTAGCCTCTCAAGGTTCATCTACTCTTTCCAAGCATACATGAAAATCTATTTTATTTTTCTCCCAATGTGAACTTTTTTTTTTTTACTTTATTTTTTGCAGAAGTATCTGGTGACGCCAACTCTGTGCCTGCTTTAAAACTGCCATTATATGATTACAGCAAATTGCAGTGTTTGAAAATCACGACTTGCGGTAGCATTTATTTTGCAGGTACCTGATGGAAATCTAACGTGATTGGGAAAAGTAGTGTTATTTAGATGTCATCCTTTACATGTCACCCCATAGTCTTATGTAACATCACAAAGATCAATTAGTAAACTGACTGTGGAGCATCGTACTCCGGAAGGCTTTTAGCTCAAGACTGGAATGTGAAACGCCAATCTTGATAAAATTCCTGCTATGTTCTCAACCTGTGGTACGTGTCTGTCAAAGGGCACATGCCTCGTCTCTAGGCGGTGTCAGTGCTGTGCACATATCTTGCTGATATTTATTATTGGGGTCACTTTGCTTAGGAATCAAGAGAAGGACTGGTATAGAGCACCATTTTTAAAGGGTTTATCCAAGACTGCATTTTTCTTTTACTATTGGCCTAAAAACTAGCATGCAGATAAGTGCTACCCACCTGCCTGTTGTGCCTGGCACCGATTTATGCCGGCACAGAGTGGTCACAGACCGCTCCGGCCGGGTGGCTTCCGCTGACGTCACACCAACAGAGAAGTGGTTTCTTATTCGCTTTCTTCTGTTGATGGGTCATGACTGCCAACATCACGGTGACTGACAGCTGTCTCCCCACTACATAACTGCGGGACCCGATTGTCAAACTGCATGACAATGGCAGTCACACCGCCCCATCGACAGAGGAAAAATAAGAGAAAGAGTTCCTTCTGCCAACAATGAGCAGCCGAATCTCCGGCAGGAGTGGTTAAACCAGTCCTTGAGAGAGGTGCCAAACTTTAAGACTTGATAAAATGATAAAATTGGAGGAAATAATTGCAGCAAAGCCTCAAGCAAAACTGACTTAAAATTTGTCTCAAGGTCAACATTGCCTATAGGCAAAAAATTCCATTTTAATAAAATTCCTTACAGAAAAAAATGAACATTTGCACCCGTCTAAACCATTATTTTTCCATTGTAATATTTTTCAACTTGGATTCCTTTATGTTTCTACACTAAGTTAGTTTAATGAAACATGTTGGACCAGGGATTAAATCTTGTCTGTTTGTGGATCTAGAAAGGGAAAATGGCAGTTGTTATGGCTACATCACAGCTTGGGTCACATTTTCATTTACAAATTAACAGAGCAGATCACAAGTCATACTCTTATCATGATAGCTGTATGTGCCATACAAATATTAAGGTCAGATTTGCTGCCAACACAAACTTCGCTCTACTACAGTATGGCTCATTCTATTAGTTCAAATACTGTTTTGGCCATATAGTTTTTCAACTCTGTTCAAACTTGGGAAAGTGGGATTTAGATGTGTCGCCAACAGAGTCATAGACTTTATCAAATGATGTCCATCAAACATGAAAATTTAGACTTTGAAGTTATACATCTGTCTTTCAAGTTGTAAGGAATAGAATTTGGGCTTTTGTTTCTAAATTTAAAAAATGGATAAGCCAAAAAAAACCCTCAAATGGAGTCTAAAGTGTGTGCAAAAATGTGTTAGGCAGAACTGTGCAAAGGTTCTAGGCAGGTGGTAAAGAAATGGTGCAAAGTAACAATGCTTCAAAAATAGAAGTGTTAATAGTTTATCCTAGTTACTCAAAATACAAAGTGAATAAATAAAAGAAAAATTAAATAAAATTTAAATATTTGTGTGATCCCCCATGTCCTTCAAAACAGCATCACTGCTTCTAGGTTTAACTGGTACAAAGTTGGTATTTTGGAGGTTTGGAATCATGTGTGTGAGTGACCAAACTGGGGATCATGATCATCATTATCAAATTTAGGTTAACAAGCAGTAATTAACTGAAAGAGAAACAGCTGTGTAGGAGGCTTAAACTGGGTGAAGAATAGAGTTGAGTGACTATCTTTGGTTCCTCATTTATTCGGCAAGCTATGGCGCTTGCCGAATAAGCTACAGCGGGAACCCGGCTTCCTGGATCACGCCGGCTGAACAGCTGATCAGCGCCACAGCTGCATCTGTCACGGCTGTGTGACACTCACAACACATGCATGGAGTTTTCAGTGTGTAACTATTATTATAAAGTAAATTAAGGTTGACAAGCTTCAGTAATAAGAATTGATGTTTTTGGCATTGAAATGGGCACTGTAGGTGTGTTTACTGTCCTCCACTCCATGCCAACTTTGTTTCCCCATTGACTTGCATTGGGTTTTGCGTTTCAGTCAGCCTCCGACTTTTCCCTATAGTCGGCCGATTTCGTTCGACCCAACTTTTGAGAGAGTCGGGTTTCATGAAACCCGACTCAACCCTAAAAAAGGCAAAGTCGCTCACCTCTAGCGACACATCTAAATCCCGCTTTCCCTGGTTTCAGTGGAGTCGAAAACTATATGGCCAAAACATTATATGAACTAATAGAATGAGACATACATTAGTAGAGCTAAGTTTGTGTTGGCAGCAAATCTGACATTTGTATGGCACATACAGCTATCATGATAAGAGTATGACTTGTGATCTGCTTTGTTAATTTGGAAAAGAAAATCTGGGGCACCCATGTGACCCAAGGTGTGATGTAGCCATAACAACTGCCATTTTCCCTTTCTAGATCCACAAGCAAACAAGATGTATTTCCTGACATATATACAATCCATACACAGATATAAATCTGGCAGAGACTTTCTCCATGTTGGAAACACCTGACTGCTCTGATTAGCTGTTTATAGGAGAGTCGGCAGAGATAACCTTGTCCTTTGGTCTTGTAGGGAGGTTGAACCGACAGATAGATCTGCCTGTAGGAAGGGGCAGAGGGGTAGCGCAGTGTAAGTTCGAAAGCGCTGAGATAAAGAGAAAGGGGTGCTGTGTTGTAGTTTGACCATTAGAGGGCAGTGGGGAGTGTAGGAGTTTGACTGTGTAACTGCCATTGGTCAAAGAATCTGTCAGGTGATAGTGGGCGGAGCTACCAGGACTGGGAGTATAAGAGGTTGAGGGAAGGTTCTGGAAAGTCCAGTCAGCCATTGGAGCTCACTAGTAAGGAGGTTCTGTTGTAGAGAGAGAGACGGTAGAAAGGCTCCACAGAGCAACTGACAGTTGTGACAGTCACAGGGGGTGGCCCAAAGGACAGTAGCCGCAGACGTAGACGGACTGAGGGTACCAAGCGGACGGCGTACTTGGAATGGTGAAGCACTGCGGTGGATAGGCCTAGGGCAGCCACAGTGAGAAGAGCCACAAAGGACACCATGACTATGTAAATAAGAAGTGAAGGTACCCGGGTCTGTGAATAAAAGAAGTGCGAAATTCCTGTGGTGAATTGCGGTGGTCGTCAGTGAGGCGGCCAATAAAGATGGACCTGTTGAATACAACCCTTGTCTCAGTCTCGTGTCTGTCAGAGGCAAGAAGTGGGTCACCCTCCATCCCTTTTGGTTACACTCTCTCACCTATCCTACAGTCTCATAATAGACTGATCTGTAGAGATCACTTCTCAGTAATCATCACTATCATCAAGGTGCAGACTGGGACTGAAATTCAGCCCTGGCATTTGAAATCACACAGGCCCATGCTGTCCTCGTCCCCAAGCACCAGATGAGATATATTACTAATATTACCCTGGATGGAGGAAAGCAAGATTTACTGCGAGCCCAATATTTCTAATGTTACCCGTGAGTTGCTGGGGTACATGACTTTGTGCTCTATCACATCTCTTAACAGTGTGAGTGTCTTGATAACACCGATTCTGTTAACAACGTAGCAGACAAGGCAGCCCATGACCAGACAGGCCCTTCTGGCATTTGCCAGAATTGCCTGATGGCCAGTCCGGCCCTGCTGTCATCACAAGCAGGGTTACAATGGGAGGTAACATAACTCAAGATCTGCCATTCCCAATAGATGTATATTTACCAACTGTGTAGGGATTTCCCAGGACCCCCGACCTCAAGGCATGGTGTTTATTTAATAGTGGGTGTTCTGGTTTGCGGTTACTCCTACAAGGGGCTAGGGAGTGATTGTGGTGGGACTTATCCTGAGAAACAGCAGAGGAAAAAGCTGGCAACCGTGTATGTGATGGTCACAGCTCACCACCTCCGTCCTCTGCCTTATTCCAGAACATAACCACTACACTTCCCCATGGAAGTCAGCGAGTCATCTCCAAATTATTGCTTCCTGCAATCCAAGTGACTGCTGCAAAGCAAATCTCCAAATGCTGTAAACAGCAGCTTATGATAGATGACCGCCTCCATAATCACGTATGGAAAACTGCATGCAAAAAATCCACAATCGGAACCAAACAAAATATAAAAGAAAAAGGGAACAAAATAAAAAGAAATAAAACTGATGAAAAAAATACCAGTATTATGTTTTAACTGGTAAAAAGAATAGGTGATACATTCCTCTTAAATACGATGTGCATGGAATAAGCCCCAGATATGTTTCTTTGTAACCTTCTAGACAGTCATAAGTGAAAAAAAAAAAATATTTTGATTTTACATATCGCCTTGGTGTATTGATAGGGTATAATGTCCATCCAGCCGTCATCCACCACCTAATCACTGCCATTATAATCAAATGTCGGAAAATACAGACGTTTCCCAGCAGCAGCATCCAGCGGAATGAAGTCCTCACCCTACACCCAACCCCAATGCAATAAACCCAAGTCACGTTTCGAATCGCTCCGGCAGCTTTCATACATTAGGAAGTATTCAGATAAACAGAGGGATTTGTTTACGAGCTGTAGCGGTGGAAATCGCAGGGTGGGAGGCTGTATTTCTGAGGGTCTGATCATTAGGAGCTCATTCCATATTCATTCTAACAGCATCAATCATTGTGCTCCAATCTGATATTCATGGGAAAGTCTCACTTGTAGGGGTTTATTGCAGCAGTAATCACGAGACGGGAGTGTTCGGTCTTGCTCTCCGACTGCTTATCGGCACATAGCAAATTCTCCCGGAGACAACCCTCCTCAGTCCATGCTCCAGCTACACATCGGGATGTGCTTCCAGTGAGACACAACATTACAACATCACACGTGCACTTCCAGTCAATATTCTCCATTTGAGATGATTCAACCTTAAAACAAAAAAAAAGTATCTATCCCATTGATTTTTCGCAGGCGAATCAACCGGATTTGCAACATATCTAGAACCTGGCAAATCGATTCTATCATTTTGATAGATGGAGGAGATGCTTTAACAGGTACAGGATGCAGTCCGACCACTGGAAGGTTTACAGCTTTCTGTATACCCAACTTTCAAATTAATTTTACACAAATATCTCCAATGCATCTAAAATGAAGCAAATAGGTATCCTGCCGTTTTGGGTTTACAACCCCTATGTGGACCTAAGTTTCATCGTTAAAAGAGAATCTGTAAGCAGGATTTCACACTCCAAACTATTTATATAGGCAAGTGTGGTGAAATTGCAAAAAAAAGTGCACTTCCACAGTTTTTTTTTTTTTTTTTACTATGTTCACTAAATGCTAAAACTGACCTGCCATTATGATTCTGCAGGTTATTATGAGTTCACAGACACCTGTAGGGAAGGTGACCTGACGGACGGACTTGTCAGCAAGTAAGAAGGAGGGTTTGCACATTTTAGGCAGATAGCAGTTATGACAGTGGGAAAACAGCTAGGAAAGTGTAGGTGACGTGCAGTACCTGGGGTTGACCACAAGATGGCAGGGAGGAGTGTGAGTTCAGGACTTGACAGCAGCTTAGGGCTTTAGAAACCGTTGGTCATGGGGGGCGGAGTTACAGGGAACCGGGAAAGTTATAAATTTGACAGGAGGGTTCCAGAAAGTTCCAGTCCCCAGGGGGAGCTCAAGTGACAGGAAGACTGTGACAGTTGGTGCACTGTGAGGAGAACCCAACCAGGGGACTGAGGAGAGAGAAAGTTAGGGGGGTGGTCCTGACATGAAGTACCGGAGTGTAGACGAGGCTCCAGGTGTGGGACACCATATTGGGAACGACGATTGACCAAGTGAATTACTGTTGGTGTACAGGCCTAAGGCAACCACAGTGACGGAGCTGTCAGAGCGTTCCTAAGTGAAAAGGGATGGTGTGAATATATATGTCTCAGGTGACAAGTACGTTGTGTCGAAGTGTGCTGTAACCGGAGGGCCTTGAAGAGGATTGTGGTGTGCTGCAAGGCCGTCAGGCGGACAGCGAGTGAATAAACTTGAACCTGTTGCACCCTAAATCTGCCTCCATCCTGTGTCTATACGTCACTGCGCAGTATACAGAGGGTCCGGACCACCCCCCAGCCCGGCCCACTGACCCTACACACCAAACATGTCTAGGTTCTTTTTTATTTTAAGCAGTGAAAAAAAATTCAAAGTTTATTAAAAAAAAAAATAGGCACCATTTTCCGACACCCGTAGCGTCTCCATTTTTGGTGATCTCGGGTTGCGTGAAGGCTTATTTTTTCCACACAGAGCTGACATTTTTATTAATACCATTTAGGTGCAGATACGATCTTTTGATAGCCTGTTAGGCTGGTTTCACATTAGCGCATTTTCAGCGCGCGCACGGCCGGGGGTAGCTCCGCCCCCGAGCCGGCTCTCTGCCCGGCGTGCCCGCCCCTTGCTTGTAGCGCCGCCTACTAGCGGACAGCGGCGCCTGCGATCGGCGCACCCTATCTTTAGCATAGGGTGCGCAGATCGTGCGCAGGCCGTGCGCTAGTTGCGCTTTGACCTGTGCTGCGCACTTTTGACGGTGCGCCGTGCGCGCCAAAATCCGAAAAGTTTGATTTTGGCGCGCACGGCGCACCGTCAAAAGTGCGCAGCACAGGTCAAAGCGCAACTAGCGCACGGCCTGCGCACGATCTGCGCACCCTATGCTAAAGATAGGGTGCGCCGATCGCAGGCGCCGCTGTCCGCTAGTAGGCGGCGCTACAAGCAAGGGGCGGGCACGCCGGGCAGAGAGCCGGCTCGGGGGCGGAGCTACCCCCGGCCGTGCGCGCGCTGAAAATGCGCTAATGTGAAACCGGCCTTATTGCATTTTAATGCAATGTAGCGGCGACCAAAAAATGTAAATCTGGCGTTTAGCCTTTTTTTTCTCGTTACGCTGCTTACGGATCAGATTAATAATTATTTTACATCAATAGATCGGACGATTCTGAACACGATGATACCAAATATGTGTATATTTGATTTTTTTTTACTGTTTTATTTTTAAAAACTTTTTTTTACCTTTTGGCATGCTTCAATATTCTCCATGGTAGACTAGAAGCTGTCATAACTCATAACCCGATCGCCTCTGCTACATACAGGTGATGATCAAATCCCCTGTGTGTAGCAGAAATGCTCACTTGCTATGAGCGCTGACCACCGGGCGGCGCTCTCAGCAATCTGGTAATGACAACCATAGAGGACTGCTGGAGAACTCTGGTTGTCAAGCTGACCCATCAGTAACCCGCGATCATGTGACGGGCTCACCGACGGGCAGGATTAAGGACACACTTCCAGTAAAGAGGAGTTAAATGCTGCTGTCAGAGATTGACAGCGGCATTTAAAATGAACCTCTCACCAGGATTGTGCACAGTAACCTACAGACAGTGTCAGGTCAGTGCCATTATACTGATTACAATGATACCTTGGTTGATGTAATCCGTCTCGTGGTTGTTTCTTAATCTTCATTTTCCGTTTTGTGTTAATGATATGCTCATGTCCTAAGGCGAGGTTGGGGTATGTGGTGCTCTGATTGGATATTCATAATGCAGACTGCTGACAGGTCACTGATCCCTCACTGACCTGCCCCCTAATTTACATAATGAGTACCTAACATACTGAATAAAAAAAAAACGCTTCTGCAGGCAGGTACCGACCATGGCACCTGCGCTGCAGCATAGTCACATGGTTACTGTGCACTTAATCCCTTTTGAAGATTTACTTGAGCGAGGCAAAAAAAAGAAAAGTAATTTTGAAAATGGCACCCGCCGCGCCTGCACAGTAGCAACTATCGGTCTGCATAGAGATCCAATAGCTGCAGTTATGCTCACATGTGCCCAGAAAGGTGCGGGCTCAGTACCGGAGGCCGCACCAACAAGGGAGTGTCCGACATTGGCGTACTATTACGCCCAATGTCGGAGAAGGGTTAAAAGAGAAATTCAGCCATACCTTCACATGGCCAGAAAAATTAACATTTGAATTAAATTAATATGCAAACGAAGCTAAAAAAATATTTGAAGATCTGAAACCACTGTCTTTCCAGCTCTATTCCTTGCTCAGCTCCACATCCTCCTGCATGACAGCCTCTGTGCTGTAGAAAATGAAATGGAGGGGACACCAAGTGCAATAGGGTCTTTTTCGAGGGAGGTATAGGACGTTAAGTGAAAAAAATAGGGAACTACTCAACTATTTGTGTTTTATTAACTCACAATAAAGGATTCAAGAATGATCAGCTGCTGCAGCACCTACGGAATGGGAATTCTGTTTTACCAAACTATTGGTGGAAGAATGAGTGTGGTAGTCCGCTCTGCTGTTGTGGATGCTGAGAAACCAAGTATAGTGTGGTTCTCCTGAGAAAGAAGTTGGTTCAACTTCGAAACGCACAGAGAATAAGCCTCTTGAGTCCATCATGCTGTTTTCTTGGCATTCACATTGGCGGTGCGGACTACCACCCCCATTTTCCCACCAATAGCCTCTATGCTGTGTGACTTCAAGCAAAGGAACCATCATTTAAGGAGCAGGATGAGGCAGCTCTTGGCGGGAAATAGAGCTGGAGTAACAGAGACTTCAGATCTACCATAGGTCTGCAGCCCAATTTACATATCAAGGCAATTACAATAGGAAGGTGACATTAACCCCTTATTACCCCATATGCCACCGCTACAGGGCAATGGAAGGAGAGAGGGTAAGTGCCAGAATTAGTGCATCTTACAGATGCGTCTTTTCTGGGGTGGCTGGAGGCAGATTTTTTTTTAGCCAGGGGGGCTCAAACAAAATGGTCCTTCTCTTGGCTATTAATATCTGCCCTCAATCACTGGCTTTCCCTCTCTGGCAGAGAAAATTGTGCGTGAGCCCACACAAGTTTTTTCTGTGATTTAATCCTTTAATTTAAAACCACCAGCTCCAAATTTTAACACACATACACTACTAACATTATTAGTGAGGGACATATATAAATCTAACAGATACACAATGGTTTACTGTATGTAAACCATGTCTCATATCTTGTCGGGTTCTGTAATGATTTTACAGAAGCCGACAATTGAACTTCCACCTTTTCTGCTATCTCTTTGAAATATAAATATATATATATATACTGTATATATATATATGTGTGTCAATGAAATATATATATCTCTATACATAAAATTGAATGTGTGTGTGTCACCAACCAATCACAAAGCATCTTTCATTTCACCAGCGCTGTTTAAAAGAAGCTGAGCTGGTTGGTTGCTATGAGCATCAGTTTTCTTTGCAACAATCAATAAGCATCTCTCATTTCACCAGAGATGTTAAAAGAAGCTGAGCTGTGATTGGTTGCTATGAGCAACAGTTTTCCCAACTCAACAACACCTCAGCAAACACTGAAAAGGTGGGAGAAATCTAGCGTCCCCGGAAATATTAGCTCACAGCCATTGTCTGCCCCCCAGAAAGGAGCACACACCCTCTCCCATGCCCATATCCCCATCACACATCCTCCATCCCCATAGGCACATCTTCCCTCTAAAAGGGATCTCCAGTATGGAAGTTAGGGCAAATCCCTCAGCGCTCTGATTCGGACCTCAGGGTCTCTTAAAGGGGTCCACGGTTTGGAAGTCAGGGCAACTGCCTTCAAATGCTCTGGTACTGACTCCAGGCCTCTATTAAAGGGATCATTGGTATGGAAGTCAGGGCAAATCCATTGAGCGCTGTGGTTCTGACCCCAGGCCTCTTAAAGGGATCATTGGTATGGAAGTTATGGCAGTTCCACTCAGCGCTCTGATTCTGACCCCAGACCCCTCTTAAATGGATCCCCGGTATGGAAGCGAGGGCAAATCCACTCTGTGCTTTGGTACCGACCCCAGACCTCTCTTAAAGGGAATCTGTCACCCCTTTTTTGAGATATCATATAATGATATCATTCAATTGTGTGTCACATAAGGATTCTCTTAGTACTTTTGCTTCCCCCTGACCCCGCACCTTTCATGCATAAATACCTTTTTTATATCGGTTCAGATGTATGTAAACTGCCATGGTCCGGTCCCCTGGGCGGGGCTTATTCAACTGCTCCCCCCCTCCCTGTCGTGCTCTATGCATTTCTTCTTGTATATGATATCTCAAAAAAGGGGTGACAGATTCCCTTTAAAGGGATCTCTGGTATGGAAGTTAGGGTAAATCCCTCAGCGCTCTGATTCTCACCACCCCAGGCTTCCATTAAAAGGATCCCTGGTATGGAAGTTAGGGCCATTCCGCTCAGCGCTCTGGTTCTGACCCCAGGCTGACGGGATGATGTGGGATATTAGGGGTAGTAGTCTGATGACTCTGGCTGACGGGATGATGTGAGATATTAGGGGTAGTAGTCCGGTGGCTCTGGCTGACGGGATGATGTGGGATATTAGGGGAAACAGTCTGGCGGCTCTGGCTGAAGGGATGTTGTGGGATATTAGGGGAAGTAGTCTGGTGGCTCTGGCTGATGGGATGATGTGGGATATTAGGGGGAGTAGTTCGGTGGCTCTGGCTGATGGGATGATGTGGGATATTAGGGGTAGTAGTCCGGCGGCTGTGACGGGATGATGTGGGATATTAGTGGAAGTTGTCCAGTGGCTATGGCTGATGGGATGATGTGGGATATTAGGGGGTAGTAGTCCGGTGGCTTTGACAGATGATGTGGGATATTAGTAGTCCAGTGACTCTGGCTGACAGGACAACGTGGGATACTAGGGGTAGTAGTCCAGTAGCTCTGGCTGATGGGACTATGTGGGATACTAGGGGTAGTAGTCCGGTGGCTCTGGCTGATGGGACGATGTGGGATACTAGGGGTGGTAGTCCAGTAGCTCTGGCTGACGGGATGATGTGGGATATTATAGTGAATGTGGCTATGTGGAGTGGGCGGGGCTATACACTCAGCTTTATATATATAGATATAATCATTATAATTTGTTATAACTAACCGTAGTTAGTTACTATGCCTGGGCAATGGCAGGCTCTTCAGCTAATATATATATATTATATACATATATATATATATCTACACTGCTCAAAAAAAAGGGAACACTAGACACTCTTACTGAGCAGACACATGGATGTTAGTGACCTTCCTATCATTTCTACCTGTTGTTTAATCCATTGGCACAACAGCAGGAGAAATTGAATCACAATCAGTGTTGATTTCACAGAAGTGTGACTGACTTGGAGTTTTGTTGTTTATGCTCCCTTCATTTTTTTGAGCAGTATATATACAGTGGGGCAAAAAAGTATTTAGTCAGTCAGCAATAGTGCAAGTTCCACCACTTAAAAAGATGAGAGGCGTCTGTAATTTACATCATAGGTAGACCTCAACTATGGGAGACAAACTGAGAAAAAAAAATCCAGAAAATCACATTGTCTGTTTTTTTTTCATTTTATTTGCATATTATGGTGGAAAATAAGTATTTGGTCAGAAACAAGCAATCAAGATTTCTGGCTCTCACAGACCTGTAACTTCTTCTTTAAGAGTCTCCTCTTTCCTCCACTCATTACCTGCAGTAATGGCACCTGTTTAAACTTGTTATCAGTATAAAAAGACACCTGTGCACACCCTCAAACAGTCTGACTCCAAACTCCACTATGGTGAAGACCAAAGAGCTGTCAAAGGACACCAGAAACAAAATTGTAGCCCTGCACCAGGCTGGGAAGACTGAATCTGCAATAGCCAACCAGCTTGGAGTGAAGAAATCAACTGTGGGAGCAATAATTAGAAAATGGAAGACATACAAGACCACTGATAATCTCCCTCGATCTGGTGCTCCACGCAAAATCCCACCCCGTGGGGTCAGAATGATCACAAGAACGGTGAGCAAAAATCCCAGAACCACGTGGGGGGACCTAGTGAATGAACTGCAGAGAGCTGGGACCAATGTAACAAGGCCTACCATAAGTAACACACTACGCCACCATGGACTCAGATCCTGCAGTGCCAGACGTGTCCCACTGCTTAAGCCTGTACATGTCCGGGCCCATCTGAAGTTTGCTAGAGAGCATTTGGATGATCCAGAGGAGTTTTGGGAGAATGTCCTATGGTCTGATGAAACCAAAATGGAACTGTTTGGTAGAAACACAACTTGTCGTGTTTGGAGGAAAAAGAATACTGAGTTGCATCCATCAAACACCATACCTACTGTAAAGCATGGTGGTGGAAACATCATGCTTTGGGGCTGTTTCTCTGCAAAGGGGCCAGGACGACTGATCCGGGTACATGAAAGAATGAATGGGGCCATGTATCGTGAGATTTTGAGTGCAAACCTCCTTCCATCAGCAAGGGCATTGATGATGAAACGTGGCTGGGTCTTTCAACATGACAATGATCCAAAGCACACCGCCAGGGCAATGAAGGAGTGGCTTCGTAAGAAGCATTTCAAGGTCCTGGAGTGGCCTAGCCAGTCTCCAGATCTCAACCCTATAGAAAACATTTGGAGGGAGTTGAAAGTCCGTGTTGCCAAGCGAAAAGCCAAAAACATCACTGCTCTAGAGGAGATCTGCATGGAGGAATGGGCCAACATACCAACAACAGTGTGTGGCAACCTTGTGAAGACTTACAGAAAACGTTTGACCTCTGTCATTGCCAACAAAGGATATATCACAAAGTATTGAGATGAAATTTTGTTTCTGACCAAATACTTATTTTCCACCATAATATGCAAATAAAATGAAAAAAAAAACAGACAATGTGATTTTCTGGATTTTTTTTTCTCAGTTTGTCTCCCATAGTTGAGGTCTACCTATGATGTAAATTACAGACGCCTCTCATCTTTTTAAGTGGTGGAACTTGCACTATTGCTGACTGACTAAATACTTTTTTGCCCCACTGTATATATATATATATATATATATATATATATACAGTATATATATGTATATATATACCTATATACCTATACTATGTATGTGCATACATGTATTCTATCTATCCTATCTTAACCTGTCAGTGTGATTTTACAGTACACCGCACTGAATTGCCAGCTTTTCTAAAGGACACCGATGGGTATTTCTCGCAAGTCACACACATGGTCTGTGTGTAATCCATTTTTTTCTTGCCCCCATAGAATTGCATTAGCGAGTCTCGGCCGAGATACATTGGAAATCGCAGCATGCTGCGATTTCTCTTGCAAGTATAATACGGGCAAGAAAAAAACGGATGATGGGAGCTGCCCCATAGATTAACATAGGTCCGAATGCTATGCGATTTTTTCTCGCATAGCACTCGTCCGTATTTCTCTCTAGTGTGACTCAGGCCTAAAAGTGTGTATGGTAACTGATCTGACTACACAGGGTTTGTATGTTGTCTGTTACCATAGAGACACATGCCTCCACACGGAAGCTGTAGACATATTTTTCCCAGTTGTTTTATTTTTCATTTTAGATTCATCACAGCAATGAAAAGCGTAGCTGTGAACACAATTATAGCCTTTAATTGAGCAAGCAAGGAAAATGATGCATTCAGAAATGTCTTGACCCTTTTCTTTGACCACTGATCTTGATATCAGCATGATCAATAGGAAAGTACAGGCACCAAATATGTCTTAGAAACACTTCAATCACATTGCTTACTGTCTACTATGTGACAAAAGAGTGCAAGTGCCCTAAGCAGATATCTACTGTCCACGATTGCACTAAAAACATCTTGATCATTCAAGTTCCACTAATAACAGGTTCGTTCCCAGGGAAAATCTACTTCAAGTCATACTCTGATAGATCATTGAGCTCTGTGAGAAGATATTGTCTTGGTAAAGTACATAAAACCCTTCATCATCGATGAAACATTTCCATAACTCAGAATGTCCAGCACACAGCGATATCTAAGGATTCCTCGAAGATGATGAAGAAGACGGAAAATGGATTTTGAGGGCCTCTTGCCGATGTAGCATAAAAATGTTTTGCAACATATTATTTCTAGTTTCCAAAAGTGGCGCAATAATTTTTTCCCCATCCTCGCCTCATTTGATAGTATCAGATCACACTATGCTGACAGTCCGATCAGAGTCCGATCAGAGTGTGATTTGCATAACTGACCCAATTCTCTTGGATGAGAGAATACTGTACACCATCGTCTGCTTCTGCCCTTATAAAGTAAAGTATATAGGTATGATGACTTAAAAGGGCTGTCCACTACTAGGCGACCCATTCTAAAGTGCTTGTGTATCCCAGCTAAAATAAGAAACAAATACATACCTCCTATACTGCCACAGCTCCCATAATGTCGGCACTTGTCTCCCATCCACTGAGTAGATACTGTCTCATGACCCAAACTCAACAGTCTCATATATGCCTATGAGGCTGCCAGGTTCCAATTAGGAGACTAGTGGATGGTCCATGCCTTGCAGTCTGTAACATTGGCATGTGAATCCGTGCAGAGGTCACTTTAGCATAAGCGTAATGTACATTCATTTCTGTGCCTAGGGTTTGAACGCTGCTGACTGGCATTATCAATTCTTTAGATATCTTTTCATATCCCTTTCCTGTTTTATGCAGTTCAATTACATTTTCCTGTAGATCCATTGACAATTCTTTTGCTTTCCCCATGACTCACAATCCAGAAACGTCAGTGGCTGGATGAAAGATGCAACAGTCTGTCTGGATCCCAGAAACTCACTCAGCTTTTATGCACACACACTGATTACAAACAAACAGGTCACAGATGAGGATGTTACCTTTAGTTGCCATTCAAACCCATTTGTGTCAACATCTGTGCATGTTATCATGTCAAAACACCAGGGTATGTAAACTTTTGATCAGGGTCATCTGGATGTTTTGGGTTGTCATTATAATTTAAAAAGAGAAAACGCATTAGTTTGACAATAAATGGCTTCACCCAACCACTAACCATGAGTGGAGAAAAAGTTTTGGTGTTATCATTCATATTCTCTAAAATAAGGGCCAAGAAAGCAAAAATTCTGCCGGGGTATGTAAACAATTGAGCACAACTGTATATCACAGTTGCAGTTACATAGTCTTGGCTTGATGACCAATCCAATGACCTGAACTAACAGCATCATAAGGATCCTAAATTCTGTTAATTCAGGTCATTAAAAATAATGAGGCAGAGGCCTGCTGCCTACTTACCGGTGTAGAAATAAGTCTATATTATGTTCTTATAAAATTAGCCTAAGAATTTTAGACAACCTGGAATAAATGCAAAGAGAACATTAAAAAAAACAGAAGTGACTATAGACTATAGCCATAGTAAACCTATGCACTTCTTGCAAATGTTAGCTTTCATCAGAATTATCAGCTGAAACTGTTATATTTGGGATATACTGCAACAATTATCTGCATGATCATCATCAACAGGTAGGATTACAGAAACAGAGAGCATGCAAATTAGAGAGGTCAAACAACAAAGCATTAAAGGGAACCTATCATCAGATTTTCCCAATATAAAGTATGGCCTCAATGTCTAAACCTGCTTTTGCAGCAAAAGACCTTTCATTATACTCATAGATGACACAATCCGGATAGATGGGTGTTTTTGATCTTAATCCGGTGCCTCCTCTGTTCTTGTGATTGTCCTCCTCCTTCCTTGCTTCATGGGAAGATGCACCCTACATCACCCACCAAGTGTCCCCCGTAGGACATTACCAACGGCAGGGCATAGTACTATAATGCGTATGCACCAGCTTTACCTACGGGTCATCTCATCAGTGCTGTTTGTCCTTTCCCGACGCATGAGCACTTCAGTACTTAGCTATACTCTGGGCAGGGCAGATAGTAGTGTGCTTGGGCAGGAAAACAATTGGGGCACAATGTGAATGACGTAAGACGTGTAATCCCCACGAAGTGGGGAAGGTTGACGACGATTGTAGAAAGAGAGGAGGCGCCATATCAAGACCAGAGGCGACCACCGGACCAGACCATGCTGTCTGTGAGTATAATAAAAGGTCTTTTTTTTGTGCCTTACAGAGGGAAATGGGGACATCTATACAGCATTCAGTATAAGAGGCCTGAAAAGTGTTACCCGTACTTCATATTGAGAAAATCTGGTCAGATGTTCCCTTTAGTTCCTCCACAGCATTAGCCTGCAGCTGTTGTATACTCCAATATGACCAAGCTGGGCATCCATGATTAATATTAAAGCAAAATTTCTTTAAGAGGTAGAAATCAAAGTTTCCTTAAAAAATAATCACATAAAGCTCCATATATTTAGATTGGTTTTTAGTACTATCTATACATACAGCATGTTCTGGCCATGACATATGGCAAGTACAAAATCCAATCTACATTTATTTGTCTGCAGCATAATAATGGAATCGTATTTGTGTCAAGATTTGTATTTCGGTAAATGGTAGTAAAAAATTCCCCTTGGCTCCCAGAAAGCAATGATTTTGGGATCCCGGGAGATTCAGACGGCATAGAGAAATACTTTGATTAGGTGTATGAATAAATCTCAAAAAACTGAGATTTAGGCATTAAATCTACTCCCTGCTGTGTCAGCATTTGATTGAAAACACATAGAGCAAGCTATATTGCAGCCTCAATAACATGTAAGCACTCAGCCATATAATAACTTTGCTTTTTTTAATGCTCGCTTCATTTTCCCGAGCATGTGTGTGCGAGCGTTCATGGTATTAAAGTTATTAATCTTCACCGCATAGCATACAAATACAAATATAGTCAGGGCTTCCTTTGGTGTAGGATAGAAACCACCAATCCACCAAGCTATGAGAGAGAAGAGTGGAACCAGTCACATGAATTATTCTATAACATGAATTTTGTGCACATGAGTTAAAGGAGACAAATTTTATAACCAAAGATAAAAGCAAATTACATTATAGAAAATGCAAACTGTCTTTTACATATAAGTAAAGAACCAGAGATGGGGGCAGCACTACTGCATTAAAAAGCGCATGGTTTGTCTTCTTCTCCTTCTCAGAGCTACTTGTATAAGGAGAGGTTTATCAGGCTACAGGAGATGCTTTTAAGGGAGTTCTAATAAGAAAACACGCATGTTACATACCTTAAAATTGTCACAAAGGTGTTGGGACTGTGGGCACTAACCAGGCCCCTAGAACTATGGGCGCCCTGGTCTATCCATGTCACCCAGATTACTCCTGAAGGTGGAGGCAGTGAGATCTCAGGCCTTGCATGCTCCTATATCTACCGTGATCTGTCACCTCCCCCACCCAGGGTACCTGAAATGTATAGAAACACACAAACCAGACAAACAAGGGAAGACGGACAGGGATAATTGAAAATACCAATCATATAAAATACACACACTGAACAACAGAATGGGATGCAAGGGACTTAAAGAAAGGAGAAACCAAATAGGAGAGGAGGATGATGTGCCCACAGAACTCCAAGCAGCAATCTCCTGAAAAATCTCCAAACACCAACTCCAATCACAAACTTCACATCCAACTCCAGGACCAGGCAGTAATAACTAACACTGGCAATCCTTAGGTGTCAGAGTCGAGCATATATAGCAGAGGAGTGGCCAACATTGAACAGCTGAGACAATCAAAGGAGGAAAGTTCCAGAAGCTTCAACTGAACAGAATAACCCCTGCACTGCCAGCAAGGAAAAAACTTGCACTGTTTAATACGATGGTCAAGTACTTCTAACCAGTGTAGGAGTATATGAAAACCAGACAGTCTTTGGCCCCTCTCTGTTGCGGTATCCTTGTGACAAAAAGTGTTATTTAAATGATTGTAGAAAGCAAAAATTTGGCAATTAACTTTTTAGGCTACGTTTCCATGTTGAGGTTCTGGTGAGTTTTTGATGTTGCATATTTTCTGCAAGATTTCTGCATCTATTACCTAAAATTACCTAAATTAGTTAACTTGTGTATTTTCATTGTCGTTTTTGAGTCAGTTCTTTTTCATGTGTGTTTATCGCATTTTTGTCTTTTTTTGGCATACTATGTCAAGCTGCTTTGTTTTTGACACTTCTTGGTATTTGGCTTTCACAAAACTTTATCAATATATTCATGCGTAGATAACAGGCATTTTTAGTGCTTTTCCACAGAAGAAACGTATTAAAAACTTACCATATTTTTTGGACTATAAGACGCACTCTTCCCAAAAAAATTTTTGGGGAAAACGTGGGGGGGTGTCTTATAGTCGGGTGATGATCAATCTGCACATGTGCCGCCTCCAGCGGCCATTTTCCCGGAGGCCACAGCATCAAGGAAATAGAAGTGCAGGGGCTCAGAGCTTTCACAAATTGTGGCTGGAGCCCCTCGCACCATCACACCAGTCGAAACAGGCTGGGATGAGAGCGAGATCATCAACCTGCAGCATCGGACCACCGGAAGAATTGCCCGACTCCTGCTGCCACCAGCGCTGCCAATTTACCCCGGGTAAGTTGAATTCAGGACTGTAAGACGGACCCCCATTTGACGCATCAATTTTTTTTTTCCATTTTCCATCTGAAAATTTGGGGTGCGTCTTATGGTCCGTTGTTTCTTATAGTCTGAAAAATACATGTGATTTTACCTGCAGTTTTACAACATCTAATGCAATTCTATAGGGAAAATACATACTGTAAAACTCATGGTTGTGGATTTCAAACAAGCAATAAAATGTCTCCTTAATGAAAATCCTCTTTGCGGTCAAGAACAAAGGGATTGTTACTGTTATTACTGTCTGGGTTAGGTTACTGGTCACCTATGCATTGCTGCTGACCTGAACTGCCAATCAAGCAAGAGTCCACCATGCCCAGCAAGCAAGAAGATGGAAGTTCTAAAGATACATGAAAAAAGTTCTCAACAGTCTTTTATGTCTTTCTCAATTTTTGGTTAACCCCTTCACTACCAAGGGTGGTTTGCACGTTAACTCCCGGGCCAATTTTTACAATTCTGACCACTGTACCTTTATGAGGTCATAACTCTGGAACGCTTGCATGGATCCCGGTGATTCTGACACTGTTTTCTCGTGACATATTGTACTTCATGTTAGTGTAAAATTGCATTCAAATAACTTGCGTTTATTTGTGAAAAAAATGGAAATTTGGCAAAAATTTTGAAAATTTCGCAATTTTCCAACTTTGAATTTTTATGCCCTTAAATCACAGCGATACGGCACACAAAAAACTTAATACATAACATTTCCCACATGTTTACTTTACATCAGCACAATTTTGGAACCAAAATTTTTTTTTGTTAGGAAGTTATAAGGGTTAAAAATTGACCAGCGATTTCTCATTTTTGCAACACCATTTTATTTTTAGGGACCACATCACATTTGAAGCCAAATATGATAGAAAATACCCAAAAGTGACACCATTCTAAAAACTGCACCCCTTAACGTGCTTAAAACCACATTCAAGAAGTTTATTAACCCTTTAGGTGCGTCACAGGAATTTTTTGAATATTAAAAAAAAATGAACATTTAACTTTTTTTCACAAAAAAAATACTTCAGGTTCAATTTTCTTTATTTTACCAAGGGTAACAGGAGAAATTGGACTGCAAAAGTTATTGTGCAATTTGTCCTGAGTACGCTGATACCTGATATGTGGGGGGGAACCACTGTTTCGGCGCATGGCAGAGCTCAGAATGGAAGGAGCGCCATTTGACTTTTTCAATGCAAAATTGGCTGGAATTCAGATCGGACGCCATGTCGCATTGTGAGAGCCCCTGATGTACCTAAACAGTGGAAACCCCCCAAGTGACCCCATTTTGGAAACTAGACCCCCCAAGGAACTTATCTAGATATGTGGTGAGAACTTTGAACCCACAAGGGCTTCACAGAAGTTTATAACGTACAGCGGTACAATTAAAAAATCATATTTTTTCCACAAAAATGATCTTTTCACCCCCAATTTTTATTTTTCCAAGGGTAACAGGACCCTAAAAGTTATTGTGCAATTTGTCCTGAGTACGCTGATACCCCATATGTGGGTGTAAATGACTATTTGGGCGCATAGCAGAGCTCGGAAGGGAAGCAGCGCCATTTGACGTTTTTGGCTAGAATTGAGATCGGACACCATGTCGCGATTGGAAAACCCCTGATGTACCAAAACAGTGGAAACCCCCCACAAATGACACCATTTTGGAATCTAGACCCCCCAAGGAACTTATCTAGATGTGTGGTCAGAACTTTGAACCCACAAGGGCTTCACAGAAGTTTATAACGTACAGCGGTACAATTAAAAAATCATATTTTTTCCACAAAAATGATCTTTTCACCCCCAATTCTTATTTTTCCAAAAGTAACAGGACCCTAAAAGATATTGTGCAATTTATCCTGAGTGTGCTGATACCCCACATGTGGGTGTAAACCACTATTTGGGCGCATGGCAGAGCTCGGAAGGGAAGCAGCGCCATTTGACGTTTTTGGCAGGAATTGAGATCGGACACCATGTCGCGTTAGGAAAGCCCCTGATGTACCAAAACAGTGGAAACCCCCCACAAATGACACTATTTTGGAAACTAGACCCCCCAAGGAACTTATCTAGATGTGTGGTGAGCAGTTTGAACCCCCCAGTGCTTCACTGAAGTTTATAACGTCCGGGCGCGAAAATAAAAAAAATCGTATTTTTTCCACAAATATCATCTTTTAGTCCCCATTTTTTTTTTTCCCAAGGGTAACAAGAGAAATTGGACCCCAAAAGTTGTTGTCCAATTTGTCCTGAGTACGCTGACACCTCATATGTGGGAGAAAACTACTGTATGGGCACACGTCGGGGCTCGGAAGGGAAGTAGTGACGTTTTGGAATGCAGACTTTGATGGCATGGTCTGCGGGTGTCATGTTGCTTTTGGAGAGCCCCTGATGTACCTAAACAGTGGAAACCCCCCACAAGTGACTACATTTTGGAAACTAGACCCCCTAAGGAACTTATCTAGATGTGTGGTGAGCACTTTGAACCCCCCAATGCTTCACTGAAGTTTATAACGACCGGGCGTGAAAATAAAAATATCGTATTTTTTCAACAAACATCATCTTTTAGTCCCCATTTTGTTTATTTTCCCAAGGGTAACAGGAGAAATTGGACCCCAAAAGTTGTTGTACAATTTGTCCTGAGTACGCTGATACCTCATATGTGGGAGAAAACTACTGTATGGGCACACGTCGCGGCTCGGAAGGGAAGTAGTGACGTTTTGGAATGCAGACTTTGATGGATTGGTCTGCGGGTGTCATGTGCGTTTGGAGAGCCCCTGATGTACCTAAACTATTGAAACTCCCCACAAGTGACCCCATTTTGGAAACTAGACCCCCCACGGAACTTATCTAGATGTGTGGAGAGCACTTTGAACCCCCAAGTGCTTCACAGAAGTTTATAACGCCTGGGCGTGAAAATAAAAAAAACATTATTTTCCGCAAAATGATATTTTTGCCCCCAATTTTTTATTTTCCTAAGGGTAACAGGAGAAATTGGACCCCAAAAGTTGTTTTGTAATTTGTCCTGAGTAGGCTGATACCCTACATGTGGGGATAAAACACTGTTTGGGCGCATGGCAGAGCTTGGAAGGGAAGGAGCACCATTTGACTTTTTCCACGCAGAATTGGCTGGAATTGAGATCAGACGCCATGTTGCCTTTGGAGAGCACCTGATGTGCCCAAACAGTGGAAACCCCCCAATTATAACTCCAACCCTAACCCCAACACACCCCTAACCCTAATCTGAGCCCTAACCCTAGCCCTAACCCTAGCCCTAACCCTAGCCCTAACCCTACCCTAACTTTAACCCTAGCGGGAAAATGGAAATAAATACATTTTCTTTTAGTTTTATTATTTTTTCCTAACTAAGGGGGTGATAACGGGGGGTTTGATTTACTATTTATGGCGGTTTTTATGTTTGGCAGCTGTCAGACGCTAAAAGACGCTTTTTATTGTAAAAATAGTTTTTGCATCACCACATATTGTGAGCTATAATTTTTCCGTATTTTGACCCACTGAGTCATGTGAGGTCTTATTTTTTGCGGGACGAGTTGACGTTTTCATTGGCACCATTTTCGGGCACATGACTTGTTTTGATCGCATTTTATTCCGATTTTTGGGACGCAGAATGAACAAAAACCAGCGTTTCATGAATTTCTTTTGGGGGGTGCGTTTACACCGTTCCGCGTGCGGTAAAATTGATAAAGCGATTTTATTCTTCGGGTCAGTACGGTTACAGCGATACCTCGTTTAGGTCGTTTTTTTATGTTTTGTCGGTTTTTTGCAATGAAAACAATTTTATATAAAAAATAATTATTTTTGTATCGCTTTATTCTGCGAGCTATAACTTTTTTATTTTTTTGCGGATGATGCTGTATGGCAGCTTGTTTTTTGCGGGACAAGATGACGTTTTCAGCGGTACCATGGATATTTATATCTGTCTTTTTGATCGCGTGTTATTGCACTTTTTGTTCGGTGGTATGATAATAAATCATTATTTTTTGCTTCTTTTTTTATTTTTATTTTTTAAGGGGTTCGCTAAAGGGGTTAACTAATGGGACAGTTTTATAGGGCGGGTCGCTACGGACGCGGCGATACCAAATACGTGTACTTTTATTGTTTTTGTTTTTTTTTATTTTGAAAAAATGGATTTATTGGGGAATATTTTTTTTTTTACTAATTTATTTAGCGATTTTTTTTTTTAATTATTTTTAACACTTTTTTTTTTTTTCTTTTTTTTAACTTTATTACCTTGTCCCAGGTGGGACATCACTGTCCTGTGACAGATCGCTGATCTGTCACATCACAGATCACTGTGACAGATCAGCGATCTGTCACAGGCACTGCTGCAGACTTGCAGGCCCCCGAAGGCCCCCGTCGCCATCTTGGATCTGGGGACCTGTAGGGAAAGAGTCCCCCGCAGCAGCGCTGCACATTGCGCTGCCGTGGGGGGCTCAGGGAAGCACGGAGGAGCCCCCTCCCTGCCGATGCTTCCCTTTAACCCCCGGTACACCGCGATCGCGTTTGATCGCGGTGTACAAGGGGTTAACGTGTCGGGGGCGGTCCGTGACCGCCCCTGACACATTGTGCCGGGTGTCAGCTATGATAATTAGCTGACACCCGGCCACGATCAGCGGCGCTCACGACGTGGGCACCGCTGATCGCTGGGACGTAATATTCCGTCCATGGTAGTTAGGTCCAGGGTCACATGGACGGAATATTACGTCCATTGTAGGTAAGGGGTTAAAGCTAGTGAAGAGACTAGCAAATATAGTGGGATAACATGCGAGCAAGTCCCCCGAAAAAAATAGCCCCAACTAGAGAAGCACCCCACTTTTTCTGGTGTATCAGTGCATCTCTTCATGGTTAGGTTAATAAAGTGATAGAAAGGACCTGAGACTATTAAAAGACAGAATTTCGCTATATCAGTGTGACAAATAAGCAAGCCTCATTATTGACCATGAGCGCCATTATGCCAGGATTTCCCAATTTCCCAGCATTGCCTCCTCTACTTTATTGCATATAGATATGGACACAGTGGAGAAATTATTTTTGCATACACAAATAAGGCTTTTATTTGGGCAAGGTGGCACACTTCTTTAATCGTAGCCTTTATGATGCACCCTTCTCCCTGAATCAGAACAGTAACAAGCTCATCCATCACCCTAAGAAATAATCCATATTGCAAGTGTCTAGAAATCATGTGTTTCAGCGTATCCTCTGTACGCTGCATTAGCTACTGATACCTGGGATGAAGAAATCTGTCTTGTGATTCTTGTGTAATCAGTGTTAGAAGTTTTCAGTTAATGAGATTCTCATGCTCTGGGGTGGGCCTGTAGTCAGAGTCTTATCTTCCTGCCCTAAGCCAGAGAAATCAAGGAGAGACCTGCCCACAGGCTGCCCCGAAGCACAAAGAGTCACTCTCTCTCTGTCTGTATGATGAGGAACATGTTTGTGTTTCGGGGTGGCCTGTGGGAAGGTCTTTCTTTGTTTTCTCTTGCTTAGAGCAGAGAGATAAGTCTCTGCCTACAGTTCTGCCCCGGAGCACGGGCTATCAATAACTCAAATCTTCTGACACTTATTACACAAGAACCACAAGACGGATTTCTTCACCTCGGGTATCATTTTAATCAGTGTAACAACACCAACATGACAATGCCTGTAGTTTACTTATCAAAGTCCTGATGACAGGTTCGCTTTAAGACGTACCGGTATATATTGGGCAAGACGTCAAATATTATACTGTGATCAGAGTTATATAAGAGGCAAGAAAGCAGTTCTAAGCTTACAACTAAAGGTAGCAAGGTGGAGATCACATTCATCCAGGTTTTATTTTTTTGATTTTGTGAAAAATGTTGATAAAATAGTTTCTCCAAATCATTGCAAATAGAATATATTTTAGATTAAAAAGTTTTGCAACTTTTTATGTTTACTTTTCACCATTGTCAGGATCTCATTCTCAGGAAAAAGGAAATTCTTGTTGTTTTTCTCGTGGCAGACGGAGATCTCGAAAATATGTGTATTTAGGACACAAATAATATAGTCATTAAAGAGAACCTATCAGCACTAATACATATGGAAGTAGTAGTTCGACAGTATGGGTGCTTGTCATCAAATGAAAATTGTCTGCAATGTTCCAGTCATAAGAAATCGGGAGTAGAAGCAAGATGAAAATCAAGTTGGAAGTGCACTGGAGGCGTGTCAGTGCACTTATACTTGACACACCCCCAGTGCATTTCCAGCCTGATTTGAATATGGCTTCTGCACCAGATTTTCCCATGATTTGTGCATCAACTTTCTATCAGAAAGTTGTCTCTTTAATTTGGGTGCATGCGCCAATACAGCCATATTATCTCCACATGTAAAAATGTGCTGATAGGTTCCCAATGGTAAGAAAAAAAGAAAGAAAGAAAGAAAGAAAGAAAGAAAGAAAGAAAGAAAGAAAGAAGGAAAGAATACTTTTCTCATTTCATACAATCCATTTAATTTTTATAAACATTAAAGCCTAAAACTCTTTCTATCTAAAAATGCATTTGTTCCCTGCAGGTTTCATTAAAGGGGTTGTCCAGACTTAAAGTGACTGCAGACTTGTGAATTCTCATATCGTGCGCACTGTGCTCTGTGAGGATTCTGTGGTGCTGGAGTGGCAGGCAAGTATGTGATCTGCATACATGCAGTCACATGCAGACTAGATGGCTGGACACGTCTAGTTGGAATGTGGCCAGAAGTATGGAAATTGCATGCGCCCGCCCCTCCCGGCGCCAGCATCGGATCGTGCGCGCGATGTAAGGATTCACAACTCTGCAGTCACATAGAGTGACAGATTCTTAATTAACTCATTCTGCAGCCAACAATACACAGGCTATAAAAGGAAAACGGTGCAAAATTTTTAATGAAATTCAATGTCAAAAATTAAATACATGCATTTTATGTAAGAAAAAATTGTCCCAACCCCCTTTAAGGAACATTCAGGTCAGGTCAGTAGGCTGTTAAAATAACACTTTTGATAATAATAGTGTGAAGCCATAATATGGTAATCACAGACTTCTGCAGGACTCTGCTCTAAGCTCTGTTTTTAGGTGAACGCATACAGAATGAAAATGTTCTCATGCTTCATCATAAGCCGTATTGCGGAGCTATTTCTAGAGCACTATATGGCAGCACAGAGCGCATGGTACTGAGCTTAATGGAAGCCGCGTGCCTCCATGTAACCTGCACATGACTCTTCTGGATTCATGAGCCCTTAGATTGACCCGAATTAATAGCTGCTGTATTGGACTAAGTTTATGATGGGGGTTGACAGCACAAAACATGAAAAGATCTAAAGTGCCACCTACAGTTCACATTAATGATCTGCGACCTACTGATCTATATAGAAAGTGACACAGAACACGATGGCGTGACGCGCCAACCTTTCCTCTCTCATGGCTGAGTTTTGGGAGCAATCTATATGAGGTTAGCTAGATATTCTAAGTACAGTAATGTCTGACAGGCTCAAAGTGTCCCAGGAATCAATGACGGCGGCTGATCTGACATTGATTAAGAGAAGGGTCCTCTCACCTCCCGATTCAGCCTGGGTTATACACTTAGACACCAGTAACATCATTGATTTTATTTTTTTTTTCTCCTGTACCTCAACCTGTCAGTGAACACAATACAGATCTGGAGCTGCTGAGTTTTCCGCTAAGTCCTTGCCTGCCTCTAATCCTGCGCGCCTGGAGGTCATTTCTAAAGATAAGCCCCTGAACCGGTGACACGGGCCCCTGGTTAGATGTGACGGCTATATGTAGAATATCAGCTCCTGGACACCACTGACAATTCCCGATCAATATCCATTGTGAAAAATGAATTACAGACCCCCTGAAATTGAGTGGGATATAGAGAACCGAGGCGGAACGCCTAACGAAGCCGGCCATTCATGCAACGCTGTCTAAGTGCGTCCTCAGTCCATATTGTGTACGAACCTGAAGAGCAAAATAATGAAAAATAAGATAAGAAAAGCCAAGCGTTCATATTGTCTCTACAGTATGAACAGTATTAGCTGCAGTCCCATGTAACAGCACAAATGACACAACGGGATATTCCAATCAGATGTACCGAATAACAAACTCGGCTCCACTAGATCTGACAAGTCAAAGTGTGGGGAGGTTGAGCTGGGTACGGTTCTGTCTGTAATAGGAGACAGAGTGATTGACAGTAGGTGTCATTTGGCAGTCCGCCATCAGAGGTCACTGGAGAGCACCGATGGCAATGGTTATGTAACTGTCATATGAGGGTTACATGACTGCCAGAGGTCAAGGTGACTCTGATTGGGCGAAAGTGACTGTCAGGTGACAGAGGGTGGGGCTACCTGGACTGGCTGAATAAATACTGAGGTAAGCTTCTAGAAGCTTCAGTCAGCCAGGGGAGCTCACAAAGAAGCAGGGTCTGTCACACAGAGGAGACCCCTCAGAGACTTTCTGACGGTAGAAAACGGTCATGGGGGGAGATCCGACTGCACATTGGTCACAGGTAGAGACGGCCTGTGAGGGCCTGGTGTACGGTGGACTTTGAAAGGTGAAACGCCGTGGTGGATTAGCCTAGGGCAGCCACGGTGGATAGAGCCACGAAGTACGCCTGCTGAAGAAGTAAATAAGTGAAGGTACTCAGGCCGTTCTGCAAGAGGAGAACAGTGTGGAATATTTGTCATGCATTGTGCTGGTCGTCATATGGGCGGCCAATAAAAGAAAAACCTATTGGATACATCTCCTGTCTCTGTCTCGTGACTGTCGACGCCAAGAAGTGGGTCACCCCCCCATTCCTGTGAGTACAGCACACCTCCGCCGCCTACCAGCCACATCTCCTAAATACCCACAGCACGCTACCCTCCGCCCCAGCCTGTCACCCAGACCCCTACAAAAGCTTACCACCATAACGCTACTGAGGAATAAAGGGAACCTCTCACCTGACTCGTGCTGCCCAAAACGCGTGAAGAATGAATCAGATCCTGACTGAGCGATCCAGCAGGGGACCACAGCTTGAGATGAGAGTAATCCGGTGCCGTCCCCAGCCATCTTGTCCCAGCACTGCTAGAAAGTGATTGACAGGTTTCTTTCTCAGTGAGAAATAATAATAATAATTTTTATTTATATAGCGCCAACATATTCCGCAGCACTTTACAATTAAGCGGGGACATGTACAGACAATAAATTCAATACAAGTTAAGACAATTCAAACAATGACATTAGGAGTGAGGTCCCTGCTCGCAAGCTTACAATCTACAAGGAAATGGGGGGACACAGTAGGTGAGAAATGCTTGTTAATTCAGGTCTGGCAATTATAATAGGGATTTTCATATAAAGCTGCATGATCCGGTCATCAGCCCGTGTGTTTAAGTGCAATAGACAAGTATCAAGTGCAGTTATGTGCATGAAGGGTGTGGAGACAGATGAATAGTAGGGTGCAGATTCAGAATAATATTTGGAAGGAGGGAACAGGGCAAAGTTAGCTTGCTGAGTAGTTGATGTGATAGGCTTCTTTGAAGAGATGGGTTTTCAAAGCGCGCTTGAATAGGTCAGGGCTAGGTATCAGTCTGATCGTCTGGGGAAGTGCATTCCAGAGAGCTGGAGCAGCACGAGAGAAGTCTTGGAGACGGAGGTGCGAGGTTCGGATTACGGGGGATGTTAGTCTTAGGTCATTTGTAGAACGGAGGGCACGTGTAGGGCGATAGACAGAGATGAGAGAGGAGATATAAGGCGGTGCAGAACAGTGGAGAGCTTTATGGGTGAGAGAGATGAGTTTATACTCGACCCTGTAGCGAATAGGTAGCCAGTGTAATGACTGGCATAAGATGGAGGCATCGGTGAAGCGGCTGGACAGAAATATGACCCTGGCTGCCGCATTCAAGATGGATTGGAGAGGAGAAAGTTTGGTAAGAGGGAGACCGATCAGAAGAGAGTTGCAGTAGTCCAGACGAGAATGAATAAGAGCGACAGTAAGAGTCTTAGCAGTTTCAAAGGTGAGAAAAGGTCGGATTCTGGAGATGTTTTTAAGATGCAGGTGACAAGAGCGACTGAGTGATCGGATGTACGGAGTAAAGGAAAGTTCAGTGTCGAATATGACCCCAAGACAGCGGGCATGCTGCTTGGGAGTTATGGTTGAACCCTCCAGGGTTATTTCGATGTTAGGTAGAGTGAGGTTAGTAGAGGGGAGAAACACAAGAAGTTCAGTTTTAGAGAGATTTAGTTTCAGATAGAGGGAGGACATGATGCTAGAGACAGCAGACAGACAATCCTTGGTATTTTGAATTAGGGTAGGGGTGATGTCAGGGGAAGAAGTGTATAATTGGGTGTCATCAGCATAGAGATGATACTGGAACCCAAATCTGCTGATTGTTTGTCCAATAGGGGCAGTGTATAAAGAGAAGAGGAGAGGGCCTAGGACTGAGCCCTGCGGGACCCCGATAGTAAGGGGACGAGAAGAGGAAGAGGAGCCGGAAAAAGATACAGTGAAGGAGCGGTCAGAGAGGTAGGAGGAGAACCAGGAGAGGGCTGTGTCCTTGAGGCCTATAGAGCGGAGCATAGTGAGGAGGAGCTGGTGATCCACAGTGTCAAATGCGGCAGAGAGATCCAGGAGAATCAGCAGGGAGCAATGACCTTTCGATTTAGCTGTTATTAAATCATTAGAGACTTTAGTGAGGGCCGTTTCAGTAGAGTGTAAAGAGCGGAAACCAGATTGTAAGGGGTCGAGAAGAGAGTTATCTGAGAGATAGCGGATTAGACGGGAGTGGACCAGGCGTTCCAGGAGTTTAGAGATGAAGGGAAGGTTAGAGACAGGTCTGTAGTTAGCAGTGCAGTTCTGGTCCAGGGATGGCTTTTTAAGTAAAGGGGTTATGATGGCATGTTTAAATGAGGAGGGAAATATACCTGAAGAAAGAGAGAGGTTAAATATTTTAGTCAGGTGAGTGGTGACCACTGGTGAGAGAGACTGCAGGAGCTGTGAAGGAATAGGGTCACTGTTGCAGGTTGTAGGCCGAGCAGAAGCGAGGAGCTTGGAAACTTCTTCTTCTGAAACAGGCTCAAAGATGTCTAGTGAGCTTGAGGTGCGGCAGAGAAGGGGATCCAGGCACTGAGGAGATAGGGCTGAGATATCCTGATGGATGTGGTTGATTTTTTCTAGGAAATAAGTGGCTAGATCCTCACCGCTGAGGTTGGTGATGGGGGCCTGTACTTTAGGTTTCAGGAGGGAGTTTAAGGTTTCAAAAAGTCGTCTTGGGTTGTTGGATAGTGAGGTGATGAGGGTGGTGAAGTAGGATTGTTTGGCCAGATGAAGGGCAGAGTTATAGGTTTTGAGCATGAACTTATAGTGGATGAGAAAAGTGTCAATCGCCCAAAGCGATGCTTGGAGAAGCTGACAGGATCTGTAAAGTGTATTTTTCTCTGAAACTTCGGCACGTTTATACCTGGCTTCAGTCTCGCAGCCAGGTTCTGACTCAGGCTTGCCTGCGATTCGGGGGACATGAATCAGGTGACAAGTTCCCTTTAAACTCTACCAGTTGTTTTAGAATAACTGTCCTGTGTGTACATGAGGCAAACCACTATGTCAGTTATGTGACCAGAGTTCATCAGCTTTGAACTGCGATAATCTTACCGATGTCACTGCAGGCGCCTTCTCAGGCTATTGTGTGTCCTGGCTGGCGTGCTGAGCAGTTGCATTAACTTATGTCACCGCTCAACACACCATCCAGATGTAGCAGAGTTGGAGATCGTCGTGGAAAGGATTTACAGCAGACCCCATTGGATTATTTGATTTGTTAAAGGTAATAAATGGGGAAAAGAGGTTTGGGGAGTGCTTTGTACAAATAAATGACTTTTCTCTGTGTGTTTTTTGCTGTAAACTTACTTAGTAATGGGAGTGGTCTTATATCAGATGCCTTTCCATTACTAACCAATAGGCAGCTGTCTGCTTAGCCTTTGCTCGTTATTAAAAATAGGAGGAACCTCATGTCACCTTTTTTGGGGTCCCCCTTTCCTGTAAAGGCTACGTGGATAGCTGTGAGCTGATGTTAATAGTTTGGGAAGCTCCATGTCTATTGTCCCCTTCGCAGATTATTAAGATCAGCTTTCAGCTGCCTGCTTTCCCTTAGCTGCTTAATAAAAATAAGGGCACCCCATATCATTTTTTTCTTTTACTTATTAGCTAAATACATGTACAGCAAGCTACACACACACTGCGCTAATTATATATCTCATTGACATCTTTCTATTTATTCTTATTCTATATATCTATATCTTCTATTCTGATGGTTCAGGCTGTGAATTTACTGTACTCAGCTGATGAAATGTCGAGTTTCCTATGAGATGGGTGCATGAAAATCACAAGGCACACGCATGGTCCGTGTACTGTGCGTTTTTTTTCTCACACCTATTTACTTGCATTGGCGTGTCATCCGATATATCCGGCCACTTGAGGTATGCATGCGGCGATTTTTTTCTTAGTCCGATCCGAGCTGAGAAAAAAAATTGCAGATAAACACTGAATCATTCAATAACATTAGTCAGAGTGCAATCAGATTTGTCTTGTATTGCGCTCATCCAATTTAAACGCAGATGAGCCCTTAGGCTTCCTCTAGTATTGGAGTGGTCAAGAAGAATGTTATGTTTTAGATTTGTGTCTAGACAGGGATATGGAGCTCAGCACCGCCTCCCAGATGGACGGCTAGGAGGCGGCGCCCAGACGCAAGACAAGGGGCATGATGGATGGCTGGGAGGTGGCGCCCAGACACAACAGGGGCATGATGGATGGCTGGGAGGTGGCGCCCAGACACAACAGGGGCATGATGGACGGCTGGGAGGCAGCTGATACAGGGGGACACACCATACCTATGGGACACATTACAGGTATGAGGAGCTATTTATAAAAGTCAATATTTCTGCATTACTAGGGGTCAGAAACAGAAGAGCCACCTTCACAGAATGCAGCCTTAGCTCGGTTGAAGGTGGCTCTTTTACTTAAAAACGCCCGGGGGGGTGACAGGTTCCCTTTAAATATCTGAGCTCCAGGGTTAGGCTGGGGTAAGTCTTGTATTTCTATGCAGCCGCACACTCCGGTCCCGAGTGCCGACGGCAGTGCCGGGTATTGATGTGCGATTTTCTCGCATCACACTCAAAAGTCTGACCCCAGCCTTAGTCTGGGCTGTTGGGAGCCTGGAGAGGAAGACTCCAGGAGAGTGCTGGTGCACATAATGTTTGTGTAAGGACATTGATAATCCTGAGTGGGCTGACCCCCGCTAGTGGGCTGCACGAAGTTCTACCATTTTGTTTTGCTGTTTTGCCCAAAGGGCCATATTTATTTTCATGCTTAAGACCTTGGTTTATGCTGTACTAATAAACCAAGTGCATCCTTAAAGGCGCCGTGTTCCATTGACTACCTCCGTGTGCAGCCGAGTGAGTCGATCTACCACAGTATATTAAGAAATTCTACGGCATTAGGTTTTGGACATGATGATAAAAGATGGACATCTTATCTGATCCATAGTTGTCATCATTAGCATCTACATAATGTGTAGTCTCTATCCCAGAAGTTGAGTATTACTTAAAAGAAATCTGTAACTAGGGATTTGCCACCTAGTGTGAGATCTGCAAAGTATACCAATAGAGACACTGATTCCAGTGATGTTACACTTACTGGGCTGCTTTCTATAGTTTCTATATAATCCCAGTTTTATCAGCAGGAGATTATCACTAGATGACAAGTAGATCTGCTCTCATGTAGTCCTCCATATTCATTAGCTCTATGAACCACGCCCCCGCCACTGATTCGCAGCTTTATGCCTATGAACAGTGTACACAGAAATCTGCCAATCATTCGTGTGGGCGGGGTTATGCAGAGCTCAGCATTCAGAGAACTGCTATATGTAAGGCAGATAAAACAATTATTTTATCAAAATTGTGGCAAGCAGCCCAGTAAGTGATATATTGTTGGGATCAGGGTCTCTTTTACCTACTTTATGCTTCTGTTAGATGGAGGAGCAAAAACCTGGTGACAGGTTCCCTTTTAGAAGGACCTGTCAGCACATTTTTATATATGGAAGTAATGGCTTGAGTGTATAGACAAATAAAAGATACCTTTTCTGTAAAGATCCGATGTAACTATAAAGCCGTACCACGGCTTCCATATGCAAAAACAAGCTGACAGCTTCATTGTAGTTAATAGGTTATTTCATAATACGCTCAGCAGTGATAAAAAAAAGGTGAGAAAAAATAAATAACGTCTGATCCCTTTCCCTTAATAAATAAAAATAAAACTGACGCTAGAAATAACGAGCTTGTCTAAATAAATTATGACGGCGCACGAGGTGGTGGACACAAGGCACGTGGATCGGAGAACTAGGAATTTATAGTCTGGGAATTAATAGAAGTAATTGACCCTTTGTAGTGTTGAAGCATCAACTAAATACTTAAACTACAACTAGATACGTGAATGGAAAGTAATACAGGAGGGTAGAAATAGTATCAGCCCTCCTGAAAAAGCTGAGATAACTGGGGATATTTCCACATTGCATCCTGCAGGAGGCACTGCATTCATATAATGTGGCGCCATCTGCTGGCACACTGCCGTCATACAGATATGTCCACTCATACATTTCTGCGAATTTCCATAAAAACCCTAAATTTCTCACGAAACAAATTCACTGTTATTGCAATATACAAGGAAAGTCCTTGACAGACTGTAATTCACATCACTACCACTGGGTGGCCACATACAGATACATATAGCATAAGCATCTCCCAATAGAGAATCAGAAAATCTTGTATTTTGTTTCCAAGCTCACACTCATCTCGAGATGGTCAAGCCAAGAGAAAAAATAAGGAAGGTTCTGTGGAAAGCCTTTACGTTTCAAACATTTTAGTTCCATCTCTTCCCTACTCTCAGCTCTCCAAGTGTTCTTTCTCCCTTCTTCCGTTGAGATCTCACATCGGCCAGTACAAGCTGCAGACATCGGTCAGGCTGGGTTAGCAGAGACTGTATACACTCGTCCTCACGAGCTCTTCCGCTCTATTGCTGGACTCATCTTAATATCAGGACTACACAGCCATTCTGATGTGGTTTTTCAAAGTAAATTCATCAGCCTCATCAGGCTTAGGAGATTGATTTAATAATGGGTGCAGTTAGTATTGTGAATTCCTGGGACATTTCTGCCTTAGGTCTCATTCAGAGTTTCATTTGGAAAAGTGGAACAAGTTTTTTCTCACTTGTCATCCATGTACAATCCATTTTTTTTACAGTAGCAGCTATTAACCATTTACAGTTCTCTACGTTACAGAATTGCAATGTATCCATAAAAATCGGACGCTTTACTGTCGCTCAGATTAGCCTCCGATTTTTCTGTCACACCCATAGACTTGAACGGATGAGACTCGTCTTATTTATGGAACAAACACAAATTGAGTTACTTTGGTCCAAGCGCCATGCTCTTTTTGAATGAGATCTTAAAGAAATATCAGTGCTGTGAACAAATATTATAGAGAATTTGATTGTGATACTTAGACATTTAATGAACCACGGGCATCATAAGTGTCACGATTCCTCCCCTCAGGGTGTCTGGGATGCAGTTACTGACAGCTCAGCTGTGCAGTCTGGAAGAGGGGCTTGCTGAAGCTGTCAGTACTTTGATTGACAGCTAAGTCTTTTAGTCTACTGATGCAGGGGTGTGCTGAGCTATCAGAATGTTGATTGACAGTTCGGCTGGCCAATCTGAGACTGGGAGGTGCTGGCTGTATCCAGGTGTTCATTGTCCCAGGTGATTGCCAGGCTACTTAACTGGGCTGTTACTCCTAGACTTCTGCCAGACATACATTTAGCCATGGTGTGGTTTGTCTATCTGTGCCTTGTTTTCTGTTTGTAGAGCTTTCATTGTCTGACCTTGGACCTCGTTCTGACCATCCATATGTTTATCCTCATCTGCTCTGATCCACTATCCTTCTGGTATTCTGACATCGGAACGTTACCTGACTACGCCTTTGTCTCTTCCTTCTGTTTATGGTGTACCTTCCTGGCTTTTGACCTCGGACTCCTGACTATCACGTCTCACGGCATGGCCATTAGAAATGACTCAGCGTCACAGTAAGCATAACATGACAGTCTTTTCTGAGTATATGTAGTGACACACGGAGCCCTTGTGACTCTGTATAATGGAGCCATAAGCACTACATGTGTTGACGAATATGTGTGACAGCTATCTAGACCAGAAGAGGCCTAGCCCTGATTGGCTCCATCCTCTTTGCTTTTGGGTAGTGTGGACATATGGAGGACATATATCACTAAGGTATCTGCATATACTACGGATTTATTCCAGAATTTATTTATTTTTTTTACCAGCCTGTTTCACCCTGCGCTATATTAGAGCAGTCACTGACCACTCCTGACAGCGATTCAGAAGCTCAGCGTCAGCAGAGCAGATCTTTCTCTTCCAAGTTGCTCTGTCGATGGGGCTTGACTGCCAATGTCATGCTGATTGACAGCCAGCTCCCCCCAGTTAGGCATAATGGCTGTCAACCAGCATGACGTCTGCAGTCATGCCCCATCAACGGAGCAAAGTGGAAAAGATTCCGTTGCTCTGTCGATGTGAAGTCAGCCAAGGCCACTGAATCCTCAGCGCTCCTGTCTGTAACTGCTCGGTGCCAGCTGAGATTGGAGCTGGGCACAGCAGACAGGGAGGTTACACTTTTTAAAAAAAGTCTTTGGTATATCCCTTAACAGTGAGGGGAATGGGGAATTGGAATGAGACAAACACCAAACCCTTCTGTCTTTGGCAACATCTGGACCCTAATGGTGAACCCTCTTCTGGTTACACTACTGGAACTGTAAAGAAGGCCTGTCAGCTCGCAGGACATGTCTTTTGTATGTAAATATAACAATTGATAACTAGGCGTTACCAGTTGTGGGCGTGTCGACATACATTCCAATCAGTGCTGACATTATCACTCTGAGGAGACACACCTCTTTGACCAGGGTAAAGGTAACACCCAGTTGTTCATTTATTAATTAATTTATAAAAATTCTAGAAGGAACACAAGCACAACACAGAGCTCTAAGAAAAGATGCTCCAGAATTGGTATTGGCTAAGGAAAGTAAGTATGTACTGTGATGTACAATGTCTGCAAGATATGTTTTCTGTTGCAATGTGCTAACAAATCCTCCATTTTCTTTGAGAAGCTGCCTGCCATTGTCTCAGTTACATTGCACACTGCAGCAGCTTCCCTTCCCCCGAGTGCCATAAACCAATTTCCTGTCACCCCATTTGGCTTCTCTCAGCCTCAGCTGAAAGAGGGAAAAAAAGTGCGGGAAAGGAAAACTCTTTGTTTGAAATAAAGGTTAGAAGTAACCCTTTAAGAGCCTGCCCTGCGAAAACCGTACCAAGTAGAGATATGGAAATCATATTTTTGTAACCTGAGCGGTCCCAGCTTCGATACCGCGTATCTTTCGAAGTTCTACCCTGTCCAGAACATGAGATAGGATTTCTGCCCAAATGGACGGTCATATCGCATAGATGTTTGATGTTTTCTTGATAGGCTCATTACGCTGGAAAACATGATACCACTGATGAGTCCATACCAGCTTCTCCCATAAAGTTATAGCTAATCTAAGTTTTGTAGCCAAAACATAACTTGGATAAGAGAGGTGGGATCAACCCAGAATGCACCTCTCTGTGATGTCACATAGGAAAGTCTATAAGGCATTCCCTGGCAGAACCAGCTCAGAACAGCTCAAGTCGTCGTGCTAGACAGACCCGCAGATGAGCAGAGAAGTGCAGATCCGCCTCCACCCCCCTTAAAGCCACATGGGATACCAACTGACCACATGTGAGTGTGACTTTCTACCCTTTTAATCCTTTTATTTTATATCTGTACTGTACCTATTTTATGTCTCAATTTTATAGCAACTTTTATCTAATCACTGTCCTCTTTCGGAAAATAAATGAAATAATTATTTAGATCTGTCTCCATGCTCTAAGAATCGAACTATACGCCTTTGATAGATAATCGCTACTAATTCAAGGGGTTTGCCACGGACCCTCTTAATTTAACACTGTGAATTAAGTAACCGTGACTGGTGGCAGCGCGTTGTGTACGGCTACTGCGGCTTGCTGGCAGTCTAGAAGGGTCTTATATTGCTGAATGAGGGGCTGCGGCCACAGCATTGATAATTCCCTTACTGCAGAAGCCTGATTGCCGGTTCACAACAGGCAGCCCGTCCGGCGACTAATTATCCTAGGTGCAGTTCCCTGACTGACCTGAGGGTAAGGGGGGCGCCGGAGAGCTGCGAGTTCCAAAGTGGAACTGAGAAAGTGGGATATACATAAATCCCCGCAGAACTTGGAAGATTGATAGCAGTGGTGGGGCATCCAAATTAAACTCCCCCTGCGGCAAATTGTAGAGCGAGATTAGCTTGCTGGATAATTTTGTCACATGGTGCCAGTGGTGGGATAACTAAGATAAGCCCCAACTATGCCTGTGATAGCCGTGTGCCGGCATTGTGTCTCGTCCCTCCGTCCGCTGATACACCCGTGTCAGTGGTGGGACTGTGACATAGTGGTGACACAGGGTCCGCTGTCTGTCGCATTTTGGTGGCAGCAGGACCCCCGTTAGTCGCCTCCGTAAGTGGACGAACGGCCGTGGGCTGTTCGTCACATGTACTCCAACAGACATGTCAGAAGTAACACCGTAACAAGCAGGACAGCAGACGGCTCAGACCATGCCTCCAATAGATCTCATTAGACATGGCGGACGCCATCTCTGCCCGGACCACTTCCTCCGTTCCCGCCACACTCTTGATAAAAATGAAATTTGTCCTGACGACTTTGTTTCTCCTCTCCGTCCTCGACTCCTCTCCTCCTGATAACTGTATCTCGCCTGTTTAAGCTCTTCATTAAGGTGCTTTATTTGGCAAACCCGTCTGAGCGCAGATCCCGTCTACTGACAAGGCTGCTGCTCGGCGGTGCAGATCCGCTGACACTGGACGGATATTAATTTAGTGCGGCGGAATCCCAGGACGACATTACTGTAACTCTTTGTTAGCCGTTTCTTTCTCCTGAGTATATTATTCAATTACAATCTGTTGTAAAGTCAGAAACCGGTTTACTTTTCTCCGTCCTAGGCAGGAAAAACTGCCATGGCAACACAATATACGATGGAACATCGGCCTGTTATCTGCCTCTGTTTGCTATTGAATGGCCGACTATTTAAAGCTCCTATTGAATCTCGGGGTCTCTAATCCTATCTGCATATTACAAAAGAAAATTCCAGGTAAATAAAAGATAAAGAATTGCCATTTCCATGCATACATATACGGTAGGAGATGCTTTTTGCCTTGAACTGAAGCCACTTGAAGCGTATTTTTTTTTCCTTTGATTAATATATTGTACAGAACAGTCATAACGTGAAGTACAAAGAAGTGACAGAGGAGCGGGATAAGAATCTCATACTGGTGGTGGCTGTATGCCGAGATGGTGTACAAAGCCTCCGAAAAGTCCAAAACCAGATTTGTCTCCAGTAGAAGTGAGCAAATCTCCGGAGATTAGCTTTGGCTACATTCACTCCAATTCTTCAGGCTGGTTCTATTAGGTCAAAATAAATGTAGCCCAAATAAAATTGTCCCAATTTTAGTGAAAACACTTAATTATTCTCTGATATCTCTCCTTATGCTCCCTGGACTCCTTACGCTCCCCGGACTCCATACGCTCCCCGAACTCCTTATGCTCCCCGGACTCCATACGCTCCCAGGACTCCATACGCTCCCCAGACTCCATACGCTCCCCGGACCACTTACGTTCCCTGGACTCAATATGCGCCCCGGACCCCTTACGTGCCATGGACTCCATACGCTCCCCAGACTCATTAGGCTCCCCAGCCCTTTGGTTAGGCTTTCCTTTGTTTGACACTTAGACTCATGCAGTTAACTTCAAGAACAAGCCTTGTCCTCCCATATGGCCGGGAGGTCCTTAGTGCCAGAAGAACTGAAGACCTCCACAGAGAACTTGCTCTTTTAACACTTCTATGGTCCTCAAAACAATCCAGTTGGTAGAAATTTTAGAGAAAGATTACGTGCAGATCATTGGCCTCAACTGTAGCCACCAGGGTGAGCAATACAAACTGAAAATATTGCATATAAATCTCTCGGACATGATGAGGCTAAAGTAGTTACTTTGAAAATTCATGTCAGAATGGCTGTATAATCTTTTTTGAAAATTTACCTGCATGATATGAAGATGAACTGAACTCCTTGTGTTTCCTCCCTCTACTAACCTACCTATGCCCAACATTACCAATTACCGTGTGTGGTTCCACCCTTACTCCCCAGCAACATGCCCGCTGTCTTGGGGTCATACTTGATTCCGAGCTTTCATTCACCCCCCACATCCGATCACTGGCTCTTGTCATCTGCATCTCAAAAACATTTCTAGAATTCGACCCTTTCTTAAATTTGACTCTACCTTGTGCCAGTCATTACAATGGCTACCCATCGACTACAGAATCCCGTACAAACTTATTACCCTCACCCACAAAGCTCTCCATGGCTCAGCACCACCCTACATCTCCTCCCTCATCTCATTCTACCACCTTACCCGTGCTCTCTGTTCTGCTAACAGAACCTCCCACTCCCGTCTCCAAGACTTTACACGTGCTGCGCCAATTCTTTGGAATGCACTTCCCAGGGTAATACGATTAATCCCCAATCCCCACAGTTTTAAGCGTGCCCTAAAAATGCATTTATTCAGACTGGCCTACCGTCTCAGCGCATTAAGCTAACTATCCCTGTGTTCCTCGCATCATGTACTCACATGCTTTATGCATTTAATAGCCCTCTGTGTCTGTACTGTTATATACTTAGGCTGATAACCGGTTTATGCAGCATCACATGAACTCCCGATTCTTACACTATGGCTGGTCCGAACAATGAAAGCAATTGTTACCATCCACCTTTCGTGTCTCCCTTTTTTCCTCATAGATTGTAAGCTTGCGAGCAGGGCCCTCACTCCTCTTGGTATCTGTTTTGATCTATGTGTCTATTGTTATGCTATAATGTCTATTGTGTGTACAAGTCCCCTCTATAATGTAAAGTGCTGCGGAATGTCGGCGCTATAGAAATAAAATTATTATATATTATCATTATTATGAACATTTTGTAAGTCTGTCTGTAACCTAAGGCGAAAGGTAGTGTTAATGTCAAGACTGAAGGAACATGATTTAAGCAGGGAATCAGCTGCTTAACCCCTTAGTCCTTCTGCACATAGTAATTAATGTGAAAGCTCATCCTGTTGATTTCTATGGATTCTGCCACACTAGGATGTGGCCCGTCTTAATTGTCTGTGGCCGAATTGGATCTCTGGCAGAGATTATACGTGCACGGAGAAAAGAATACACAAGACAAGGTGTATCATGTCAATATGATTCTTCTCTATCTTTAATCCAAGGTATACCGTTTTTATAACAGAAATCGCGCTGTCTCATTGTGTTACATCATGGGTGCATTTCCAAATTACTATTTACCCCAAATAGCAAATTAGTATTGATCTTGTGGGATCTCATATGTTCCCATATCGCTACATAATCATTATGTACATAATTATCGTCTTCTAGCCCGATCCACCCTAGTCCACCCAGTATTACATGAAGCCTAGTTGGGTTATACAATACAGAAACAATTCTCAGAAAATCAGAAGTATCTTAAAGTTACATGATCCCAATACTCAGCAAAGCGTCTATGTAGTGGTACAGTTTTGATTCTTGTATATATTCATACGCCATATATTTTCCCCTTAACAATCCTATAACATGTATATATATATATATATATATATATATATATATATATATATATATATACTAATGTTTTCAGGATGGTTTGAAAAAAAATAATATAAACATATTTATAGTGTATATGTATGTACAGACTATATATATACATAAATAGAGTGTATATAGTGACAGAGCCACTGGCTTTGTAGAGGAAGGGAAGTGTGTGTCACTGCACATGCACCGGTCAGTGATGTGACACCGGAGTGTTTTTGTGTCTCCAGCACACTAGGTGCTGAGAGGCCGTGTACAGAGTTTAATGGGCCGGTTTCATGTGAGCAGCCGCAGTGTGGGCGGGAGGGTGAACACCGTACCCTCTTCCTTGGAGGACCTGCAGGAGTTTGAGGACCTGCAGTGATGTAGTGATCACGTGACCAGCACAAGTGATTATATACCTGGACCTGTGGTTCAGTCGGTGTGTGGTGCTGTGGGGGGAAGCTGTACATCCCACGGAAGTGAGGACTAAGAGTGTTTTTCCCTAACAGTGTGTGGGAGGACTCAGCACCAAGGAGGACTGAACTGTATGCTATCATTGTTTTTTTTCAATCATGCCCAGAGGGCTGTGTTTTGTTTTCAACACTGTGACTTATGCTGCTTATAATAAACCCACTGGTGTTTTCAACTGCATGTGCTCCTGAGTCTACATGAAGGCTTCTACCGAGTGTGGCAGCCCCTCACTATATATACATATATATATATATAGTTATGGATGCATTATGGAAGGATGTATATCTGTAACTATATGTGTATGTTTAAATATATATATATATATACACACACGTCATAAATATCTGCAGATGCAATTTATAGATTTGTCTAGAGAAAAAAATAAAAAAGCGTTGATCACTATTATGCTATCGGCAGTGACTGGGAGACGTTTGTGAATGACCTTTCCTGTCCTTGGCTCGTCATTGTGTGTGGGAGTTTACAGCCCATATTAGTTACAAAAGAAAAAGCTGAGAGTAATTGAAATCTTATTGCCCACAGCCCACCAGTCACCTCATTGTGCCGGCCTTTCCCTTGACAGTGAGGGGCGAGATGAGCGGCCGCAGTGGTGGGGAAGTTTTCACTTTTGCTGGTTATTTACAGAAATCCAATCTCTGCTCTAAATTGATCCAAATGAGCCGTCTCTGCGATGATTACAGCACTCCGGCTCATGGAAGGTGGGGTAAGAGCGGGTTTATTTTTGTGGCTTGTATTGGGTTTGCCATCAGGAGAACAAATTGCTCCATGTACAAAGTATTCCTGACATGTAGAGATGTGATCACAATGGGATCGATGTGGATAGAAGGACGGGAGATACATAGATAGATAGATAGATAGATAGATAATAGACAGACACTGTACACGGCCATGAGAAGCCGTTTGCTGCCATCTCTAGACAGATCTCACTGATTCGGATCCGTGTGAGTCGGTGACGATTTGCCGATGACGAGCTGTAATCGGCGGTTGCCATGTCAGCCGCACGGGGTGTGCAGTGAGGAGATGGCGGCACAGGCCGCTGTGTCACCATGTGTAATAATGACGTGCATTCAGCCTCCATATCATATCTCTTCTCGTCTCTCGCAGGACTGGCCATTGCCTCACACTGATTGCACTTCTGCTAGTTACTGATGGGGAAGCGCAGTGAGACAATGTGCTGCCATGGTAGGGACAGCGGGTGTGATGGGCCGGAATTGCCCACAGTCTTAAAGCTTGTTGATTGGCTGTTCTGCAGCCTGTCAACAAACTTTATTCGTCTGGCAAACCCAAACATTAACATGGATTTCTTATTAGAAGTCGTGATTGGGGTTCAGCACTGGATGGTACGAACGAAAACTTTACCATTCAATCATCCCTATTTATAAGTGCACAAAGTTGTCAAAAATACCTTCACCCTTCATTAAAAAAGCTAAAACATCTCTCAAAATAACTAGGCCTCTTTCACACATCCGGTTTGTGCCGTCAGGCACAATCCAGCATGTGTGTAAAAAAACGGATCCGTTTTTTTTTACCGCCGGATGCATTTTTTTGTCATTGAGAAGCACATGCGCCGGATCGCTCCGCATGTGCTTCCATTTGTTCCGGTTTTTACCGGATCCGGCTGAATTCCTCTGTCCAGCGGCCGGACAGGACGGGTGCTGCAGCGTTTTTTTGTCCGGCGAAAAAAGCCGGACATGGACGTATGCGGCCCTTCCAGCTCTGCAGGACAATGTTTCTCAATGGCACATTCCGGCCGCCGGATCAGGCTTCTACCTTCTGATCCGGCCACCGCATGCACGGTTTTACCCTGTGCGCATGCCCGGATACCTCTCTCTCTCTCTCTTTCATACCCCGGTCTCTCTCTCTTTCATACCCCGTTCTCTCTCTCTCTCTTTCATACCCCGTTCTCTCTCTCTCTCTTTCATACCCCGTTCTCTCTCTCTCTCTTTCATACCCCGTTCTCTCTCTCTCTCTCTTTCATACCCCGGTCTCTCTCTCTTTCATACCCCGTTCTCTCTCTCTCTCTTTCATACCCCGGTCTCTCTCTCTCTCTCTTTCATACCCCGGTCTCTCTCTCTTTCATACCCCGTTCTCTCTCTCTCTCTTTCATACCCCGTTCTCTCTCTCTCTCTTTCATACCCCGTTCTCTCTCTCTTTCATACCCCGGTCTCTCTCTCTTTCATACCCCATTCTCTCTCTCTCTCTTTCATACCCCGTTCTCTCTCTCTCTCTTTCATACCCCGTTCTCTCTCTCTCTCTCTTTCATACCCCGGTCTCTCTCTCTTTCATACCCCGTTCTCTCTCTCTCTCTTTCATACCCCGGTCTCTCTCTCTTTCATACCCCGTTCTCTCTCTCTCTCTTTCATACCCCGGTCTCTCTCTCTCTCTCTTTCATACCCCGGTCTCTCTCTCTTTCATACCCCGTTCTCTCTCTCTCTCTTTCATACCCCGTTCTCTCTCTCTCTTTCATACCCCGGTCTCTCTCTCTTTCATACCCTGGTCTCTCTCTCTTTCATACCCCGGTCTCTCTCTCTTTCATACCCCGTTCTCTCTCTCTTTCATACCCCGGTCTCTCTCTCTTTCATACCCCGTTCTCTCTCTCTTTCATACCCCATTCTCTCTCTCTCTTTCATACCCCGGTCTCTCTCTCTTTCATACCACGTTCTCTCTCTCTCTTTCATACCCCGGTCTCTCTCTCTTTCATACCCTGGTCTCTCTCTCTTTCATACCCCGGTCTCTCTCTCTCTTTCATACCCAGTTCTCTCTCTCTTTCATACCCCGGTCTCTCTCTCTTTCATACCCCGTTCTCTCTCTCTTTCATACCCCATTCTCTCTCTCTCTTTCATACCCCGGTCTCTCTCTCTTTCATACCCCGTTCTCTCTCTCTTTCATACCCCGGTCTCTCTCTCTTTCATACCCCGTTCTCTCTCTCTCTCTTTCATACCCCGGTCTCTCTCTCTTTCATACCCCGGTCTCTCTCTCTTTCATACCCCGGTCTCTCTCGCTTTCATACCCCGTTCTCTCTCTCTCTCTTTCATACCCCGTTCTCTCTCTCTCTCTTTCATACCCCGTTCTCTCTCTCTTTCATACCCCGTTCTCTCTCTCTCTCTTTCATACCCCGTTCTCTCTCTCTCTTTTTCATACCCCGTTCTCTCTCTCTTTCATACCCCGTTCTCTCTCTCTTTTTCATACCCCGTTCACCGGCTCGTGGATCCTTTTCTTCCCCGGCGACTCCTTTGTAACATAGCCGTGTCAGGCGCCGTAAGATGCGCCGCATATACTTCCGGTCCCTCCGTTCACGGCTGGATCCGGCACTCCATCTTTTTGCCGCACGGCGCCGGAATGCCACCGACAGACATGTGAAAGTAGCCTAGGTACAGAGCCTTCGTTGGTCACACTAACAGTCACTAGGTTTTTGCCACCTCAACTGATTGCAGCATTATGTAGAGAGAGAGACCCTGATTCCAACGTTGTGTCACTTACTGGGCTGCTTGCTGTGGTTTTGATAAAACCCACCATTTTATGAGCAGATTATAACTAGAAGACTAGTAACCCTGCTGCCACATAGTCCCCCATATTCATAAGCTTAGTTTAACCCCGCCCCATCACTGATTGTGGCAGCTTCCTGCCTATGCACAGTGTACACAGAAAGCTGCCAATCAGTGGTGTGGGTGGGGTTATACAGAGCTAAGCATTCAGAAAACTGCAGCACATAAAAAAGTGATGTATCAAAATTGCATTAAGCAATCCAGTAAGGGACATACCACTGGAATCAGGGTCTCTTCTGCCCCATCTGAACAGCATAATGTAGGAGTAGCGACCTGGCAACAGACTCCCTTTAAAAGGATGCAGTGTGGAAAGATGGAGATCTGTAAGCAATGGAGCTACACACATTTCCCTAAGCTTCTTATTACACACACACTAATCCTAGAAGGGGCAAAAGAAAGCGAAGACAAAATGTTCTTGAGGACATATGTGAAAAAATACGTGTGACACCATGATAAGAGTTGCTAAAATTAAAATGTAAAGATGTGTTCTTACTTACTTGTTTTTTCTCATGGCTGAATATGGTGTTACAATAAAAATGGGAGATAACTAGTTTTGTTTTTATGAAAAAAAGCAGGATTTTACGATACTCTGTTAGGAGATGTTTATTATATAGGTGTCTTTCTGCGGCCACCCAGTGGTGGTGAAGTGAATTGCATCCTGTAGAAGGTTTTACTAGAATGTTGAGATCAATTTTTGAATTTTTAGCACTAGAAGATGGAGACTTCACCATAATCATCTGCGCAGGGCCACTGTTCCTTGTCTATTAAACTTCCATTTATAAAAACCTACAGAAATGTTTCTTAACTACAGGCTGAGAGACTATGAGAAAGACAATCTGCATTTCCGCTCTCCTCTGCTATTTACCATAGATGCTAGCTTTTTACATTACAATCCATGAAGCGCTGCCGGCCCAGCGGAGGCCAAGAGTGCGTCCTCCGCTGTCACTTGTACCGCCAATAAAGAAATTAAAAGAGGGAAGCAATATAACACGGCCACTCGATGTATGAAGGAACTAGATAGGCGTAAAAGCAATCTAGATAAGAGAGGGACAAGTGCGCCTAGGCGAGGAGCAGCCGCGAAAACTGAGGCAGGAGAAAGAGGTTGATGAGGTCGCGGTTAATCCCATAAGAAGTAAAAAGTGTAAAGTTGATTCATCAGCAAGACAAAGAAATGGAGGGCAGTAACCTATAGAAGTGTTCAGTGACACAGCAGGCGGTGTTAAAGAGGGGCTCTATTTCACTGACTATTGACTTGAAGGGAAGTTATGGCTAAAGGGGGGGTGTCTGGTTGACAAAACTTATTTTCAAGTTTGGGGGCTAAGAAGGGAGCTACCATATTCAGGAATATCACAGGCTATAAAGCGTCTTTTTCTCTGGAGGCCCTGACATATCCATACATAACACGGACAGTCCATTCGTTGGAATGAAGAGTGCAATACCTCATTTCACCTGCGGAAGTGCTGTAGGAAAAACAAGCACTTACTGCTGGTTTCTCCCATAGATTAGAGCTGACGGCTTTACCCATCTGCCGGCAGAGAACCTGGGAATTTCTTATTAAATTAAACCGTTATATAACTAACTAGCTGAAGAGCCCGGCGCTGCCCAGGCATAGTAACTAACTGTGATTAGTTATAACAAATTATAATTATCCTCCATCCCATAGTCCCGTGCCCATATACCCATCATACATATCCACGATCCCATAGGCCCATGCCCATATACCCATCATACATATCCTCCATCCCATAGTCGAGTGCCCATCTACCCATCATACATATTCTCCATCCCATAGTCCCATGCCCATATACCCATCACACATCCTTCATCCCATAGTCCCATGCCTATATACCCATCATACATATTCGCCATCCCATAGTCGAGTGCCCATATACCCTTCACACATCCTCCATCCCATAGTCCCGTGCCCATATACCCGTCATACAAATCCTTCATCCCATAGTCCAGTGCCCATATACCCTTCACACATCCTCCATCCCATAGTCCCGTGCCCATATACCCATCATACATATCCACCATCCCATAGTCCCGTGCCCATATACCCATCACACATCCTCCATCCCATAATCCAGTGCCCATATACCCATCATACATATCCTCCATCCCATAATCCAGTGCCCATATACCCATCATACATATCCTCCATCCCATAGTCCCGTGCCCATATACCCATCACACATCCTCCATCCCATAATCCAGTGCCCATATACCCATCATACATATCCTCCATCCCATAATCCAGTGCCCATATACCCATCATACATATCCTCCATCCCATAGTCCCGTGCCCATATACCCATCACACATCCTCCATGCCATAGTCAACCATTATGACATCATAATGAGCGGCGGGGCTTGCAACCTATGATGACATCAGCGTCGCCATGGGAACCATTATGACATCATAATGAGGGGTGGGGCTTTTTCCCCATTATGTAGACAGGGGCAAAATTGTTTGGTGAATTGGAACGCGCGGGGTTAAAATTTCGCCTCACAACATAGCCTAGGACGCCCTCGGGGTCAAGACGTGTGACTGTGCCAAATTTTGTGGCTGTAGCTGCGACGGTGCGAATGCCAATCCCGGACACACACACACACACACACACATACACATACGTACATACATACATACACACTTTGAGCTTTATATATTAGATAACATAATTTATACTAAATGAATATACAAAGTACGCTGTGAAGAAAAATTATCGTATCGATTCTTGCTGGAATAAAGTGCGGGAAATGTTATGGAGGCGCATTCCTCTCCATCTCTTTGACCCATCATTACACTCCCTGTGTCATACTCGCCACTGATTGCCCTCAGCCATTGATTTGTCCGGAGCCAATGGAGGGAAACAGTAGTATTGGCTCAAATGGAAAAATAAAGTAGGCGATCACAAAAGATGTGCGTTCACGTGAACTTACAGGGGTTGTTCTGTCATACGATATTGATGACCTAACCTTCCATATCAGATTGGTTGGGGGTCCGACATCCGGCTCACCACGGATAAGCCACTAGCAACCAGCAACAATCAGCAAAACGCAGCTCCATTCAATGTGTAGCAGCCGCTGCTGGGTCCTGCAGATCAGCTCTCATACTCTTGTATCAGTGTCATTTAGCCAATTCCTTACCCATCTTTCCCCTGTTGACTTCAGCAGTTAAAATTGCAAGTCGGAGAATACGTGCTCTCAGTTTTCCCACGCTGCTCAGTGATACAGTGAAGTCTATATATGACACACTCCGAAATGCAGACAAGTACACAGATGAAACGTTGAACCACAGAATTTCTAATCAGGAGAAATAATTCTGCAACCACTAGAGGGTGCAAGTGAACAGACATCATTGTTTATGCAATTAGCTAATTAACTCAGTATGCATTCTGCTCTAGAGCTCCCTCTACTGGGGGCTGAATACTTCATTTAACTCCATGGCTATTCAGGGAATTAGGACATCTGTATCCAACAGCTTCACGGACATATAAAGGAATCAATTAGGACCAAAAAAACCTACATGTTGGACATAAATGCTTACATAAAAAATATGGAATTTTATGTAGTGTATAATATACCTGTTTATTCAGTATTTGCTTTATTCAGTGCCCAACATTTTCTGCAAAACTTACCCAATAGATGATCCTACATTAAGGGTTGTTCAAAAAATTCATAAGCTTTTGTCTATTCATAGGAATAACCTTTTAAAGCAAATCTGTCATTTCACCCAAACCGGTGTAAAAGCCTAGTCTTTTTGTCCTCTTCTCCCACAAGAGCATATGATAGGTGCACATACCAGGCTTATATAGAACGGTCTTGATTCTCCGGCTCTGTAACTATTCATCCACTGTTTTTCATTTGGCGCTCTTCTTTATCAGCATTCTATCAGCACTAGAGGTGCTGGAACTTCCCTTTTCTCACTTACCAGCATGCGCTCCATTTGACTAATGGATTGCACTTGACAACAGGTGGTGGACAGCAAAAGAGAGGCCCTTTTCAGTGAGTCTATGAGCGGACGGATAATTTTGGCTAAACACAATACTATGTCATTTTGTAAATCATTGCATTGGCCTAAGTTTATTAAATCGACAGCGACCATTCAAGCAATGTCATGCTTCTCCTACCACCTATGAGGTTGGCACCTACCCCAAAATATGTAAAATACTTTGTATGGTCACGGATTAATAACAGCTAGTGCTGCGTGAATTTGCAAATATTCCAATTCGGCAGTTTGCTAGAATTTGGTCAGGAAATGTTCGGTAATTTAAATCAATTTTTTTTTATATGTATAGAAAGACCGCAAAGCATAATAAAAGTGGATGAAAAAAAAATAATTCTCATCTCATTTCTCACCTGTCCTGCTAACGACACCAAGTAGGCCTCTAACGTCATGACGAACGTTTCAACATATTGAGGAAGAGGAGGTCACGTGCCCCGGAGAAGAGGGCTAGACAGGGAGCTGCGGCAGGATAGGTGAAGGCCAATGTATTTTTACTTTTTCACCGCTTTCAGCACAAATCAGCAAAATGGCAGAAAGTTGGATTCATATGAAGCAAATCACTAAAAATATGGGCTTGGGATAATCCGAACTTTCTTCTAAAATCCAAGGTGAATTCTGTATGAGAAATCCAGGGGCATAACTAGAGTTCGATGGGCCTCCGTGCAAGATTTGGACCTGCGCCCCTGGGATCAGATATATGGCCTCTTGTGGAGTTCTAAATCCTATAAGCAATGTAAAAAAAACAGATGGGTTACTTCTGCGCTGCCGTAGGAAGAAGAATGACAGATGCTAATCTAAATCGTAAGCTGTTCATTCGCCAATGCGTTTCAAAGCAGATAGCTTTTTCATCAGGACAACCATGAACCACAAGCGTGGTTTCCTTGATGAAGAAGCTATATGCTTCAAAACGCGTTCACGAATAAACCATTTACTATTTAGATTGGCATCCACCATTCTTTTCCCTACGGCAGGGCAGAAGTAACCCATTAGTTTTTCCATTGCTCGTGCTTTAATTCCTCATGGGTCTGCAGTAGCCTCAAGCGTTTTTAGTGGTTGCGTGTACACAACCCACACCAGTTGAGCACAATGGTGCTGTTTTCCTCCATATCTGTTTTCCCAGATAACACCTTATTTGCACTTTGTCTCCTTCTAGCTTCTCTCTTGGACCTAACTCCTATAAGGACATACAAGTTGCACCTCCTTCACCATTTATGTAGTAATGTGTCCAATCTTGGACTCCTTCCTAGCATATATGTCTCCTATCCTGGGTCCATCTTAGTATGTATGTCCCCTATCCTGGCATACATGTCACTCATCCTGGCTCCATCCTGTTTATGTTCCCCCTCCTGGCCCCATCCTGGTATATATGTATCCCCTATCCTGGAATATGTACCTTATCCTGGTATTTATGTTCCCATCCTGGTATACATGTCCCTATATATATCCCCTATTCTGGTCTATGTGCCTTATCCTAGGCCCCATCCTGGTATATATGTCCCCTATTCTGGTCTATGTACCTTATCCTAGGCCCCATCCTGGTATATATATATATATATATATCTATATCTATCCCCTATCCTGGAATATGTACCTTATCCTGGTATTTATGTTCCCATCCTGGAATACATGTCCCTTATCCTGGTATATATGCCCCCATTCTCGTATGTATGATCCCATCCTAGTGTACATGTCCCTTATCCTGGTATATATATCCCCCCATCCTGACATGTACCGTATATGTTCCCCATTCTGCCACTGTTCATTAACTGATAGAAAAAAAATAAACCTGTTATACTCAACCTCCCGCCTCTCCCCTGTTGTGCGGCGTCCTCTTCTGAAACCGGCAGCTGACTTCAGCATGCAAGCGGCGGGAGCTCATGACATCACTGCTATGCGCCCCCCATCATATTCACACTGATGTCAGCTGCTGGCCTTTGATTGGCCAGCAGTGTGTGTTGTGGCGCACTGACCCAGCGGGTCTCTGCACTGCAGTACACTACATCTGAATGCGCGTTCCGAGGACACACATCCAGTTGAAGTTTGCGCTGGCATCGGCGGGCCCCTCACCCACACCGATCTCTGCGACTGCGATGTCACGCCCCTGGAGAAATCTATATGAGAAAGCACCAAAGGTATCAAATTTTCCCGCCCCCCCATGAGCTTACACACAATGCTCTCCCCCGGCGCTCCTCGCTATGATGTGCCTTCATATTGTTTTGTCGGCAGGCTGCAGACGTAGAACGGCAATGCATTATTAAGAGACAATATTTCTCGTATGTGTCTGCTGGTCTGAAATGCCGTAAGCGGTGTTTACAACGTGTGATGATGAGCAGTCATCTGTTAGACGCCATCTCTTCGTCTGAAATGAAATAATTTATCCCGACCCGCGCATAGTAAGGAGGAACGTCATATGTGATGTGGATGAGTAAAGATTAATAACAGCGTCTTTCCCATCACGCTGCAATCATGTGCCGCGCGGTACAGTACCCGGCATAACGCCGCACTAGGAGGAACGCAAGGGTGCTTATTAAACAGAATGGTGCACAATCTACACAGTCGCTGGAAGTCATCACATATGTCTGTACCAATATATTCAATATTTATAAGAATAAATGAGAACACAAACCTTCCCCGGCAGGACGCATCATGTAGAAGTGAGCTGCGCAAAGTTACAGCATCAGCTCCATGTACCGTATGGTGGAACATGCGAAACACACGTTGGGGACAAGATTTTGGATTTTTCACACTTCAACGGAGCAGGAGATTTTACTGAACTCCGGGCTGTAAATCTTCTGCAAGACTTTAATCTAAAAGGTGTTCGTTATGGGGAAAAAAGGATTTCTAGGTTTGTCTCCCTGCAAGTTCCACTAGGTTGGCTGTTAATAGCAATATTGCTTTTTTCTTTCCAATATCCACTTTATTGCTTGTTGGACCGCAAGGTCAGAGCTCAGTGCTCCTCCCTTCCTTGTCCTAAGGGCTCATGCACACGGCCAGTTAAATCGGATGAGTTTAACTCGGATCGTCGTTTTGCCTCTTATGCCATGGGACTATGCACTTGTCTGACATTTTCCTCGGTCTGAAGAAAAGAACGTCGACATCACTGATTTTCATCTGAGTCTCGGATCAAAATCAGCAGTGCGAGTCTACGAGTCCATGGAAAACATTAAAACATTGGACTGCGCTCAGATGACATACAAGTGGAGTCCGATCTTTCACTAACGGCTGAATGGAGAAGGTGGAGAACTTTTTTCTCTCCATCTCTCCACTAGACCCGGGGGAGGGTAATAAAAACACAGATTGAGCCTTTTTTTGAAGACACTGCAACAGGAAGCCCCTTTAACAGACTACTCAGTTTTCTGTATATCTGCTTTATAAAGTCTTTATGGAGGAGGAAATAAGTTGCATTTGTAGGGTCGGGGGGTCGGGCTGGGGGGGTGGTCCCTCTACTTACCGCGCAGAGACGAAACAGAGACAAGATGGAGGCAAGTTCAGGGTGCAACAGGTCCAAGCTTTATTCTCTGGCTGTCCACTTGACAGCCTTCACAGTATACCGCACTTCAAAGCAATACACTTTACTTCGCTTCCCTTGTCGGCCCTCCATTTCCAGGGCCGCTTCTCACACCGTACTTTACACTAGGGACGTGTATGTGTACACCGTCTACTCTTCACTCGTCGACGCTCCTGACAGGTCCGTCACTGTGGCCGCCTTAGGCCCGTAAACCAACAGCGCTTCCACTGATCAGTCGTCGTGTCAAATACGGTGTCTCACACCCAGTGCCTCGTCCCTTCTGCGGTTCTTCCTGTCAGGACCACCCCCCTGACGTTCTCTCTCCTCAGTCCCCCTGGTTTAGATTCTCCTGACAGCACACAGACTGTCGCAGTCCTCCTGTCACTGGAGCTCCCCCTGGGGACTGGAACCTTCTGGAACCCTCCCTCAGTATTTATAGCTCTCCCGGTCCCCTGTCACTCTAACCCCGCCCACCATGACCAACGGTTTCTAAAGCCCTAAGCTGTTGTCAAGTCCTTTGCTCACACTCTTCCCTGCCCTCTAATGGTCAACCCAAGGTACTGCACGTCCACTACACTTTCCTAGCTGTTTCCCCACTGTAATAACTGACACCTACCTACACTGTGCAAACCTTTCCTTCTTCACTCTGACTAGTGAGTCCGTCCGTCAGGTCACCTTCCCTACACTTTCCACCACTGATTTTTAAAGAAGCCCTTCTCCTCCCATCAAAGTTTTATATTGCAGTCATCATATAGCACTGAGTACTTACAGTTGCTCATTTTGCCTTTCTACCCAGATAATTCTTCTCTTTCTCTGCTCTTTGTAGAAACAGTAAGTCTCTTGTCCCTACATGCGTCATTTCCCCCTTCACCTCCTGACCCAGCTGCTCCCTCTTCCCCCTGCCAGGGACATTTGCAGTGACTTATGGGTCATACAGGGAAAATTGACCTCCTGTTTCTCTGTTATAATGGATTGACTGGGGGAACCATTTAGTCTCAGAGTCACTGAGGCTTCTTAGAAATTGCCAATGCACAGCATATTTTAACTCTCTCTGTGCCTTATGCTCTAGCTTTATATTAAAGGGGTCGTCAATCTTTGGGGACATTTCTTTTTAACTAAAATGTTTGTGTGGTGTCCCCCAGGGGTATGGTCGCCACAGTGGCATTGCCTTCCTCCTAGGGAGAGTGATGTCATGCCTCTGGCTCTGGCAGTTAACCATAGCATGCAACACAGTTCCCACTCCGGACCGGCAGAGGGAGCGCTGAACCAATACTAAGGGGAAGAGCTTCTCTCTGGGGGCCAGGAGGGGAAATTAGTCAGTTAGTGTGAGGAGGGCGTCGTGTGCAGACGTGGAGGAGAAGAGCTGGGGAGACTGAGGAAAGTGGAGAGCTCAGTCCCAGTGATAGCGCATGATCTGGAGCCTGGTCTCCATGGGTGTATGGATACTAACGGTCCTGCACCAGAAACCAGAAGAATAGAAAGCTGTAAATGCCCTATTCCCACATAATCCTCGGAGACACAACAGCGACGGGTGAGCCAAGAGAGATAGAAGGCTACGGCTGTCTGCCATGCGAGTGGAGTGTGGATAACATCAGAAAGGAGGGACTCCAGTGTAACTCAGTACTGGGAGTACTTCATAGAGAGCGCTAGTAAGGAGACTGCACAACCCATCTGCCAGAGTGATTCCTGATTTGCTTCCAGGCTAACCAGCTCCTGTGCCATCTGTACTCAGGACCCTGGTCTGCATTTTCCAAGTAAAGGTAAAGAAACTGCAACCTATTGTGTCCTTGCCTTCTTGCTGCAACCTCCCCGGCACTGCTACATCTCTGTGCCTGACACTGCACCTTCCTTCCCACACCCACCTACGCTGCCCTGGGTCTACAGCCCTGCCTGTGGAGGGCTGTAACATCATTGCTGCACTACACCATCTGTCCCAGAGGATCTGTCTGCAGCGTCGGCTTAACATTTGCCGAACACCACAGGTGGCGTCACGAATCATCTATTCATAAACTTTATTCCATCACTTCACTCACTTACATGGACGCCCAGGGCCATGGACCGGGTCACCGCTGCTGTTACACTTCCCTGTGAAATACCGGCCCGGTACCGAGTACCCCACTGCCCTGGCGGGCGATCCATTTGTATTTGAGGCTAAAAATAATTTCAGCAAATAGGCTTCATTCTACACTTTGCATTGTTTTGCTTTTCAAGGCTCTGTGTTATCCTGCAAATTCTTTGGGGTTATAAGTCAGCTAAGAAAAAAAATGGAAAAAGGCAGATAAAAGCGTTACAAACTCCTGATTAGACCATCATAGTGGGCTGACTGAAGGATTCTCAGTTATTCTGCAGCCAGAAATATATCAATCAATGCAGCCCACAGGGCATAGAAGGCAAACAGTGCAACATTTTTAGAGGGACCGAATTAGAAAAATAATTTTTACCCCAATTATATACATTAAAGTAATATAAAATGTCACCAAAGGCTGACAAGCCTATCTAATCACAGTGGTGGGATGACAATATGTCTATATGTCTATGAGGACTGGTAAAATATCCATTAGGGCAGGGTCACACCACCGATTATTCCGCTCAGACTTTGGTCGGAGCGGTGTCAGTTTTTCTCGTACATGGAGAGAGAAAACCGGGCGCGGTCTGATTTATTTTCACGGACCCATAGACTTACACTAGCGATTTTGCTCCAACCCCAACGATCAAAATTGGACATGTGCCCAGCTCCATAGCATATCACAGATACGAGCGCTATCCGTGAGCCCAAGAAAGCTGGTGGTGTGCACGAGCCCTGACTGTGTGATAGCCGGGTCATTCCAGCTATGTAATGGTTACTGATAGTAATGAAAGGCTGCAAAATACAAAGCACAAGATGCAACCATGGAAATAAAGCATAGTGCCCTAATGTTTCACTGCAGCTGTGCTAAAAAGTAAAGAGTAATGGGGTATTTTATGGAGTATTGTCTTCCCTACAGCCACAGAAAGACTGCGGAGAAAAGCAGAAATGCATCAGGAGGCTCAATGTTGGCTACAAGATAAAAATATAGGTAGATAGATAGATAATAGAGAGATCATAGATAGATAGATAGATAGATAGATAATATATATGGGATAGATAGATATATAGATAGATAGATAGATAGATAGATAGATAGATAGATAGATAGATAGATAGATAGATAGATAGATAGATAGATATGTACAGTGGGGAAAAAAAGTATTTAGTCAGTCAGCAATAGTGCAAGTTCCACCACTTAAAAAGATGAGAGGCGTCTGTAATTTACATCATAGGTAGACCTCAACTATGGGAGACAAACTGAGAAAAAAAAATCCAGAAAATCACATTGTCTGTTTTTTTTTCATTTTATTTGCATATTATGGTGGAAAATAAGTATTTGGTCAGAAACAAGCAATCAAGCTTTCTGGCTCTCACAGACCTGTAACTTCTTCTTTAAGAGTCTCCTCTTTCCTCCACTCATTACCTGTAGTAATGGCACCTGTTTAAACTTGTTATCAGTATAAAAAGACACCTGTGCACACCCTCAAACAGTCTGACTCCAAACTCCACTATGGTGAAGACCAAAGAGCTGTCAAAGGACACCAGAAACAAAATTGTAGCCCTGCACCAGGCTGGGAAGACTGAATCTGCAATAGCCAACCAGCTTGGAGTGAAGAAATCAACTGTGGGAGCAATAATTAGAAAATGGAAGACATACAAGACCACTGATAATCTCCCTCGATCTGGTGCTCCACGCAAAATCCCACCCCGTGGGGTCAGAATGATCACAAGAACGGTGAGCAAAAATCCCAGAACCATGCGGGGGGACCTAGTGAATGAACTGCAGAGAGCTGGGACCAATGTAACAAGGCCTACCATAAGTAACACACTACGCCACCGTGGACTCAGATCCTGCAGTGCCAGACGTGTCCCACTGCTTAAGCCTGTACATGTCCGGGCCCGTCTGAAGTTTGCTAGAGAGCATTTGGATGATCCAGAGGAGTTTTGGGAGAATGTCCTATGGTCTGATGAAACCAAACTGGAACTGTTTGGTAGAAACACAACTTGTCGTGTTTGGAGGAAAAAGAATACTGAGTTGCATCCATCAAACACCATACCTACTGTAAAGCATGGTGGTGGAAACATCATGCTTTGGGGCTGTTTCTCTGCAAAGGGGCCAGGACGACTGATCCGGGTACATGAAAGAATGAATGGGGCCATGTATCGTGAGATTTTGAGTGCAAACCTCCTTCCATCAGCAAGGGCATTGAAGATGAAACGTGGCTGGGTCTTTCAACATGACAATGATCCAAAGCACACCGCCAGGGCAACGAAGGAGTGGCTTCGTAAGAAGCATTTCAAGGTCCCGGAGTGGCCTAGCCAGTCTCCAGATCTCAACCCTATAGAAAACCTTTGGAGGGAGTTGAAAGTCCGTGTTGCCAAGTGAAAAGCCAAAAACATCACTGCTCTAGAGGAGATCTGCATGGAGGAATGGGCCAAAATACCAACAACAGTGTGTGGCAACCTTGTGAAGACTTACAGAAAACGTTTGACCTCTGTCATTGCCAACAAAGGATATATCACAAAGTATTGAGATGAAATTTTGTTTCTGACCAAATACTTATTTTCCACCATAATATGCAAATAAAATGAAAAAAAAACAGACAATGTGATATTCTGGATTTTTTTTTCTCAGTTTGTCTCCCATAGTTGAGGTCTACCTATGATGTAAATTACAGACGCCTCTCATCTTTTTAAGTGGTGGAACTTGCACTATTGCTGACTGACTAAATACTTTTTTTCCCCACTGTAGATGGAGAAATTCAGCTCCAAATGGGCACTACAGACCAACTCAAGGAAAACCAACGTCATGGTGTTACCGAGGAGAAAGACAAGATCGGACCAGCACCTTTCATTTGTGCTAAACAACTCTGCTCTTTCAAGAACGGACAAATACACCTACCTGGGCCTGCAAATTCACCAGTCAGGGATGCTCAAACAAGCCATAAGGGCACTGATGGACTGTCAGAGACACCGTACTACACTCACTCACAGAGCCAGTGTGCGTGTCCTGAGTACAGAAACAGTGCTAAAAGATACCTGTGGAGCAGGGCAGCAGAGGTGACAATGCGTGCATCAAACTATGTGTCAGGGTCCAGTCAGCGCTGGAAAGTAAAGAGGCACGGGACCTGCGGACACTGAAATTAGCAAGCTGGCACAGGACCTATGGTCAGGTGACTGCAAGGGGGCGGGGCTTAGCGTCCTGCTTTCACATATGACAGGACACCGTACAACAACTCAGAGTCAGGCAAAACGGAGGTCACAACAGTACGGGCAAATGAGGCACAGGAGGGACAAACAGACGGGTAGTCAGACACAAAGCCAAAGGTCATACACAAGAGGGCGACATGGTACCAAGGGGACGAGCAGAGAGAAGACGGGTCACAAGCAGAGAGTCATACACGAGAGGTAGCGCAGTACAAGAGGGACAGGCAGAACTCGTAACAGGGACAGAACCGGATCAAAACCAAACAAGCAAGCAAGATATCAGGCACAAGGCACACGTACGCACAAGGTCAACTAACTCAGCCGAGGGCAGGAGTATAACTGACACCGGACCTAGGTCCAGTGAGCATTAAATAGCCGCCCTCTGCCAGAGAGAGGCGGAACAATTAACCCCCGGTCTGATCAGGACGGGCCAAAGCGAAACCCCGTCCTGGATCATGACAAGGACAGGGTCTGCAAAACCTTCTATCCATCCAAAGGAAACTCTACCATGTGAAGCCACCAATGAGGGTTTGGCTAAATGAGGCACCACACCTACTGTAGCAATACTGAAAAGTGTGCTGTCATTCCAGGCTCACCTACATACTAGCAATCCAACCTCCCATTTCCGTAATGCCCTGCTACATATAGGTGGTCAAGACGAATCGGGACCCCTGGAACAGCTCATCCAAACCAAAACACCAATCACGGCAGCCTGACAAAAGCTAGAATCAAGAATATGGTAGACGATGGCCAGGAGAGAGTATGTCCATGACTGGAGGAACGATCTCATCACCTCACTTGCGTTTTGCATGGACACATAGTCCGTGAAAAAATAAAACCGTAGATTATAAAGGGTAAATTCAGAAAAACATAGGATACAATATGTACATTCATCATGGATGTGTGGATGAGGCCTAAGATGCAGAGTTCATGAGCTGACGTGGGATTCAAAGTTTCAGGAAGACTGTATAATGGCAGATTCAGGATCTCAGTTGGCTTGCTATGGTGGGACGGAGCAGGACTGGTCTGGGCGTAGCAGACGCCTGTTGGGCTAGTCCTACTCCAATCGCGATATACTTTTAATTTGCCGTACACCATGGGGTTTCATTATAGGTGTCGATACTGCTGTCCGGTCCCCCATAATGACGGCCGCCTTAGCGCAGGACGCCTGCCTTATTTCAGCTCATTCGAAAGGTCGTACTGTGCTATTAATGTGTCAGATCCGAGGTGACAGACGTATGAATGGATTGACAGAGTGTTGCTATTTTTGCTGTCTGCATAGGGGGGATACTAGGGGTGGTAGTCTATCCGAGGAAATGAATAAATTATAGAGATGTAATAGAAGCTGTGTATCTGAATATTTGAGAACCGCTAAGTAGGAAACAGAAGAAAAATACTAACCGTTCTGTCTGAGGACTTCTCAATATTTCTCTAAATGAAGAAGTGAGAAGAGTCGTTATTGAGATTTCATTTCTGGATGGGTTTTACCCGGTCTGCTCTGTTCAGTCTCTGATATTCGGCCTCGGTCTTATTACGTTCCAAGTGTGACCACTTCAATGGCTGGAAGTGTTTTTCATTTATTTCGATGCCGTACCACCCATCGTCTGCAACTTATGTAAAGTCAGCTTCAGCTTTCAAAACAGCGTGTTCCCCAAATCCCTGGGATGCACATGATTTCACACACTGCTCTGAGAAACCATCACTTATTCATGAGGACGGACGAGAGGTTTTTTTTTACGAGAGAAAATCAGTTGCCACAAACAGCTGTAAAGTTATATTTACTGGGCGATGGCAACTTTATAATGAAAACACATACTTTATCTACTATTACTGGAGAAACTGAAAGCCTAATGTGGAGGACTTGCTGTTTGCCATTAGATTTACACAGAGGACTATTCCCGACCTCTGAATGGCCGGTGGAAGATAGGGGTTATGAGTTCAAGTGGGCCCTGTGTATTTTCCACAGGGGCTCTGTAAATATTCTTGAGTTCATAGGTAGAATCTTAAAGAGGGTCTTAAAGCGGACCTGTCGAGACCAGTTTTCACCTTTATTTCATTCCCGCTGCTCCCCTGAAGATTCTGCTACCTTTTTTGTCCATTGGGGCTCACAATCTAAATTCCCTATCAGTATGTCTTCGGAGTGTGGGAGGAAACCTGGAAGAAACCTGGAAGAAACCCACGCAATCACAAAGAGAACATACAAACTCCTGCAGATGTTGTCCTTGGTCGGATTTGAACCCAGGACCCTAGTGCTGCAAAGAAACAGTGCTACCCACTGAGTCACCGTGCTGTTGTGGGCATGCTGTGAGAAATGTGTAGAAATTATTGTGCAGGGTGGAGGAGAAAGTAGGCAGTGAGTAACAGACATTGTGATTGGTCCCTGTGTAGCTCTTGCCTTAGGGTGTGGACACACTGTTGGCAATCAGAGTATAGGACTGTTTACCATGTCAAGCAATTCCTGCAGCCAGTGTTACGTGATTCCTGGGAGAGCGAGTGAAAACAGTGCAGGAATGGAGCCGATACCAGAGGTGAGTATAGTAAGGCTCGGACTAGCCAATAGGATCACAGGAGAATCCTCCGGTAGGCCCCTGTGAAGGAGTGCAAATAAATTGTGATATTACTTTGGATTCACAATTTGCAGAAACAGGTATAATCTAGTCATTTATTAGACATGCTAGCCAAATTCATATTACACAGAAGCAAAAGTAAATTTGTGTACTAGGGTCAGGTTATTTTTGCATGTAGCTGAAAAATGGGTCCCAAGAATCAATGTTACTGGTGGGTAGGGATGAGTGGACTTTTAATCCAAAGTACAATTGGGGTAACAGAACTCTACTCAAACCCAAACACCATAGAAGTCAATGAGGACCCAAACTTTGGTGCTGTAAAAGGCCTGTAAAATGGTCATATTAGAAGCTGGTGGCTACCAATGGAAGCACAGTACCTTCACAGAGTCTATCTCTCTCCTTAAATTCCAGGAGAAGTCTGTCTTTGGAGTTGATCACCAACTTTGCAGTTCGGGGTCACTCATCTCTACTAGTGGGCCTATGCCAACTTAGTTTTGGCATTGATTATTATTATTTTACAAGGGGGAAAACATGAAGATTGAGAAGGGGTTGTCCAAGTAGTGGAAAGACCCTTCAAGGGGCAATTGGACATCTCTGCTATAAAAGAATGATAGGAGCCGGACAAACAAGGCTCCATTGTTTCTGAGATGGGAAAGGAGTTGATTAGAACCAATATTACCAGTTCCATTTCCATACTTCTCTGTTCTAATATATTTCTGGACAATCTTTTGTCGACTTTTTTGACTTATTTATTTGGGTTATTTTATAAAGATAAAACAAATCCTTCTCTAAGAAATGTGGGAAAGTATAACCAGGACTCGGGTTCTAGGAGCTTCGTGCTATTAACCGACCTGCACCCCTGAACATATTGCTTTCTCATTATTTTGCTCACTGGATTGCCTGTGTGCGATACTATGTGACCAAAAAAAATCAATTCCTTGCCAAGATATTCAGATTTAGTCCATTTAAAGAAAAAATGCTCTTTGAAATGCTTCAATTAAGGCCGTGCTCACTGTGCTGCAAAAATGACTGGGTGAGATTTTTATGCAACTTTCACGTATTAAATCTATTGATGGAAAATAACTAAAAAACATGCAAAAATATCAGGCACTGGTGAAGTTCTAGAGTAAGTGAATTCAAGTGTGAAATGTTCTGAAATCTTTATTAAAGGGGCTCTATGAGATAGCAAAAGTCATGGCTGCTTTCTTTATATGTCCTTAATCACTGGCCATTTATTGCAGCTTATTTTCATTTGTTTGAATGAGCTGAGCTGTAACAGCACACACAGTCTATGGACAAGAGTTCTGAGGTTTTTGGAAAACGAGGCAGCCATGGTTTTTTTTTATGAATTACCTACAACCCCTTTATTTTTCTACACTAGTACCCCATTCAGTCAGATTGTATTCACATTGTGGTAGATCGGCTCACTCGGCTGCACATGGAGGTAGACACAGGTACCCTGTCACTTTAAATCTCCCGTGGGTTTATTTTACAAGTGGCATAAACCAACACAAAGTGATAATAAACATGGTCCTTTGGCTAAAACAAGAGAACAAAAGAAAATGGTATCTATTCTCTGCAGCTGCAGGGATCCACCCACTTGGGATATAACAGTAAGGTTCAGTACAGTTTTACATAAAACCACTTCTCTGGAGCTGCAGGCTCCAGAGCCACTAAACACCCAATATCTCTGGAGGCCCACTATTTAAACCCCAGACCATACCCTGGGGTGGAGATAAGTTGGACAACCTCCCACAAGCTCTATGATTGTCCATAAAAACCCAGTCTTTAAAATGGCCGACTAGCCACTCTCAACACATTGTTACAGCACATTAACTTCTGGGGTTCACATCACTGAAGCTAATAGCCTCAGTGATACATATCTCCCCTCCAGCACTTTGCCAGTTACTCTGTCACAGCATGCAAATGTTAAATTCATCATCACACTTACCTAATCAAATGTTTCAAGATAGTTCCATATAATCCATGGGAAGAATCATAACCCCTCTGATGTGTCATAAAACAAGGATAATATATCAGCATATTTGAGAGGAACAACTCAACAGCATCCTGTCATAGTGATATGCCCTTCTACACTTTGGTTCTTCATATCAAAATGCGTACAGTGCGAAATGTCCAGCCTTCCCACCCCCCCAAAAAAAAATATTGATTTTGTGATACTCTGTTAGGAGATGTTTATGCTGTATATGTCTATATGTCTCCACCCAGTGGTTGTGATGGGAATTGTAGTCTGTGAAGTGTTTCGCTAGCATGTCACAATAATAGTCATTGTATTTGTATCATTATAAATTGGAGTCCCAAATCAAATTCAAGAAAAGGAAAGGGTGGACAACTCTGTAACAAGGCCAGCCATAATTCCCTTTATTGTGGTGCAAGAATGAAGCTTTGTGTAGTAACAAAAAAAAGGGAAAAGAAAAGAAAAAAAAAGACCTAATGACCTCATTACTGTAATGGAATATACATACCAATCAGCATGTCTCCGTGATGCCTGGCAATATAAATCAGCCGGTCGAGCTGCGCGTTTGCTGAAGCCGAAGTCAATAAGACCATTTTTATTGTACAATGAGAAGTTCTCCAAGGAAGAAATTGGCAAGGAAAACAGCAGCTTAGAAAGGTTGTGTGATTACATAGTAAGGATCCCCATTGGATTATACAAAAGAGAAACACACAGGAGGAGGTAAGTTGGAGCGGAATGTGAGAACAGGCATTTATAGGACTATTTTCACCATTTTGACAGCAGTATATTGGTTCCTCTGATGCCCCTGCCTGATATGGCTACTTTTATATAGTTATATATTTTATTACTGTATGTACTATCCTAATCATAATATATATACTATCCTAATCCTAATCCATACCCACAAGATTCCTATTTTGTTTCTCTCACTGAGAGCACTTTATATATTTTTTTCTACTGGCTAACACGGTACCAAACCATTTTTTTCGCTATCCTAATCACCATGATAACTTTATTATCCATGAATGATTACTTAATTATCCAGCTGGTGTACCCCTAAATCACACATGGTCTATAAAGGGTCACTCCGGTGCACTTTCTTCATCAATAGCAGGTATATAGCAATGATGATGTTTCGCTGACCGATGGGTACCACCTGTGCACACAGTTGCTTTTTTTACAAGCAACTTTTCAGTTTTACCCATTAAAAGGATCTGAGAGTAACATCTTACGGACTTTAATTTCTCAGAAAACAAAACGGGCTACAATATATATCACAACCACTTGGTGGTCACAAATAGACACTAATAGTATAAGCCTCTCCCAGCAGAGTATTGTAAAAAAAATTTTGTTTAGAAAGGTGGTTATCCCATGCCTGTCATCTTAAGGGGAATCGGTCTTGTCATTTTTGTGTTCCCTACTAATAGCATCCTGAAAAAGGAATTGGGCAGCCCTCTTAGGATATGTAACTTATTTTTGTACATTGCCCCGTTGTGTTGCTTTAAGCCCCTTAAAATTTATTGTCGCGCGTCTGCAAATCAAATGTATGTTAATGCTAAATCAACTTTCACCCCTTCCCCCGCCCATAATCCCACCCGCCCGTCTACCAGTGTCAGTGATTCAGTCAGAGTGCCTTTTGCCCGAGGATCCCATTGCAATGCTCGGACTGGCCGGCGGCACTCCTGATCTGAGAGTGACAGCTGCATAGAGACACATCCAGTCACGCTCAGGTCAGGAGAGCAAACGGCCTGTCCGAGTATTGCGATGCGATCCTCGGGTTAGTAACTCAGCGGTCTGACTGCACCCAAATCATTGATGCCGGTGCTGAGGGGTGGGCGGGATTATGGAGAGCAGATGGCCAGTCCGAACATTGGGATGGGATCCTTGGGTGAGTAACTCAGCAGTCTGACTGCACCCAAATCATTTTCAGCAACACAATGGGGCAACGTAAAAAATAAATTGCATATCCTCAAAGGGCTGCCCAAGTCCTATTTCAGGATATTATTAGTAGGGTACACACAAATGACCTGACGGATGTTGAACATGGAGGAAAAGTAAGCAAGGACATATATTGTACCTCTATACTAGAAATAGCAGCCATATAGGTTATCAGGCTACTTATGTTGAGATGTGAAACACTATTTTTAAAACAAAGCTGTAGACAATTTCGTGTCATTGTTCCTCTGGTGGAGACATAATAAGACTTCCATACAGGTGTCAACTGTACCTTCATATGATTCAGAGTCCCTCGAGACTAGCAGAAAATATGTTTGCAAAAATGGAGTCTGACAGAGCCAATACAGCAATTCCAGGGCCTGAGTGACTCAATTACAGGTGTGATGTAACAGACTTATGAATCACCCAGCGCACAGTGTGATTCACCGGTTTCTGCGTTATACATACTCCAGGCCAGAGCCCATCCACTTGTATGGAGTGAAGCCACGTCCTCTAGTCTGCCACGCCCACTGGATAGCCATGTCACTAGTCGGGGAGTGGCCTTGATCAAGGTAAGTGTATGGAGTGAGGCGGTCTGTTGCCGGAAGTATATATAACTCATACATATCCTTCGGTCCCGGCTCAGAAACTGGCGATTCCTCTCAGCGCACAGTGCTGTGGGGGATTCATAAGTCTGCATTCACACAGAGTGACTACAAACATATCAATTTGGACCAGACAATCCCTTTAATCTATTCTGGATTTAAATTTGGACATTATTTCATTACACCGTTGTGCAATCTGATCATAGTTGTCACACTGCTAAAGTATAACAATCAAATACTACTTAAAAGAGGATCTGTTGCCAGGTCAAAAATGGGCAGCATATGTTCTTCCCTTATTCTCTCTGCTTCCCTGAGTACTTTGCTTTGTTTAAATCTGCCATACGGTTCCTAAGATATGAGCCTTTAAACTTGGCAGTAATATTTACGGTCTTCATCAAGTGGGCGTGACTTACGGATTCTCTGAGGGCGTGTCTTTGCATAATTACCATGCTAGCCACACCCCTTTTCAAAGATCATAAAATTTACCACTGTATTAAAAGTCCTATATCTCTGGAACCGTATGGCAGATTTGAAAACACAAAAAAATAATCAGGGGAACAGCGGGAGTAAAATGAGAAAAAAAAGCTGACCTTTTGTGAGAGGTCCTCTTTAAATAAATGCAGGTTTTCCAATAATATATCATGCAATACTCAAGTATCTGTCAATGTAAATTTGTCTACCGAAATACCATATGTGCCGTTCATGGCCAGTCTACGGCTGGAGTGACAGCAGAATCAATACAATGTGAAGAATGCAATATAAAATATTGTACATAATATCAGAGCTTTGCATTCTCAGCGGTGGCGTCTCTGAACGTGCCTCGTTTTCAGCACCCTGGACAGATCAGATGTGTCCTCGCTCTTATCTACTAGCACGGCGAGTGCGACCGGCTGGTGGGAGGATGCAGTCATCAGTACTAACATCCAAGACAAGAGTTGCTTTTCCCTTATTCCAGCTAGTCTGTCTTGCTCAGACACCCTGCAAGCGAGAGGACATCACATCAGGAGACAACTCTGCCTCATATAGCCGACAATCCCTGGCAGCTGCAATCGCTAACCTCCCGAAATGTGCCTGCGTTTACCATCACAACAGGAGGAAATGAATGCGACCGTCTGCATCAGTCTATGCATATCACTGACACCTGACAAGGCTGGCGTGCATTCCTTCAAGCATCAGTCCATTTTATCTGCTATGTCTATTTAGATCAGTTTGTTCTAATTCTTTTTTTTTTCTAAGCTCAGGCTCAGAGAAAAGGGAGCGCCCAAGTCAGACATCCAATTCATAGCCGAGAAATAATATGGAGGTTGGCTAGGTTGCCTCAAAATGTAGCGATAGAGAGAAGAGCGTTGTTCTTGTTTCAGCGGTGATATAAATGTCTTGTATTATGTGCAAATTCTATTACAATCTTATGAACGTCTATGGAATCAAAAACTGTGTTTGTTTTGTCTGGAGTAATAATGAATGGAATTGGTTTATTTCTAAAAATATAGGTAAATTCAAACCAGACCTGAGTACGGTTCAGGATGGTTAAGAGCTGGCACAGACAAAAGAGTTTTCTTATAAATATGTTGTTAAGCATAGACTATTTTCCAAAGTTGGGAATTGTAGGATATGAATGGAGAAGTGGAGACATGTCTGGGTATAAATGTAGGCTTTGATAGCGTCAGGACATAAATGGTGCCGTGATGTAGACATGACTGTGGTGTAGAGCATTTAGTGATAGGAAATAAATATGGTGTAAAGCACTTGGGAGGTGCGGAATTGGGGTCATCATTGCAAGATAAAGGGTTAGATATTTGGGAATAGTTGGACAATTGGTTGTATGGAGTAAATGACAGATCAGCAATTCGGTCGTAGGACATAATTTGAGGTTTCGGTATTGGGCTGATGGGAATAAATAGGGGGTTAGTGAGAAATATCGGAACATGGTTAAAGAGTTGGATGTTGGATTGTAGAGCATAATTTGAGAACTTAGTAGTAGAGAATAGTGGGAGGATTGTATTTTTGGTCATTTTAGAGGTTGGGTAGTAGAGAATAGTTGGAGGGTTGGATGTCTGGTGGAAAGCCGTATTTGTAGTTTTTTGTGGTTAGTAATAAGCACAGTTGACGTTTTTGGACTCCAGAGTAAGACATGGTTAGTTTGGGGTGTTGGGTAGTAGGCACTTGAGGACAGGTAGAGTGCTAAGTTGTTAAGTGTTGGAGATTTGAGAGCTTGTTCCAAGGGCATAATTGGAAGATTAGGAATCCAGGTATTTAACAAATGAACCAAGTAGCAGGAAATAGTTGGGGATTGAGTGTTCCTGGGTATTCAAAGATCAGCGGTTTGGTAGTATCATAGGTCATGGAGTATTGTCTGTTTGATTTCTACGGTAAAACATGAGGACTGAAATATGAGCAATGTCATCCAATAGCTCTCAAACCTCTAGGATTTACTATTGTTCTCATCCCATAAATCCAGGTTTCCTCCAAATACAAGTTCCTGGTTATGAAATTGCTGCTAGAGCAACTTAGAACCTAGATCTTCAATTCCCAGATACTCAGACTTTTTTGGGAGGATTCGTACTTCAACAAAGCCTCTGCAAGTCTGTTGATCTTGAGTCACATCCAGATGGTGGGCATGGGATTTGGGACAGAAGTTTTGGATCCACCATGAGGGAAGGGAGTCTGCCTTATCGTTTTATGAGGCTCTGTCTGGATAGTTTACACTTTTTTCCCACATCTTAAAATAAAGACAACTCCCCCCCTCCCCCGACTCAAGGATCCAGCTATGCGTCTTGAATGCCTTCTCTGCTTGACTCTATAGGGTTGATGTCATCCGTAACTGTTCCAATGATTTATTTACAACCTGCAGATGTTTTCTTCTTTCTAATCACAGATTATTTTCTTTGCATCTAACATGAATTCTGAAAGTATTTTAACTACAAAAGCTTTTTTCTCTTAGCGCTCTGTTTCTCATCTTGCTATATTTGAAGCTTCCCTTGGAGATTACTTTTATTTTTTTAAACTCAGAGACTTGAGAATTCATTAGCAATCAAATCTATTGCCCAAAAGATATCACTTGCAATTTAATTATTAGCATATGTGGAAAAGGCAGGCGATGAAAAAATAGGGCACATCAAGCCGACAGGTGCAGGTGACTGGCACTTCAGAGGAAAACAAAGTGGAGTTCTACAAGATTGTTCAGAAGTAAATTGTACAGGAATTTTGCATTAGCATCAAAAGGCAATTCAGGAATTGATTAAATACTTGTCACATAATTCCTACACAAATGCATTTAAATGAAGGCTAAAACAATCACTTGGGACTTACTCTTCTTGCTGTGCTCCCAGATAATCACCACTAATCTTCCCGTTGTAGAAGGCAAATGTAACCCCGCAACAACCCTTCTGTGAACCAGAGCGAAGAGTTGCTGAGGCACAGCGGCTCTTGCTCTGCAAGAACTGTCCATTCCATTTGTGTTATACCTTGTGGCTTTCTACTTATACCAGGGCATATGGTATCCATTTGCTTCTGTAATGCAGACCTATATGCCTTCTTTGTGCTACTAAATGGTGCCTACATGACCTAAAAGACCTATTGAGTAGGAGTATCATACCAATACTCATCATCCCAAGGTCCAACGCTGCCTTTCCTCCAATGCTCTGATCTTCATGGAAAGGCGTTTGTCGACGACTAGAGAACTCATAACTAGGAATGGGCGGACCTGTGGAAGTTCAGGTTCTGAATCCTCACCCAAAATTTATAACAAAGTTCAATCCGGGTACCAAAACTGAACCCAAGCTTGAACCAGAACCCCATTGAAACCACTGAGGACCCGACCTTTTGATCTGGAAAATATTCTCTCTCCTTTCCCGGATTTCCCCTTAACTCGGAACATTGCAACCATCTTCCGGGGAAAGTCATTGTTCAGCACTATGAATCCCCGAACTTTTGAGTTTGGGTTTGCTCAACACTACTTATAACTGCTGCAGGCAATCACTTAACTCAGCAGCTTATGCTGTCTATTATGTACATAGACATCAATGCTGAGCCCAGCAGTGGCTGTTTGCCCTGAATTCATGATGTCACAGTTACAGCCCATCAATAAAAGCTAGAGCAGCCGTGGGGCGACACCACTGGACCCTCGGAGAGTGAATATTGGTGTGCTTGCTGCTTCTATTTCTGAAGCTAATTATATATATATATATATATATATTTTTTACATATATTTATACACACACTCTATATATTCATGTATAACCCCTGTTGCAATGCTAAAAAGCAGACCATTTTTTTGGAAATCCAGTGGATGAAATCAGAAGAACTGAAAAGACCCAGCTTGGAGGTTTTACATGGCCATGTCCCTCAGCCTGTATGGGATGTTTGAGAATAGAGCAGACACAATGACAACTTTGCAATCTGTCTACAAGCAACATTTATATATTTTTTTTATAACTAGTTCTCTGAATGTTGCCTCTTTCACTAGTTTTTCTATTTCCATTTGTTCGTCTTACCCCTTTGCTCTTTCCTGTATCTCTTCCCCTCCTTTCATTCTTGGGTTCCTTGATTAAAGTCTCGCCTTTGATCTGTGTGAAGCATTCGGCTCTAACCCTTCTTATCAGCAATGCGGTGAGCATCGGGAGCCCTTATTACGGTATATGCCGTTTGATTCCCTTACACGGTACATTGTGTGCACACCGCCAGTGCTCCTATGCAAGTCTACAGAATTCAACGGCATTCAGCTCAAGTGGCCATCCCTCGCAGATTATCTGTCATTCAGCCGGCACAGAGCAGATGAGCTTTACTGGAGAAAAGGCCCTTGTTTATTTTCTACATGTGTTTCAAAGCAAATCATGATGTGGAAGCTTCAGTGAGGGCTTCTTCTACATCTCACTGCACCAAGGTGGAAAAATGCTGCCCATATTATTTTTCTTCAGATTATAGATTTGAAGACTCGCCATGATGAAAAACCCAACCTCCTGTCTAAATCATTAAAACCTCTCTCTTTATCCGTTTCCTTTCCAATGCCTGACGTCTGCGTCGGTAAAGTCATCCTATTCTAAATATGGAAAGCGTAGCGATCTTATGTCACTTGCCTGACATGGAACTCTTGATCGTTTTGTTTTTTTGAAGGCGGCGACTTTACACGGTACACGACTGCTCGATACCCGCTGACAGGATCTCCGCTTAATCATTCCGTCACAACGGATGAATTACAGACTGTGCTAAGTTGTCGTTTTATGTGGGCGCCTGTCAGAACCCACAAGGGCTAATTTATTGGCATAGACAAAGTGAACACAACGAAAATCAACATGTAGGAATCTTAGTGGTGGAGAAAAGTAGAGGTACAGTATGTCTTACAGTAGCTAAATGGGAAACTTTTGATTTTTTTTTTTACCCCTGCAACATTGAAAGTAGTGAAAATGCCCGAATCTGTCCTGCTTGCCAATTTCTGCACAGAAAAATATCTTCAGAATGTACCAGGCAAAAATCCTGCCTACTTGCCTGGTACTGTAATCCTCTGTGGATTTTATCAGGCAGCTAAAATCCACAGCAGTTTTTATCCTCTGTGAAATTAGTCTTAATATTCATATGAGAGTGTAATTTTATATGTCAGAGATCCTATACGATGCGCAGTCAATGAAAAATGATGGTGCTTGCTGGACTGGGGTCAAGACCCGTAATTTCAGAGTATATGGTTAACAGCAGCACTCATGAGAGGTATTTTGAGGTACACAGTTTTATTCTTCGGTACAACAGTTCGCCACAGTGGTAAATGACAATACAGTGAAGGAAAGGCAAAAAAAAATTTCTCAAGCGATTTCTTAAAGTTTCGACCCAAGCCCGAGTCTTCCTCAAGTTCACAAGTATGAGTAGAAATAAGGATGGGCCGGAGTGGACGTGCAGCTTACATTCCGCAGCATTATCCAGATGGCACTGGCTTCATTGATGTGACCAGGCAACCCACTACCACCAATGTATTAAATGTGCTTACTTCTTTACTCGGACCCTTTTTGGGATACCAGCCCATCCTTATTTCTACTCATAAGTGCAAATTTGAGAAAGACTCGGGCTCGGGTCGAAACGTTAAGAAATTGCTTGAGAAAATTTTTTTCTTTTACCTTTCCTTCACTGTATTGTCATTTACCACTGTGGTGAACTGTTGTACAGAAGAATAAAACTGTGTGCCTCAAAATACCTCTCATGAGTGCTGCTTGTCAGTGGGGTCTGGATCCTGAGACCCCCAAAACAAGCAAAAATACCACTCTGAAGTCCGCAACTACTGCATGAGCTGTGTGCAAAAAACAATGTATGGGTTCATTGATAAGTCTTTGAGTCCATACATTGTCTCACAGAGCTGTTTACAGATCCATAGATTTACTATTGTGTCCATAAACAGCTCTGTGTGCACGGCAGCTCATACAGTATTATGACTCATCCGTGGAGGTCTCAAGATCCGAACCCACACCAATCAGCAGCACTTGTCATATATACAAATTTTTATGTAATGACAGTTACACTTTAAAAGGGGTAGTTAGAGATAAAAAAAAAATCACTCATGTGTATTGGTTGCATCTGTTAGTGCATCTCATCCCCATGTGGCTGAGATGCAGTACTAGATACTGAGGTTGCAAGTGCCCAGTGGGTGGTCGCAAGCCAAGCAAGTGCTCAGGATCTCTCCAGTAAAGTGTACCCTGTGCTGCCCTCTTGGTACTGACTAAGTCTTCTTCTGAGTATATGGCAGAATCAGGGGTGTAACTAGGGCTCCAAGGCTCGGGTGCGATTGCAGTTCCTGCAACTATTAAGGGCAGCGAATGAGGATCCACCTCATCTGTCTTCCAGTATAATCCTCCTACAAGTGGACGGGCACATGAGCTTGTGAGACGCTAATGGTGAAAAGATATCCGGCACTCCGGGAGTGGACTAGAATTAAAATTAGGAACATAAATATGGACAGGACAGGACAGTCAGCACAACCAACATGTCTTAATCATGATTAAGGTACAGGGATTGCAATTGTGGTGCCCCTGAGGCTCAGTCGCCACAGAGGTACTGCACCTCCTCCTGAGGTGTGGTATCCCACCATCCAGGTATGGTGGAGACTCCTGACCACAATCCAACACCTGCACCCCACACCACAAAGTAGTGTAGCAAAGCACCTTTGGAGGCTCCCTGCTTGGAGTATAGCAAAGTACCCATTGGTGGCTCCCTGCTTGGAATACGAAACATGCTGGGAGGTGGGTGGAGTTAGTTTACATTACAAGGAGCGGGAAGAGTTTAGGACAACAGTTAGTCAGTTGGTTGGAGAGCTGGAGAGAAGAAGATCCCCAGAGAGAGGGATAGATGGATGGAAGTGCTGCAGCAGATTCCAGTGACTTGGGTCTGCTGGTACGGGAAAGGGAGAGAGAGAGCAACAAAGACTGAAAGCCTGATTCGTCATAGAAAGAAAGGATTAGTACGGAACGTGAGGAGTAAAAGAGAACAGAGGACGTGGTTTAGAAGAGAACCCTTCCTAAAAGTTCTCGGTCCCCGAGGTTGTATCGATACTGAAATGGTCCTGCAGCAGACACCGGAGGAATAGAAGTAGTGACCACTTTATTCCCACACAAGACTTGGGGGCACAACAGCAACTGGATAGTGAGCCGGGACTTAGTAGCAAGAAGTCCCCGAAGCAGGCAACAGCTGTCTGCCGAACAAGTAGGGTTCATAAGAACATTTGACAGGAGGAACTCCAGTGTAACTCAGGTCTAGGAGTACTTCACTCAAAGGCGCTATAAGAGGAGACGTTCAGAAAGGCACATGTTGGCGGAGTGTTGGAAAGGAGTATTCCATCTGGCCTGGGGGATGACTGAGTCCCTGACCCGGAGGACACAGCACGGCACCTGTTTGTACAACAGACTGTAAGTAAAGCTTTGGAACTACATGCCCTGGTGTCCTCCACTTATTCCGGCGCCAACCTGCCCAGCACTACTACATCCCTTGCGCCTGACACCACACCATCTAGTGTGACGTGTCACTTCACCTACTCTGCCCTGGGACTACAGCCCTGCCTGTGGAGGGCTATAACATCTCTGCTGCACCACACCATCTGTCCCAGAGGATCTGTCTGCAGCGTCGGCTTACATCTTCATTGCCGAGAACCACAGGTGGCGTCACAAACTATTCATTTCCACTGCAAAACACCATTCAATCTCCCTTTTACTTGGGTGCCCAGGGCCACGGACTGGGTCACCGCTGCTGTGACATTCTCATCCAAGAGAATGGCCCGGTACCGAGTACCCTGCAGCCCTGGGAGGGCGACTCACAATCGCACCCCGGTCCCGGAGCCTAGGGATCTCGAAGGATACCTTTCGCCCATATGATAAGATTATTATTATTGCTATTATTATTATTAATAATAATAATAAACACCTGTGATGGAGGCCCTGTTGGAAAATTTGGATTGGGGCTCGCAAGCTTCAGGCTCCCTTTAAAGAAGAACCTGTCACCATGTCAAAAATAGTCAGTTTTTGCCTTTATTTTATGTCGCTGCTCTGCTGAGTGATTGTTTTTTTAAATTCAGCATATGATTCCAGAAATATTGTCCTTTCTAGTTGCCAATAATTTTTATGTTTCCAAGGGGGCGTTGTTCACAGGACAATAATACAGAGCCATCAAAAGACACGCCCCAGAGGATCCTGTAAAAAAAAATTAGGGCTAAATAAAAAGGTCTATGTCTCTGGATAAAAAAAATAGTGGAACAGCCGGAATAAAATTAGAGCAAAAACTGGGCTCTTTTGACCTAGTGTCAGGACCTCTTTAAGTTCTTTGGAATTACTTTTTCTTATGATCTGCTATGAGGTGCATGTCACCCACCACCTTTCAGTCCGGAGACATCGTGTGATCAGGGGTCACATACGGGTATTATGGGTTTACAGAATGTTGTTGTCTGATTGCACTACGTAAATCCTGTAGTGTTTGCGCTTTTCAATATGTCACTTGCAATTTTCTGGGATTTTCCTACAGCGTGTGACATAAATATTATTTTATTCTATTTCTTTTGTATTCCCGGGTATTTAAAGATCATAATTTCATTCATTTGTATTAATCCAAGTTCACTTCCATGTAATTTTTGGCGCCGTAGATTCTATTGATGTCATATTAATAATAGATAATATAAACAGGAATGAATCACCTCGTACTTTTCTATTGCACACGAAGGCCTACAGATGTACAAATAATGATATTGATCCAGCTGAGCAGCACATTTCGCAAGATCTAGGCCGCACAAGGGAAATTTCCGTCACGTGAACGAGGCATTGTACAAAGAAGGAATCATCTGTTGAAATTTACTATAGAAATCTTATTTCTATCATTTAATTAAATGGAAAATCGGCAAGAATTACTTTCCCTGTAACTGGGCTTGAAAGGGTTTCGAACAAATAACACCTCGGTGGCGGGGTTTTCTGATAGTTGTTTTATTGCCTTCATTGTGAAGGAATGTGATGATGAGTTTTCCTAACCAAGATGATGAGGCCAGACCCGAATGAGGCCTAGATCGGATTTGACGCACAAAGCTCTACAAGATACCTGATGGAATCATTAACACCTCCAGCCCGGTTCTTTTTATTTCCACCTCATCAACATATGGAAACTCTCTAAATTTAGCCAGCCGAGTGTAAAAAAAAATGCAAATTCAGTCACAGGTCAAAGAGAAAAAAAATAAACAGAATAATCACAGACTGCCAGAGGAACAACAATTTTCTTGTGGAAAGCTACAATTTATTTTTATTATTTTTTTTTATCCAGGCTACTATAGTTTATTTATGTACATCTTTTAGATTTGAGACATTTTAGATAATTTATCTTCTGCAGGAATCAAGTCATTACACACAAGGTTCTGTAATCGTTCCGAAGAGAACTTACAAAGGCTACGCAAACAATTTTATGTATATGTTAAGACCCCCCACAGGCTGCCAAAGACCACGAGCATATCATTAACTCAAAACTGAAAATAAAGATTAAACCACAACCACAAGACGGATTTCATCACCCAGGATCATTATCAGTATAACGGCACCGACCTGACACTGTCTGTAGATTACTGTGCACAATCCTGCTGACAGGTTCCCTTTATGGATAGATCATCAATATCATTAACCAAAACAAACTCTTTAACCTCTTCTTGACACTGGACGTCCACATCCAATGTCAGGTCTCCGTGCATTATGCAGGCTCAGAAGTTGAGGCTGCATTGTACCCGATTGATGCTGGCTGTGTTACACAGCCATCACCGGCCTAAAACTCCAGTCAGAGGCATATAAGGTATGTGATTTGCTGTTCGATGGGCTTGTGTTTGATCATGATTTAAGCAATTTGATAATATCTATAACATGGTGAATCCTTAGCAGTCACTAAAAGATGTGTCTCAGCTCAGACATGCCACATGCCTACCAACTCTACAAACTGTGTTAGGATATGTACACACAACATTTTCCTTCAGGCAGGCAAATATATGTGTAAAAAGGAAGATACTTCAGGAAAAGGGCGATTTTTTTGCCTGAAGCATCATTTTTTTTATAGTTTTTGTAGCTTCCTTGCCGTCAGCATTTTTTTTTCCAGCATTTTTCTTTTTCGCTTTTTTTCAAGTGTTTTCAGAAGATTTTTTTACTGCCCTTTTCTGGATTTTTTCAAGGCAATTCAACTATGAAGATACTACTAGCAGTTTTTGAAGCAAAAGTATTTTGAGCCTTACCAACGACATGAATTGCAAACTAAATGCCAGAAGAATGGTCAGGTCACGACTTTTAACTGCTTGGCATCTTTGAAGACCGACAGTGGTCAAAAATATTCAAAAGACTCAACATATGAACAGCAAGTCGTTTTAACATAGATATGCTTAAGTCCATTCTTTTCAGTGTTTAATAAATCTTTTTTCAGGTGGATTTCGGATTGACTGGTACAGTTAGCGGTTTTAAGTTGAAGTCACAACTGGTCCTAGAGCTTTAAAAGGCTAACAATCATTCTACCCTCTATGATGATCCTAGTGTGATAAATGTCTTTTTTTTCTTCTAAATTTTTGCATTGGGGCCTGAGTACTATAAAGTAGGGATGATGAAATTGTTTGATGTGAATTGAATTTGTGGTGAATTTTTAAGAGTTTGCTGATCCCAGCATATTCAATCAATTTGCTTTGTTGGAAACAGCAAAACTGTACACTTTGCAGAAGATTGCATCAGCCAGAGAAGGCTCTCATGACTATGGGCATGAACGGAAGGGTTGCCCCATAATATGTTGTACTATCACACCACATGGTGTGATATATATAGTACATCCAATCATTAAGAAATATCACAGCCTGTATAAAAGCAGAGGCAGGGACTGCAGCAGCCATTTTGTGGTGAATCAGTTCAGTCAGCGAACATCACAGCTCACTGCTTAGTCAGTGATAAGGTGAAAAAATAATTTAAAAAAATGAAGAAATAGTACAGATAGTGTGTGGCAGCACAACAGTAATCCTCCAGCCATATATGTTTAGTTCACATAGACAATACTAAAGCTGTGTTTGCATTAAGGAGCTTAAAAGGGGTTGCATACAGTCCTGTGTGTTATACACATCCTTTGACGAAAGTGTTTGCAACAAAATGGAAATAAAACTTGGCGAAAAAAAATTGGGAACAATTTGGCGGAGCTATCAAATTTGAATTTCATAAGATCCACATAGCTCTTTAATTAACATTTACAAGTGGAGGTCAGAATCCAAATTGTATTGCACCATGATTATATATTATTCCTAATTCATCTACCAAAGCACTAAGGAAAAGTACAAACAATTATATACAGCATCTGAACCCTTTATATCCCAGAGCACATACATCACATATGAAGCTTGCCGATATTGAATCTGACTTGGCCCATTCATTCTGGAGAAAGGATTCCTTAGAGCAGAAGTCTGGGTCGCGCGCTCTTCGAGAACTCACCTATTGAGTAGGGACTGTGTATTACAACCTTAGAATGCAATATAGCAGCTTCTAGCATTCTCAGACTATGGATCCCCTAAATAAATAATCGTAATGAAATAACCATAATGCAGCGAGCACCTTCTTGGAACAGAAGCTCCGATGTGCAAGTGTCGGCTCGGTTGCTGCTTTCACTGTTGATTCACGGTTTTATTGTTATTGAGTTTTCTCTAGGCCGGCCTACTTGGAGAAAAAATTTAGATCATTGATTATAATTAGGAAGTATAGCTACTAGAGATTTTTCTCTCCCTAACAGGCATAATACAAAGTGGACAATAAGTCATTAGAAAATGAATTACATAATGATTTCCAAAAATGCCCAACATCAAGCAAACTTATGGTGAAGCAGATTCCAGTAATTAAAGCAGACGGTAAGAAAATAGTTTGTTTTCACAAGGTGAATGAATTATGAGGTTCAAGGATCAAGTATTATTCCTGTCGTTTGATGTCGATTATACTATATATATATATATATATATATATATACTGTGTATACACACACACATAATGGAAGTCCACCTAGTCCACCTCATTTGTCTACTCTTCGATATTTTATGTGATACATGGAGTATACACGAGCCATGTGATATCACCTTTTATGGTTTCTCAGTAGTGAGTATTTCATCTAACCCTTGCTTAAATAAGTAAATGGGTCAGGAAACAGAACCCTTTAAAAAGAGCATTCTCTTTGGAAGTCATATGGCTTGGTGCTCTTATACAAAAGACAATTTCAAAAGACAAAAGCTCAAAGTGCGTTGTGAATGCAACTTACAGGCTGAGATGTACCAAGCAATGAAAGAGCATTTTGACCATGACACACATTACACCACCTTGAGAAAGTGATCCTTACTTAAAGAGGTTGTCCACTACTTTAATATCCCAAGGTCATCAATGTCTGATCGGTGGGAGATCGACATCCGGCACCAATACTGATCTGTTGTTCTAGGTGTCGGCGGCGGCTAGAAATGCGCAATATGAAGCTGCTCCATCTACTGATCGTGGCCCACTATTTAAATTAATAGGTGGTGGATATGCAGTACCATGCCATGGCCGATATCAGTAGATGGAGCAGCTCTATACCCGAGCACCTCCGGCACCGAGAACAGCTGATCGGCAGGAGTGCCAGATGTTGCACCCCAACCAACCAGACATTGATGAACTATCCTAAGGATAGGTCATCAATGTTAAGGTAGTGGACCATCTCTTTAAGAAGATTACGATGCGTTAACATTACACAAGCTGTCAACAAAGTCGTGTTACACTTTTTTTTTTGTAGGCCAAGGTAGCCCACTGTTTGACAATGACCTTTGCAAGATGTGTAGTTGTGGGCAGAGTTACGAGCTCCGTAATTTGAATGTGGCACCTGCCTTGAGTTAGTGCCATTTGGTGATCGCACTGGTACCTGGCGATGCGAGCTATTGAAAACGTATAATAAATTCTAGCTTCATTCCTTGGCTTTCTACAGCTAGCTTCATTATTATTCAGGATTGCTAACCTAATTTTTTTTTTTTCCCCGGATGACTTATCAGGAAATCATCACAGGCGGACAACATTTTTATAGAAACATCAGAAAACAATACTGAATAGTAAATAATATAAGTAAGAAATGTCTATAGAGAAGAATACTGACAAGAAGATAATAGGAGCATTTACTGCAGCCTGTAAAAGAATGATAATGGCTTAACGCAAAAATCTGTACAAAATTCTAAATCTTCAAAACATTTATTTTTTTCAAAATAATTTTTACAAAGACTTTCCAGCCGTGCACTTTTGCATATTTTTACTTATCTTCCTATAGCTATTTGTAGTTATTTTGTAGGTTTTGTATAATTGACTTTTTGTCCTTGTGATGACCACCATACTTGGCGAACAATCCTTGTACCATAAACAGCCTCTCAGTGCCGCACCAGTTAATAAAGCAAATCGTAATGATCATAACCTTAAATCGGGTAGTTCATTTTTAAACATTTATGATATACTATATACTAATATTCAGTATTGAGACCGAGGCCAGAGGAAACAGAGCAGTAGGCAATCACCACCTAGAGTCCATGGAGGGTGTAGTTCATGGATTAGCAAGATTGCTCTGGCTTTAGTTGCCTTTGTACAATCAAATGGGCACTGTGATGGGGGGATGATGGCGCTGTAGATCCCATGCTCCGTCGATCGCCAGGGGGAGATTTGCCATACAACAATTCACAAGCTTGGTGGGAAAGAAAATGAACCCTGAAAATTCTGCCTTAGATTAAAATACCCCTTCAGTAGCCATTATATATATATATATATATATATATATATATATATTGTGAACAGTTAAGCAAGTTAAAGATGAAATAATCTCTAAAAGGCCCAATGTTCCTAAAGTTAAAGAGGACATACTTACTTTGCACTTTAGGCAAAAAAAAATATCTTACATTTCAAAAATTACAAAAAAGAAAATGAGCCGATGCAAAAGTTTGGCACCCTTAGAGATTTGTGTGCTCAGATAACTTTGACCAAGGTTACAGACCTTAAAGAGTCTGTTAGGATTATGGATTGTTCACCATCATCATTAGGATAAGTCAGGTGATGAAAATTTCCCATCTTTATAAAAACCCAGCCTTCTCTTACCTTGTGCCAAAATACAGCAACCATGGGTTCTTCTAAGCAGCTGCCTAGTACTCTGAAAATTAAAAATGGTTGGGGCCCAGATAACAGGAGAAAATGATAAGAAGGTAGCAAAGTGTTTTCAAGTTGCCCTTTCATCAGTTCAATAGGTAATTAAGAAAAGTCAGTTAAGAGAAACAGTGGAGGTTAAGATAAGGTCTGGAAGACCAAGCAAAATTTCAGTGACAGATGCTCGTAGGATTGCTAGCCAGGAAAATCAGAACCCCCACTTGACTGCAAAAGACCTTCTACTGTTCAGAGACAACTGCACAAATATGGCCTTCATGAAAGAGTCATCAGACTAAAACCTATTCTGCGTTCTCACCATAAAATTCAGCGTCAGAAGTATGCAAAAGAACATATAAACAAGCCTGATGCATTTTGGAAACAAGTCCTGCGGATTGATGAGTTTAAAATTGAACTCTTTGGCCACAATGATCAAAGGTATGTGTGGAGAAAAAAGGGGACATAATTTCAGGAAAAGAACATCTTGCCAACCATCAAGGTTGGGGTGCATCAATCATGCTTTAGGGTTGTGTTGCAGCCAATGGCACAGGGAACATTTCAACGGTAGTGAAAAGAATGGATTCAATGAAATTTCAACAATTTCTTGATGCAAACTTAACATCATATGGGAAAAAAGCTGAAATTGAAAAGAGGATGGTTTCTACAATTGGACAGTGATCCTAAACACACGTCAAAATCCACAACAGACTACCTCAAAACTGCCAAATTATTTTATAAAAAATGTATATATACATAGACTATATTGTACCATGAGAAAGGCTCACACCATGGAATACATTTGTTTCAGGGTTTTTTTTGCTGTATGTTTTGCATGTGATCTCTCTTTTTCATATATACACACACAAAAATAATTTGATAGCTGCCCCTTAAGCCAACTGCATCTTCTGTATAGGAGGGTGGGAATAACTAGTACCACCCATCTCATCTAATCATTCCTAACAGACCTGGACCCATATATTGGTCCTACGAACTTATGAAGTGTATGACTCATTCAGTGCTGCCACACGTGTCTGACTCATACAGAGTTGAATTGGATTGCATTTTATAGTAGTACCGTATCCCTCCAGCAGCATTGCTTCTAAGGTAAAATCTCTCATAAGGCGTCGTTCATACCTCTGTAATTTTTCATGTACAATAAAGACACGAACTGCCATGCTCCACTTACCGACTGCAATGTGGACCACAGACTGCACATTGAAGCAATCCTTTTATTGTTTGGGATTTTCATGGACCCTTACACTTGTATAGGCGATTTTGATGCATAACGCGCAAAAAATGGACATGTCAGCAATTTTTTTTTAAGAAAAAAGGTTTAGAACCCATATGTGATCCATGGACGTCTAGATGAGTAAAACACTCCACGCAGCATTATAAGGAATTAATTAGTGTATTTTTTTAGGGTTAAAGTTGATAAGTCTTATAAGTACAGAACAGTTCACAAATTGATGAAATGTACCCCATTGATATGTATATTTTATCGGCCTTGGCTATTCTGACATTTCTTGATGATATCTCGAGAAGGCTAGAAAGCAGCTGTCAGGGAAGGTCCGCTGAAGGTCCATTCTCCTAGGACCTCCTCCCCAGTCCCGCAGAAATTATAGACCACAGCTATTACCATGACCTCTCCACAGACCTGTAATCTCCTAGTCTCATTTTGTCTCTGACTTTCTAATGAAAGAAGAAGGTCGGACCTGCTCCATTCCAACCGGACCGGTCCTGTAAATGCCATATATTGTTAGAGTGATTTTTGCAAGATAGTGAAATTGCGGCGTGGCGTACTGGATGAATCTTCTTTAACCCTCAGAGTAAAATCCATTATTAGATTACCAGCCGTGCAGTATATGGGACATGCCACCATTCATTTACTGCCGGCTACACATCAATGATAAATTACATTATATATCATCTCTGTAGTGTGCTCATTACAGAACCTTTCATTATCTTGCTTTTAAAAGGGTTCTTGGGTTTTCATGTAAAAATGCCTTCAGATCGGAGGGGTTTGTAGGAGACAAAAATAAGACCTCCATAGAGTAAAATGTTACATTTTGTATTGTGTTTTCATACTGTTCTGTGTGATGTTGTGCTATCCAGAATACAGATTATGTGAGCAATGAGGCCCATGGCCGATATGTCCACTGTAATTATGTCACCATGATGTGCATTGATTGGAACTCTGCAAACAGAGAATAGATGAACAGGCTAAGCATCGGCACAGAAATACCACAACATTGGTGTATTGGGTCTGAATACACCATGGGAGGAACCACAAAATCAATGATGATGTATATCCAGCATCTGCATGTATCTAGTCTACAAAGTCATCTGGATGGACAGATAATAATATAAACAATACCTACTATGTTGCTATGATCCCAAAGGGTAGTTTTTAGAGACTGAACTTTAGTACTATGCCTAATACTGCTTAGGCCTCTTTCAGACATCCGGTGTCAGGGGTCCGGCGGCCTGCGGCGAATAGCCGGGCCGCCGGATCCGGCCTGCAGCGGTGACACCGGATGTACATGCGGCCCCTGATGCGGCTTGGAGGACATTTAAAGGAGCCGCAGCACCGGGGGTCGAGAGAGCCAGCCGGAGAGAGATCGGGAGGCGAGAGAGCAGCCAGAGAGACAGCGGGGGACAAGAGAGCAGCCGAAGAGACAGCGGGGGACGAGAGAGCAGCCGAAGAGAGAGCGGGGGACCAGAGAACAGCCGAAGAGAGAGCGGGGGACGAGAGAGCAGCCAGAGAGACAGCGGGGGACGAGAGAGCAGCCAGAGAGACAGAGGGGGAAGAGAGAGCCAGCCAAAGAAAGGTATGGAGCGTATGGAGAGAGAGAGAGAGAGAGAAGGGGAGGGGGAGAGAGAGAGAGAGATGCACGCCGGGCACTTGTGGGGTTAAAACTCATAGTGCCCGGGCATGCGCAGTTGAAAAAGCCGGTCCGGCGCTGCAAAAAAACGTTGCAGCCAACGTTTTATGCAGACGCCGGACAGCGCATGTTTGCCGTATCCGGCAAAACCCGGAGGCGCCGCATGTCCATCCGGCATGATGCGGCGATCATTATATTCTATGTGAAAAAAACGGATCCAATTCCGGATCCGGTTTACACAAATTTCGCCGCATCATGCCGGATTTAAAAAAACGGATGTGTGAAAGTAGCCTTAATCTGCTCTATTAGTTTAGGCACATCATAGAGCGGTGTAACAATAGGTGGTGTCACACTTATGGTGGCATCCAGGTCCTGCTGAGACCGGCACTTTATATAATCCATGATAGCAGAGCCTATTCAAGATATTACTGATCAAAATGTATAGCTGTACCATAATACACAAAATGAAAAATGGTGGTTTGGCACCATTAGAGACCCTCAAACATGAGCTATAGGATACACAATATGACTACATAAATATCATGGTGCTCGACTTGATAGGAAACAATTGTGAGAGATGCTTCAAATTATGGAAAAAGTGGCACTTGCCATCCATAAAAATTCACTTTATTTCAACATCTTTAAAAACACGTTGAGGAGAGAAGAGTCCATCTTTCTTCTGTTTGAGTCTGTCACTATTAGTTTGTTCACTTTCAGTTACATATGTGTTTTGTATGTAAACCCTCACATTTACAGCATCACTGAATTAATGCTGCTTGAAAAATATATATATATATATATCTGCTTTAGCTTAGCTTGGCTGATTATCAAAAATGGGGGAGGCCATGCTGTTTGTTTTTTAATTACTTAATTTAAAAGAAAACGGCTTGGGGTCCCTCTATTTTTGATAATCTGACAAGATACAGCTGAAAGCTGTGGGCTGGAGCCCACAGCTGTCTGCTTATCCTGTGCTGTTATCTTTTATATATATGTTTTTTTTTTCATGGTTTGCCTGCCAATCACAGCCATACTAATACTTGACATGGCTGTAACGGGGCCAGCTTTTCCAAATGCTTTATTCGGGCTGTGGGACGCCGACCAGTAACACAGAATTCCGTGAGAAGTCCTTAGTTCGCCCATCTCTGCTGCCTATCTTCAGTTTGTTAAAGATCACCTGGAGAAGCCAGAAAGCTATTTGAACAATGTTTGCACGGATGAGACCAAAACACAGCTTTTTGGTTGGAATGAGAAGCATTATGTTCGGAGAAAATAACACTGGATTACAGCATAAAAAGCTTATTACATCTGTGAAACAGGGCGGTGGCAGTATCATGATCTGGACCTATATTGCTCCATCTAAATAGAAAGAAGGGGAGCAGTGAAGTCTGAAATTTATCAGCAAATTCTAGACAAGGACAATGATATCAGGACATCTGATCATGATCTGAATCCCAAAAGAACGTGTGCCACGCATCAAGGCAACTACCCAAAAAATTCTGCAAAAGAATGATCAAAGGAGAATAAAGTTTAGAAATAACCAAGTTAAAGTCCCAAAGTCGATCTTCTAGAAATGTTCCAGAAGGACCTGAAGTGAGGAAAATCCCTCCAAGATAACAGAGATGATGTATTGTCAGGGAGGAATGGGCTACAGTTCCTCGAAGCTGATGTGCAGGACTAATCAACCATTACTGGAAATGTTTTGGTGTTGTTATTGCTGCACAATGAGGTCATACCTGATACTGAAAGCAAGGGTTCACATATTTTTGTCACTCACACAAGTGTTATCGGACACTTTTTCTCAAGAATATATGGCAAAGTCTAATTTTTTTAACGTATTTGCTTCCTTTGGTTCTCTATCTACTTTTAGGACTTGTGTGACAATCTGATGTAGTTTTAGGTCAAGTTTAGGTAGCCATAGGGACATTTCTGAAGGGTTCACAGATTTTCAAGCAGCGCTGTGTGCAGGGGAATTATCTGTTGCGCTTCTAATTTCAGAGACGTCTCTAATAAATGGAGCAGTTTTGATATTGTGTATATGAACAAAATGCCTCCTTTTACTTGTAAATCAGGGATTTGCATAAACATCAATTCCTTAATAAATAGCTATATTAAAGAATTGCTGTTTATGCAAATCCCTAATCTCGAAGTATAAGTTCAGCAAAGGTAAAAAGTATAATTTAATGTAAGAGACTGTGTGCGGGCTACGTACACAGCACAAGTTTTACTTTTCGGTTTTAATGATGTATCTCATGATATAAGACTCTGCCATGGCAGGGAAAAAATGAGAAATCGCTTCTTCACCCAGATAAAACAAATCCAGCTGCCAGTGGTAATTCTGTTTGCCTCTGGGGATGAATAATATAAAAACACATGGCAGTTTAAGAGTAAACTGCAGATCAAATTAAAATTCAATATCACCAACAGAAAAATAAATAAATTCATTTCATTATTTGTCTGGATTTCTCTTCTAAGATTTATTCCTGGAGCAGCTGTTTTCTGGCCTTGCAAATGTGTCGGACTTATTATGGTAATGTGCTAGAGATACACTGACTGGAAGGAAGTAGGAGACCTACAGACCCCCACTTATTTCATACAATTATGGGTCAAGCATTAAAGATTGACCTCCATGAGTCCAAGAATGTCCAGAATGGAAGGCTGAAGAAAGCTCAAGTTCAGCATAATAGACATGCAGAAGTGTTGACTCTTATCTTTCCACAGATTTGGGTAAGGATGCCAATCAGCCCATGCTAGCAAAATCCTTACAGTATACCAGCAAAATGTGAGTGATAGCTAAACCATAATCTTTATTAAATATTATATCAGATACTTGCAAAGTACAGAAATACCACATTTAAAAGATCGCCCAACCAAAACATTCAAAAAGTCAAAAAGAGATCCAAAGTCCACAGAGATGTATTTAGGCGAAACAAGCAAAAAACCTTTTCAGTGGTATTAATGGATAACAAAACAATAATGTCAGTGGTCAGTTTTATATAGGTGATCTGCAGGCACAAAGGACCCACATAGGCTACTGAAGTGATATCAATGATTTAAGGGTCATCCTAACAGAGTTATCCATAGATAGACTGGTATATAGAGGGGGGTATAAAATAAAACAATTTCACCCACCTATCAGTCTAGAAGAGTCCTTGCATAACAATCCATGCTTCAATGACTCATGTTTCCAGTGGAGTGGTAGCCTGGTGATGACCCTATTTGACCCTGTTTGGCTAATTAGGCCCTGGTTACCCCAAGAGTACCACCATGAAAAGGACGGTCCATAGAAGAAGCTCTGAATCTTCGTACATGCCTCCCGACATGTTTCATCAGGGGAATTGTAATGTACGTGTAGACCAATACAAAATCCAGGGCTGAAGTTCTTAGCATTACTTCCAAGGAACGTGCAGCTATAAGAATGTAGCTCTAGATCTGCACAAGCATTACCATTCCCCTGATGAACCTGAAAGGAGGAAAGACATCGGGAGACACATAGGAAAAATGTTGGGTGACTTCTATGTAGGGAGAGCTGTGGACTGCCCTTGTCAAGGTTGTAGTCTTGGGGCAACCAGGGGCATATTAATTCTCCAAGTAAATGACTTTCAGCTTGTTGCCTATTGAGGGGTCATTGTTCACAATCTCCCCCACGGATGTGATGAGTTTTATGATATTTTTTGCTATATAATAGCCAGGAGCAGCCTTTCCTCCAATAATGACAGTCCTTGGCACAAATTTCTTTGCGGGATTTGCCCTTATTTGGTTGTACATGGTGATGATATGGAGACAGTTCAGCAGTTGCCTCTTATACTCATGGATTCAGTTTTATCTTATATGCCTTCTCAAGATATTGGATAAACTTTAACTTGTTCTCCTTCTTCACTTTGGAGACGTCCCTGATGAAAGTGTTATCATCCACGTACTTGTTCAGTTTCCTCAGCTGGCTCAGGTCCCTCACATAGTCTTCTCCTATTTTCTCAGCTATGAGTTCTGCAAGTCCCGGATTACACAGGAGGAGCCAGCGCCTGGGAGTGATCCCGTTTGGCTTGTTCTGGAACTTTTCTGGTTCAATTTCACTGAAGTCTTTAAACATTATTATATTTATTAGGTAGAGTTTGTTTAAGACCCATCCCTTTTCAACTCAAGACACGGTATTTTGCTGAAACAGTGCTGAAAAATTAGTGGACAGTAGTATCTGGTTGATGACAGATGGCAAGTAAATTATCAGTACCTGTGGGAACATGCTAAGGTAATAGGTCTGCACAGGCTGACACATTTTCAGAGTAATGATAAAGAACAGCCTAAGACCTTCTAAATTGGAGGGGTACTCATTATAATAATATTTTAGAGCATTTTTGTTCATAAAATTCCAACTTAAAGGTCATCATAAACTTAAGTAGTATTTGACATTTGATAAAACTACCGTATATGTGTCTTAACACCATGACCCCCCCAACATCACAAAAACAATGGAGTGCTGTTCTTAGTGATTGACTTTTCTGCAGTGCTGAGCAGTATGATTAGTTCTCCATGGGTGCTGAGCTGAGTGATTCCCTCTTCGTGGGTGCTGGATCAAGTGATTGCGTCTTAATAGGTGATTGCTCTCCATTGGGAGGATATCTGAGTGATAGGCTCTCCATTGGGTGCAGAGCCAGTGCTTGACTCTCCATGGGTGCTGAGCTACCAGGTTTGTTCTCTATGGATGCTTAGCTGAGCGATTGGCTCTCCATGGGTGTGGAACTGAGGGATTGTCTTGCAATGGGTGGTGAGCCAATATATTGGCATTCCATTGGGTGATGAACCAAGCGATTGGTTCTCCTTGGATATAATGCATTAGAAGTGTGCAAAGTCAAAGAAGATTATTAATCTGTACACAGCTCTGAAAAACGGAAATAGGGCTGAGTAAATAAAATTGGAGGGGCACAAACCTCAGCTAAGCCCTGCTTCCCCTTCATTTCGATGAACAATTGGGGTTTTATGACCCAGATATCTATAGTAGATGGGGCTTTGTTTTCTTGTCATACAAAGATTCAACCTATGACTGGTACATTGGATATCAAGAAAAAAAAAACGGTTATCATTATTATTGAGGGGCCAAGTACCTATACAGCCATACTACTACCTCCAAATGTAAAAACATGCTGGCTGGTCCACTTTAGTCCCCAGTGTAAGCCTATTCAGGGGTTTTGGAGCTTTGTGTTGCCAAAAACAATATCATGAATATAAAATCTAATATTCGAAACCGCTAAGCAATATTTTTCTCTGATGATTTTCTATAATAAACATCATCCTCCTTGCGAATCAGGAGCGGCTGACATCAGTATGGCAATAGTCACCCATAACATCTCTCCCAACACCTTCTCGTACCTCAAATGGGTCAAGTCAGCGTAGGTGTCTGGTAATGAACGCACACGTAATATAACTCAGATTTCCACCAATTTGCATGTGCGTGGGAGAGACAAAATGTTTCCAAAAGCTCTAAATGTTTATTTCACCTTTGAAAATTATGAGAGCGCAGAAGCTAAAACCCCATTTTCGACACTTTCCTGGCTTCATTTCTGAAGTATTTTCATATAATCTGCATTTGGTATAATTGGATGAGGCTGGGGACTGCACAATAATATACTATTTGGAAACGTCTAGCCATGACCGGGACCCGTCGGCCTTGCAGCATTTTTTTTTTCCATCTGTGACATGTAGTCAATTAATAGTTTTAACCAAAAAGTTCACGATTAATTGAGAGCATGAAATCTCCCGGCATATTCCATGAATGCAGCAGCTTATTACAAGTCCCCTGGCTCATGCAGTAACCTATAGGGATGTCTTATAATCTATTTTTATAAATTCATATTCTCGCTTTGCAAATCATGCCATGGGGCTTCCTGAAGCTGATTGACGTAACTGGATGCTCCCTAGACGTGACTCTGCTTGTTGCGTTAGTCTCATCATTTCGCAAGGGCTTCAAGGAACTGTACGGGTGTCTTTGCCATATAGGAGGCCTCACCTATGGAAGAGCTCAAAAAGGGCCAATATCTTTCCGATATCTTAGCTGTTAAGCAGATGTCCGGTGTGAAGTCTTTGAACCTTTCTGCACTGTTATCCTCATCACAACTGGAATAGCTGTACAAATGCTTCAATCTTACAAAGTCCAGAGAATAGGCATATCTGCTCAACAATGTGTCCCCGATTCAGTGATAAGGGCGTTTCATATGCCGATCTTAATGACGGGCATGCAGGAATAAGATGCACCTAATTTATTAAATGGCACACTCAATGAACTATGGGCATCCTAAAAAGGTAATGCGCCTTTGTTTGCCTCACCAGAAATGTCACTCCAGTCGGTGACTAGAGCAACATTTCTGGCGCCGACACTTCTTAGAAGAAGTTTGCTAATTCTTCCAAACTACATAAAAAAGAAGGGATAGGGATACATTTTCCTAGTAAAGGGAATCTGACGGCAGGATCTACACCTATTAACTAAGTACAACGCTGAATTTGTCATTTAACAGGAATTTCTAGAATCTACCGACGTTTAGGCAAAGTTTGCAACATATTCATAGTCAGATTTTTAATTGTAAGGGCGCCATATTGTAATTAGCTGGACTAGTCCAAGAGGCGTGCGCTTAGCCAAGTTCACACCAACTAGTCCTGATTAATGTCTCTGCAGCTGTAACAAAGCATTGGAGGGATTTCATGGGTAGAGGTAAGGCAGAAGGGTGCTGTACAGAGGTCAGTCATGCCTCTGTGGGCGTGATATTGCTTGCTAAGCGGGTGAGCACACGCCCATTGGACTAGTCCACTGGCGGACACAAACAGAAAAGGGCCTCCGTGCAAGAGCAATATATGGGCCCTTTTGCAGCCCAAGAGCTCCTAAAAATGCTAAATTGCACCTTCTTTGAAGGTAGAAATGGGTCCTCTTACCTCTCAGGCCCCTATGCGGCTGCACAAGTTGCAACAATGATATGTCCATCTAATTATAATAGTTCACAAAAGTAAAAGGCTGATTTTATGATTATGTTGGGAATTTTGCCTAATCATTGGGGTTGCTAGAAATACAAAGCAATAATTAGCTAATAGAGTTTAGTTTGCAGTTGAGATGAATAGATAGAAGAAAAAGAAATATTCTTCATTTAGGGCTCATATTTTTTCGGCTCAGGTTTTTTTTCTACAAAGCCATAACAGAGATCCCACAGAGGTGGATGAGCTTTATACAGTAGCCTTACAAGCCCCTAATTTTATAGAGACATACTTTACAGGTATGGCCCAATCATTTTTTAAAGCTTTCTGTCACGAACAACCAGGTTAAGTCCAGTGGATGACTCAACATATACCTACAACGGGATAGCATGGGGTGAGGAAGGCCCTAACCATAGGGAACGAGGGATGGGGGCACCTCCTGAGCTCCAAACTGAGCTTGTCCCTAAACTCCCCAAACACCCTAAGCAGGTCCTTACCCCTGGTGCATTGGCTGGCAACGACGCTAGCCTCACCACTGCAAATAATGAACAATACAGGGAAAGTGACAAAACACAAGACAGACAGATAGAGAGGAACTTATCTAAACAACTGTCTCTGCTGCAAAGCACCACACAGCAGAGGGTAAGGCACCAGGACCACAAACTCCAAGAACACAGCCGATTGACTACTACAACCAGAGATCTCCTTACTCCAGGCTGGGTCAACATAGATTGCTCTATCATCGACAGTCAGCTGATGCGTCATGTGACTTTTTAAAGGATGGTGGGAGTGGTCACCACCCACATCAGCTGACCAGCAACAAAGCAGCTGCCGCAAGGAAACTCACATTTAACCCTTGCTGGTCTGAAAGGAAAAAAGCTACATTTAAATTATAGCGGAGCCAGAGCTGCCACGAATCCAAAAGGAATCGTGACACTTTCTTTATTTTAAGTACACCTTTAAATACTTTTCTAGAACCATCTGTACCGTAATACAAAGCATCCAACAATACAACATTTTAAGGGGTTGTCCAGCTTAGTTGTGACAACATTTGGCTCTTAGCTTTTTACAGCTCTTTATAACCCTGTTTTCATTTATTATTCACATTAGGCATCCACATAAGGTAAAAAAGAGATTTTTGTCTATATTTTTAGTGCAATCAAGTATTTATATGCATCCTCAAACAGCGCTGAAAACTAATGCAATTTCTCCCTCTAGAACCAGGCCTCATACAACTACATCAGTGGGGAAAACAAGAATTATAGGGCATGTTCACATGTTGTATCTTTGCTGCGTTTTTCATTGAAAAAAAAGCAGCATTTTTCAGTCCCAGCAAAGTGGATGAGATTTCTGAAATCTCATACTCACGCTGCTTATTTTTTCCTGGCAGCTTTGAAACAAACCTGCAGCATGTCAATTATTTCAGCATTTTTGCACCATTTTTCCCCCATTCAAATGAATGGGAAAACAGCATAAAAAATGCAGCAAAATGCAAGAATTTTCTGCAACATTTTTTCCTGCCAAAGGTCCTGTTTTTTGCAGCAATTTTTTCTGCTGTAAATAATGAACATGTGTGGGGAAGGTGACCTGATGGACGGACTTGTCAGTAGGAAGAAGGGACGGTATGTGCACTTTAGACAGCTGGGAAAAGTGTAGAATGAGTGCAGTACCTTGGATTGACCACAAGATGGCAGGGGGGAGCGTGAGTACCGGACTTGACAACAGCTTATGGCTCTAGAAACTGTTAGTCATGGGGGCGGGGTTAGAGGGAATCGGGAAGGTTATAAATAGGACAGGAGGGTTCCAGAACGTTCCAGCCCCGGGAGGAGCTCAGGAGGAGAGGAGTTTAGGAAGGAGTGCAGTCTGTGTGGGAGAGCTCAACAAGGGGACTGAGGAGAAAAGACATCGGGGGGTGGCCCCGACACGAAGAACCGCAGAACAGAACAGACGAGGCCCCAGGGGTACCAAATTGATGACGACCTCTGACCGGTAAAGTGCTGGTGGTAGTTAGGCCTACGGCGGCCCCCAGTGACAGAACCATGAGCAACGTCACAACGACAGAAGAAAGGTGTGTGTACCCGGGTCTGAATATGGAGAGCTGTGCAAGTGCTGCGGTGTATTGCTGAGGTCGTCAGAAGGACGGCCAATAAACCTGGACCTGTTGTACCCGAAATCTGCCTCCGTCTCGTGTCTGTGACGTCTGTTCGCGGTAAACAAGGGACCACCCCCCAAGCTGGGCCACCTTACTACACATGTGCTGCATGTATTTCTATGCAACTGAGCGCTCCAGTCCCGAGTGCCGGCGGCAGTGCCGGGTATTGAGGCGCGAGTTTCTCGCATTGCACGCGCAAGTGTGACCCCGGCCTATCTAGTATACAAGGAGAAGGATTCAGTATCTGGAGGAGCGGCTTCAGCAATCTACTAAAAATGTGTCCTCCATTACCTTCCCGCTTGGTTTGATATGTACTGGTAGGAGAGGCGCGAGATGACCAGTTTTGAAAGAAAATTGATTTTGTGACACATTGTCATGAGACGTTTATGTTCGATGCTTTTATATCCGAGCAGTTGTGATGTTTGCTGTGGCCTTGTAGAGTTTTGCTACCTTGATGGCATAATGTATTGGATTTGTGTTGTTAGAATCTGGAATAAGGGGCAGGGCAAGTGAGTAAAAGCTTTGTGACAGGGTTTTTTCACGTTAAATAGTGATGAGCGATCGTGCTCAGATAGGCTCAGTTCACACTGGGTGTTATTGCTGCCTTTTTATGCCAATTTTCAGCTGCATTTTACAGTACCAACAAAGCCTATGAGATTTCAGAGATCTCATGCACACAAATTGCTTTTTTTTAGTCATCAGTATCTTGTGCTTCGCATTTTTTTTGGACAAAGAGCATTTCACTTTTTTTTCAGTGTTTTTCACCCACTGACTTGAATGGATGGCGAAAAAAACGAGCCAAAAACGCACCAAAAACTCAGGTCTCAGGTTTTGTTGTGTTTTTTTGTGTGCCAAAACCTGAATCTATGGAATACAATTTTTTATTTCAAACACTAAACTTTATCAGCATGCACAAGAGAGAAATCTAGCGTGCCAAAATCATCGCAAAAAAAAATAAACACACACGCAAAAAATGCAAGAAAAATACAAGAAAAACCAAGGAAAATATGCTGAGATCGGGTTTAGCTGCAGATAAAATGTTGAAAGAACATCTAGTGTGAACCTACCCATGAAGTGTTATCTTATCATGCTCGGCTGCTAACCGAGTGTCTTCAGCGGGCTCAAAAATATGTTTGAGGCTCCGCGGCTGCAGGCCTCCCCGCAATACATGGTTGTTAGGCAATCCCTGCAAGTGTTGAAGCTATTGAACAACCACAAGACATGCAGCCGCGGGGACTCGAACTTAGTATTTGAGCATGCCGAAGACACTCGGTTAGCACTCTAGCATGCTAAGATAACACCTTATCTGAGCATGTACGCTCATCACTAGTGTTAGGCCCATCTGGAGCTACCCACAGTAGCTGTCACCTTTGACTTTGCTGTCGTTATACCAGAGAAAACCGCTGCCGAGATTTTCTGCACTTCTAGATGTATTGCAATAATCCAAGGTGACATTGACCTCAAAGTGTAAGATTCCTCCGATGATATGATAATTAATAATGGCCTGCACATAACACAAGCTGATTGTAAATACCTAGTCTCTGCTGCAGCCTTTATGGGAGAAGCTCGGGATCCATGAAGCATGCATAGAAAAGAAGCACAGGGGAGGCGCTCGAAGGATGAGATGTATTGATGGAGATACCTAACTGTATTTTAGACCCTGGAGAAGGACACTTTATTGCCTGTCACTGCTGACAGATAGCATCTCTATGCCGCTACCGTCCCATCAATTCCCTGCTCCCTTTCCTTGTTCAACTTCATTAAGAAGGCCAGCCAACTGTCTGAACAACTAGACGAGGAGCCTCAGAGCTTTTAAAGGTGCAGAGCGCAAGTAATTGGTTGATTGGACTTCTGAGCGCTTAAAGGAAGTCTGTCAGCACAAAACGACTGTTCAAACCTAGCACAGTTGGCAAACCGAACAGTTCAATTTCTTATCTTTCCCCTTGTCTCAAAGTATTCTGAGATGACCAACCTTGGGAAAAAAGGGAAACCTTTAATCTATATGTGTTTGTATGCAGCCATTCACTTGCTGTGATGAAAAGTGTGGTGTCTTGAGGGTTTTGCTAGGACATTGTGAGAATTTATTTAATTTGAATCATGTAATGATGAGCGGGCGTGCATGGACAGGATTCGACTGGCCCACCAGAGACCCGGAGAATCCTCCGGTGAGTCCTCGTTTCTCCTTCAGGAGAGTTCATAGTGCAAACTCTGCAGTTACTATGGGGCTCTTCAGTGGGGGAGAAAGGTGGACCCTCAGAATAAAATTCTCTGGTGGGAATAATGTGCTTCAGTCTGACACTGTGCATGGATAAGGTGTTATCCATGCTTGTGTCTTTCGCGTGCTTGAATATTATGTTCGAGTCCCCGTGGCTGCATGTTTGTTAGGCAATCCCTCTATGTGTTGCGGCTGTCGAATAGCTGCGGGACATGCAGCTGTGGGGACTCGAACATAATATTCAAGCACGCGAAAGACACTCTATTAGCCCACAAGCATGGATAGCACCTTATGTAAGCACGCCCGCTCGTCATTAATCAGGAGATATTGTAGTTTCCAGAAAAGTAAGGATGAACATATCCATATAGTGCTCATTAGCGATGTAACTTTATAGCAAGGAACGTTAGTGCATCTAACCCAACAGTATCCAACTTTGGTGACGTCCACTACGCGAAACACTTAGTGTCAACCCTTGTCATTATGGAGTAACATCGTAACTGGTGCCTGAGTCTGCAGAAAAGAACAATCAAATATTCTGAAATCATATTACCGGAGTATGTCCTTGATTTTTCTGGAGGTGGAGGACGTGGAGGGTGGGAGCAGTGTATGAGAGGGAGGATGTCAGACACATACGTCTATGAGATAGCAGTAGAAAGATACATGTAGGATGAAAGTTGCTGAGATTTTGGTTCAGGGTCCAAATTCTTTACCAGTTGCAAGGGACATAACAGAAGGTAAAACGAATGCAAAATTTCAATCCCATCAAACCTATCAAAGTGTGGTTTGTTCCGAAGCATCTGTAGAGAACAATGTCTCCAGCATTGCTTTGTCTGTACCATTAAGCACTATTGAGCATTTCAGTTTGTAGAGACGCTTCACCATGACTTCCTTATAACAGCTTTTCTAAGACAAAGAACACATCCTTTTCATTCTGCTGTTTACCGAGGCAGGGGCAGTGAACCTTAGACACACGTCAGACAACACGCTCCAACTCCATCACTCGTGTCACCCAAGCGGGCGACACATTCCCATGAATACAAGGTCACCTCACCTATTTTCAAAGTTTCTCCTTAATTAATGCCACTTTTCTCTTCTCTACGGCCCCTCTCCTTGCCGCGTGCTTGAGAAGTGTTGATTTTTCAGACACCAGGCTGCTTAACACTTTCTATTCTCTCATTTCACACTGTGATTCTTGCAGGTGTGGAGCAGAACGACAGCTCGGCCTATCCGTTTTGGAGTTAGCAGCACATAGAGTGTATGTATATATAATCACAGCTCCATCAGAATAATTCATAGCCTATGTAAGACATCTGTATGTGAAGCAAAAGATGAGCAACTATACGAACAATTTAGGCCTGAAGAGTTGAGGTTTTTTAAAACTTTTTCTAGACTTCCACTACCAGGACAACCCATTTTGAACTCCTATGTTTCTTCCCAGTAAAATAACGACACCTATACTCACCTCCGGTTCCAGTGCTGCTCCAGTGGTGTTGGCACTGGCTCTCCTGAGGCTCATCTGACATTATTATGTCACACAATCCCTGTGGCCAATCAGCATTGGCTTCACTCTCCTCTTTTACGGACGTAATTGTCACGCAATGTGTAGGAAAGACTAGGCAGATCTAATGTCACCCTATCGTCCCTATATAGGTTCCTCACCTATCGCCGATCAGGATACCTGATCCCTGACTGACCCGGGCAATAAGCCCTGCATTGGGAAGGACAGGATATTGCTAGTCAATCCCCACTACCACTAAAGACAGATGGGATAAACAAACAAAGGAAATACTTAGCATGAGTAGACTCAGAGAGAAACAAGGATGTCCTCTAAACACCAGAGAAGAAGATAGCTGACTGTTATAGCTCTGAGCTGCAACAGGAAAATAGAAATAGCAATATCACCTGTAACTTCCAGCAGAACCGGGGAAAGGTTGCCACTGGGTCCTAGATTCATGAGGCCCAGGAAGAACTGCTGAGACCTTCTGCAGTCAGATGCAGAGCGACGGTCTGCACCCTCTGACACACCTGTGACCATAATTGACATCTGGAGGAAGTGAGAGCTGCGGCTACTTTCTCATTTCCTTCGAATGTCTTAATTTGTCCAAAGAAGAGGAAAGTGAAACCAGGGATGATTGGCCACAGGGACTTAGGGACATAACAATGTCAAACTGTCAAACGAGCCCCGGAAGAGCCAGTGCTGACACCTCTGGAACAAATCTGGCACTGGAGGTGAGTATAGGGTTGTCCGAGTAGTGAACAACCCTTTAAAACCATGTTTAACTTAGGAAAAAATCATAAAAGGTACACAGTAAAATTTACAGTAAATTTTCTGATCTGCTTTTATTTTTAGTCACTGATATGGCTGCCAAAGTGGACCCAGGAAATCCCAGAAAGAAAAAAGGATTAAATGACTAAAATTCAGATTATACCGAATCTATTCTTGCAAAACGATGTACAGTGAGGTGCCCTCAGACAGAGGAAGCATCACTACTTGTCTTAGTTCATCGCTACGGCTTCACCAAGATTTACTCATGTGTGTGTTATTCATAACCCAGTTGGACAATTTGGAGGAGACACAATATTGTACCTTACTTACTGTAAAGCTATGGAAAACATACCCCTAAAACATCTCCCATCCACTCTTTGGACTTCGCCATTGAAGTTAATACCCCACCGGAGAAGATTGCATCTTGATGTAAATGTGGCTCATGTAATTCAGGTATTTGTATGACTGGAATAGGCGTGGGTAGAACTTTGTAAGTGTCGATATAACTCCCTACTGGAATCTTTGTTTCGCTCGGTATACGCGGCTCAGTATTGACGGACCTGAACGATTTTCCTAAATAAAAACAGCTTGACCTGCACTTCTTGCTCTTTTTCTACCTGCTGTAAAACCTCCGAACCTGTGTGACCTCTCCGTCTCCTCCATGAGCTCCCTGTGTCTATAAGAAGCATTTTGGAATTCCCTTTCTGTATTAACCTTTTACACTTTGTGCTGCTAATACCTCCCTGCCTGTAAAAGAGAATGAATTCTACTTCATTTAGGACAAAGCTAAACCCGGCACAGATGGAGAGCGGAGCAGGTCAAATCAGTTCAGCCAATGGGTAAATGCTGGCTCCGAATTCAGCAGAGGAAAATCCATGGAAAGACGAGAGGTGTTGGCTGATAAATACAGAATCCAATGTCTACCGACGTGAAAATAGTACATACCGAAGTAGCAGCCGCCAACTTGGTGGCCACTGTGATCACAACATGCTAATCCAAAGAGTATGGTCATGGCACGCTACTAACGAAGTAGTGCATCCGTCATGTTGGTGACTGCTACATCTGTATGCTAGAAATGTTCTCCATCAGTATCATTAGGACAGATGTGTCCTCCTTCTCTTTAGGCCCAATTTATCCCAAGATGGCCAAGTTTTTTAAAAAATGTATTGTGTTACTTAGTTGGAAGATTCTACAAGTCTCTCCATGGTCAACCAGTGGTTGTGGTTTGCTGTATGTTGTAATCTAAGGATAGGATATAATCACCTGGACCCGTAGAAGCGAGTAATCGCGAAACGGCCGTTGTCTGGCACCTCCCTCCCCTAGCATTCCTCTAACGTCCTGCATGTCCACACATCTATTAATGGAATTTATGTGAAATAAAGACGCACAGTTTTGCAGCTACATCGGTGAGTGCTGCATATTTCTTCTTTTTTCGCTTCACATTGAAATATTCATGTTTTTTCATGCAAGCACCTCCATTTTTTGACTGAATCATATGCCGCAATACTTCAGATAAATAGCTCCGTCTGGTAATGTGGTGATTTGTGTGCCCTAGTATGCCGTTCATCTGTTTGCTCTTTGCTAAGGATATGTTCACACGTTGCGTTTTTTTAGTTTTTTTATGCAAATTTTCAGCTGCGTTTCACAGTACCAGCAAAGTCAATGAGATTTCAGAAATCAAATTGAAAGCAATGGCTAGTGCAAGAAAAGCTGCAAAAAAAACACTGCAAAAACTCAGGTATCAGATTTTGTTGTATTTTTGCAGCATTTTTCACCCATTGAAAACAAGAGGTATAGTGCAAGAAAACGCTGCAACAAAAAAAGCACTGCAAAAATGCAGGTATCAGGTTTTGCTGCGTTTTTGGTGCCAAAACCTGATGAAGTTGAATCAGATTTTCTTTTACGCATTAAATTTTATCAGCACGCAGAAGAGACAAATGTACCCTGGCAAAAATGCAGTTAAAAAAACTCGGCAAAAAAAGCAGCAAAAACCTGAGTTTTTGCAAGCAGATTACACTTGGCATGAAAAAAGCTGTGTGTGAACATGGCCTAACGAGGATTTTGCTGCCACATCCCTGCAACTTATTACATTTGTGAGAGTTCTTTAGAAAATTTGTGAAAGGATAAGGTTGGGCACCAGTGATGTAACTCGAAGCTTATTGACCCTAATATAACATCTTCAACGTGGCTCCATCCATTACAGGCACTGGCAGACACAGACAGAGAATGGCCCCTGTCCAAGAACAATGTGTGGACCCGTTTTCAGCCAATGTATAAACCTTTTAGACAAAAATGGACCCGTAAACTCTTGGGCCCTTGTTGCACCAATGCTATGTCCGCCCCTGATTACAGGTTAGTAAGAGTGTGCGCACACTTTGAGTCTTTGCAGCAGATTTGGAAAGAAAGACGCCATGTGATTTGCGCTCCCTTCCGATGCGTTTTTGAGGCATTTTTGCGTATTTTTATTTGCATTTTTTCCCAATCATTTGCATATTTGAAAAAGCGCTCTGATGGTACAAATGAGCAAGGAAAAAATAGGCGGCGTGTACATGAGAGTTCAGAAATCTCATTCGCTTTGCGGTACCATGAGCAAAAACGTGCGGCAAAAACGCAACATGTGAACAAGCCCCAATTGTCTTTTCATAACAGCCAAAGAGACCTTTTGGGCCTCCATAAACTCCAGACTCTGAGTGCAGCCTCCGCTCTCGCAGGTGATACAGCTCGCTCTCTGCAAGTCTAAGCGCTTGTGCAGGGAAAGAGTGGAAATACAGCAGAGACTGAGGTTAAAAGCAGCAGCATGTCCGCTATGTGTGAACACAACCTAAGAGAAAGGGGGTGACCAGAGCTGATGCTCCTCAGTCTCATTTCTGGAATCAGCACTAGGGGAATGGACAGCTCCATACACTATCAAGGTCAAGGACAGAGAGAAATGAGTCAATGCAACAGGTTCCTCCTACAATGAGTGGTTGGAAATATTGCTATGATTGGAAAATCTGTTTGCCCAACCCTGCTTTACTTCTGTTATGAAGATTGGTAGGGTTTTGGCCATTTTTTTTGTGATATGTCCTCACCTATTATTGCAGGGATCGCCTATAAAAGAGACACTTCAAGCACTATGGTATGAGACAGAGGGTAGTTCACCATCCTTAAAGGGAATCTGTCAGTAGATTTTTGGTACATAATCTGAAGGATGCATGCTGTAGAGGTTAAAACAGATCTTAGTGATGCCTCTCTCACCAAGCTTTGTGCTTTTGTTTTCCTGCAATGATTGCTTATCACTGCTGGACATAGCAGCGTGTGCATGCTAGTCTGACTCCGCCCCTTCTGTGATAGGCACCTCACTGTCTATAGACATGGCATATACACAGCCTGGTGTGGGCAGGGTTAGCTTCCTTAGCTCTGCTGTTTTGCTAAATCTAAAAAACTCAGAACTGTCAATAAACTAAGTGATACATCATTGGATTCAGGGTCTTTTCAGTAAGTTATGCTGCTCTCAGATTAGGTAGCAAAAATCTGTTGACAAGTTACATTTAAGCCCTTCATAGGGCATAACATAACATATCCTTTTTTTTCCCTTGGAAAGTTTATTTACAGAGCCAAGCCTTCATTAATTGTGGCGATTAACATGCAAAAGTCTCTTTGGTGCAACTTTTTCTCTACCACATTAGCATGACTCTAAACTATGAGATTCCTGGTGAAGAAGAATTAATTGGGGAAGAAGTTAGCTGAACGCTGACAATCCCTTTAAATTCCCTTTTAGATTGTATGCTAATAATGTCCCTTGTGTTTCTATGTTCTAAATAATGCAACATTATTCAGGAAACCCTGTATATATGGTAATTACATATTAGGTTTCTGTAACTCTTCCATTTCTTTCCAGTGTGGATACGGCCATGGAACATCTAATTCCACACCCCTCATTCATAACCTTGCTTTGTCGAATATCATCTAATATTTTCCATTTGATTTCCACACGCAATTTACATCTAAGGCCATAAATATTCTTGTATGACTTTACTGCCTTACATATTTTATACTAGCAGCAGAATTGAGACATTTCTCCCAATAATCATCTCAAGGTCATCATTTACTGTGTGAAATGATGATCTTTTAGCTCCTTTATGTCAATTGCATCCTGTGAATCTACTGCTGCGCCTGTAACCTTGGATGTGTGTTCTGAGAATTGAGATTTCAGGACTCCTGAACCAGTAATGCCCTTAAGAATGGGTAATGTCTGCCCAACGACATTACCCTGGGTTGTTTTCAAGTCAACAATCATAAATAAACGTAACATTTAGGCTGGTTTCACATTTGCGCTTTTTTGCGCTGCGTTTTTGCGCATACGTGCATATGCGTTTTTTTTTACCTATATTTAACATGGGTGCGTATACGTGCGCACTGGCATGCGCACGTATGCGTTTTTCGTGCACTGCGTTTTTTTAAGATGTGCGTCCATAATTTCCAGACGCTACATGTTGCATTTTTTGGTCCGCCCAACCGCTTAAAATAACGCATGCGCACGTATGTGCACGTTTTGCGCCAAAAATTTAGCATTATTGTCTATGGGTGGGCATACGTGCGCATTGGCATGCACAAGTATGCGTTTTTTTTGGCACATGCGTTTTTTGGTGTCCATTGGTTAGACAAGTTATAAAAACCCCCAACTACAAAAACTTCATGTCTGTATAAAAGTAGGTGTCTGCCAGAAATGTACCACAACTACAGAGACAGCCTGGAGAGCAGACAGACTGCAAAAGAAGACACCATTTTCAATTCCAGCTTCAGCGGCAAGAATATGAGTATTATTACATCTAAAAATGTATTCCTGTCCTTTTAAGTTGGATATGTACTAATGCTTTGTATTATTTTTACATGCAGTATGTCTTCGGAATCAGAATATTCACCATCCCGGCAGGAATTGGCACAAGCAGACAGTGAGGTGATTATTTCCGTGCGTTTGGTAAGTATATGTGCTGCTTCTCAAAATCTCTAAAGTTTGTTGTTTTTTTTTCAGACATCGTCATCTTCAGCGGACGCGACTAGTGAGGGCGAATGGCATGAGCAGCCAAGCCAAGTCCCGGTGGTGATACGGAATGTAAGTATCAAATGATTTGTAATGTCCTTTATTTTTTATCTTCTATCTTTCCTCTTTTCTGGATCTTTTTTAACTTTTTATTCGCACAAAATTCAAATATTCTAATGAATGTTTTTTGTCTAGGTTCCACAATGGGATGAAGACGTCTACCTGGATAATGAGCACCTTATCCGCCTGGTCAAGGAGCGTGCCCCATTGTGGGACAGCCGTGACCGGTTGTTCAAGGACAATGTGGTGACCCGTTGGCTATGGAATGAGGTGGCTGCAGCATTGATGGATGGCTGGGACAGTGCCACTGCAACCTCCAAAAAGGCGTTTAGTAAGTATTTCCCTGCTCTGTTATGCCACAGTGACTATTGTCCTTAATGGCACTGTTGTGTTTCGTGCTAGATATATTCTAGCAGGAAATCCAACAGTGTCATCTGGCTCAACAGTGACTGCTTTGGGTATTGTATTGCTGTATTGTGCCGCATTGACTCTTGTTTGTGATGGCACTGTTGGGTTTCGAGCTATATATATTCTAGCAGGAAACCCAACAGTGTCATCTGGCTCAACAGTGACTGCTTTGGGTATTGTATTGCTGTATTGTGCCGCATTGACTCTTGTTCGCGATGGCACTGTTGGGTTTCGAGCTAGATATATTCTAGCAGAAAACCCAACAGTGTCATCTGGCTCAACAGTGACTGCTTTGGGTATTGTATTGCTGTATTGTGCCGCATTGACTCTTGTTCCCGATGGCACTGTTGGGTTTCGAGCTAGATATATTCTAGCAGAAAACCCAACAGTGTCATCTGGCTCAACAGTGACTGCTTTGGGTGTTGTATTGCTGTATTGTGCCGCATTGACTCTTGTTCGTGATGGCACTGTTGGGTTTCGTGCTAGATATATTCAAGCAGGAAACCCAACAGTGTCATCTGGCACAACAGTGACTGCTTTGGGTATTGTATTGATGTATTGTGCCGCATTGACTCTTGTTCGTGATGGCACTGTTGGGTTAAGTGATAGCATATACCGTGCATCATACACAATTGTTAAATGTTGTTTGTTTTTCCAACAGTGAACAAACTCCGAACACGTTGGCACTTGATCAAGGACTGCTTCAACACTGATGTTCGTGCTGAGGGGCAGGTTCGCAGTGGTTCAGCGGCAAGGACCAGAACAAAATACCGGCACTATCAAGCTTTGCAGTTCTACCGGTCCTTGCCACCAGAGCGTAAGTATTATAATTTTTGAGTTTTTATTTTTATTAATCTGTGTTTTTCTATTCCACAGCTGATGCTTCTTGTACATGCATGATAGTAATGTTTTTCCTTTCTTCAACAGCACCTGGAGCAGCACCCTGCAACCTGGCCCTGAAGTGGTCCTTCATCGGACGACCTCGGACCCGTCTTAGCCATCCGACAGCCAGGAATCACCTTGCACGTCTGCAACACGGACAGCTGCTGACCAGGAAGCTGGTCAATCAGGTGTTTTCCTGTTCCAGGTCTCTGCCACTGGTTATGCGGGCACTACCCGCCAGCGGCAGAGGGCCTTGGACAGGAATGTCATGCCCGAGTTTATGCACTTGAGCGAGGCCTTTAATGCCAGCCTCATGTCGCTGTCAGACAGAGTGGAAAGCGTTTTTTCACTAATGGAACGTGGTTTTAACCACATGGAACATCGCTTCCACTCTGTCGAACAGCGCCTTGACCGTCTGGAGGCCGACCTCAACAGACCAGCGCACCATTTTTTTAGTAAAATTGAAAAGGGCATGGCGGAACACCTTAGTCCTGAGCAACAGCTGAGTGTGCTGCAGGCCTGCCACAATGCTTTCTTGCAGGCTATGCAGCATAATCGGTACGGGCAGCAGTCAGTGGTGTCATTTCCAACTGTGCCACCATTGACTCACTTCACCTCACTACCGACTGGTGCTGCATACCACTGCACGGACACCTCTATTCAAAGCCAGGACACCCACCATTACACCACCACAAGTCTGAGTGCTGCTGGTCACTTCACCAACACCACCATGGCAAGCGCTGCTCCTGTCTGGAGCACCACCGCCAACCCCATGCATGCTTGGAGCACAGCCACAGTAACCACTCCTCAAACATGGAACAGCCCTGCCGCCAGCACTAAAACATGTACTAGCCCTGCCACCACCACTCCGCAAACATGGACCATCACTGCCGCCACCAGTCCTTCTGCAAGGACAAGCACTGCCACCGCCACCACAGAGCATCAGCAGCAGCCACAGCCACAGCAGCAGGCACAGCAGCACCAGGCACAGCAGCAGCCACAGCAGCAGACGGGGGACCTACATTCCTTATTTGCCACAAGTTCCAGGCGGGGCCAACAATCAAGGCGGGCATTGGGCCCAAGGAGGTCCAGGCAGGCCAGTTTAAGGAGACAAAAAACAGTTAGGACCACTGTCGCTGAACCTCTGTCCTCTCCTCCTAGTGTGTCTAGTTCCATTCCCATCACTGGCCTCCCTTCACCCACAAGTTTTGTTGCACCTTCCCCTAGAACACCTTCATCCACTATAAGCTGTTCATCTTCACTGCACACCCCCAACTTGCAACCATCTGCCACCAAACCTTGAAAAAAATAAAGCTTTTAATAATTTTTTTGTTTAAAAATAAATTTGAATTTCTGGTTTACCATAGCAAAGTTTGATTAATATTTTTTGCGCCGCCTACACACACTGTGCCGTACACACAATGCGCCTTCAACTTTGCAAGGTGTCATTAAGTGTTTTGAGGATGAGCTGTTTTTACCATCCTCATTTCACTTATTGTTATACTAGACCAGGGGGACGATAGATATAGCTTGTAATTAACAACATACTCTTACTAAGTGTGTGTTCAATCAACTGATGGGTAAAATGCACGTCATATGGCCAATACCTAGGCCTATGGCCAATACCCAGGCCTAGTATCATAACTATTTATCAATCATGGGCAGGTTAATACACATATGATTTTTAACCTGCAGCGTCGCTTCGTACCAATATATTTCACGAAAACTAGCGATGCTGCAGTTTAACTCGTATGTGTAATTACCTGCCCAGGTGTGACAACATCATTAATTCACAGGTATACATGGGAAGTTGTTTATTTTAATGGAGTGTAAAAAGACATAGTGCACTCGGTACAGGTATAAAAACAGGCTTTTTATTAACATACATCTTGCCAGTGCACCCGTCCTACATCAGAGAAAAAGTAGGCCGCAGATTGGTCCCTCATTTGGCCAACTTCAATGGATGACCTGAGAGGGTGCAGAGTGAATTCAGGCAATGGGTTAGGAGCAGCATCATCGAGTTCAAAGGTCGGGTGCTCTTTAGCCATCACAAAATTATGCAGAACCACACACGCCTTCACCACCTCATCGACTGTTTCAAGTTTAAGATTAATGGCTGTGCCGGGAATTCGCCATCTGGAGACAAGAATCCCAAAAGCACACTCTACAGTTCTTCTGGCCCTGGTCAGCCTGTAATTAAAGATTTTTTTGGTGTGGTCCAAGTCACGGCTGGAATAGGGTTTCAGTAGGTTTGCGCACATTTGAAAAGCCTCATCCCCAACCATTACAAAGGGCAGTGGCGGAGCTTCGGTGTGGGGAAGAGGCCGTGGCATAGGGAAATTAAATTGGTTGCCATACAACCTCCTGCCCATGTCTGAGTTTTTAAAAGCCTGTGAGTCATTACCACGGCCAAATGCTCCAATGTCCACTGCTACAAACATACATCCGGCATCCGCAATGGCCATGAGTACTGTTGAAAAGTACTTTTTGTAATTATAATACTCCGATCCAGTTCTTTTGGGTTTGATGATCCGTATGTGTTTCCCATCCACCGCTCCCAAACAGTTGGGGAAATTGCATACTGTCCAGAATTTGTCAGCAATTTCCATCCAATTTTCAGCGGTGGGCAGGGGCATAAATTCTGGACAAAGAACGTTCCAGAGAGCCCGGCAGGTGTCCGCAACAATTCCAGACAAGGTGGAGATTCCAATACGGTACTGGAAGTGTAGTGAAGATAGGGTCTCTCCAGTCGCCAGGAATCTGCGAAACAGAGAAAGAAGTAAAATTAATATTTCTGTATATGGTTTAAAAAAAAAAAAAAAAAAATTAGTACATTCACGAAAAATAATTAGGCCAGGTTTAGAATAATACATGTCACAAAAAAAAATGCAGACACCCCCCCCCTTGGTTTTTAAATATTACGTACCGTAATGTCACCAGGAGCTGTTCCTCAGGAGGAATCGCACGACGGAGCTGTGTGTCCTGTCTCCGGATGGATTCTTGGACACGAGCAAGCAAATCCCTGAAACTTTCTTGGGACATCCGGATATAATCTGTAAATTTTTCCAGGTTTGCCTGTAGGTCGCTGTAGAGGGTGTGGTACGCCCCACGGCTCTCCCGGAGTTCAACAATCGGATGTATCCACAAACGCTGCCGCTGCCGTCTTCACTGTCTCTCTCTTCCTTTGTTCATGGCAAGCAACTGCATATGCCCTAGCCATCGCGATGTCCAAATCCAAGTTGAAGTGAAAACTGTTCCAGCGCAGATCCATGTTGACATGAGAAAAATCAAGCAAATGTGAAGGATACGGCTGTAGACAGGGTCTATATATTACCATACCACACCACCACTGATGTCCCATTGGTGGTGTGTGCTGCAAGATTGTTATCTAGATTTCTCTTTGTGGGAAGACAAACAATGTCCCAAAAAACGCAAACGCATTGAAAACGCATACAAACGCTGCGCTTTTTTCTTCATGCGCACAAAAAATGCTGGAGAAAAAAGCAGCGTTTGTATGCATCTGTATGCGTTTTTTAATCCGTTTGTATGCGCAAAAAACGCAGCGCAAAAAAACGCAAGTGTGAAAGTAGCCTTAGTTTCGGGCCCTAAGTACTCTGAGCAGCATGATGATGTGGATGATGGGCCATCATCACCTTTTGTGAGGGACATGTTGTACGGATGACCTTTATACTGTTTGAACCTTGACTGATATTTTTGTTGGGCATATTCCCTCCTGGACTGTGGATAGTAATAATGGGCACCATTGTTGATCCCAATGGCACAGTCATGTAAATGTACCCTTTTCCTGTATACTATTGTGACATAAGCATTTGGACACCTAGACATTACCCCTACACAAGCTTTTATGATCTCCCATTCTAAATCCATGGGCATTAATATGAGGTTCCTCCTCCTCTGCAACTATAACTTCCTTCATTCTTCTGGGATGGTTTTCTACAAGATATTGGACTGTGTCCATGGGAATTTTTGCCCATTTATCAAAAAGAGATCAGACACTCATGTTGTAGGATAGGGCCTGGCTTGTAATGTCCATTTAAGTTCATCTCAATGGTGTTGGATGTTGTTGAGGTCAGGGCTTTGTGTTGCCGGTCAACTTCTTCCACACCAGACTCCCCCAACCAGGCTTTTATGGGTCTTTGTTTGCTCACGGGAGCACAGTTATCGTGAACAGAAAAGGGCCTTCCCCAAAGTGTTTCTACAAAGTTGTAAGCTACAACTGTCCAAAATACCTTGGCCTGATGAAATATTAGGAATTCCCTTTACTGGAACTAAGGAGCTTAGGCTGAGCCCTGAAGAACACCTCCATAGTATTTATTAATTTATCTATTTACTATGCTTGCTTATGAAGTAATATCATATTCCACAGGGCTTTACAGACCTTATCAGTGTCCCCATTGGGGTTCACAATCTAGACTCCCTATCAGTATATCTTTGGAATGTGGAAGGAAACTGGAGAACCCGGAGGAGACCCATGCAAACATGGGGAGAACATACAAACTACTTGCAGATGTTGTCCTGCTAGGGTCTGAACCCAGGACCCCAGCGCTGAAAAGCAGCATTATCCCTCCTCCACCAAACTTTACAGTTAGCACAATGCAGTCAGGCAGGAAAGCTCTCCTGGCATTTGCTAAATCTAGATTTAACCATCAGACACTGAGATGACAAGCCGCCGTTCAATACTCCACAGAACACTTTGCCACTAATACAGAGTCCTTTGGTTGTTCACCACTCCATCTGACGCTTGGAATTAAGCTTGGTGATGTAAGCTTTGCGCACAATTGCTAGGCCATGGAAACCCATGCCATGAAGCTCATAATGCACAGTTTTTGTGGTGATGTTAACGCCAGGAGAGTTTTGGACTTTGCAGTTACTGAGTCAGCATTGCATTGATAACTACTTTTATGCACTATGTGCATCGACACTTGCGACTGACCCCGCTCGGTAACTTTATGTGGTCTCTACTTCATGGCTGAGTTGCTGTAGTTCTTAATCTCTTCTACTTTTCCATAATACCACTTATAGTTGATAGTGGAATATGTAGGAAAGGACATCCAACAATGGTGACATCGGATTACAGGACCACACTGGTATCAGTGAGCTCTTTAGCATGAGCGATTCTATCCAAAATGTTTGTGGCAATTGGACTGAATTAAAAAAAAAATCCTCAACTAAATGATTATGAGTTGTGTTCCAAAACTTTTTCCGATATAGTGTGAAACGGACAATGTTTGATGGAAGAGAAGAGCACCCATCAGAAAAGATAGGAAGCTGAAATAATTTCTGACTTGGATCGCCTGGCCATATCTTTCCCTGGCTTTACCTTTAGACTAGGGCTAAGTTTGTGCCATGTTCTACTGGCCCTGACAAGATGGTTGCCCAAATGTACTTTTGTTGACCATTCCCATTAAAGGGCATTGTAAATGTGAAATATCTGCTCCAAGACAGGAGTGACAGAACCCTGATAACTTCCATCGTCATGTAATTTACTTGTATAAAGTGAAAATTGTGTTCAACCATTAGTCAAAGCAGACAATAGCTTCTTTCAATCTACAGATAACCCATTGGAGGAATGGTGGTCATGGATTTCCTATTGCTTTTGCTAGGAACTGAAAAATACAAATGTAGTAAACATAATAAAGGCATTACATATAGTCTTGGGCGCAAAAGATGGATGTGTTTCGGAATAATGTTGTTTATTTAAAACATTTCTAAAGTATGTTTCAATGCTCCATTGACCGTTTGTCAATTGCCAGCAATATCTCAACATTTTTTCAACCCTTTTGCTTCCAAGACAATCCACTACTTTAGAGAAGCGCTGGTAGTCCAGGTGTTATAATGTTGGATTTCCCTCCTGACTCTGTTTAGCAGCTTTGGGATGAGAACAGTGGAAGCACAATGAATATTTGATCAGTCCTTCAGTGAAGTTGTGCCCACCATAGCGCAACCCTATAAGGTGAGCATCTACACTCTCAAATTCACCCCTTCCCCTGTATCTTGATATACTCTCCCTAAGTGCGCCTACTTGGGTTTTTTACTTCGTCTATTTGCTTCATCTATGACATTTGCTGGATGTCATCTGACTGCTACTCTACACAACCTCCGCGTACATATGAATTCTTTTCAGCCAAGCACCCATTTGATATCAGTGAGAAGACGCGAATAAGTCTCTTCCAGTCACCTCTGGTAGCAGCAAGGGATTGGACATACTGAAATTCAACATGTCCATTTCTTTTTTCGGCATCATCTGCCAGGTGAACATCAGCTAAACATCTAAGATACAATACATGATTGTCTGATCCCACTGAATTTGGAGGTTCATCTGACCCTTAGGTAAGGTTTATGGCCACCTTAAAACCAAGCTCATACATTGATTGGCTGATCCCACAGAATTTGAAGGTTCATCTGGCCCTTTGTTTAAGTTTATGGCCACCTTAATACCAAGCTCATACATCGATTGACTGATCACACTGAAGTTGGAGGTTCATCTGACCCTTAGTTTAGGTTTATGGCCACCTTAAGACCAAGCTCATTCATTTATTGGCTGATCCCACTGAAGTTGAAGGTTCATCTGACCCTCAGTTTAGATTTATGACCACCTTAAGACCAAGATCATACAATGATTGGCTGATCCCACTGAAGTTGGAGTTTCATCTGACCCTTAGTTTAGGTTTATGGCTAGCGTAAGACCAAGCTCATACATTTGGAGTTCTATGCATCATATATTGGATCTCGATGCATTGTAAACTTTTGTTAGAAGCTTATTTCCTAGTTATCCCATCCTGGAACATCTGCCTGAATGTAATTACCACCTCACCCCCACCTCCTCGTAATGTTTCTTCCCTGAATTTTCCATAAAGTTAGAAACAGCTGATACATGACAATAATGCTGTAAAGTTTACAAGTCCCCTGTTTCTCTTCAAGATTGAGAAAATGACATTCAGTATGAGCGTGGTAATTAAGCCAGATCCTCCGTTTCCTTCATATATAATAGTCCCATTTAATGCCAGGCATACATTACACTTTTTTAACCTCTAGGAAGGTTCACGATCAGGATTGTCATGTTCACTCTGGAAGATGTAAGCAATGTTGAAATAAATACCAAGTCTAATCTTTTCCGTTTCGATGGATCAGCACAACTCCTGTTCAAGACAGTGCATTAGTGTATTTTAATCTTTGCAAATAGAAGGGATGAGCGTAATGAGGCCAGATAAGAGCACTGTTTAATGGGACCATTTTAGTAGGCTTACTTAAAAGAGAGAAAGCTTGCTAAGCTGTTTACCCGGTAGGGGCTGTGCGGCAGATTGCATACGAATTGAGTACTGATTGAAACAGGATTTGATCACAGCGGTAGACATTATATCTCTTGTCCTCCTTGGACAATTGGGTGGGAATGGTAACCTCAGGGGCCGTGCTGATAAGCGAGTTGTTATAATGAATTATGCTGGAATTAGTGAAATCGGGGGCGTTCCATTAATTTAAACTAATTAACTTATCTCTTTATGACTGAGACTTTGGATTCATTGCGAGTTGTCACGCTGATTGTTGAACCACAGTTGAGATGATCGGAGCTGACTAAGCTGTTCTTAGATGGAAGTTTCTTACATAAAGCTACATTCATCGCCTTAGGATATCTTAATTAAAGGGAAGCTATCATCCCAAATAGCCTATTGTTTAGATAAAGTTTTCCTTTTAAACGTATTTTTTGGCAATATATTTTTTTTTACGATAGCACAAACTTTATTAAAAATAAAAATGACAAATTTTACCATTTTCACACAGGCCACTAGGGCTTTTTTAGACTACCTCCTTGTTTTTTCCGTAAATTCACATGTACATTAGCCACAATTAACAGACTGTGTTCCTTTATTTTATATTGAAGCATCTAATGGGCATGTGCAAAGATCATTGTGAAGGGAGGGGGAGCAGGTGGGCTGTGACATTACATACTGGGAATGTTGGGTCCTGTGTTTTCAACTGTGCGCAGTGATTCTAACCTGGCATTGTAATGATAAGGAAATGGCTGTAAACTCTTCCTGAAAGGAAAGGCAGTATGAGTCTAAACTATCCCTAGTGGCCAGAGTGGAAATTGCAAGATTACTCATTTTTTTCAAACATGATGATAGGAAAAAAATTACTGAAAATGTTTAACCAACATGTGCAACACTAAAAACTAATTTAAACAACTGATCAGTCACTAATGACAGATTTCCTTTAACCCCTTGGCTGCAAGCCCCATACATTTACGTCACTCATGAGCAGCTGAGCCCACCCCATTTCCGACAGAAGATAACTGTGTTATTCAATCATCATCTGCCTCTAACAGCATTTGGCTAATGTACATAGGAGACTATATATTTTTTTTTATTATATACAGCAATACAGTTGTATTTTTTTTTTATAATTTTTGGGATTTGATTGACATGAACCTGGAAAAGTCTCCATTTTGCTGGATTCTTTTGAGGGCCGTCGTGAGATCAATATATAGTAAACACATTATACTCATTTCTCCTATATGCCCACCTGACTCCTTACATTTCCTCTTGGGCGTCTTTCAAGCAGGACTTTCCAGTTCCTCTGGTGCTGAGGCGCACGTGGTCACACCGGAGAGGGACACATATCAGCTTCAAGAACTGAGGAGACCCATTGTACGAACCAAAGAGACGTGCACAAGGAACAAGGCAGCTATGGCATAGATTGTCAAGTCATGGCCTAGGATAGGTGACTAATGAGTGTATTGTTTGTTTTCTTTTAACCCCTTCCCTACAATCCATTATGCTTTAGGGCAGTGTTCTCCAATCTTTCTTACTTTTAGGCTATGTGCCCACGTAGCGATTCTCATGCAGAATAAACCTGAGCAGAATCGCACACCCTGCTCCTGGGAAAACGCATGCGTTTTTTTACGTGCTTTCGTAAGCGTTTGTCAAGCGTTTTTGCATGTGTTTTCCTAAGCGTTTTTGATGGTATGCGGAATCGCGGGCGATTCCGCAAAATTAATGAATATGCTGCGTTTTTAACCGCTAAGTGTTTCCGCAGCGGTTAAAAACACACAATTGGCACAACATGTGTGTTTTCCATTACAAAACCATTGGATGCTTTTTTTAAGTGTTTCTGCAGCAGAAACGCTTGTCTAAAAGCGCTGCAGAAACGCTTAAAAAACGCTACGTGGGCACACAGCCTTAGAGCCGCATAAAGCTCTTAGAGATGGTCATGAGCCACATTCAGCCTCCCCACCCCAGCAGTAGTGTCACCAAGAGTCCCCCATTACCTGTATAACAGCAAAGCTTCTCCAACAATTGCCCACCGAGAACTTGTGCCCCCTCCCTTTTAGATCATGTACGTAAAATTCAAGGATTCCCACTTTGTCACCATTTGGTGTTCTAAAGTCTAAGCACTCCCAACATGCTATCCCATCCAGCTGCCAGAACCTTTCTACGTGGCACCTTCATTGCATCTCCAGCTTCCCATTTTCTTCTATGAAGGGCCACTTACAGGTCTCCATCTGGACAACTTCTCTTAATAGCTGCTTGGTAGACCTGTTACTAATGCACCAGTCACGACTCTGTTGTCGTGTGTCCCGGGACCAGGGGCACTTTCCCTGTCCCTAATGCTAGGGACGCCCTACCTCGCCCTGTTCCCCAGATAACTTCTGATGGTAAAGATGCCGGGGCCACGAACCTTGTCTTAGCTTGTGAATCCGGCCTCAGTCTGTACCCTTCCCCCACCCAGGGAAGAGGGGGTAAATCCAAAGTAGGAGAAGAAGGGGAATTATCACACACTCATAACCTAGCAACAGTCACAGAAAAATCCAACAAACACCTTCTCCTATAGTAAGCAACAACAACATCGTCCAGCCATGCAGCAAAAGCTAACTCTGACAATGAGGGCTAGCCAGTACTCAGTTTATATAGGAGATGGGAGTGGCTCACAGTGAACAGCGCAGAGCCTTAGCTCCAGGAGCTGGCAACATAGCAGATTAACCCCTGCACTGCCCATAGAAATTGACACTGTTTAATAAGAAGTTGAACTACTTCTAATCCATGCAGAACTAGGAGAAATAAGACACATCATTACTTTCAATCTGTACCAAATTTATCCAGACTGAATCTCATCTGCCGAGCGACTTGAGTGAATCGGTCCAAAATAAATTCTGTGCTATTCATCCACTTCTATTGGTCATCTCACACAACTCATCTAAGGACATGTTGAGCCAAGAGGAAAGGCAAGGAAAGACATATCTATACATGGAGGTAAGGAACATTTTAGGTTTACTGGGGTAGTAGTAGACTCTTCAGGTGTCAAAAAAATTATACTGAAGTGAAAATCTTTTGTTATATCAGATATATGGCAGATTGTCCCCAAAAGTTCTAATTGGGAATCTGAATCCCTGAAATGGGGGCTGTTGCGTTTTTGACCGGTAAGCTGTCCATGGCCCCCAGGACCTGCAGTCTGCTCACCATCGCCTCTGATCGCCCACAATATACTCAGCATACAGCGCTTAATCTTGCATTTTACCCGTGCACTCCGCTCCATTTCAGTAATTAAATCTCCCTGTTTTGATTGTGCCGTGTCTAGGACGGTGCATGAAATCTGTGCTTGAAAAAAAGACAAATGCAATTTGATGCAGTTTTCCACATTTGCCTGAACGGACTTCCAAAGTTCTTTTCAATACAGATAGATATTAAACTAGCAATGCTTAACCCTTCCATGACTGGTGCCTTTTGAGCCATATAAATGTTTATTATGTTTTCATTTGGTAAGATTCAGTTGTTTTCACATTAGAAAAAAGGTTTTGCTTCCCCCCCCCGTGGCAACAGTGTCAGTAGAACTTAAAGGAGTTGTCTAGGACTTTGATATCAATCACCTAAACTTAATATAGGGTATCAATAAAAGATCACTGGGGGTCCGCTTGCCAACACCCACACATTTCACAGTACAGTGTATGGCGTCGGAACATCAGAACTCCGTACACCACATAGTGGCTGTTCATGGGAACTGCAGATCAGTGTCTATTGAATGAATGGAAAATGAGCTGCAGTACCCAAGAATGGCCACTATACAACGTACTGACCTGGTGATTGTGGGGGCGCTGTGTGTGGGACCTCTACCGATATTACATTGATGATGTGTCCTAATAACAGATCATTAATATCTTATTCATGGACACAAATGTTATTGTAGGGCAAAGTTGGAAAAAATAAAAAAGCAAAAAAAGTTTCTCTTGGTTGTTTCTGTCACTTTCTACTGTAAATATTCTTGATGCTAGAATCCTGACCTATTTCTAGTCTTCCAGCAGATGGTCTTGTTACAGTGTATAGTACAGGTAAGAGTAATCAGCCTGGAGCCCAGGAGAGGCGAGATTTGTGCTGCTGCACAGGGGATTGCTTACGCTGGTACATTACTTCGCTGTGACAGTCAGATCCGGTTTAAACACTCTACAAAAATGAGAAAGTTCTCTGCCTGGTGCAGGGCTGGGCGTAGCTGGGTCACTGCTATCTTTGGCGTTTCAGAAATGACTGATGCGCAAATTAGTTCTCATCGAGAAGACAGAAAACCTGTCTCTCTACTGCCCCCTATAGGTAGCTACCTCGTATGGCAATGTCCGATCCATTAAAAAATCTTACATCGTGCGCGACTAAGGATTTCATCCAAGCCAGAATCTCCTCTAAAATATTTTGCTTTGCCCAAAAATCCTTAGTTATGATTTACATCTCTTTAACAGTTCGGAGATTGGCTTATAGGGCAGGAAGCTACCAATAGGTCATCTAAGAGAGACAAGTTTATACCTTTTGGAGGATAACTGATTTGCATATCCTTTTCCCAGAGTGCATTGCCTTATCTATAAAACATACATAGCATAGCATGGTCAGGTGCAAAACAGCCAGACCTGGGTCCTGCTCTGCCCCATGTATTGAGGCCTGCCGGCATATAGAGAGACAGAATAATAGAGATAGGGCCGTCCCGATGAGGTGCACCTTGTCGCGGTTGGATGGCTTTTATGCTTTTCTGATCAATATGGTATCTATAAAGTTTTTCCTTTTTACAGTAGTTGGTGATCACCTTAAGGAAACAGTCCCCTTGAGAGCTTAAAGTGGGTGACTCTTTTTAGTTAAATTTCATAAAAAAAACAATCCAAGCTGTTCTCACCTTCTTCAGGTCCACTTGTGGGTCTCCGCCGCTGCTCCCAGGTTTCGGCATTGACTCCAGCGCTCACATCACGTTGACGACGCGGCAGCCAATCAGTGAGCTCAACGGCTCTGAGCGGGATGTTTCTTTAACAATGGCAGAGCCAATGAGCTCACTGATTGGCTGCCGCGCTTGTGACATGACTTCAGCTCCAAAGCCAATGCCAATCAATGGTAGAAGCGGCGGACACTCGATGGTAGACCAACAGGAGGTGAGTAGAGTGTGCTTTGTTATTTTTTATATAGCAAATTATGGTGATGGGCAAAATTTAACTGAAATAGGACAACACCTTTAAAGGTTTATTCCCACCACTAGAAGCTCTCACTTGTCCATTATGGTGGTCCGACCGCTGGGACTATCACCAATTACAAGAGAGGGGGACTGCCAATATAGACAAGTACAGTCCCATAGAGAATGAATGGAGTGGTGGCAGGCGTGTCCAGCCACTAATCCGCTCAGACGAGGCTCTGCAGATCCCTCCCCATTCTCGGGATTGGTGGAGGTCCCACCGGTCGGACCCCCAGCGATCAGCCAGTTATCTTTGATATAGGTAATACATAACTTCTAAAGATGGGAATAACCCTTTAAATCACTGAATCAGTGAAATATGGGAACCATCCAGGTACTTTCCTTCAGTCGGAGAAGAATCACTATATTATAACACAACTGTAGGTTAAATAAGGCAGCCAGTAACGTGTGAGCGCAATATTCTGGCTGCGGTTACTCCCAAATCAGCCCGAGCGCCACCACATCCCAGTCTGTTTCCGAGCCACATAAGTATGCAGAGAAGTTACTTTCCTTCAGGACAAATATGGCTTCTCCCACCGGTTCCCTCTCAGATTTATGTATATTCATGCAGATTGATGGGCACAGGTCTGTGGGTGACCTACCCACAGGGCAGATCCGAGTAAAGCGAACGCTCACAACACTGTTTTTTTAATAAATGTATAAATAATGCATTGTTAAACTGGGGAAAACAAAAGCAAGCATTTCCATCGGATTAATCTAACCGGCTCCGCATTCATCTTATTAATAATGCTATGTATTGGATGTAACGGGGGCTGCCAAGAAATTCTGCAAAGTCTGCCTGATGGTTAACACTTTACCTTCCCACCTTGGGCTGTACTTGAAATCTTGGCATTCAGCCCCTACAGAAAACCCGCCGCAATGCAAAATATTCGCTGCACTGATCCACTCATAGAGACATTACCTGCACTCACATCCCCAAAGAGCGAAAAATTGTATTTATTCCAAGCCCATGTACACAATGTCTCATGTATGGCTGTATTCATTGCCAGAAGTCATTTATCTATCTATCTATCTATCTATCTATCTCATATCTATCTATCCCATATCTATCTATCTATCTATCTATCTATCTATCTATCTATCTATCTATTATTTATGTAATATAGATCTATCTATCATATATCTATCTATCTATTTATTATTTATGTAATATAGATCTATCTATCATATCTATCTATCTATCTATCTATCTATCTATCTATCTATCTGTCTGTCTGTCTATCTATCACCCATCTATATCTATCTATCATCTATCTATCTCTATCTATCTATCTATCTATCTATCCCATATCTATCTATCTATCTATCTATCTATCTATCTATCTATCTATCTATCTATCTAGACTATCATCTATCTATTAATCTAACTATCTATAATTATATCTATTTGCAGCAAAATGCCATAAATATTCAATATCCTCCTGTATTACTTCGCTTTGTGTATTTCGGAATTGCCTAAAGATGACCCAACACTTAGTTACTTGATGATAGATGACAGAATGACAAGCCACGTAGCCTTATGGGCCCCTGGAGAGGATACAGTTTGGTGACTTTCTGCATTGAGTAGCCATGGGATGACACCCGGCACTGGACACATTGGAGAGACACCACATCTATTTATAGAGCCGGGCCAGGAGCGTGGAGAGATGCTCCAACCAAAGGCCTCCGAGCCGATATTCCCCCATCACAAGCCGTGACCCCGGCATTGATCTCATTCTTCACCTCCTCCATCTGACAGTCGCTTCTCCTCCAATCTTCCCTCTCTGTACTGTTCTGATTCACTCATTAAAGCAGGACAGAAAGTCACATCAGAGATAAGGACTTTCTAAAAGGAGACCAGCGAGAAGGAGAAGCCGCGTGTGACAATGCACTGGATACCATTGTCCGTGACCTTAATTTAGGACTTATGGTCTCATACTATCCACTCATGTGGGGGCCTTGGAGGAGGTTAGGTGGGCCTGCCTTTTTGTGGACCATAGACATATTGTTTTACAAGGGAACTAGTATTGGCGGCCACTGATTATGGGGAACATACATATGGTTATATCTAAATGCCAAGAAGAAGTTCTGGACCCTCCTGCCCCAGAACTGAGGGCAGATGGTTACGTGATGAAGATCCAAGATGTCCCACTTTTTCTAATTTTCCATGTGGAATATACTAATAAAAAATGGACTGCCTGATAGTTGGGTTCTCAACAGATTTCACCCCATGAAGTCCTGATACAATAAACAGTGGTCTGAAGTGTTTCATGGGCATGCATCCTTTAAGCTAGTTGAGAACAATGTTTGGCTATCTTCATCAGTCCATGAGAATGAATGGAGGAGCAGTGTGGATAACATGTTCATTGGACTCAGGGATCCCTACTCTCATGTTTTCGGAGAGTCCCAATGATTGGACCCCCCATGATCAGAAACTTGTGACCTATTCACTATATGGGCAAGTGCAGACAGCCGTAGATTCGCTCATCCAAGAGAATCAGGCCAATTATTGCAATTAACACTCCGATCACTCTTTGACCAGAATGATCCAATTCTCTCAGATGAAAGAATCGGTGCTCACTTTTAGAAGATGGAGAACAAAATATCTCCATCTTCTCCATTGTGTCTGTCTGTAGAAATCGAACTGTACTCAGATGTCATCCGAGTTCAGACTGGTGTTTTCCATGTACCCATAAACTCGTATAGTCTGAATATTGGACAAATACATTACATGCAGCGATTGTCAAATTCCACAGCCCTATAGACTAACATTGGTGTGGGCGTAATGCAACGTTTTGTCCTATCCCACTTGGATCTATAATATGCTGTCTGCACCTGCCCTATAGATGATAATCACCGCTTTAAGACTTATCATGCAAGCGACTGCATAAAAACCATTTATCTGCCGCAGCCTTGTTTTCATGGACAGCAGTGTAGCTCTGGCTTCCCACCAGCTGGTCTGCTATACAATCGTAAATCGCTGCCAGCTTTCAAGGCACTAGGGCATTGCTGCAAGATGGGATAAAATGCCATAACCTATTTAGACGTATACCTAAGTATAAAAAGGTGAAAACCAATCTAAAAAAAAAAAAGCTAATACAAACTTGCTTACAAGGGGTTAATAAAATGTTATAAATAAATCATTAAAAAGAGTAATAATAAAATTTGGAAAAGTTGCAGCTTGTGCAATGATCCAAGACAGGCAATAAAAATGTGTTGCCTATAAAGAAAAAAAAATACTGTGTGACTGACACCCAGCAGATATAAATCAGCGCTGCTTATAATAAAAAAAGGCTCTATCGAATTCGGAGATATCAAGTGCCGTGCTCGGCTACCCTGAGACTACTGAGCTGCGTGCAGGATGTAACCGCAAAATCAATGGCACCTCAAAGATTTCAATTACATATTAAGCTCTGTGCTATATCTCTAAAGCGCTGCCCTTGGCCCCTTACGGTGGATCGCCTGCTATCTACCACTCATATCAGACCAGAGCTAACCTAAGCCCAAGCAGAGGAGTGAGTAACCTCTTACCGACCAGGCTGAAAAGGACCCTAAAGCTCACCTGCCAACGATGAGAGATTAGATGGACACATTCTGTGATTTATATTTTACACTAAGCCCTAACCTCGATCGATCCTTTGTATACACCCACAAAGAAATATTGAAGCCCATTAGTGTACCCACAGAATAAAGTACCCTTTTTATCGCCCTCACATTCACCCCTCACACAGAATGATGTCCCCAGGGTACATACCTCTCACACTGCATGATGTCCGAACAGCCCCTCCTCACACTACAGTACCCCATAGTCCTCCACATGCAATACGATGGACATTTAGTGCATGCTACACACATAATATAATGCCCCCACAGTTATGATTCCCCCACAGTACATTTCCACACACATAATACGATGCCTCCAAAGTATGATGCTCCCAGTGTCCACCCCACACAGTATACTACTCCCAGTGTCCACCCCTCACAGTATGATGCTTCCAGTATGCATCCCTCACAGTATCATGCTTCCAGTGTCCACCCCACACAGTATGATGCTTCCAGTGTCCACCCCTCACAGTATGATGCTTCCAGTGTCCACCCCTCACAGTATGATGCTCCCAGTGTCCACCCCTCACAGTATGATGCTCCCAGTGTGTGATGCTCCCAGTATCCACACCACACAGTATGATGCTCCCAGTGTCCACTCCTCACAGTATGCTTCCAGTGTCCACCCCTCACAGTATGATGCTCCCAGTGTCCACTCCTCACAGTATGCTTCCAGTGTCCACCCCTCACAGTATGATGCTCCCAGTGTCCACTCCTCACAGTATGCTTCCAGTGTCCACCCCTCACAGTATGATGCTCCCAGTGTCCACTCCTCACAGTATGCTTCCAGTGTCCACCCCTCACAGTATGATGCTCCCAGCGTCCACCCCACACAGTATGATGCTTCCAGTGTCCATCCCTCACAGTATGATGCTTCCAGTGTCCACCCCTCACAGTATGATGCTCCCAGTATCCACACCACACAGTATGATGCTCCCAGTGTCCACCCCTCACAGTATGATGCTCCCAGTGTCCACACCACACAGTAGGATGCTCCCAGTGTCCACGCCTCACAGTATGATGCTCCCAGTGTCCACACCACACAGTAGGATGCTCCCAGTATCCACACCACACAGTATGATGCTCCCAGTGTCCACCCCTCACAGTATGCTTCCAGTGTCCACCCCTCACAGTATGATGCTTACTGTGTCCACCCCTCACAGTATAATGCACCCAGTATCCACACCCCCAGTATGATGCTCCCAGTGTCCACCTCATACAGTAGGATGCTCCTAGTGTCCAGCCCACACAGTATGATGCTCCCAATGTCCACTCCTCACAGTACGATGCTCCCAGTGTCCACCCCTCACAGTATGATGCTCCCAGTGTCCACCCCTCACAGTATGATGCTCCCAGTATCCACACCACACAGTATGATGCTCCCAGTGTCCACCCCTCACAGTATGCTTCCAGTGTCCACCCCTCACAGTATGATGCTTACTGTGTCCACCCCTCACAGTATAATGCACCCAGTATCCACACCCCCAGTATGATGCTCCCAGTGTCCACCTCATACAGTAGGATGCTCCTAGTGTCCAGCCCACACAGTATGATGCTCCCAATGTCCACTCCTCACAGTACGATGCTCCCAGTGTCCACCCCTCACAGTATGATGCTACCAGTGTCCACCCCTCACAGTATGATGCTACCAGTGTACACCCCTCACAGTACGATGCTCCCAGTGTCCACCCCTCACGGTATGATGCTCCCAGTATCCACACCACACAGTATGATGCTCCCAGTGTCCACCTCATACAGTAGGATGCTCCTAGTGTCCACCCCTCACAGTATGATGCTCCCAATGTCGACCCCTCACAGTATGATGCTCCCAGTGTCCACCCCTCACAGTATGATGCTCCCAGTGTCCACCCCACACAGTATGATGCTCCCAGTGTCCACCCCACACAGTATGATGCTCCCAGTGTGCACCCCACACAGTATGATGCTCTTCATGTCCACCCCGCCCAGTATGATGCTCTTCATGTCCACTCCGCACAGTGTGATGCTCCCAGTGTCCACCCCACACAGTATGATGGTCCTAGTCTTCACCCCACACAGTATGGATGCTCTCAGTGTCCACCTCACACAGTATGATGCTTCCAATGTCCATCCCACACAGTACGATGCTCCCAGTGTCCACCCCTCACAGTATGATGCTCCCAGTGTCCACCCCTCACAGTATGATGCTCCCAGTATCCACACCACACAGTATGATGCTCCCAGTGTCCACCCCTCACAGTATGCTTCCAGTGTCCACCCCTCACAGTATGATGCTTACTGTGTCCACCCCTCACAGTATAATGCACCCAGTATCCACACCCCCAGTATGATGCTCCCAGTGTCCACCTCATACAGTAGGATGCTCCCAGTGTCCAGCCCACACAGTATGATGCTCCCAATGTCCACTCCTCACAGTACGATGCTCCCAGTGTCCACCCCTCACAGTATGATGCTACCAGTGTCCACCCCTCACAGTATGATGCTACCAGTGTACACCCCTCACAGTACGATGCTCCCAGTGTCCACCCCTCACGGTATGATGCTCCCAGTATCCACACCACACAGTATGATGCTCCCAGTGTCCACCTCATACAGTAGGATGCTCCTAGTGTCCACCCCTCACAGTATGATGCTCCCAATGTCGACCCCTCACAGTATGATGCTCCCAGTGTCCACCCCTCACAGTATGATGCTCCCAGTGTCCACCCCACACAGTATGATGCTCCCAGTGTCCACCCCACACAGTATGATGCTCCCAGTGTGCACCCCACACAGTATGATGCTCTTCATGTCCACCCCGCCCAGTATGATGCTCTTCACGTCCACTCCGCACAGTGTGATGCTCCCAGTGTCCACCCCACACAGTATGATGGTCCTAGTCTTCACCCCACACAGTATGGATGCTCTCAGTGTCCACCTCACACAGTATGATGCTTCCAATGTTCATCCCACACAGTATCATGCTCCCAGTGTCCATCCCTTACAGTGTGATGCCCCCAGTGTCCATCCCACATAGTATGATGCCCCCAGTGTTCACCCCACACAGTAAGATGCTTCCAGTGTCCACCCCACACAGTATGATGCCACCACAGTACATTAACCACCACACAAGCATCCCACTTCCCTGGTGTCCTGCTGCTCTGCTGAGCTGGTCTCTCCTGCCAGTCACTTGACCAGAGAATGTCATGTGAACTAAAGGTCCTTGCGGATTCCTTGATCTCTATCGAGACAAGTGGTGGATCAGAGATCTGTTGTTTCCCTGATCCACTGCAGTATTCACTGTTGTGTTCCCCGACCTCCTGGGACAACTCCCTAAATTCAGGACTGTCCTGCTGGATTTGGGACACTAGTAAGATATGATTAATGACCACTCCCGACAATGCTTTCTATTTTTGCCTCTTCGTGTTTCTGCAGCCATAACTTTTTTTTTCACTGATGTAGCTTTATGAAGCCTTAATTAATGTTGAAGTAATTGTATTACTTGTTGCCATTGTTTGAATCAACTTTTATATATTATAACATGGCAGTTAGACAGGGCAGGAGACAGGTAAGACATTTATATACATCTACTCTCTGTACATTTGGAGTACAACAAATATATACCATATGCATTTGTGTAATTTTAATCCTGGCCGCTGCATTCACACACATCCACCGCCCTGGTATTAACTCTCTACACTCCATCCACATTGGCCCCTCGCTTCTTTCCTCTCCTATGTATAGCACTCATGCTCTTTTCACGTTGTTAAATTGCACAGATCCAGTCAGTCCCACCATTCAACATCAGAGACGCTCTCACAAATCACTTAACCATCTGCTCACTCTTTCTATCCTCCTTCTCCTAGTCGCAGGAGACATTGCTCCCAACCCTGGTCCCCCATGTTATAGAGAGTCAAACCCCCCGACTGCTACACTTAGAAACCCCTCTAATCTTATTAATATTCCCTGCATGCCATCTGTCTCTCTTAATTGTGCACTTTGGAATTCTCGCTCAGTGTGTAACAAACTCTCCTTTATTCATGACTTTTTCCTTTCTAATTCTCTTAACCTCCTGGCTCTTACTGAAACCTGGATCCAGCAGTCAGACACTACCGCTGCTGCTGCTCTTTCATACGGGGGGCTTCACTTCTCTCATACCCCAAGATCAGACAGTAGAGCAGGTGGAGGCGTTGGTCTGCTCCTATCACCAAAATGTACCTTTTAGGTTATCCCTCAAGTACCCTCACTTGTCTTCCCTTCTTTTGAGGTCCATGCTGTCAGACTCTACACCCCCTTCTCCATGCGAGTGGCGGTGGTGTATCGTCCTCCCGGCCCCTCCCATCAGTTCCTGAAGCCACTTGGCTTCCACATTTTCTCTCCTGTGACATCCCTACCCTCATCATGGGAGATTTCAACATCCCCATTGCTCTTCCCCTCTCACCATCTGCTACTCACCTTTTATCTCTAACCTCCTCGTTTGGCCTTTCGCAGCTTACTAATTCTCCAACGCATGAAGACGGAAACTCCCTCGACTTGGTCTTCTCTCGGCTTTGTGCAGTGGATGATTTTGCAAACTCCCCTCTCCCGCTCTCTGACACAATCTTCTTTCATTCTCTATCAAGAACTGCCAGGCTGCTCAGGTCACCCCCACTGTCCAGACTTATAGAAACATACAGGCCATTAACACCCAGAAACTTATGAAGAACTTGCAGTCTTCATTGGCCCCTATCTCCTCCCTCTCATGTCCTGATTCTGCATTGAAGCATTACAATGAAACACTTCAAACTGCCCTGGATGAATTTGCACCCCCTATAAATAGAACACCACAACGCAGACGGCGACAACCCTGGCACACGGTGCAAACACGTTTCCTGCAGCCGTGCTCCAGGTGCGCCGAACGTCTGTGGAGAAAATCCAATCTACCCGAAGATTTCATCCATTTTAAGTTTATGCTTAGAACATACAACACTGCCCTTCACCTCTCAAAACAAACCTATTTCAACACCCTCATCACCTCACTGTCCAATAACCCGAAACGTCTCTTTGACACTTTTCATTCTCTACTCAATCCAAGAGTACAGGCCCCAACCACGGAGCTCCGAGCTGACGATCTGGCCAATTACTTCAAAGAAAAAATTGACCAGATCCGACAGGAAATTATCTCCCAATCACCTCATACCATGCACTGTCCTCCCTCCCCCACTGCATCTAACTCACTCTCTGATTTTGAACCAGTCACAGAAGAAGAAGTAAGCAGGCTCCTTGCATCTTCTCGCCCAACTACTTGCACCAGTGACCCATTTCCGTCACAGCTCCTCCAGTCCCTTTCCTCTGCTGTCACCCCTCACCTAACTAAAATATTTAACCTCTCTCTCTCTTCTGGTATTTTTCCCTCCTCATTTAAGCATGCCATCATACATCCACTACTTAAAAAACCATCCCTCGACCAAAACTGTGCCGCTAACTATAGACCTGTCTCTAATCTTCCCTTCATCTCTAAACTCCTGGAACGCCTGGTCCACTCCCGTCTTATCCGCTATCTCTCAGAAAACTCTCTTCTCGACCCTCTCCAATCCGGTTTCCGCTCTTTACACTCCACTGAAACTGCCCTCACTAAAGTCTCTAATGATCTGCTAACAGCTAGATCAAATGGTCACTACTCCATGCTAATTCTCTTGGATCTCTCTGCAGCATTCGACACTGTGGATCATCAGCTCCTCCTCACTATGCTCCGTTCCATTGGCCTCAAGGATACCGTTCTCTCCTGGTTCTCCTCCTATCTCTCCGACCGCTCCTTTACTGTATCTTTTGCAAGTTCCTCCTCCTCTCATCTTCCCCTTACTGTTGGGGTCCCCCAAGGATCGGTTCTAGGCCCCCTCCTCTTCTCCTTGTACACTGCCCCTATTGGTCAAACAATCAGTAGATTTGGTTTCCAGTACCATCTCTATGCTGATGACACCCAATTATACGCTTCTTCTCCTGACATCACCCCAGCCTTTCTAGAAAACACAGGCGATTGTCTAAACGCTGTGTCTAATATCATGTCCTCACTATATCTGAAACTGAACCTGTCAAAGACTGAACTCCTGGTGTTTCCTCCCTCTACTAATGTACCTATACCCGACATTGCCATTTCTGTGTGTGGTTCCACTATTACTCCCCAGCAACAGGCCCGCTGTCTTGGGGTCATACTTGATTCCGAGCTTTCCTTTGCCCCCCACATTCGATCACTGGCTCGCTCTTGTCATCTGCACCTCAAAAACATTTCTAGAATTCGACCTTTTCTTACCTTTGACTCTGCAAAAACTCTTACTGTTTCTCTTATTCATTCTCGTCTCGACTATTGTAACTCTCTTCTAATCGGTCTCCCTCTTACCAAACTCTCCCCTCTCCAATCTGTCTTGAATGCTGCAGCCAGGATCATATTCCTCACCAATCGTTACACCGATGCCTCTACCTTGTGCCAGTCATTACACTGGCTACCCATCCACTCCAGAATTCAGTATAAACTTATTACCCTCACTCACAAAGGCCTCCATGGCTCAGCGCCACCCTACATCTCCTCCCTTGTTTCAGTATACCACCCTACCCGCGCCCTCCGTTCTGCTGATGACCTGAGGTTAGCATCCTCAATAGTCAGAACCTCCCACTCCCGTCTCCAAGACTTTACACGTGCCGCGCCAATTCTTTGGAATGCACTTCCCAGGTCAATACGATTAGTCCCCAATCCCCACAATTTTAAGCGTGTCCTGAAAACGCATTTATTCAGACTGGCCTATCGCCTCAACACATTAACCTAATCTATCCCTGTGCGGCAGAGCCAAAAGTCTTACCATAACCAGGTTCCCCGCATCATTCTCCCACATGCTTTATGCATCCATTAGCCCTCTGTGTCCGTACTGTCACACACCCAACATTATGGCTGGTCCATACAATCAGGGTAACTGTTACCACCCACCTTTCGTGTCTACCTCTTTCCTCATAGACTGTAAGCTTGCGAGCAGGGCCCTCTTTCCTCTTGGTATTTGCTATAATCTACTGTATGTGATTATTGTTATGCTGTAATGTCTATTGTCTGTACAAATCCCCTCTGAAATGTAAAGTGCTGCGGAATATGTCGGCGCTATAAAAATAAAATTTATTATTATTATTATTATATTCTCGTGAAATTGATCATTTAAAAAAAAAATCAGTGTCAAATATATAAAGCACAATTTTTGTATATATATACACTGTTTATGTTGCACACCAAATAACCTGTTTACGGTAATTAATTCATCAGATAATTCAAAATTTCAACTGCCTTTCCAAATTTTATATTAATTTATATGATCTTACATAATATGCCCCCAAAAAGTCTTAACGGACTCTCTGGGGGACACCATTTGTTATAATTATTATTATTATATAGTTTTTGACAAACTTGTGCTCTTCTTAAACATCTCTATTTCCCCAACACTAATCTTGGTAAGTTTTAGAGAACTGAACACTTTTTAGAAGATTCTCTAGAGATTACAGCTGACACTTGGGGATCCCAGTAGCAGGGGAGATCGGCACATTTTCATGTAAACCATCCAAAAACAAAAAAAAGTCTAAAGCAGACAACCAATGTATTGATCTACATTTCCAAAGTACGCCTCTTTAATGATGGCAGGGCTATTAAAATCTTTTCTATTATCACGTCAAATCATGTAATATAGAAGCAGTCAGCACAGGATCAGTAGATTATTATTATTTTTCTTTAGGTCGGAGTGACGCTGCCAGGATTGCTTTGTAGCTATTTTTCAAGATCATGCAGGTTTTCAATTAATCAAAGTCATTTTGGCTAGGCGGCAAAAATCAATGTGTCTGCAAGGATACAGTGAATGAGGAGCAGAGGAGGGGGGAGATTATCAAATAGAAAGTCATAGGAGATATATGAAATGACACAGAGTACAGGAGAGAGCATAAATATGATGTATGGTACTATATCGTATGAGGTAGACCATCTTCAAGATCCTAGTGTCACAAGCAGCCTTTTTTAGTGTTCCTCAAGCATTTCTATAAAAGGTCAGAGCCTGAAATTCAGACTGCAAAACTCCAGACACGGATAGAGCCGGCAGTGGCTGGCATGTTATCGACTGGGAAATAAATAAGTCCTAATGGCTGAGACACCCACATATATTTTCAAGGCTACAGCCCCTTTAAGATATATTGTTGGTATTCACTGACCAAGGAGTTGGTGACTAGAAATTAAATAGGAAGCTTAAGATCTATGTTTCGAGCCAAATCCGAAAAGTCCTCTAAGCTAATACATTAGTGAGTAACACAGCAGCCATTCAAGCTTGAAAGCGCTTTACGAAGATATAGGGACTGACTCACGGAAAACACATTTAAATCACTGATGGAATTGTGAACAAGTTTTGAAAAACAGGGCAAGTATTAAATAAAATCTCCGAACAGCTGCCTGGCCGGCTTTCTGAGCTGAAGGAATGTTTTACGGTGATGGAGAAGTTAGAAATGTGTACTTCTGGCCTTCATTCGTCACCTTCATGTGAGCATCTCATATCTTCATGACTTGCATGAGTCTTGATGAACATACCCTTGATGCCGAGGCGAGGAGACAAAGCTCTTGTTATGAGGAAGCCTGATGATAAGAATCACCAACCATCTCCTTCCACCCTTTCTTTCCTTCCAACAAAAGCCATATGGCCTATGTATCAACATTCGGAAATGCCTTCATCTCTAATTCCCCCGTTCCTGGCTGGTTTTCATTTTCTTTTAAAAAAAAAAGAAAAGTGAAGAGTTTATTAAGGAGTGCTTTTGATTTTTTTAAGTGGTCTTTGGAAGAAGAACACCTACATAAGCATATTTTCCATATTCAATTTCTCAATGGGAAGCCTCTTTCATGGCTCCGTCTCGCGCACCTTACAACAGGAATATACATTTCCCGATTCAATAGACTAATAATTGTATAATATCATGGCAGAAATGCTTACTAGGTAATTGGTTTACTATTTCTTCTGCCCTCAGTAAGGTGAATGGCATCAATATACTTAGGAGATGGCAGAGATTCAGTTAGAAATATTTTGCTATCCTTCGCTTTTCGGCTTTAATGCAGAGAAGGAAATTCAGGAATCTTGAGACTTGTCACTTATTTTTACCCCTCCCTAGCCCAACACTACTACCCAGAAATTAAGGATAGAAAATTCATTAGTAATAGCAGTACCAGCCTTATCTTGGATGTGGTACCTTGTGGGGCTTAAATACAAGCCCCATAGAGTATAGTGCCCCAATAACAGCGCTGCACGTTAGCTAGCCAACATTTCCATGAAATGTATTCTAATAAATTAAAAAATTATACAAAAAAAGTTAAAAACAACTGTACTGTATAGTGAGTACATAACAGTGCCACACAAAGTACAGTATGTAGCCCAGATATACCTTGCCCTCAGCATTGGAAGATGTCAAGCCGTTGGATCTTGACGGTTCCATAGACCAGTGATGACCCAAGTCCAGGACTGAGATTTGAAAGTTCCAGATCCCACTGATTTACAAAGTGTTAATTTTGTGTCATTCTCTAAAAGTTACAACATGCATTAGGTATCAAATTCATATAAAAGTATAGAATATACAGTATTTCCATGGTAGGACTGCAGCAGTCATGTGTCTCCAGCCTAGCACATGGATGAGGGCATCAGAAGTGCTTGCCTCGGTTACTCGGCTTCCACGCAGGAGCGGTAATATAAATGTGTGTTTGCGTAACGTACATTGTGTTTATTTTAATACATCGAAGGTTCAATTTATTAAAGTGCAAATTGAAGATTGCGAGATTTAATTCCCGGCCTATGTCACTTTATTAGATGAAGGATTTTCTACTAGTACATGTGCAATCCTCCCGTGATTAGAGTATTGTATGCAGGGATTGATTTTTTACTCCATTAGCTCTTTATGTAAAATGTATGTAATGATCAATTTATGTGTATTGTACAAAGCTACAGGATATATCTGTCGCTTATTATAAAAAGTGCAATCATTTCATATCCAGCCTTTTTTCCCATAACTTTCCAGTGCATAGAGGGAAGTAGAGTGGATTTGCGTGCACGAGATTATCCAGATATATTCAGTGGCAGGGGTTCAACTTACAATGCAGAAGTTAAGGTTCAACCGAACCTTGCCGTCATGGAGTCAAAGGTGAATATATAAACTATAAACAATATATAATAGTTGGGGGCCCTATAACAACAAGGCTCAGGAGTTAAAAGTAAAGGGCATGGCCACTACTTTATACTCTGATCAGTGGGGGTGCAACACCCGGATCCGTTGCCGATCAGCTGTTATCGGTGGCAGCAGCGGACGCAATCGGAACACAGAAGGTCAGTCAAAACTATAGTGGCTATGCCAGACACTACAGATCCATATGAATCAGTGGTGGATCCATGGTACCTGACCACAGTTACTCTAGAAATGACAGAGCTGGTGTCCGCCTCTAGTAACAGCTGATCACCACTATCGGTAGACAGAGCAGCTCTGTAAATGAGCACTTCTAGAAGCTGCCGCCACGGATAACAGCTATGCTACGGATAGATCATCCATGTTAATGTAGTGGACAACCTCTTTAACCCCTTCATGATATGCACCGTATATGTACAGTGCTGCAGAAGGTTCATTCCCACAAACCACCGTATATATACTGTGTGATGGGTTCAAATGCGGGTTTTAGCACCTGACACTCTACAGCAATGCCCATGATTAGGGTTAGCACTGATTGCTGATGTTTAACCCCTCTGATGCCACTGTCAATAGTAACAACTACGTCAAGGGGTATCGCAGAGGGAGGGACCTCCCTTTCTGCTCCCATTCCCACAATGAGATTGCAATTGCAGTGTGCTTATAGTCTCCATTGTGACCCCAGGCCGAAAGAGGGCCACAGGGTCACCCAGGGACAGTGGCCTGTAAGCTCCTGCTCAGAGCAGGAGCTGACATGCCTCTTCCCTGCCTGCGAGACACTGATGTAATGTCCAGCAATGCAACAGCATTGCAGAGTACTAGATCAGCGATAAGGGCATGGAAAGTTGATGTCCCATCCTAGGACAAGGTAAAAAAGTAATAACAAAAATTACAAAATAAAGAATAATATAAAAATGAAAAAAATATGAATACAATAAATACATTTGTTTATGTAAAAACAAAAATAAACAAATAAAGTGCACATATTTGGTATCTCCATGTCCGAAAACGACCCGACCTATCAAACTGTCCCACTAGTTTACCCTTTCCCACCGTAAAAAAAGTGGCAAAGAACTAAGCAGAATAAAACGTGATCAAGAAGTTGATTGTAAATAAAAATGGTATTGATGAATACGTCATCTTGTCCAGCAAAAGATTAGCCAGGATACAGCTGCATTAACTTAAAAATAAAAAAATTATAGCTCTTAGAATAAAGCTATGCGAAAATAATTATTTTTTTTTCTATAAAATAGTTAATGTGTAAAAATGTCAAAACTAGACTGTGAGCCCTCGCGGGCAGGGTCCCCTATCCTTATGTACTTGTGCGTCCCTTGTCTTACACTTGTCTATAATTCCCTTTTTGACATGTAAAGCGCCATGGAATAAATGGCGCTATATAAATGCATAATAATAATAATAATAATAAAAACTAGGGATGAGCGAGCATACTCGTGAGGATTCGTTACTCGGCGAGTAATGCGGTACTCGCGGTTCTCGAATCCTCGCGAGTATTTCGCTACTCACCTCGCAATATTCGCAATAGCACGCACTGTCCCCGCACAGCCCTGCACAGCACGGCACAGTCCCCGCACAGCCTTACACAGTCCCGCACAGCACGGCACAGTCCCCGCAAAGCCCAGCACGGCCCACCACAGTCCCACACAGCCCAGCACAGTCCCTCACAGCACAGCACAGCCCAGCACAGTCCCACACAGCACAGCACAGTCTTCGCACAGGCCAGCACAGTCCCGCACAGTCCAGCACAGTCCCCGCACAGGACAGCACAGTCCCGCATAGCCTGGCACAGTCTTCGCACAGTCCCCGCCCAGTCCATCACAGTCCTCGCCCATTAATCACATTTCCCATAGACTTACATTGGACTCGGTACTCGTTACGAGTACCCGAGTATTAGGAGATACTCGTAACGAGTACAGCGTGTACGAATACTACAGTACTCGCTCATCCCTAGTCAAAGCATAAAAAATGATATAAATCTGGTATCGCTGTAATCCTACTGAGCCAAAAAGTAAAGATGTCTTAGCAATTTTACCACACAGTGAATGGCATAAAAGAAAACAAAAAAAATTCCTGAATTGCTGTTTTTCATTTGCTTGCCTCCCAAAAATCGGACTAGAAAGCTAACATAAAACATTATGTAACCGAAAATGGTATCAATAAAAAACTCGTTCCACAAAATATGGTGATGCAAAACTTTGCCTTACAAAAATAAAGAGTCTTTTAGTGTGTGATAGCAGTTAAACATAAAAAACCACTATAAATCTAGTATCACTGTAATTGCACCGATCCAAATTATAAAGTTGTCTAATCAAATATACTGCACAAGAAGGGAGTAAAAAATAAATAAAAACAATTGGTTACCTGCTGTTGATTTTTTATTCTGCCTCCCAAAGATCACACTAAGGCTTGGTGCACATGTATCCTGCATGCTGCGCTGAGCACTGTTGGAGTGCCCTGGCGCAGTCCCGTGGGGTACTCGGTACCGGGCCCGTCGACTTCAATGAGGGACGGTGACCCGGTCCGTGGCCCTGGGGCGTCCATTAAATATTAAAATAAGAGGGGAAAGTTGTTTGTGATGTTGTTAAATGTGGTGAAAATGAAGATAACGTTTATAGATGATTAAATAGGTGACGCCACCTGTGGTATTCTGATCAGAGGTGACCAGCGCTGCGGGGTTGTTCTCCTGGGACCATTGGTGTGACGCAGCTGAGGTGACAATGGCTCTCCACAGGTAGAGCAATAGTCCCAGGTCTGTTGAGTATGGTTTCAGGGGGTGGTGGCGACAAGCTGATGGGAGGATGTAGCAGTGCTGAGTGTTGGTTGTAGAAAGGAGGCAAGGACTCAGTTGAATGCAGTTCAAAAGGGCTTTACTCACTGTCTGGTGCGCACAGACGCCCACTTCGGTGCTGAGTCCTCCAGGTCAGGGGTCCAGTAAACTCCCAGGTAAATGAGTACACCCCATCCAACACTCACTTTCAGTATGTTCCTTCCTAGGCCGTCTCCCTGTGCTGGTCTCCACTCTCCTTCCTCCCTTTCCAGCACCTTCACAGTCAGTGTCCCAGGCTAGCTGCCGCGGATCCTGTCAGAATTCGTCACTCAGGCGTCTTCGTGATCCTATGTGGCTGTCTTTCTGGGAAGGTAACTGTGGGAATCGTTGTGGCTCATACCGTAACCACAGCTGTCAGCTTGCTAGTTAAGTTTGTTGTTCACTTCGCTAGGCTAGGGGCTGAGACCCTTCTGCGACCAAATTTCTTCCCCCACCTGATAGCAATCAGCGTGGGACTCAAGAAATTCCACTCTTTCCTCCCGGGAGCTTTCTTCCAAGCCAATCTATCCGGCACTCCTCCTGACAGGAGCTGCTCCAAGCGCATCCTTCAACCTGCTCTCCCCCTGAGGGAACTCTCTTCAACCCACTTTAAATCTCCCACTCTTTCTCTAAGCTCCGCCTACTCGCTGTTCCCATTGGCTGCTCTATATCACTCCACTTCTAAGCTCCTCCCCTTTTCCTACCTTCCCCACTAGCTCCCAACACCCTTTCCTAGCCATGTGTACCTCTGTTTTGGCCTTAGTATTCCTCCTTTTCCTTTTTACTGTATAAGCCAATATTGGTATGTATACCCTTTTGCATTTTCAATTGTTTGAATTAATAAATTAATGCTTTTTATTGGATGGTGTTCTCTGCTCCGTTTTTTCTGTGTCTACTACCCTTTCCTAGCCAGCCTGGGAAGAGGCCATCCTCCCGAAGGGTACACCCAGGTGCCCTGACTAGCTAGTGTTTGTGTTGAGTGCAGTGTTAAGAGTGTGGTGAGGTGCTCCATCTTACCCGGTCGTGAAATACCACATCTCTGGATGAGATGCCGTACCTCCGTGGCGACTGGACCTGCAGGGGCACCACACATGCACCAGGGTTTCCATGTAAATTTCTGAAATACCTGATGCAATGGAACGCTCGGCAGCAGATTCCCTATGATAAGGGAGACACTGTGGATGCCATCTGTCCTATGATCCGGTGGTGTCTGTCTTTTTAAGTGTGCATAAAAGCAATGTCAGCACAGTTTTGTGCACTTCTGAAAAGAAGGACTACGCTGAACAGAGGCCTGTCAGAGTTCAAAGTAACTCTTCTGCCACATTGTAGAGAATACATCAGTGGGGGGGCTTCATCTGAATGACATCATTCGGAGAATTAGATGGCAACCCCAATGTAAGTGTTCAGTGTAGAGCGCAGGATAAACGTGATCCCAAATGTTAGGTAAAATGTTCCCAAGAAAAGCTTCAACTTATTCCACAAAAAAGCAGACCCCCACTTCCATGTTAGTGGTAGTACAAAGGCTCTGGAAAAGCGCTATGGCTTCTCTTCTGCCCCAAAAGGAATCCAGCAAATTTTGCGTTCCCAAATCCAAATGCCCCATTCTTTTCTGAGCCCCACAGTGTGCCTAAACAGCAGTAAGAATTAACATTTGGTATTTCTGTAGTGATAAGAGCCTTCTTAATTTATAGGTACATGTCTCCAGAAGCACAAGCTGGGCATAATGTATGGGAATTGCAATGTTCAGGCAGTAGAATGAAAGGGTACTGCAATGTACTGGCACTACACTGGTAGATTTTCAATTTTGACTCAGCAATTTTTATTGCTGCTTGTTTCTGGCAAACACCCATGGAGTCAAAATCGTCACTACACCTGTACCTAAATTCCCAAAGGGGTGTAATTTCCATAATGGAGTCACTGAAGGGGGGATTCTGCTGTTCTGGCACTTAAGGGCTCTATATATGGAGTCCACAAACTATTCTATGATAATTTTTTCTCCAAGAGTCAAATAGTGCTCCTTCTCTCCCTTCACCTTGCCACGTTCAGCAGAAATTGTCTGACAAATTTTGGTACAATTTTTACTTATTTCCCCGTGTGACAATGTAAAATTTGCGCCTAAATCAAATTTTTTGTGGTAAAAGTATAATTATTTTTTTCTTTACCGCCCACCCAATGGTGTAAGGTTCTGTGACACACCTGTGGTGTCAATGTATTTTCTGCACCTCTAGGTGAATTCATTGAGTGGTGTAGTTTGTAAAATGAGGTCACTTATGGGGCTTCTGCTTTTCTGGTACCTCAGAGGCTCTGCCAATGTGACATGGCACCCGCAAACCAGTGCAGCAAAATTTTCTTCTATTATACCTTTTGAAAATTGAAAGCTTGAGGCGAAAATAACATTTTAGTGTAAAAAATGGTAGTTTTCCAGTGACTTAGCACAATGTTATACTATTCTTTGAATCGCTTGAGGGTTAAAAATGCTCACTACACCCCTAGATTAATTCCCCAAGATTTGTAGTTTCCAAAATGGGGTAACTTGTGGGGGTTTCTGCTGTTTTAGCAGGTTAGGAGCATTCACAATCTGTTCCAGCCAAAACTGCGCTCAGGAATTGAATGGGCACCCCTTCATTTCTGAGCCCTGCCATTTGCCCAAACAGTAGTTTTCCACCACATATGGGGTATATACTCAGGAAAAATTGCACAAGAAATTGCCTGGTCCTTTTTCTCCGGTTACTCTTGTGAAAATGACAAATTTAGGGCTAAAGCAACATTTCATCAACCACTAACAGCTGCAGGTGGAAAATCCCGATCCACCCATGGCTGTTAACCTGTAAGTGCATCACAAACCCCGCCCAATGGCGGATGACCGTGGGTCACCCGATTGGTTGGCATGACAACCTAAGGTCTGCATGAGACCCCTGTGGTGGTCAATGCCGGTTAGCTATGAGCACCGCCCAGAGGCCGGTGCTTATAGCAGTTGAGCATTTCTGCTATACAGAACAGGGCTAGATCCCTGCTGTGTGCAGGATGAGTGATCAGATGATCGCAGCTTCTAGTCTCCCATGGAGACTATTAAAGCCAGTAAAAAGTAAAAAAAAGTTTTTAAAAATAATAAAAAATATAAAAGTTTAAATCTTTCCCAGTCACCCAATTCAAAATAAAACACTTAAAAAAAAATACAGGTATTTATTATCACCGCATTCAGAATCACCCGATCTATCAATATATAAAAATAATATATACAAACATAAAAAACAAAATACAATTGTGGAATCAAACTTCCTCCTACTTTTCCAGTACACTATATGGAAAAACCGATGCAGTCATTCAAAAGTACAACTTATCCCACAAAGAACAAGCCCTCACATGGCCATAGTGACGGAAAAATAAAAAAAGTTATGGCTCTAGGAAGAAGGGGAGCGAAAAACGGAAGCTCAAAAATGGAAAAACCCAAGGTGATGAAGGGGTTAATGGCTATGTGAAAAAAATTGAACAGATTGAAAAACTGTGATCGGGGATAACAAGTTAAATATTTCTATGATTTAAAAAAAAAAAAAATCCAGCCTAAGATGGGATTTCCAGAAATACAGTAAATGTTCTTTGTTCAGTAAGCCCCTCATGTTATATACAGCAGACCCACTTAGTTATCAGAGACATTTTTCATGAGTTTAGCCCTTGGGCAATTGATCTGCTTGGTCAAGGCTGATAGCGACTACAGGCTATAGGGAAATCAAAATTGGAAATAAAAGAAACAAACAAATAAAATATTAAAACATAAAAAGAATCTGGAGTAGGACAATCAGATCATGTTAGAATTTAAGCAGAAGCTCAGAGGGGAAGGCATTAAAATTTCATTGGGAAACTGGTGTAATATTTATTACATGTTCCATGCCCCATTGGTCTCCATCCCTTTTTCTCACTAACATATAATAAACATTATACAGTCATTCTGCATCTCCCTCTCATTTTTCTAGCTCTTACCTGCATGAAATGTAAGTGGCTGATCCGTCATGCTTGGCTGAAACAATAGGCCAAGCTACGTTGTTATCTTACACTAAAATAAATGAATCTGACCTTGAAATCTTCCTCTTTATTAACCTCATCTCCGCCGTGGTACTGACATCCGCCGTGGTACCGACATCATGCTGGGGATTTTTTTATGGTATGCGGAGTGTGTTATGCTCGGGTTGATTGCATTATGGAATTTATTTATGGAGCCGGCGGCCTGTTGCTTCAAGTGTTGTGCTAATCTGTACAAGCAAAATTTAGTAGAGGACACAGGTGGAGAAGCGTCTTGACGTACGCCGTCATTTTCATTTTTGGAGAGAACTTTCTGAGGACAGTGTGGAGATCAGATAAAAGGGAATTCTCAATTTAGATATTTCAAAGTACCACTCCAGTGATTTTTATTTTTCATTTGTCCCTTCTTTTGGTATCATGTAGGTAAGTGTCATGATGGTAGTAACATGCTCACCGGTCACCATCTTCTCTCAGTGTCAACTGAGTACCTTGCTGGGTCAATGTGTGGAGTGGCAACTACTAGTGATGAGCGAGTGTACTTGTGGCTCGGGTTTTTCCAGAGCATGCTCAGGTGTCCTACGAGTATTTTGGCGTGCAACGGAGATTTAGTTTTTGTCGACGCAGCTGCATGATTTGTGGCTGCTAGACAGCCTGAATACATGTGGAGATTCCCCAACAAACCGGCAAACCCCACATGTATTCAGGCTGTCTAGCTGCCACAAATCATGCATCTAAGTTGACACAAACTAAGTCTCCGAGCAGGCCAAAATACTCGGAGATCACCCCAGCAAGCTCGGGGAAACCCAAGTAACGAGTATACTCGCTCATCATTAGCAGTTACTCAGTGTGATTCTCTGAGGCTCAGAGATGGTCTAGTCCTGTTCTGAGTATAAAAGACTTGGATTGAGAAAATTAAAAAAGTGACCTCCGCTCCATACAGCGATCATTAAGTGACTCAGGAGGTCACAAATGCAGTCCCACAGTGCGGGAACTGACCAGAAACTGGGAGAAGACGGCGACCAGTGAGTATGTTATCACATTCATGACGCTTACACAAATGATCCCGATTCCCTAACAACGGGAAAAATAAAAAAATAATAAAAAATCACTGGAGTGGTGCTTTAAGGCAAATTCATAGGATACGCCACAAATATCTCATAGATGCATATTAATGAAGCCAATGAATACTTTCAGCTGGATAAACGAGTCACTGACCAAACAGATGTCATCCAGGACCGCAGCACCCTGATTAAAGTTCTCACATTCTTTGAGGAAGACTATGAGCGGCGATGTAAAATGTACAAGAGCAAAGTAGATATGCTGGAACCGTTATGTAAAGAGTGCAGACTGCTGACCCTTCCTCTTGGACCTTGCTAAAACTGGTGTCCTCCTCCCACCATTCAACAAACTATCGCAAATGTTCAGTGAATCAAATGCTAGAACTTCATGCATAAAGATTTGCCTTGGATAGTAAAGACTACTTTATGTCCACATTCAGAACCATTTTTTGCAATATCTGCCAAGCAGAGATAAGGCATTCTTTTGAAATTTGAATTTGATGACTTTGCTGAATTTTCCCCTAAAGTTTAATTTGTGGCAATTCAATTTATGCAAGTCCCAATACTGTAAAGCTTGTAATTGCTCGACAAATACAAGTGGGGGAGAGGAAAGAGGGAGAGAGAACCTCACTGACCATAAGAGCTTACACTCTACCGGTGAGAGAGACATGACCCCACTGACCATAAGAGCTTACACTCTACAGAAGAGAGAGAGGAACCCACTGACCATAAGAGCTTACACTCTACAGAAGAGAGAGAGGAACCCACTGACCATAAGAGCTTACACTCTACAGAAGAGAGAGTGGAACCCACTGACCATAAGAGCTTACACTTTATAGGTGAGAGAGTGGAACCCACTGACCATAAGAGCTTACACTCTACAGGTGAGAGAGACATGACCCCACTGACCATAAGAGCTTACACTTTATAGGTGAGAGAATGGAACCCACTGACCATAAGAGCTTATACTCTACAGAAAAGAGAAGATCCCATTGACCATAACAACTCACACTCTACAGAAGAGAGAGAGGACCCCACTGCTAATAAGAGCTTAAACTGTACAGAAGAGAGAGAGAGGAACCCACTGCTAATAAGAGCTTAAACTGTACAGAAGAGAGAGCGGAACCCACTGCTAATAAGAGGTTATACTGTACAGAAGAGAGAGAGGACCCCACTGCTAATAAGAGCTTAAACTGTACAGAAGAGAGAGAGAGGACCACTGTCCATAAGAGCTTACACTCTACAGAAGATACAGAGATATAGAAACCTTCACTGACCATAAGAGCTTAGACTCAACAGGAGAGAGAGAGAGAGAGGACCCTGTTGACCATAGGAGCTTACACTTTTACAGGAGAGAGAGACAGAGAAAGGAAACCCCATTGACTATATGAAATTGCACTCTACAGAAGACAGGGAGAAATATATACTGTAATATAGAGAGAACCAATGGCGGATCTTAATAGGGGCGGATGGGGCGGCCGCCCCGGGCCCAAGGTTTTTTGGGGGCCCAGGGGCAGGGGCGGGCTGGGCCGGTGTGGCAGAGAGGCAAATGCCCCCCGGACCGCTCCCCCAGCACCTGTACAGGGCCGGCCGTGCCCTGTGCTGTGACGCCGCCGGCAGCAGACAGCCGCCCGCGTCACATTCTATGAGGGGTCGGGAGCTGTGCACGGCCGTCACCTTGACGGCTGCTCAGCTCCGGCTGTACTTCCGGGTCAGATGTCGGACGTGCGCGATGACGTCATCGTGCATGCGCCGACATGTCCCGGAGGATGCTGAAAGCAGAGGCGCTGCTGGGGAGCGAGCCGGCTGTGAGGTAAGTATGGGGAACTTTTTTTATTTTTTTTTATTTATAAAATGAATTAAATGGGGGAGGGGGTGAGTGGGGGCTGTACACAATGAAGGAGGGGTGACTGGGGGCTGTATATGATGAAGGGGTGACTGGGGGCTGTATATGATGAAGGGGGGGTGACTGGGGCCTGTATATGATGAAGGGGGGGGTGACTGGGGGCTGTATATGATGAAGGGGGGGTGACTGGGGGCTGTATATGATGAAGGGGGGGTGACTGGGGGCTGTATATGATGAAGGGGGTGACTGGGGGCTGTATATGATGAAGGGGGGTGACTGGGGGCTGTATATGATGAAGGGGGGTGACTGGGGGCTGTATATGATGAAGGGGGTGACTGGGGGCTGTATTTGATGAAGGGGGGGTGACTGGGGTTGTACAGGATGAAGGGGGTGAGTGGGGGCTTCACAGGATGAAGGGGGGATGAGTGGGGGCTTCACATGATGAAGGGGGTGAGTGGGGCTGCACATGATGAAGGGGGGGTGAGTGGGGCTGCATATGATGAAGGGGGGGTGAGTGGGGCTGCACATGATGAAGTGGGGGATAAGTGGGGCTGCACATGATGAAGTGGGGGATAAGTGGGGCTGCACATGATGAAGTGGGGGATAAGGGGGACTGCACATGATGAATTAAGGGGTAAGTGGGACTGCACATGATGAATTAAGGGGTAAGTGGGACTGCACATGATGAACTAAGGGGTAAGTGGGACTGCACATGATGAAATAAGGGGTAAGTGGGACTGCACATGATGAATTAAGGGGTAAGTGGGACTGCACATGATGAATTAAGGGGTAAGTGGGACTGCACATGATGAATTGGGGGTAAGGGGAACTGCACATGATGAATTAAGGGGTAAGTGGGACTGAACATGATGAAGTGGGGGATAAGTGGGACTGCACATGATGAATTAAGGGGTAAGTGGGACTGCACATGATGAATTAAGGGGTAAGTGGGACTGCACATGATGAACTAAGGGGTAAGTGGGACTGCACATGATGAATTAAGGGGTAAGTGGGACTGCACATGATGAATTGGGGGTAAGGGGAACTGCACATGATGAATTAAGGGGTAAGTGGGACTGAACATGATGAATTGGGGGTAAGGGGAACTGCACATGATGAATTAAGGGGTAAGTGGGACTGCACATGATGAATTGGGGGGTAAGGGGGACTGCACATGATGAATTGGGGGTAAGGGGGACTGCACATGATGAATTGGGGGTAAGGGGGACTGCACATGATGAATTGGGGGTAAGGGGAACTGCACATGATGAATTAAGGGGTAAGTGGGACTGAACATGATGAATTGGGGGTAAGGGGAACTGCACATGATGAATTAAGGGGTAAGTGGGACTGCACATGATGAATTGGGGGGTAAGGGGGACTGCACATGATGAATTGGGGGTAAGGGGGACTGCACATGATGAATTGGGGGTAAGGGGGACTGCACATGATGAATTGGGGGTAAGGGGGACTGCACATGATGAATTAAGGGGTAAGTGGGACTGCACATGATGAATTGGGGGTAAGGGGAACTGCACATGATGAATTAAGGGGTAAGTGGGACTGAACATGATGAATTGGGGGTAAGGGGAACTGCACATGATGAATTAAGGGGTAAGTGGGACTGCACATGATGAATTGGGGGGTAAGGGGGACTGCACATGATGAATTGGGGGTAAGGGGGACTGCACATGATGAATTGGGGGTAAGGGGGACTGCACATGATGTGGGGGTAAAATTAACTGCACATGATGATGGGGGAGTGGGGCTGCACATGAAGTTGGGGGGGAAGGGGACTGCACATGATAAAATGGAAGGGGGGATAAGGGGCTGCAAATGATGAAGCGGCACTGCAGATGAAGTGAGTGGGTGATAGGGGACTGCAATGGATGAAGTAAGGGGACTTCAAATTAAAGTGGGGACATTAAAGTGGATCCCCTATGGCCAGGATCACGTTGGGCGATTTTGTGCGTATTGGCCGTAGGCCTACAGCTTATGTGCAACGTCTTTTTAGGCCATGTCCACACGTGGTGGAATGGTGGCGGGTTTTCCGTATGGACCCGCAGCAAACCAAGTGCTGCGGTCCGTACGGCTGTCAATTCCCGCACGGGGACCGCAGCGCTCAGGTGGGAAGGGGGGTACAGGGGCCCAGGTTTTATGAACAGCCCCGGGCCCATAGTCCACTTAATCCGCCACTGGAGAGAACCCTGTGGAACATAAGCGCTTAAACTCCACAGAAGAGAGAAACTTTCCTAGTCATACTGTGTTCCACTGGGAACTGCTGATTTGTGATGGCCCAAGTACTGACCAATACTGTACAAAATATGATAATTTGTTATGTCACAGCTGCAAGGCATTATGGGGAGGCAAGAGTGGCAATGCAAAATTATATTAGCCCAGTCTCTGATGCTACAGCGGTGGGCAAATGTTTTTTTTCTGTGAACCACAAACTGAATTGCAAAATGTTTTAAATACACATGGAGCCACGAATTTCAGGAACTTTAACTTAAACTCAATCCTCCATGGATTGATCCATTCATCTTTACTGCCAAGGTCACTGAATTTAATATTGATGCATCTTTGAAATAGTTTTCATTAAAAATATGCTAAATGTGATGCTCACTATTCACTGACAGATCGTAGGACAGAGAAGTCAGACATTCCCGGGTCAGTACCAAGAGAGCACGTAGATAACCAGGTGAAAAGACAAAGACGTAGGTCAGATCACGGTCCAAGAGTCAAAATACCAGGAGATGGCGGATCAAAGCAAAAGGACAAGACAAAGGGATAGTCAGAACACAGTCCAAATGGTCAGGCAGTGGAAGATTAGAACTCAGCACAACAGAGTCAGGCAAACAATCACCAGGAAACACAAGCTATGTCTGGCAGGAATCAGGGGCAGGCAGCCCAGTTAAATATCTTGGGCAATCTCCAGAACACAGAACACCTGGAAAAAGTCCTAGTCACAGATTGGACAACTGAGCTGTCAATCAAAGCCCTGACAGCTCATCACGCACATCATAAGATTAGACAGCCGAACTGTCAATCAAAACACTAACAAGTCAGCATGACCCAGTTTCCATAGGACAGCATAGCAATCACTTACTGACACTATCAGTTTGTGTTGACATCTTCTATGCAGATGTATGTATCTCCATGGTTACAGACAAAGTATGTGTAGTCAGATCCTACAAATATGCTCCCTTTCTCTTTAAAGCACTTCTTGTTAAATTTAAAAAGTTACAAAAATAGGGAATGCATACCAAGGTTTGACATAAAATACAAGAATAGCGAGAGCTGTGCGGCATTTGTGCAAGAACACTGCTATCTACTGTCCAAGCAGGACTCTGCGTAACAGACCAGAAGAGGGAGAATTTCAAGAAGGAAGAGTTTGGATGGAGCACTGAATAGGGGACCTTGATGACACAGTTCCCCGGGAGCAGATTTGGCGCCAAGTGAAGGAACAGACAGGATGTGTCATGGGAGATGCTGAAGTGATAGGCCATGAGAAAAAGCCCAAAGCAGCAGGTTGTGGCACACCTGGAAGCAAAACCCAATAGCATTAGGCAAGTCACAGAATCCAGATGCTTCCGATCAAAACCAGATCTAGCCCCGGCAAGTTTCGGAGCACAAACTATGCCAGTGTCGGCCCGAAAACTAGACCTGCGCTGGTCAAGACCTGGAGTCCAGACTATCCCAGTCAAGAGTCGAAGCCCAGCTCTCATCCCACCGGGTACAACAGACATCCGCCGTTGGTCAAGAGACGAAGATTCATGAGAGTCCGCTCCGGAGTGGATGACTGTGGTGAATGAGTGAATGAGGTGTAAGTGAGTCAGGCCATTGCTTCCCGCTCTGACGTACGGTACAGAGGTTGGTCTGGGCTAGTACAACAGACAGGGCAGGTGCTGGTTTTAGCAAAGGCAGCCAGTGAGCCTTGTTAGACTTTGTCAGGAGGACTTGTAGTCTAGCGGGAAGAATTGGAGACCCCCACTAGGGCCTGTGTTAGAAGAAGAGGTAGTACAGTGACTCTCCTAGTACTGGGATTATTACCCCTATCACAAATTATAAGAACATATAACAAGAGACTGTTATAATAGTGAACCTGAAGATTCTTTGTATATCTGATATTGTATATTTCATGCTGTAATTATTATGTTTTGCATTATTTACCATTGCTATAGTTACTGCAATTTCCCGCCACATCAGGGAAATAAATAGTTTCATTGGTTACTTCTGCTTTGTGTTTGTCTGTGCGCTGAATCCGGTCACCTGCTTTCAGATGTGTGAATGTGCTCAGACGGCACCTCGATAAATGCTACTCTTAACCATTTTCATAATCTACATTAATTATTTAGTTACATAACAAAGCGATATTAGAGAATTTAGATTAAAATTGTCCCATTGTAGTTGCAGCCCAATCTGTGGACAGCATAATATAGTGAAGGACAAGCTGAGAAGACTGATATAAAGGATTGTTGAAAAAGATTCAGTAAAACATTCATTGAAGTGTAACTGCATTACTGCTATATAGGACAAATTGGCCAATTCATGCGTGCCCACCAGCCACAACAATCCGACCTTTCTTTTGAAGTGATCTATAAGACATGACTCTCTATCAGCCAGCTTCAGTCTAAGGTTCTTTTTTATTGGAACTGGATCCTACATGACTCTTAATTTTATAAGATTTTGGTCCAGGAGAGACATATCTGATAGAAATGGTTAGTGTCCCATCAAGGAAAGGTTGACTTGTCATGGCTGGTGGGCACTGAACGAATTGGACAACTGTGCGCTAAGTACCTTTATTTTGTAAGTATAGTCTACATAGTAGTCATGCAGTTTTAATTTCACACATTTAATGTTTAATTGTAGCTTGCCAACTAGAATACATTGGGAAACTGAGATAGGGCACAAAGAGTTAAATATTTACAGTATATATAGTTGCATATAGTTATTATATAGATTGAAAAAAAACTTTCTTCTGTGTAATTAAAATAAATAAGATGAGATTCCCAGAAATACAGCAAGGCCACGTTCACACGTTCAGTATTGGTAAGCCAAAACAAGGAGTGGGTGATAAATCCAGAAGTGGTGACTTGCTTCTATTAGACTTCTCCTCTGATTGTTCCACTCCTGGTTTTGGCTTACAAATACTGAGGAAAAATACTGACCGTGTGAACGTGACCTAAGTGTTCTTGCTTTCAAAAGCTCCTCATGTTGTACAGACCCAGTAAGTTATCAGAGCCACTTTCGCGGGTTTAGCTCTTGGACCACTGCTCTGCTTGCTCAAGGCTGATGGGAAATTGAGGAAAATCCCTGCTGTTTGTATGTATAGGAGTCCAGTGGGCGGTCCTATTAATGATGCGAAGTCATTATTGCCCTCTACTCCTCTTTGGTCAGACCTCATCTGGAATACTGTGTCCAGTTTTGGGCACCACATTTTAAAAAAGACATCAACAAACTGGAGCAAGTTCAGAAAAGAGCGACCAGAATGGTGACCGGTCTGCAAACCCTGTCTTATGAGGAAAGGTTGCAGGATTTGGGAATGTTTAGTTTGCAAAAGAGAAGACTGAGAGGAGACTTAATAGCTGTCTACAAATATCTCAAGGGCTGTCACATTGTAGAAGGATCATCTTTATTCTCATTTGCACAAGGAAAGACTAGAAGCAATGGGATGAAACTGAATGGGAGGAGACACAGATTAGATACTAAAAAAAACTTTTTGACGAGTGATCAATGAGTGGAACAGGCTGCCACGAGAAGTGGTGAGTTCTCCTTCAATGGAAGTCTTCAAACAGAGGCTGGACAGACATCTGACTGGGATGATTTAGCGAATCCTGCTTTGAGCAGGGGGTTGGACCAGATGGCCCAGGAGGTCCCTTCCAACTCTACAGTTCTATGATTCTATGATTGACAGCTATATCTGCATGCACAATCATACAGGGAAAGCTGTCAATCATGGAATAGGACCTCCTACTGGACTCACCGGGGATTCGAATGACTAAAATACTAAATCATTTCCTACAAATATATATATATATATGTACTAACTTGATGAACTCCTCCTGCAGATCTGATACCATGTACAGCATGGAAAGTTCCCTTTACAATAGAAGGTCTTATCAATTAGAAAAGGGTTTTGTAACAGTGCTCCATCTTTATTCATGCCGGTAAAGTCTCCCACAATCTCTGGTCAATGCAACCCCCCGTACAGAATTATACATATGTGAGCACAGAAGGCTTGAAAATCAGTTCAGCTACTGATGCAACCAGACTGCCCCTGTGACTCACCCTGACCGGCCCTCCGCCTCCTCCTGCACTTCTCTCCATGTTTTAATAAAAAGTAACCTACACGGTTGTGTGTTTTTCAGTAACAGTTGCTCATAGTTGGCAGGATCAATATCCAATTTCCCCATACGTAGAGAAAGACTGCAATGTGGCCAGATGTCTTCATTCATTTGAAATTTGATTTTCCTTTTAATTGGTAATGCAGCAGAATGTATAAATCATTCCGGTACAGGAAAGGGTTGACTGTATGGCGCCTGCAGGAATCACAGATGTACGCACCTTGGAAATGCGCAATTAACCAAATCTTTCCTTTTCTTTTTTTTTTATATCAATAGGCACACAATACAAAATTAAGGTTAGGCTTTACACATGTGCTTTATATACTGTATGTGCTTTACGGGCTGTGTTTGTGTACTTTATAGGCTTTGTTCATAAAGGGGCAGAATATGACAAACATGCGGATGAATGTAAGTAGATACTGGCTACATGAGGGAAAATTAGAGCACAATATGTTTGTATCTCATCTAACTTATGCTAACGTGAAAAGGCAGACTATCATTTTATCAATGGTTTATGACTGCAGTGGTGATGTAAGGATGGGAGAACATGGTTGGCCACTAGGTGGCACTACTGCAGGCTTCTCTTTCTATAGGAATGTTTATATGGGCATTATGGATACAACACACACACAGTCCATTTAATATATGATAGTTTAATATCCCGTTGTCTTAAATATGCTCCAAAGAGGTGAATAAGAAAAAATACCCGGGATTAGATGACATCAGAAGCACTTGATAAATGCACATGTCTTTAGAGGGTTAACTACAAACTAAAAGATCTGATTGTACAGCAATGCCATAAGTCAGGTGAGCTGTGACCTTGAAAAGATGGGCAAATATCAGGCAGGACGCCTGTTTGAGATGTAATGTAGAAAAGTGGCTGTAGATCCAGGGGAAGCTATAGAAACTGTTGCTAATACATGCAGTCAGGATGAAGAGGAGCCAGATATCAGGTGCAAGGAGCTTATTATGTAGTGAAAGCGGGTGAGAACTTATCCCTAAATGTGCAGATTTACAAAACCTATCCCCTAGCAGCACTGACTTAAATCCCATCTCTCTATGCATTGGTCTCATATGTTTAAATGGTCCACAGACCTTGTATAAATCAATAGTACAAGAGAACTGAAGAGAAATCTGCTTCTTTCTCCACTTATGAGCCACTTCTCCTCCCCTCTCCTCCTGAATGTATTATCCACTCGGAAAAATGAAACAGCTCAAATCTATTTTGGTCAAAGCAAACCGACCTGCCAGTCCTGGGAGGTTTTTAGGCTTCAGGTCCAATTATACTCTACTAGCTTGGCCCATGTGAAATTTTCACACATTGGTCGTCGGGGGCGCAGGCAATTTCAGAAAAAGCAAGCTGGTCAAATGTAAATGTATTTCATGAGCTGATGAACACAGACAGGTATTTATATATGTAGATTGGTAATACAATAAATTGTTTTGATAAGTAGAGGCCAAAAAATGTCTTCCGGTTGAGGTGCCACCTGCAGGTCATTGTGTCTTTCTGCAGGTTTATGAAAATGAATGTTTAAACTGTATTTAGTGATAAAATCGTGAATGCGTGGTTTGTTTGGCTGCTTTCTTGCTGAAGGAAGCAAGTTTACCTTTCAAATGGTGTACCATGTGTGTGTGTGGGGCGAAGTAATCAGCGAAAAAGCAGTGCATGTATTCAAATATGTTGGTAGTGTGATTTGGGGTACTGTGGTGCCATCTGCAGGTAATTTTTCCTTACTGCAGATTTATGTAAATTAATGTTTAAACTGTATTTTGTGATCAAATCATGGATGTGTGGTTTGTTTGGCTATTTTCTTGCTGAAGGGGGCAAGTTTTCCTTTCAAATGGTGTCTGTGGGTGCAGCATGAACGGGGATACAAAGGAATCACCAAAAAACAGTGTTTAGAAATAACAGAATAGATAGAGAGGAGAGATGGAGCTGAAGCTTCAATTAGCCCTTTTTACTTTATTCAAGGGCTGGATTCACAGCCACGCAGATCAGTACTGCTATCTTAAGTCTTCTATGTTGGCGAGGCTTATTTCTTTGTGCTACAGAGAAAGAATAGCAGTAGTCGGTTTCTCTTGGTGGGTAGCGTATGGGAGGCTTATCTGTACCCACCAGCTCAGAGAGAACTAACCAATAGAGCAGGTGCCTGCAGAGAGCAAACTGGTGAAAAATGCAGAATATAGGTTATTATTAGGTGTTAGGGCCAAGGTTATCATTAAAGGGGTTGTCAAAACCGATAAGTCTGCAGTCCCTCTGTGTGACTGCAGACTTATCGGTTTTTACCGGACAACCCCTTTAATTTAATTCTAGAGAGAATAACAGGGAACGACACAAGAGCAGCACAGCCTATGGGATGTTACACGGGGTCAGCTGTATCTCCTGGGTGAGATATCTGCCTCCCTATGATATCAGATGTATAACGGTAAATGATTTTCTGTAACTATCTCTCTTTCCAGGGTGAACAGGACAAGACAATATAATGCCATGCAATAATAGGACAATGTTACGTATTTCTAAACTGTCACAGACAATAATGGTTTCCAAGCCACATATCGACTGCATCCAGGAGAACTGCTAACGCTGACATTTCATCATTCTATATGCATCGCTGACAATACTGACACTGAGAAATACAATGCCAAGCGCAATGGTCTGCACAGGTCAATGCCGACACATGGAAATGCAACGCTAGGTGCTGCTGACCCCTAGAAATTCAATACTCGCTGTAGTGCTGACACCTAGAAGAGAGCGATATAGAAAAGTCATAGGACGATAGGAAAGAAACATAAAATACCGAGCGCTGAGAACAAGTGGCTGACAGTCCTCAGCTCTATACAATAGTGTAGGGAAACTGATCCTTAAAGATTGGCTTTAATGCTGGCAACAGTGGTATTCCTGCTACCCCCACCAGGAGGGACATAGAAATTGATGGTGTTTCCCATAATCAACACAGGATAGGTGATGTGACTGATCCTGGGGGTAATAGGCGATGAGTGATTGATTACAGGGGTAATAAGCGTTAAATCTTAATTATACGAAATATAAATTTAAAATTCTGGTCACCCAGAGCTGTCACTTGGAGGAGCGCATGATATGCAAAAGTAACCAGCTGCCAATTAGGTCAATGGAAGCTGTATATGTAGTGACCAGAATAACCATTACTAATGTACGTTATATGTCATATGGTAAGTGTGTTCTTTATTCCTTACATGATTACACTTGTGACACAGGTTCCCCGTCTTGCCTTGGGAGGAGGTAAATTATTTAATACTACTTTTGGTATTACAACTTGTAGTACTATGCTGCCCTCTTCTGCCTTAGTTTGGCATTGCAACTTGTTTTTCTGATTTTGAAAATAAGAGGCAGTTGGAGGTGGTGCTTGGGGGAAAAAAGGTCTGGTTACCAGCGGTGTTGGTGATGAGAGGAGGTAGAAAATTGGGGCTCCTCGACGGGGACAAATGGGGAGTACAAATAGCACCTGATTCGGAGTGCTCCGTGTTTACAGCAACAGAGTGCTGAGACAAGAGAAGGAACTGCAGAACTGCGCAGCAGATATCCCGGATACTCCGGTCCGATTAAGGTCAGCTAATCCTCCCCCTTCACGCAGCACAGTTAGTCAAAAGGAAAGTTACCACCATCCTCCCAAGGAAGGGACTGAGAAATGGCTTTGACCGTCGCAATGTGTAAGAAAAATTTTATCTGCTATCCATGACTGTTATATTGAAAAACATAAGAATTGTTACAAGCCTTCAGAAAAGTTCATCTTTCAAGTTTGCACGAGACCCCCGGTGTATGCTTCTTTTGTCCGCGGCCTCATAACTTGCGGGCATCAACATAACTCAGTCTCATATATCTGTCATTTCCCCCTTTATAATTGCCACCTAACCTAGGGATTGTTAGAGCCATTGGAGTCACCACGACTGAACCATCCTCCGAGATACTAGGCCCCGCATCTCATAAGGCAGTGTGTCATATACTACTACATGCAGTGAGCTCGCCCTAGTGGCAGATACAGCCAGAAATTGCAAATATCGCACTGGTTGCCATATGTTCACGGAGATGATAGTCAGTCTTAAAAGTGAATGGAAATAATGGAGAATGGAGAAACATTGGAGATATTAGTATCAAAAGCACATAGATCTTGGTGACAGCTCAGAGAAAAACAGAGGCTCTAATGCAAAATCTGCAACCAAGCCTCTACCTTAGGGAACTTTGGCCCCTTTAGAAACCAGGAATTGGGTACAACTGCTACCTCTACATCAATTATGGTTACTCTCTGAAATGGAAGGTAGTTGCAATCGATCTTTTCCCGATGGCAATATTAAGCCTCTATCTCTACACCATTGATCCCATCTCAAATATAGTGGGACAGCCCCAATTTTAGGTCTCCGTGATTTGTGATTTGCCAATGGTCGCGCAGCGCAGTCATGCCCCATATGACTCTCCTCCTCTCATTAATATTGCACTGTGCAACGTGAGTTTCCAGCAGGAATGAGGAGCCGCAGCATCCCCTGAGAAAACAGAATCGGTTTATTACTGCTTCTGTCTTCTCTTTAGCAGTAACATGGCTCTTAATAAGCACTACGTACTGAGTAAAATCATCGGCAATGCCATGAACTGCTAAAACAGCAGATATGCTGGATCCTATAAGACCCTGATTAGCTCTGCCAGTGACTTGTCATTCACTGACTGTTTTCCTCTGTGACTGGTGCTCCTATGGATGCCTCAGTTACAGTGAAAAATATACAAAATAAAGGAAAAAAATGTATGTCCTCCAAAGATTATCATGGTAGAATTTAAAAACAAAGTTAAATAAAAAGCTCAAGTGTCCTCCACCCACCAAAATAATATAAAATAAACTTACAACAGTAACGTATATGCTGAGTAGCAAAAATCAGAACACATTAATAAGAATCCACAAAACTGTAAGAATGTAACAAGTTATTTTGTATGAAACTAGAATAATGAGGTAACCCTGATGGCAGAGAGGAACACTGAGGTGAGGGCAGAGATGAACACTGAGGAGACAGCATGAGGGCAGGAAGGAGAACCAGGAGACAGCATGAGGGCAGGAAGGAGCACTGAGGAGACAGCATGAGGGCAGGAATGATAACCAGAAGACAGCATGAGGGCAGGAAGGAGCGCTGAAGAGACAGCATGAGGGCAGGAAAGAGCGCTGAGGAGAAAGCATGAGGGCAGGAAGGAAAGCTGAAGAGACAGCATGAGGGCAGGAACGAGTGCTGAGGATATGGAATGAAGGCAGGAAGGAGTGCTGAAGAGACAGCATGAGGGCAGAAAGGAGTGCTGTGGAGCCAGCATGAGGGCAAGTCAGAATGCTGAGGAGACAGCATGAGGGAAGGAAGGAACACTGAGGAGAAGGCAGGAAGGAACACTGAAGAGTCAGCATGAGGGCAGGAAGGAGCACCAGGAGACAGCATGAGGGCAGGAAGGAAAGCTGAAGAGACATCATGAGGGCAGGAAGGAGCACTGAGGATATGGAATGAAGGCAGGAAGGAGTGCTGAAGAGACATCATGAGGGCAGGACGGAGTGCTGTGGAGCTAGCATGAGGGAAAGACAGAATGCTGTGGAGACAGCATGAGGGAAGGAAGGAGCACTAAGGAGATGACATGAAGGCAGGAAGGAACACTGAAAAGTCAGCATGAGGGCAGGAAGGAATGGCTGAGGAGACAGCATGAGGGAAGGAAGGAGCAATGAGGAGATGGCATGAAGGCAGGAAGGAAAGCTGAAGAGACAGCATGAGGGCAGGAAGGAGCGCTGACGATATGGAATGAAGGCAGGAAGGAGCACTGAGGAGATGGCATGAGGGCTGGAAGGAGTGCTGTGGAGCCAGCATGAGGGCAAGACAGAATGCTGAGGAGACAGCATGAGGGAAGGAAGAAGCACTGAGGAGATGGCAAGAAGGCAGGAAGGAACACTGAAGAGACAGCATGAGGGCAGGAAGGAATGCTAAAGAGACAGCATGAGGGCAGGAAGGAGCGCTGAGGATACGGAATGAAGGCAGGAAAGAGCACTGAGGAGATGGCATGAGGGCTGGAAGGAGTGCTGTGGAGCCAGCATGAGGGCAAGACAGAATGCTGAGGAGACAGCATGAGGGAAGGAAGGAGCACTGAGGAGATGGCAAGAAGGCAGGAAGGAACACTGAAGAGACAGCATGAGGGCAGAAAGGAATGCTAAAGAGACAGCATGAGGGCAGGAAGGAGCGCTGAGGATACGGAATGAAGGCAGGAAGGAAGGCTGAAGAGACAGCATGAAGGCAATAATCAACACTGAGGAGACAGCATGAGGGAAGGAAGGAGCGCTGAGGATACAGCCCAATATGGGCTCATGAGAACAAGAACTTAGATTTGACGTATGATGGACACCTTGATAAAAAGTTGACAGGTCTCATTATTACCACTCGGCACAAATGATTTCCACTGCTGTGCATTGAAAGATGAATTAATCCCCAGCTGCTTTGCATTGTTCTGTTACTATAATGAATGAGGACAATGGAAGAGTTTAGCAAAAGCGTGAACACTGCTTTAAAGGGGTTGTCTATCACTTTCTAATATTTTCTTTATGTGACCTAGTGGAGAATGAATTGTAAAATGGGTGTGAATAGGTGGTACATGGTAAGGGCATTGCCCAATACCTTCCAGCGGGGGAACATAGTTCACAACATAACTGTCCATTTCTGTCTTCTCTTAAAGTTGAGAGTTATGTCTACACAATGACATTATTAATACCTTGTGGGAGAGAAGAGTTGTGTAGCTCTTCTCAATAAACCAGGAGTGAGCTATGGGATTGGGATGGAACAGTACAGTGCCCTCCTAAAATAGGGTAGATGATGAGGTTTAGGGTACCAGTTATGGGATGGGTGGGCGAGAGCTCTGATTTCCTCCATGTCAGGTGCGGACATTCCATTGGTGCAACCTGTGGAGCGGCACAGTGGCCCATGAGTTAAGGGGGCCAATTTCCACCTCAAAAGCAGTTGGAATTGTTCATAATGAGCATCTATCGCACTGCAAAGGGCCCATATATTGCACTTGCACAGGGGCCCTCTTCTATCTGTGTCCGTTACTGTTCCATGTACTTTCCTATGATCAGAACTAAGGCGAGGTAAAAGCAGAAGAGACTTGTTTTTGTATAAACCAACATTGGCTTAGAGGGAACCAATGCATTACTGAAGCCACCATGAGCAGGCAAATAGTGTTTTCAGTGTGCACTTGACCTTCGTCGGCTAGGAGAATTTCAGGGTTTGTCAGATGTATTTGAGGTCACATGGAAGCTTGAAGCTGTAATCATAGGATTACTCAGTGTGAGTAGACATAGAGATGTGTGGGTGATAGGGCACCGGTATAACAGAACTCCTAAGTGTACCATCCACTTTATGTATGAAAACACAACAATATATACAGCCGTACTGAGCAGCAGGTATAGACAGGAAATATTAAGCTCATAATAAGACAAGCTTTTACAGGGGAAGGGTTCTCCATTTTGTAGTGTTGATACCATTAAGGACAGTTATTCTCAATAATGGTGAATATTAACATTTACATAAAATCTTACTAACTCTGAACGCAAAGATCTCGATATCCAAATCCCATATTGCCTAACTACTGGTAAATTCAGGATGTGTAAGGCCCACCTCAGGACCCAATGGAAACCCGCAAAAAGTGTCCCAGAATGCCCCCAAAACGGACAGTTTTGAACACCTTTGCTTTTTTGTGCACTATTTTGTGGGACTGCACTGACAAAATAAAGGCCGATATCAACTACACAAATTATAACATATTTTTTATCCCCAGTCCATTTTACCCGGTAAAGTATGCACCAAACAATTGGTACATCTTATGTGCAGCAGCCATGCAAAATATTTAGGAATGAAGGTGAGAGAAGCAGTGGTTTACTCATATTTTATTTTAAGAGGGCTCTATTGTTCAATGGGAGCAAGGCTCAGATGTCCTGAGATATATTGGGTTATTCCCATGTGTTCAATTAGGATTGCACATTGGAGAAGCACCGTGACATTGAAGCTGACTGGGATCAGGAGCTAAAAGTGCGCTCCAGCAATTCTGACTGACTTCATATCAGCGCTTACAAGCTCTATTGGAAGGAGTTTGTAAGCAAGGCACCTTTGAGAACTTTTTTTTGCCCACATAACTTCTTCTAGGGTGACATTAATTCTTTTTTTATGTTCACCTCTTTCAATTTATGTTTTTTATTTTAAATATATTTGTTGTAAGTCTATTTTTGTGATTAATAAATGACATCTAAATGATTATATACATGAAGTCAGCACTCCATTTTTTCATTGGTTGAGTAACAGGTTAGAAAACCGCTATAATATCTTAATATCGCAGTTTCAAGACTCTAAAAGTAATCAGTGACCTTCTTAGGGATGTAGTAAAAGAGAAAGAGAGTATACAAAACCAGATGCAAAAAAAAACCTCATTGAAAAACCATAAAAGTAATAAAGCAAAAAGTACCCAAATTTCTCAACTACCGCCAAATTCCCTCCATTTTTCAGTACATGACTATTACTAAACATTAAAGTTAGGTAAAAAGCTTAATTGTAAGGCACTTAGATGCTACTGGAGTCAAGTTCACTCAGATTGAGACATTAAAAGCTCAGCAGAAGAAACACAATGGCAGAGAGAAAAGCAAGGCTGTCAGATCAGATGATCATATCAGAGATTATTACGTGACCGGTCGCAATGTGCCTGAGAGGCCATTTCTAAGAGAAGTCTCCAGTTTGTAAGAAAATCTTACTTATTTCTACAAAATATCCACAAACTTTGCATTATTCACTCATAAAACTTGCAAAATAAACAGTTGTGATGAAAAACCCCCAAAAAGTACAGACCTTCAGAAGTGAGAACCTTCAGGCGCAATGAGCCTGAGAGGCCACGGAGGGCACACATGCTCTCCGCAAGGACGGCGAGAACACTGAGTGGGGGGAGAGTTTAAAGAAGCACCTGAAGATAGGAAGGTACTGGGAGGGGGCGGGTTCCCTTTCCGCTTGGAGAGTAGGGGGAAACAAAAATGTGTGGGCTGTGCCTGTCAGGCGTATTGTGCTTGACGCAGGCTTAATAGCTAGAGACATAACAGCGGTATCAGTTCTATTCTGTAAAGTCCTGACTACTAGAGATTGAGCGGACCCATGGAAGTTTGGGTTCAGGAACCCAACATGAACTTTAGATTAAAGTTTAGTTTGGGTACCAGAACTGTACTCGAACTTTAACCAGAACCTGAAGCCCATTTGAAACAATGTAGACCTGAACATTGGATTTGGAAAAAAAATATCTCTCTGTCGAACATTGCAACAGACTTCTAGGAGAGGTCTTTATTCGGCGTTCAGCAATGGACACTAACCGCCCGGTATGAACCCCCAATTTTTACGTTCGGGTTTGCTTATCTGTAGTCCTGACAATTAAACCATAAAATAATCAACACCTCCTGTAGTACAATACTGACTTCTAATTTTAGGATGAGTATCGAGACCCTGCAACACCATGTATGTGTTAGGAGTCAGGTTTCTGCGGTTGCTATGCAGGAATCCAGACCCTCACATTCTGCAGTCTCCGGCTCTTTATCCACTGCAGAAGATATTACAGAGGAGATTGCCTTGCAGCAAATCTCTCCTGAGGCTAAGTCCTTCTGTCCTCTTACTGAGCATGGTCATGGGACGATCTCCCATTGGAGATCGGGAGTCATGTGCTCAGGTCCTGCTCCAAATCTTATTTGTCCATCTCAGAGATCTGGAGGCGTGCGGAAGGTCCCGGCTGCTATAAAAGGCGAGCATGGCTGTTCCGCCATGCGCTAGTATAGACCATACTTGCTGCTGTGTGAATGATGATGAATGCATGATTCTGGAGAATGACTCATTTGAAACCCCTGCCCTTTGATATTATGCTTGTGAGGGATTGTGTTCAGTACCAGCACCAGCGCGCCTCTGCTTCATTGTCCTCAGCTGCTAGCGTCCGACATTGCGCTTGCGTCTAGCATTGTCGTTTAGCGGCAGTGTCCTACGCCGCGCTGCAGTAGCAGTCCACTTAAGCGTTCGCGGCTGTGACGCTACACACATGGTAGGTCTAGTAGGACTTAGTACCGCCATCTTTGGCTATTCCTGTGACCTTATACCGTGTGTGTAACTACTCTGAGTACTTGTGACCTTAACAGGCTCAGCTCTTTTGTTTATGTTCATAGGCGTCTCTGTGATTTAACAGAGATTGCTCTGTGCACTTGGGTGACGGTTAACCCTGTGCACAATACCGCCATATTGCTTCTGCCACCACTTAGCAGCGGTTATATCACCTACTGCACGGTGGACCCCGAGCGGCGAACACACGTTATTAGTTTTTTATTTAGTGCGTTCCGCCATTCCTAACAGTATGATTATCACTGACACCCACAACAGGCGCTGGCACCAGAAGCCTCTATGGCTGTGGGGAGTGTATAACTCCCAGCAGTCAGTGATCGCTCGCTCCAGTCATGTCCTGCTGGGAGTTATAGCGTCTCAACAGCTGGAGATCCAAAGTAGCAGACACTGACCTAGAATAGTGATTCCAGGCACTGACTCCTAGATTACACAGTGCTGACATTTTCTGCCCAGATGAGCACCATCGACTACTGGCTCCAGATGATAATGCTTAGTGGCTCCCACTATGTCATTGACATTCGTAGTTTGGTGACCTTCTAATGGAGATGGCCAGTTTGGGCAATCCTTACTTGTTAGATAGTTTCTGGACAATACACTAATCACTCTCCCTGCAATCAGCTGGAAAGTGTGGGGAAATCAGGCAGAAATGTGACATTTTCCTGCAGTTCTTCCACTGGAGAAACGAGGCATCTCACCTTGTCCATTCACACCAGGAGGTCGCTTGTATAATGTAGGACATGATGGTCCTCCAGAGCCAAAGACTCTCTTGGCAAATTCTCATCCCTCCAACAAACAGATGAGAATCCTGAATTGGGGACCTCCTCTATTAACTCCGAAATTCCTAATAGGATGCATGAAAATGGGTTTTCTAAGCCGAACAATATCTTTAGGACAGAATAATGATTAGATGCATTGGTTGGGCAAGTACAATGGAGGACTCTGGGAAAAACCAGCTCATTGTCTATGCTCCCACTGGGAAATTAAAGGGACCAAAACATTGAAACAATCAGGTGAAGGTCAAACGGAGCTTAGCCTCACTATTAATAAAACCTTACATGTTAGAGGGCTGAACTGCTAGGAGTTCTGCTTCTCTTCCCATTCACAGGCTTCTTAAAGTGCAGATTAATTATAGTTATATATATATATTCTTTAAATAAAGAGTTATTACAGTAGGTCTAAAAATTGTAATTACAAATGCGTATAATAATAATAATAAGTTACAATATGATCAGTATAAATAAAAATAAGATATAATATCACTAGAAATAATAATAATAATATTAAAAATAATAATGCTTTATATTGACAATAATACAATAATATCATTAGAAATAATAATAATAATAATAATAATAATCATCATCTCTATTATTTTTAAATACTGTTTTTCGGTGATTCCTTTGTATCCCTGTTCATACTGCACCCACACACACAAATGATACACCATTTGAAAGGTAAACTTGCCCCCTTCAGCAAGAAAATAGCCAAACAAACCACACATCCACAATTTGATCACTAAATACAGTTTAAACATTCATTTTCATAAACCTGCAGTTAGGAAAAATCACCTGCAGGTGGCACCACAGTACCCCAAAGCACACTACCAACACATTTGTATACATGCACTGCTTTTTTGCTGATTACTTCGCCCCACACACACATGATACGCCATTGGAAAGGTAAACTTGCTCCCTTCAGCAAGAAAATAGCCAAACAAACCACACATTCACGATTTTATCACTAAGTACAGTTTAAACAATCATTTTCATAAGCCTGCAGAAAGACACAATGACCTGCAGGTGGCACCTCAACCGGAAAACATTTTTTGGCGTCTACTTATCAAAACAATTTATTGTATTACCAATCTACATATATAAATACCTGTCTGTGTTCATCAGCTCATGAAATACATGTACATTTGACCGGCTTGCTTTTTCTGATATTACCTGCGCCCCCGATGACCAATGTGCGAAAATTTTGCACGGGCCAAGCTAGTAATAATTATAATAATAATATAATTATTATTATTATTATCAATAATAGTAGTATCATTGGTATTGTTATTATTGATAATATATTATTATTATTATTATGATGATGATGACAGTTTACTCCTTTTTCCTACTCCAATATATTAGGGCTGTCAGTCTGCACTGCACTTCTGGCATTCTATTTATCAACCATTAAATCACATAAATGTTACTGATCCTCTGTCTCAATTCATGGAATTATAAATGGGAAAAAATAATAATGGAAACTAGACTGAATAATAATAATAATAATAATAATAATAATAATAATACATTTATTATTATTAAGTTTAGTTTCCATTATTCTACCACTTTTATAATTCCATGAATCGAGACAGAGGATCAGTAACATTTATGTGATTTAATGGTTGATAAATAGAATGCCGGAAGTGCAGTACAGACTGACAGCCCTAATATATTGAGGAAAGAAAAAGGAGTAAACTTGCTGCTACCTTAATTGGACAAATGGACAAGGTTGGTATCTTATGTTTAGCAGATAAATGCAGAGAGCAAATGGCAGCAATGTTTGCACCGTTGTAAACTTATATCGAATGTCGCCCTGTAGAGCTCCATGAAATGACATGTACAATATGTATATGTGTGATTTCATACAGCTGTGAAAATGATTACAAATTGCGAGTGATTTTAGAGGGATCTATTCCAATCAAATGTAATAATCCCAGTTTGACATAAAACTGACAATTAAGTAAAATTACAATTTTATGGCAGCATCTTGTGCAAGAGCACATTTTAAATCCTTGCATTGGATAAGTCACTGTACAGCTCCAGCCTTCTAGGCAGTGTCAGACTGGGGCCCACCAGTTGTTTTTTTTATCCTGTGTGGCTAAAAACTTACTAACAGAAAGTCGCTGACTACCTATCTGATCTCTTGTGGCTCAGAGTGGCCACGGGCCACTCCTGACATGTCGACAGAGCACTTCATTCTCTCCCAGTTTGCTCTGTCATTGAGGCTTCACTGCTGATGTCATACTGATTGACAGCCAGCTCCCTGCAGTAAGGCAGCGGGGAGCTTGCTGTCAATCGGCATGACTTTGACACAGATGCCTTGTCAACAGAGCAGAGTGGAAAAGAAGAAGCTGCTCTGTCATGGTGATGTCCCTAGAAGAAGGAGAATTGCCAACAGGAGTGGCCGGTGACCACTTAGAGCAACAAGAGATTGTCGCCGGGCAGAGCAGGTAGGTAGTTAGCAACTACCTGCCGGCTGGTACGTTAAAAAAATAAACAAAAGTCCCGGATAACCTCTTTAGGAGTTGACTTCTAAGGTACTTTAGAAGAAACCACCATGTGAATATTGGAGGCACACGGGCTAGGCTACGTGTTCAGTACACATACCGCATAGCTCTCTGCTAGGCTCATGTACAAGAGCCCCGAGCTGTAGGAGCACAGCCAATAATTAGACAAGTACCCTTAAATCGAGGTAAAGGCTTCAGAGCATTGGGGATTTACAGTAATGCTTCATATCAGGCAGTTCTCGTGTATTGTCATAATCTCCTTTCGTATTATTTGGATTCTATAGATTGAATTGAAGGCCAGAGCGCTATAAACCAGATTTGGGAGGGTTAATCACACAATCTGCACTGCCGTCAGATTTCTGATTAAAAGTCGGAAAGAAATAGGCAGGCAGACAGGCCGAGCTGAGGGGGTGCTTGCTGAGTTTTAACAAGATATAAAATGAAAATTTCCTTTTCTTGGCCCAGAAACGATGTGTTTTTGCTGGCATAATACAAGCATAAAGGGAGCTGAGATCTTTGCAGCGCCGGCCCTCAGCTGTAATGAATCTTTATTCACTTGGAAAAAAAAAAGTTTGTTTTATATCGGGAAAAGAACATGATTTTCACTTTAGGTACATGACTTGTAGACAAAGAAGTGTAAGGCAGCCGGAAGGAGGAGGGGCCGCGTGAGACGCCTTATCAGTATATAGTGGAGAAGGAGAAGGCAGGCTGTAATTGGATGCGGCACAGAATTGCATCCGCAATGCACTCATTATATAAAAGTCAAATTAATTACTTAAGAACCACGAGGTCGGGGAGGTCTATATGTCACAACAAATGGGCAGCAATTTCTTCTTTTTACTGGCAGTGCTTCCTCCGATGACCGTACATCACCTTGTGCAAAGAGGACATCAGCAACTACTCAATGCTGATCATAAAGGTTGAGTCAAAAGTCAAGAAACACCCAACTATTAGCAAGACTTCCTCCAATCATTACCAGAATTTGTAAATTATTTACTGGTCTAAGTCAGTAAAAAGGTTAAAAATTAGATTATTTCTGGAGGCCCAGTCCTTGAGGGAATTGTCCAGGTTTGGGCTGAAAGTCTGTAGTCACTTCATGTGATTGGAGACTTCTGATTCCTTAAAGCGTGCACTGCACACAGTCAGGATTTTCTACTTCTAGCGGTGAGGGTGGTCATATTGTAAGGGGTGAAGAGGAAGAAGATCCCAACGGAGGTTACCTTCCCTGCTCCTTATCCAGAACCACATAGCCAGACAGCAGGGTTGCCAGGGGGAAGACTTGCTGCCCTGGACCGACTGGACCGTGTGACTGCTAGGGGCAGAGAGGAAAAGGAAGGGGCGGTGGACCGGAATGTGTGCAGGCAGAGAGCGCGAAAGTAGAGTGCATCAGGCACAGAGCAGAGCGCGCCAGAGACAGGGGGGAGCGCGCCAGAGAGAAAGCAGGCTGCAGCACCACGCTCCCAGAGAGCGAGAACTCCCCGTCAGAGCACTGAGACTGAAATACGAGACATAGTGAAAGCTGTATGTGAGTACGTGGAATCAGTAGCCTCCATGACCAGAGGAGACTTCCCCCTGAAAGTGCAGAGACAGTGACCCGTGAGCGCAGTCCCGGTGACCGCAGAGGCAAGCCTAGACCCCCTGAGGGTGGCAAAGAGACTACCCAGTGTGAGCACCATTTATGAACCAATTCACCTTCTCCCCTTGCTGCCTGAACTGAGCATCCACTCTAATAAACAACTCAAATTCATCTTGGCCAAAGCGTTACGAACTGCAAGCCGAGTGAGGTGTCAGGTTACAGCTCTTCTTATACTCTATAGAGAGGGGAAAGGAGGAGGAATGAGGGGATCTCATCACAATGGGAAAAGAGGAAGAATGACAGGCAGGCTATGGTGTAGCTTCTAGAATATTTATTTCACTTCTGTGCTGGATTCATATCTACACTGCTCAGTACTGTGATATAGTTTCCTATATATAGAAATGGTGTTATTCCTCATGTACACATGATAGGTTGTTCTGAAACATTACATGGAATTACAATTTTAATTTAAACTATTTTCTTTTTACCAATAATATGGAGGTATCCCAAAATTTATGGGGTCTTTCTCCTTATATTTCTGCTATTCAGCGGCGAAAAACGTTTACAACATCTTCATGAACTGTTCGTTGTCCACAATCAGAACAAAATAGTACTCTATTTTCCTCTGCCAACATGAAGCCACAGCTAAGGATGAGTGGATCTATGGAAGTTCGGGTTAATCTGGTTCGACTGAACTTCAGTCCAAAGTTTGGTTCGGTTACCAAAACTGTATCCGAACTTGAACCTGAACCCAACCCTCCCCCCAGAAACCAATGGGAACCAGAACTTTGAAGTTGAAAAATAGCTGTCTTTCTTCCTCGAACTCCCGAACTGTAAATGAAATTCCAGGAGATGTCCATGCTCGGAATTCAGCATTGAACACTGGGTGTTCGGTATGAACTCCGAACTTTGTAGTTTGGGTTTGCTCATCTCTATTGACAACATAACCAAATCCGCAATGCTCTACGTCTCTATAGATGAAGAAACTTCAATTGTTTGCAGAGAAATAAATATTTCAATAATAATGAGGAATTATAGCTGTGCGCTTAATGAGCCAGTACATTGTCAACAGTCACTGGAAGCAACCAACTAAAATCTAATGATAATACTCAGCTTCAAAGCTCATGCCAATGGCTGTAATCATTTCAGTGCATGGAGGCTTTTCTTTTATATCAAGAAAATCGTAGAATGTTAGAGTTGGAAGGCACCTCAAGGGTCATCGTGGTTTCCATGACGGGGGTTTCCATGACGTGCTGCATTATAGGTCATATATTGAGATCAGCGAACCCGTTGAAGTTCGGGTTCTTCTGCACGACCCAAACTTCATTCCAAAGTTCAGTTCGGATACTGTACCTGAACTTGAACCAGAACCTGAACCCCATTGAAAATACACGAGTCCAGTGGGCAATCCTTGTAGTGATTGACAACTAGCTCTGTATGCAATCATACAGAGAAGACTGTCAATTACTATTAGAACCGCCCCCTCGGACTCCTATACATACAAAGACCAGGGCTTTCAATGATTAACATGCAAGTTTTATTGAAAGTTTTCCCACAATCTGACCAGCTCTTCTATAAGATCCATTCTGCAGATCAGTTACCACTTTCGATATAACAGGTTCCCTTTAAAGCACCACTCCAGGATCTTTCTTTGCATTGCATCACTAGAGTGGTGCTTTAAATGTAATTCCCCTGCCTCTTATCTGATACTCACCTGCTGCAGCCTTCATTCTTTTCCAGCGTCACTCCCGTCTGTCTCTGGAAATAAGTGACCTGCTGGCAGCTCCAGTGTTTCATGGAAAGCGGCGGAGGTCACTTTTCAATGCATCTCTATGAGAGCCTCGTTGTGGTCTCATTCTGGCGCTCATGGACTTGCATTGAGGTCCTGTGATGTAGCTTCTCTTTTCTGGCCAGTCATAAGTTACAGACTCAAGATGGCGCCGTGGGACCAGAGCAGCCTCCGGAAGGTGAATATAGGAATGGACGCAAGAGGCTTACGTTTAAAGCACCACTCCAGCGCTGAAAAACAAAACGCTGGAGTGGTGTTATGAAGCCAACTGTGTAGAAATGACAATAAAAATGGGGATTATTTATTTTTTTATTATTTCTATTGCCATAAGACGCAAATAAGAATGAACTCACACAGGCCCGCGATTACACAGCACAATGACGGTCTGCGGGACATCACTTTTCTGTACTAGGACACAGCATTCATTACTCACAACTCGTGAGAATATAGAAAGCACCAAGAAGGGAAACGGCTCGTGGTCCAAATGATGGTTTGTATATTGACTCTGGATTTCTGAACTATTATCACTGGCTCATCGTGACTTATTCCCTTCTCTATTTATGGCCGTAGTCTCAGATATAATGGATATAATGACTTTGTAGCATTTCATTTGGAATTTACATTTTTTTTCTGTTTAACTGAAATGTTGATTGAGTGTTTGCTGCCATGTAACATTTTTAATTGTTTTTTCTCATTTTTCAACTAATTAAAATTAAGAAACTATTTAGTAAAAAATCTAATTAATGCATATTATTTTATCCAAGTTGTTTTATTCTATTTTTTTTCTCCTTTTCTTTACATGAACAGTGTCATTAGCGGTAGATAATGTGCTAGGGGAGGGGACGGGGGAGGAGGTCGGCTGTCTCCCTGGCCTGTTGTCAATGGTGGGACCCTTTATTATTGGAGAAAAACAGCATGAGTACAGTGGATATAACTGGCCTCTATAATCCTTCAGCAAGGCATGGAAATAAAATATAACTTTTAATTTGTACCATAAAATGTATAAGGCCAATAATAAATCATTAACAACCAAGACAATACATAAAGTGCTAACTCTCAGGTTAATCATCACTCATAGTAATAATTGGTTTGGTCTCACCAATGTCATTTCTTTCCTTTTCTTTCTGTCCCAGATTCACCGGACAGGAGCAGGAGAGGAACAATAGTAGTGGAAATGGGTGAGAGGGAGAAGTCACTTTTTTTCTCTAAGACTTCTTGATGGACCCAATCCCATGTAGGGACACAACTGGTCATCTCTAACTGATCTGTCACCACTCCCATCGCATTATAATTCCTTCCTGTCACCGCTCCCCATGTCACCGCAATCTCCCAGGTGATCCCACGCATGTGCAATGACGCTCAGCTTTCTGGGCATGCACTGTGAATCTGGGACTACGTCAGAGCTTCATATCCAGTGTGCGCATGCTCCGGAGCCGCTGAGAGTCAGTGAGCACATGATAGTTTGTGAGCTATGTGTGCTACTGTCTTTCCGCTTGCCTTTCTGACACTCAGCGACGTCGGAGCATGAGCAATCTTGTGGGGCAATCATCAAATATTGGGACGTTTTGCTTGAGAAAAAACATGTTCGTGGTGCAATGTACATCACTAACAAGACATTGGGGGCAGTGTAATAGCAATAAAGGACGAGACAGGTTCCCTTTAAATTCTCTCTCATTGGCTACTGGTGGCGTCCTGGCGCCACTTTCTCTCCTCTCACAACATTTCCACATATTAAGGTCTATTATTAATTGATCAGAACAGGTTAATAGAGTGATCAGAAATTCTGCTCTGATTCTAGTTCGGGTCATGAATACATTACTTATCTCACCTTGGCTGGCACAGCGTGGCATCTATAAAGATGGCCGGCATCTCTGTTTCTCTAACACTCTCAAGGAGAAAGACTTCACATGGACCCTAGAGATCTCTTCTCGATATAATCTGTGTGCATGATACAGAAAAGTGTACAGACAGTAGCGGGGGGTCAGGAGGACGGGGAGCGCTTTCTGCTCTCATTCTATCTATCACACCGAGACGGGTGGCTCTGAGAATATGGCGCGGAGCACATTTATTGTGTGTCAAAGCTCAAACGGTGGAGCAAAAAACTGCCCTATGCCTAAATGTTACATATCCATTGAGCTGAAATCACACAGTGCAATTTTTCCAAAGCCAGGGGTTGATTCTGAAGGAATTGGAAATTAGAATATACGCATATTATAAAAACAGTATATTCGGACGTACCCGGACTTAACATCTTCACACATCACCCATCCGCGTTCAGTCTTGTAGCATTAATGTGGCTCAAACGAAAAGTGAAGTGATTACGCAAATAATCTTGACTTGTGTCCACAGCCCCTATACAGATCTATGGGTTTCCATGGTTACAGACTACAAATAATCTGTGTAGTCTGAGCCTCCTGTTATCTAACAGAATAATGTTTTACATAATAATAAATTATTAGTTTATAAACTGGTTCAGCTCAAAATGTCATCGCTGACCTGAATGAGGTTTTAAAAAGTATTAGAAAAGAGGGTCTTTTTCCCAGAAACAACACAATCCTTGATCATAGGCTACAAATGGTACTGCTAATTAGCTCTATTCACTTAAAGGGAATCTGTCAGTAGGATCATCTCTCCTAAGCCGTCCCTATAGGTATATAGGTCATAGGAGCCTGAATAAAGTGATACCTTTATATCTGCCATCCGATGTTTTATTCCTGAGAAATCCACGTTTTTGTTATATGTAAATGAGCTGTCCAGGAATATGGGCCGGACACTGATCCGCATGAGGGTCTGCCTCCACAGATTATCTTACATTAAGACGAAGTTCCCAATGTGAGACGTGTAATGAATGACACTTGCTTTTATAGTAGGGCAGCACGGTGGCTCAGTGGTTAGCACTGCAGCGCTGGAGTCCTGGGTTCAAATCCCACCAAGAACAACATCTGTAAGGAGTTTGTATGTTCTCCCCTAGTTTGTGTGGGTTTCCTTCGGTTTCCTCCCACATTTCAGACATACTGATACGGAATTTAGATTGTGAGCCCCAATGGGGACAGTACTGATAATGTATGTAAAGCTCTGCGGAATATGATGGCACTATGTAAGCAAAGCATAATAAATAAATAAATAAAAAATAATAACACACAGCTCTGCAGTGAGATCTTGAGATCAGAGGTAGGTAACAGTACAGCAGAAGTGAACTTTGTCTCATTACAAACAATTGCACCAGCACTTCCAGCACTTGTCCTTCTCTAGTGCTGGCAGCTCTGCTGCAGTGTTGTTCCTGATTTACACCTAACACAGTACAGTAAAGTTGGATCTGACTCATCATAAACAGATTTGCAGTGATGTCAGCTCTGCTGTACTACCCTTCTCCCACACTGGCTCCCTGTGAGATGGAAGCTGCAGCACTATGAGAAGACTCCTGCAGTGGAAATGTGTTAGTACAACAGAAGTTAACCTTGTCTCATTACAATGTTAGCTCTGCTGTACTGTGTTAGTTTTTATCTCACTGTAGAGCTGTGTGCCAGCATGACAGGAAACCATTAGCCATTGCATGTTTCACACTGGTAACTCCATTTTCAGTTATAATAATCTCTGGAGGCAGAGTCTCAGCTACGTCCAGCCCATAGATCGTAACAGCTCATTTACATTACATATTAGAAAATTGTGGATTTCTATGGAATAAGACATCATATTGCAAGTATCAACGTATCATTTTATTAATCTTCCTATGACCTGCATGACTATATAGATGGCTTAGGAGGGTTGATCCCACTGACAGATTCCCTTTAAATAGAAAATAGCTGTAAGCCCAGACACAGGAAGTGGACCAGAATTGAAAGTTAAAAAAAAAAGAGGTGACCCTTTTTATCCAATCTCATACAACCCACTGAATGCAGAACTGCAGTATCAGCACTGGTCACTGTATTATTAGGCAACTTGATCTCAATTGATAAATGTGATAAATTGGCAACTTACAAAACACTTTTTCTAAAAATGTTAATCCATCTTTAGTAGCAGAGACCTTGATATGGATTACAGAAAGAGATAGTAGGGCTTTTTCCTTCTGCTCCTGTTGTTTTCTCTGCAATGAGACATAACAGAGAGTCTGGCTTTTAATATAGGGTAGGCAAGCCATTTAACAATGAATGTAGAGCAGTGGATGTTGGGAAAATAGGCAAGGATAGTTCCAGCACCTAAAGTGCTGGCAGAATGCTAAAAAATAGGAACTGCCCACTGAAAAAAAGGGGATGGCAAATCACAGAGCATGAGATATGGGACTTATATGGGACATATTAGCCTGATATCTGTACCAAAAGAATGGAAGTTTGTTGTAGACATTGTTTGACTGTCTAATTTCTCTGTGTGAGGGTTGTATGCAGACTTGTCCAGAGGATTTTCTGTAACTCATCCGTCACATGTGAATATACCCCTATTCTCCCTTCCAGCAGCCGAACGGGTCCTGTTCTGTACGGTGATCCCGATCCTGGTAATTATGGGATTGTAGACAGTTGGTGACGGATGACTTTTCACATCTGCTCATTAACACCCCTTAAGAAAACACTTATACCAGACAACGACGGAAATATTGCTGGAATTTTTCAAAACTGAAAATTAATGTTGCAGAAATAATAGGAGTTTGCGGTTGGAGCGTCATTAAATAGTCAGTAAATTCAGCAGGGAATTGATCACAGTCCGAGAGACAGGATTGTGACCGCAAACAATTAAATCCTGGAAGAATCACATCGTGTTTCCCTGTAGGGCACTTATCCAGAAGAGCATGTTGTCGTCTCCGCTGAGTCCCTTCTAAGTGGAATATTTCTATCCTACATGATTTCCAGCTTGTTCCATGATGTTACACTAATGTAATGCGACGTAGCTCAGATAGTCGTGCGCTGGGTGTATATGGGGTAATTACCATCCTGCCTTATTACTGGTGCAAATGGCTCATTCCGTGGGGTAAGGCTGCGTGTACCGCACGCTCGGAGCACGGTGTCTGCATATGGCCCTTACTATTATTCTCGGGTGCTCCCCGTGCCACGACAGCGATATAAAGAGTGGTATATTGACCATTGTCTCCCACACTGTACAGAGGCAGCAGAGATGGCTGACGGTAAAGTATAGATCAGATTATTTCTTAGCACAACTCAGGGCGGTATAGGTAGTGTTATACAGAACTGCAGAAAACTATTACAGGGGGTGTGCAAGATTAAAATAAAAAAGGCTGTTTTAGGCTAGTTTCACACTAGCGTTACCAAGCACAGCGCAGGGCCGCCGCTAAGCTCCACCCCCAGCCGCGCCCCCTCCGGTCAGCTCCTTCTCTGAGCGCATGACGCTGCATGCAACCAGCGTACCCTGTATTTAGTGTTGGGTACGCTGCCCGTGCGCTGGTATGGTTTTGCCGGCGCATGCGCTGAGCGCACAAAAATGCAACAGAGTGCATTTGGCACAGCGCAAAAAGGGTGCATGCGCCGCCAAAACCATACCAGCGCACGGCCAGCGTTAACCAACGCTAAATATAGGGTGCGCTGATCGCATGCAGCGTCATGCGCCCAGAGTAGGAGCTGACCGGAGGGGGAGCGACCGGGGGCGGAACTTAGTGGCGGCCCTGCGCTGCGCTTGGTAATGCTAGTGTGAAACTAGCCTTAGAGAGTCGATATTGACTTTTAGGATTGCTACTTCCAATAGGTAGAATTAAAGTTCTAGTCCTCTTCCTCTTTGACAACGCAATTTCCATATTTCCCAAGCACTGCAAGGCTTAAAAGTCTCCTCACCTTAGTTGACATGTCAGTCTTCGCAAGGAGAAACGTTACCCTTTGGCTTCCAAAAACAGTGCAACACCTTCCCCCAGGCTGTATGTAGTATTGCAGATCAGTCCATTAAAGAGGTCGTCCAGTCTTGCGGTGAAAATCTGCAGTCACTCTATGTGACTGCAGACTTCTGAATCCTGACAGCGTGCACACCAAACACTGTCAGGATTTTCCTGTGTTGCTTTCAAGACCGAAAGGTCCCGTAACATGTCAAGGATCACGTGCCTACTAAGATGTGTTCAGTCTCACTCAATTTACTTGCGTTTTGTGAGGCCAAACATGTCTAGTCGGCACGTGACCACCTTCATTGAAATTGCATGTTCGTGTGTTCGTGGTCACATGACCACCTGGTCTCAGCACTGACATAGGAGAATCCTGACAGTGTGCACACTGCGCACTGTAAGGATTTAGAAACTTGCAGTCACACAGAGTGACTGCAGACTTTCACCACAAGATCGGACAAACTCCTTAACTTCAACAGAGCAGCGCTGTAATACCAGACACAACCTGTGAAGAGGTGTGGTGCTGTTATTGAGAAAGTAGCCATACGTTTCTTTCCCGGTACAAAGGGATTATGGCACCATGGTAGCCCTATGGCTAGCATCTTTGCCTTGCAGCACTGTGGTCTTGGGTTCAACAAAGGTAGAAAAAATATTGCAAATGAGAGTCATACTGATGCTGGAAGCATGCTTTCCAGAAAAAAAAGTATATTCACCTATATCTGTGGAGTTTGACTTTTTTTAATAACATTTTGGTTTTCCTGAATTTACATTTTCATTTTGTAAAACAATATTTAACACAATATGTATAAAGCTGGCACTAGTCCATTAAAGAATTTGTCCTTTTAGAGTTTTTCCCACCTTGGCAGGTTATCAACAGGATGGGTGATTGCTGATGGCTTGGGGTTCCATTGTAGGGAAAACCGGGCTCTGGCATGCCCTTCTACTTCAATCTCAATGGGACTATTAGAGGCAGCTGAGAACAGCAGGACACAGCAGAGCCCCGTTCTTGAGGGTCTCAGTGATTGGTCAATGACCCAATGATCAGCAGGTTAGCACCTATCACGTTACCATACTGGGAATAATGCTTTGAGCTCTCCAATGGCGGACACAGACAGTAAAGGGCACCAAGTTTTTGTCATAATGCACAATTACACCCGTTTTGGAGGCAGAAGTGCCCCCCTTTATGTCTTTTGCCCCTGTGTAGCTGCACAGGTTGCACTTGTGGTATGTCCGCCCCTAGAGCTCTCCACAAAAGTCAGCCAATCAATGCTGATTCTGGTGGGACCACCCAACCTTTTGATGTGCATGACCCCACTGATTCTTCATATGACAGAAGATATCACTGGTGGGAATCACCCATCGGGAGATGAAAAAGTTTAAATGTGCTGCAATTCCACAGCATTTCTGCATCGAAATCCACAGGGTTTTTGCTGCTGACTCGCTTAGGACTTTTCGACTTTTGCTCGCCAACTCTAAAAACCAGGGCTAGTCTTAGGTGGTGGTAAACAGGAATCTTTTAAAACTAGGAGGTTTACAGTATTATCTTAGCACAGTGAGGTGGTAGTATTTGAGTCTGTGACATGAATATCTCGTTCAACATGGAGAGGGGTGCCCAACAGTGGAAATTGCCCATTGTCCCATTTTCTAAAATCTGCCCTTTTTACGGCATGCAGCTGGACTAAGACTTATTGGACTCTTCATGCTTAAATAATAGAACCTAAGGCAAAAATATAAGTAAATAAATTGTAATTATACATGTAAGTAACATCGGGTACTAAGTTAACACTGTTTTGATCAAAAAAGTGTAAAAGCCATCCCACCACGACAAGGTGACCCAATCAGGATGGTATGTAGTTCACATATGTGACCAGACATAAAAATTCATAAGGGCAGACAAGGGCTTGGTTCCTGACTGTTAAGGCACCCACCCATGGAAAACTATATAAACAAAATGTGCAGTGCAAAAAAGGAGCCACACCACTGTTTGTACAAAGCACAAAAAACTTTTACATCTGCTGACACATAGTAAGGTGAACTACAAGTGTTAGGTACTGTCCCGATTGGGTACAGCTTGTTGCGGAGGGATGTTTTTTATGCTTGTTTGATCAAAACAGTGATTACTAAGTACTTTGTGCTATTTACATGTACGATTACTGTTTATTTACTACAGGGTATTCTCTCATTTTGTTTTTATTTTAGGTTCTGCTTGTTAAATGGCCACAGTGTGAACGCTCACTTATTCATTGCACTTATACCAACATGTGCTCTGGCACAATTTTTTGACTTATGACCACGTAGCTGTAAAAGTTGGCATGTACCTCAATACTACATCATGGTACATAGTGGCTTACAAGTGACGGTGATGACAATCCAGTGACCTATAGCGAGTCTACAAGTATCTAATAGGGAGAAGAATAAATAACAATCATACAAATAGTATTACTATTGGAAGAGTTGGATTTCTGAGCACAGTGGTCAAATCGCTGGGGATTGTGGATAACTGATGACTATATTTGTTGGAGTTAAATCGATGATCTACCTTCCATATGTTTCTTCGCGAGACTTTAATAACTGAACATCAGACGGTTTTCCTTTTCTCTTAGAAGTGAACCATTTCCTAGTAACCCAAATACAGAATGAAAACTGCAAAAGTTAACCATGTGTGTCCGAGATCTCAAAATTATCTAAGTGGGCAGTTTGTTAATTAGTGATATCACCACTCTTAGCTTGTATTAGAATGGATGCTTATTCGCACAGTTCTGCATTGTGTTAAATGGACAAAATATCAGCACTAGTGATGAGCGAGAATACTCATTGCTCGGATTTTTCCAAGCATGCTCGGGTGATCTCCGAGTATTTTGGCTTGCTCGTAGATTTAGTGTTTGTGTTAGGGGCTGACGGAACGCACCAAATAAATAAAGATGAAATTATATAAGGGGTGCATTCGCAGCCCGGGCCCACCGTGCAGAGGTGACCAGCTGCTGCTAAACAATGAGGGGAAGGCGTGTAGGAGAAAAGCCGGAAACTGGTAGGTAACCCCTGACCCGGTGCTAGCAGGAACGCCATTGCTTCACAAAGCACATGCCAGCTGGCGAACAACCGCAACCTGTTTATGTCACAGGTCACGGTAGTGTGAACCACTGCTTATGACTGGTGCAATGACCGCCCTGACGGATGCCACTAACCAGCCTAACATCGGTGCTGGAAAGCGCACACATGGCGCACGGCGTTAGTGTGGCAGACGCTGCGGTAGCAGTGTCGAGGGGGCCAGTACTGGCCGACGCCCTAGGTGCTGAAGGTAGATGAGGATAACACTGCGGCGCTGTGCAGTGTCCGAGCTATTGAGCTGACTCTAATTCCTAACCCTAGCTCATGCGTAATATCCAAGGAGGGGGAATTATAATGCGTCAGTCACCAGGCTCATTCATCCATTAACATGCATACACTAAGTACTATAGCCTCAGAGTCTATCATAGTGCATGGCGGGGCGGCCATGCGAACCTTTTATAGACATGCCCTTCCGGGTCTTTTGCTGCTGGCCAGGCTGCATTGCCATAACTGGACCAGGGGTGGCAGCAGCAACCGAACCCACAATGCTGGTGTGGGCAGAATGCCAGGATCGTGGAGTCTGCTAAGCAGATTCCACTGTGGCTGGAGGGGAATTGGAGACTGTTGATGGCAAGGCTCGGGATTCCTGCTGTGCAGCACCTGGAACTCGACGCCTAACAGTTTGTCGACACAGCTGCATGATTTGCAGCTGCTAGACAGCCTAAATACATGTGTGGAATGCCTAACAAACAGGCAATCGCCACATCCCCATAGAGATCAACAAATTATCACCTATCCTAAACTTTGGAGTAAACCTTTGACTGAATACTCTTGACTAGAGATCTTTTAGTGATTTGAATTTGTTGCCTTCCCCAAATTTCCCCCCCAAATTTAATACATGGGGAATAAATTTGCACAGATTTCAGTACTGAACAGAAATGGGGAGCGAATGCAAAAGAGAGAGACATTTTGTTTCAATATGATCTGTCTTCTCCGCTTTCTTAGTGAATCTGGAGATGAAATCCAACTTTGTTGTACATACTACCTGTCCTACCCCCAACAACACTCCACTGGGAACCGCTGATCTCTGATGACCCAGTGGCTTTCCGACCACCTGGAAGACTTGGAGCTAGACAGGTCACATCAGGTAATGAATCACAGTCTTCTTTAGAGGTGGTGTGATTCATGTCCTAATTTAAATGAATTTTCCTTTCCTACTGTGTTGAGTGGGTTAAGGACTCTTTCCATGCTGGCTGAGACAATACAGTCTCATTGTTCTCAGTTTACCCTTTACTCCCTCTATATACACAGGCTCTGGGTTTAGTTAGAGGAAGAAAGAGTATTTAACCAGCTCACCATATCCTGTATTGTATTGTTCAGTGTGCATAGAACAATGTTCTGGCCAAATGTAAAGTTCATGGAGCAAATAGAAAAAATTCCAGCTTCTGGCAATGACTCGTAAAAATGTGAAAATATTTTATTGAATACGATTAAAATTCCAAAAGATTCATGGCATATTGGTATTTGGTACTGATAGAGTGAGGGATCAGCCACAGAGTTGGAGATATGAAGAGACTGTTCCTCAACAGAGAAGCATTTTGGATCTCTAATTTAGGATCAAGATTTCCTGAAGGTCACAATCTGCGCTGTGATATTATGTGCCATTATTATTTTTTTTTCTATATTATGTCTGTATATATTTAGTTTACATTGATTCTTGATTGTCTTCATTTTATGTTCTTTTGTGTTTCTTTTGTCTTTACTAGAGTTGAGCGACTTTGGTCGCATCGGGTTTCATGAAACAAAACTTGTTTCAAATGAAACTGGTCCGACTGGGGCAAAAAAAGTCGGAGTTTCATCCACTCAATGCTGACTTTTATTCCCCATTGACTTGCATTGGGGTCGGGTTTCAGACGAAACTCCGACTTTTTTTGCCCTAGTCGGACCAGTTTCATCTGAAACAAATTTTGTTTCTTGAAACCCGATCCGACCAAAGTCGCTCAACTCTAGTCTTTACTATTTAGTTTGCCTATACATGTAGCTTTTATATCATGTGATTTTTCTGATCAATTAGCTTCACTTATTGTGGATTTAAGATTAATGGGGAAAACTTCCTATCGTGCCTTGAGGAAGAATGCTGTTTGCGTTCGAAACGCCTCACCATGTTGTTTCTGGCTCCTTGCAATATGCTAGGAATCTTTTGGAATTTTAATCGTCTTCAATAAAGTATTTTCATATTTTTACGAATCATTGCCACTGGACCGAACGCTGGGATGAGTATAATCTAACGTTTTTCTTATCTTTCAGGTTACGTCGGGGGCTCATCTACAGCATTACAGAATGCTGTAGATCCCCTGATGTCAAAGCCGGCAGCTGATAGGGCAAAAAAAGGGTGACCGATTCCCTTTAAGAGTACTCCCAGGACAGGGATAATTAGAGTTCCAGCTCCAGGGACTGTTATGAGGCCCCTCTTCCTTACTGAAGACCGTCACAGCGTGACACCACCACTGTACAAGGTATGAAAATCCGATTTGTAAGCTGAAATGTGACGTAGCTGCTGGGAACTGTAGGGAAGACTGCTCTGCCACACAAACCAACAATAGCCTGCTCACCAGTGTGGGAAATGATGACGAGCAACTTTTTCTTTAGTGAGTCGCAATTCCAATCTCACATTGTATTAGTGGAGCTACAAATTGAGGGAAGTTCGACATGAACTCAATTTGCTCATCTCTACCCCTCACCCTTATGATTAGAGATAGGTCAGATGAGCATATTTCTGGTCATCCATGTGCACAATGGAACGTATGCTGCTGACCAATTTAAAACAATGCGTTAAAGTACGTTTCTCCCTCCATTTGGGGTTCATCAGGGAGGAAAAAAGAATTGATAGTAAAAGCAATGGCTCGTGTGGATTCTTGTAGTGGCAAGTAATGGCAAATAGGCTGACCGATAATGTCAGTGCCCCTGTCCAGGGGGAAAATCCACATGAGACATTGCTATTAATATCAAATCTTTTTTCTCTTTTTCCCCCGATGAACCCCCCAAATGGAGGGAGAAACGTGTTGGGAGGCTACATAATCCTTTTGGGTAACTTTCATACAGGTCCATACTAGGGTACGGCCCTTGTCAGGGCAGGAGCAATGCAGGGGCACGACATGGAGTATTTGCGAGATAATAACTCCCCCCTCTCTTTCTTCTTATTCCCTATTGCTAAATATAAGGGGTATTAAATTCTTCATACATTTTTTGCAACAATGTACCTATGACTGAGAGGTGGAACGGAAAGCAACTTGGGTGAGACTTGGCCATTTTCAGTCTAGAGCACGGGTGAAGTTGAGCACTAGCACTTTAAGATGTTATTGTTTGTTTGTCTGTACAGTCATATTGGCTCATAACCTTTTAGGTGATGATTATTAAAAGTTCTGTTTTAGATATTTTTTGCCTGGCCCTGCTGTAATCTCTTTGTATCCCTTTGGATATGACAATCATATCCTATCAGCGCAGGTACCCAGTATTTCTCGATGTAATTGACCTGAAGTTTCGCCTGCTAGGATTAACTTGGCCCAGACAAATGTATTTTTTTACTATCTGAAGGATGTCTTGTAGTCACAAAGCACACAAACCCATGTACACCGATGGTAAAATTAAGACAAATGTTTAAAGAACACCTTACAGGTGAAATATCCTTTTTCTCAGAGCGCAAACAGTGTGATTTTTCAAACATTCTTCTCAACTGGCCCATAGTGGAATTCCCACGAGCATTTAAAAAAATCATCACACGTTCATCAGAAATCTCAGCCAATTTTTTTCTCATTTGTCGCCCATCCATTTTTATACATCTAGATTAAATACAGTTTAAAGATTTGCAATGTATCCGTAAAAATCGAATGCTATACTGTGGCTTCGCATGGGATCTGATTTTTTTTTGCGCTCCCGTAGGCTTAGATTGGGCGACTCTCATCCAACACACAGTAGAAACTTGCGCAAGCTGCAATTTTTTCATGTCTGTGACAAAAAAAACGCTCACCTGCTGCACTACCCCATTGAAACACATTGTTGTGAACACTGTCTGCCTCTTATTCATTTTTGCAGACAGCATTCAGACTGAAAATGCAGTTGAGTGAATGAGTCCTTAGAGAGTAACCATTGTTTTAATAATTTTCATAAAGCAATAGCACATGTGAAATAAGAAGTTTGTTATATAACTTATCATAGAAATCTGCTACTTTCTCCTCCTGAAAATTCTTAATTCATAAGTAAAATCTGTCTTCAGTGAAGACAGATTTTCCCATTACTGAGACAGAAGATGACATTTGGTGCTCATAAAGTGTTTTTTGGAGAACTATAGCTTTTATTTGAAGGGAACTTGAAACAGATTGTCTGTGTCTGCCTCTAGCATCTTCCTCATCCCATCTTCATAGAATTTTAAAAGCACCAACTGTCATCTCCTATCTCAGTAATGTAACAATCTGTCTTCACCGAGTACAGATTTTACCCCTAAATTGAGAGTGAATGATCAGTCCACGAGGTGAAAGAAGCAAATGTATCTGATAAGATATATTACATAGTAACATAGTTAGCAAGGCCATAAAAAGACCTTTGTCTATACAGTTCAGCCTATATGCCATCAGAATAAATCCCCAGATCAACGTCCTTCTAAAGAACCTAATAACTGTAGAATACAATATTGTTACGCTCCAGGAAGACATCCAGGCCTCTCTTGGACACTTCGATTGAGTTCGCCATCACCACCTCCTCAGGCTAGGAATTCCAGATTCTCACTGGCCTAACAGTAAAGAATCCTCTTCTATGTTGGTGGAAAAACCTTTTCTCCTCCAGACGCAGAGAATGCCCCCTTGTGACCGTCACCTTCCTTGGTATAAACAGATCCTCGGAGAGATATTTGTATTGTCCCCTTATATATTTATACATGGTTATTAGATCGCCCCTCAGTCATCTTTTTTCTAGACTAAATAATTCAAATTTTGTTAATCTCCCTGGCTATTGTAGTTCACCCATCATCTTCATTAATTTTGTTGCCCTCCTTTGTACCCGCTCTAGGTCAATTATATCCTTCATGAGCACCGGTGCCCAAAACTGTACACAGTACTCCATGTGCGGTCTAACCAGAGATTTGTACAGAGGCAGTATAATGCTCTCATCATGTGTATTCAGACCTCTTTTAATGCAGCCACCAAAGACAAACAGGCAGTTGCAAAGTTTCTTATTTTCATTTGCATTATTGATTTATGAAATAAAAATTAAAACGGCGGTTCATCTTTAAAGCTAACACTAGGTCATCGATTATGTAACCTTCTGATATTAACTAGATAAAAAAAGTTTGATGATATTTTTTCTCTCTGTATACTTTATGACACATGAATAAGCTTCCATGTGTTTCCCGCATATATCGAGGAGAGATTGTATATAGATATGACTAGATGTGATACATAACATTTATTAAAAAACGAGAAACCTGGCACAGCACATATTTTTAACGACTACATTATATCTGCCCTACTTTTCCCATTGTTGCAAAACACTATGCAAATTCCGGAATGCAAAATATACGATTTACAGCCGGGTCTTGGTTCAAAAGGATATTTTCGTGCTGCATTGTGATCAAAGTAATGTAGCAATTTTACTGCATTCAGACAGCGCAACATAAAGAGCTGTGCGGAGGAGGGGACGGTGCCAGTAATCAGATATAGAATGTGGGCGACACTCGCCTCTCCGACACTTTGGGAGTCTGATAAAGTAGAAATCGAAAATATGTACCCTATGGAACAAAGTGCATTTGTTAATGTCTTAATCAGTTTTGTTCTGGTTGAGTATATAGAGCTCTTTCCTATTTCCTTCTCAGCAGTAATCCCAGTCCACAATTTCTGGCGGGTCACCTTAACGCCTATGTATAAGACTAGCAATGTTTGACATTTAAAGGGAGAATTCTAACTTATTCTACAAAAATATTATTAGTTCCTATCGGTGTTTCCTTCAAATTGGACAATTCGTAAAGGAAAAAAAAACCTGTTATAATGAAGTAAATAACCCAATTACAGATACATCAGATCCGGGGTGCAATGGTTCCGGAGATTGGCAGTGATCAGTTTCCAGGGACCCCAACCAGCACAAAGTTGGAAAAGCTACTGGTCTTAGAGGACCACCTATATTACCTACAGATGTGCCCACCCTTACCTTTCTGTAAAATTAGAGATGAACGTACCCGAACATTATAGTTCAGGATTCATACCGAACACCTAGTGTCCGATGCTGAACTCCGAACACAGACTTCTCCCGGAAGTCTGTTTTACAATTTTTGAGAGAGACTTTTGCAGCCCCCTACCCCTTACTACATCCATATGCAGCACCAAAGCTAGGGTCCCCTATGGAGTTCAGGGTGAAGTTCTGGTACCCGAACCAAACTTTGGACTACAGTTCAACCGAACTTGACCAACCCGAAAATCCACGGGTCCACTTATTCCTCATTACAATATCTCACTATAGAATTTAAATATGTCCCCTTTCACCAATCTTCACCGAAAAAAGACAAATTGGGCTTTACTTGGTTCCAACATTGTGTCACCATCCCTGCCCTGGACTCTGTTGTGTGGCTGCAGTGCTGACGTCACATTAACAACACTGCAACCAATCACTGAAATCAGTGGCTCTACCAGTGTAGACGGCACGAGCCGTTGAATTTAGTTGTTGAATTTACTGATTGGCTGCACGGCTGTTGATGTGACGTCACCGCTGCAGCCAAACAGAGACTAGAGCAGTGACTGAAATACAGTGCAGGATGCAGGGAGGGTAAGTACAGCTCAGTTTGTTTTTACACACTGAGCAAAGATTGTAGGCAGAAGATTGGTGAAAGGGGACAACCCATTAATGTACAATATTGAAAGATGCCAGCAGAATCCTGAACAGGCTGTAGATCACATCACCACTGGGTGGCCATTTGTAGACCCAAGTAGCATAAGCAACACCTGACAGAGTATCACAAAATCTCATTTTTTTCTCATTTCAGAATACGTCAAGCTAAGAGGGAAGCTAAGAAAAGACACATCTTAGGCTGGTTTCACATTTGCGTTAAAACAACGCTGCGCCCTGCGTCGTTAAGCCCCGCCCCGAGCCGGCTCCCTGCCCGCCCCATCCGGGATCACCGCCTACTTTCGCATTTGCACGCATGCGATCGGTGCACCCTATCTTTAGCATAGGGTGCGCAGATCATGCGCTGCCAGTGTGAAAGTAGCGTGCTGCGCAGTTTTGACGGTGCGCCGTGCGCGCCGAAATGCAGCATGTTGCAATTCGGCGCGCACGGCGCACCGTCAAAAGTGCGCAGCACGCTACTTTCACACTGGCAGCGCATGATCTGCGCACCCTATGCTAAAGATAGGGTGCGCCGATCGCATGCGTGCAAATGCGAAAGTAGGCGGTGATCCCGGATGGGGCGGGCAGGGAGCCGGCTCGGGGCGGGGCTTAACGACGCAGGGCGCAGCGTTGTTTTAGCGCAAATGTGAAACCAGCCTAAGTACGCGGCACTGTGTGCCATCCATGTCAATGAACGTGCAATCAACTGTAAGTCTGCGCCAAAGTTCTGAGACCTAATACAATTTCTGTAAAAGGGCCCCTCACTTACAATTTACCAGGGTTGCCATTTTACCTTTTTTTTTTGGACGGGTTACCAAAAAAAAAAATATAGACAGAAAATATTTTTTATGGACACAAGAGAAAATCATAATACATCCTTATGATAAGTGATCCATGTCTGCAGCCCATAATTCTGATATGAGACATCAGCTGCATTCACTGTATACTGTAAAATGAGGATAATTACAGTCACAATATTTTGTAAAAAAATTATTTTACGGACGCCTTCAATTATTTTTGTGGACTAGGCAAAAAAGTGCTTGATTTTTAAGGCCTGTCCTGGAATTTCTGGGTGGTTGGCAACCCTGCCTTGCACAACTTAAAAGATTTCTGACCATTTCATCCTATATGGCACAGGTCTCTTTGGACCCCACTGTGGCATCAGAAGTGACCCTACTTCTGCCGAATAATGAGGATTCAAGCATTTATTGTACAATCTGTGAGCATTTAGAACAGTAAAAAAAAAAAATCGATGAGGCTCTAGAGTAGTGAGTGATTGAGTGGGGCATTATTTCTTCATAGGTGCTCCTCGTCGTCCTTTCATATGGTTTTAAGGTGGCCAGACACATTAGATGTATGTTGGCCAAGCTCACCAATTTCAGCATGACCGGCCAACCATCTGATGTGTATAACAAAGTCCTTGCTTTGCCCTGATGGGAAATGATGGGGAAAGGTAGGGCATGATGCATTTAATTATTCCTAATCATTTTGTTCCCAAAGGAGATAAGAAATTGCCAAAGCAGCTTATTCGCCTCCCTCTTTTGAGGACATATCAATGACTGAATGACATGTTTCCCAGGTGTATGACCATCCTTAACATTAAAGGTGTTGTTGACTATGCTTCAGTGGTGGAGAAAGATTCTGGTAGACTGCAATAAATTCTATATACAGTATATATATATACAGTGGGGAAAAAAAGTATTTAGTCAGTCAGCAATAGTGCAAGTTCCACCACTTAAAAAGATGAGAGGTGTCTGTAATTTACATCATAGGTAGACCTCAACTATGGGAGACAAACTGAGAAAAAAAAATCCAGAAAATCACATTGTCTGTTTTTTTTTCATTTTATTTGCATATTATGGTGGAAAATAAGTATTTGGTCAGACACAAAATTTAATCTCAATACTTTGTGATATATCCTTTGTTGGCAATGACAGAGGTCAAACGTTTTCTGTAAGTCTTCACAAGGTTGCCACACACTGTTGTTGGTATGTTGGCCCATTCCTCCATGCAGATCTCCTCTAGAGCAGTGATGTTTTTGGCTTTTCGCTTGGCAACACGGACTTTCAACTCCCTCCAAAGGTTTTCTATAGGGTTGAGATCTGGAGACTGGCTAGGCCACTCCAGGACCTTGAAATGCTTCTTACGAAGCCACTCCTTCGTTGCCCTGGCGGTGTGCTTTGGATCATTGTCATGTTGAAAGACCCAGCCACGTTTCATCTTCAATGCCCTTGCTGATGGAAGGAGGTTTGCACTCAAAATCTCACGATACATGGCCCCATTCATTCTTTCATGTACCCGGATCAGTCGTCCTGGCCCCTTTGCAGAGAAACAGCCCCAAAGCATGATGTTTCCACCACCATGCTTTACAGTAGGTATGGTGTTTGATGGATGCAACTCAGTATTCTTTTTCCTCCAAACACGAAAAGTTGTGTTTCTACCAAACAGTTCCAGTTTGGTTTCATCAGACCATAGGACATTCTCCCAAAACTCCTCTGGATCATCCAAATGCTCTCTAGCAAACTTCAGACGGGCCCGGACATGTACAGGCTTAAGCAGTGGGACACGTCTGGCACTGCAGGATCTGAGTCCATGGTGGCGTAGTGTGTTACTTATGGTAGGCCTTGTTACATTGGTCCCAGCTCTCTGCAGTTCATTCACTAGGTCCCCCTGCGTGGTTCTGGGATTTTTGCTCACCGTTCTTGTGATCATTCTGACCCCACAGGGTGGGATTTTGCGTGGAGCACCAGATCGAGGGAGATTATCAGTGGTCTTGTATGTCTTCCATTTTCTAATTATTGCTCCCACAGTTGATTTCTTCACTCCAAGCTGGTTGGCTATTGCAGATTCAGTCTTCCCAGCGTGGTGCAGGGCTACAATTTTGTTTCTGGTGTCCTTTGACAGCTCTTTGGTCTTCACCATAGTGGAGTTTGGAGTCAGACTGTTTGAGGGTGTGCACAGGTGTCTTTTTATACTGATAACAAGTTTAAACAGGTGCCATTACTACAGGTAATGAGTGGAGGAAAGAGGAGACTCTTAAAGAAGAAGTTACAGGTCTGTGAGAGCCAGAAATCTTGATTGCTTGTTTCTGACCAAATACTTATTTTCCACCATAATATGCAAATAAAATGAAAAAAAAACAGACAATGTGATTTTCTGGATTTTTTTTTCTCAGTTTGTCTCCCATAGTTGAGGTCTACCTATGATGTAAATTACAGACGCCTCTCATCTTTTTAAGTGGTGGTACTTGCACTATTGCTGACTGACTAAATACTTTTTTTCCCCACTGTATATATATATATATATATATTATATATATATATATATATATATATATATACAGAGTGGGAGAGCAACATATCAACCAATCACAGCTCTGCTTACGTTTATGAAAAGCAGAGTATCAACTGCAAGCTGAGATGTGATTGGCTGCTATGGGCAACAAAGCAGTTTTCCTTTAGACAATTTCTTAAATCTGCCTCATTTCTATTATTTTTTTGTAGTTATACATTCTGGAATAGCTCATAATCCTCTGACATCTCCGAGAGCTGTTTTCTCCTGCAAATAGATGATTTATAATAGGAGCAGCAGGTCATTGCTAGCCCAGTACTGCGGAAATGACCCAATGTCTCCCCGTGACACTCTGGTATCAAAATCATCAAAAGCAACCATGTCTTTTCATGGAGAATACAACGGACCTTACAAACCCTCAGAAGAGTAAAAGAAATAACATATTACGTGAAATAGACTCGCTGCTATTTTTGGGCTTGGATGATATGGAGAAGTGTTCACTAATCAATAGATTTTTTGCAGTTACGGTTCTGGAGAAAGAATATGCCGAGACTTTTGGATACAGCACTGACTCCCACTCCAACTTAGAAGAACCATAACTACAGTAAACCTAAGCACTGCAATAAATGCACAAAACACATTATTTTGGTTGTCAAAATGGCCACAGCTTTATTTAAATCACAGGATTAAACAATCACAGTAGGAGTCAGGTGAAGTGCTAGTACATTGGGATTCACAAGTTCTGTGATATCCCCAGCTGTCTGACATACAGCACCAGGACAGACAGCCATAAAGGGCAACAAGGCCAGAGAACTTTGAGGGCACCAATGACCCTATTATCCTCACACTTGTGCTTAACCACTGTGCCCGCCCCTGATTGACGTTACCATTACAACGTCCTTGAGGCTGGCCACCAAAGCCGAGCCTGTTCACCACCAGGAGGTTTTACATCTTCTATTAGTTACAATGAGTCCACCTCAACGTGTCTGCAACTTCCACCTGACTCCTAAATCACAAAGCTGCGGCAGATTATAAATTCAAAGCCGCATATGACACTTTTTTAGGGTTTTTTCTTTCATTTAAACACCTATTTCAATTTGCTAAATCTATAGTGTAGATGCCCCTGGAAAAGCACTAAGAAAGCGAATCAACTTGCCAAACCCCAGACTCACAAAGAGTCATCCTACAGCCTTCAGGAGAGGAAAAAACCCGTTTTCTTGTTTTTTGCGCATGGTTTTTACAAAAAATGCATGCTTTTTTTGCGCTGACGTGCGTATGACCATGCGCACGTCAGCGCACCCATAGACTATAATGTGTTTTTGGGTGAATTTCATGCACATTGCGTGCGCATACTTTTTTTGAAACAGGTCAGGCGCACAAAAAAAGCAACAGGATGCATTTTGTGCACCCGGGCGCACACTACAAAAAAACGCATGCGCATAAAAACGCGTACAAACGCATGACTATGCGCACCCATTAAGTATAGGAAAAAACCGCATGCGCATTTATGCGCAAAAACGCAGTGCAAAAAAACGCAAGTGTGAAACCAGCCTTAGAAGGTTAATGCTAATGTTAACTCTTTATAGCCATGATAAAATTAGACCTGGTACAAGTTGTACAATGGTTAATGAAACAAATCCAATAAAACATTCATCACTATACAAGTAATGGTTAAATAAAGAATTGTAAAATAGCGATTATAACAGGGTGAGTAATGTTTCCTCCAGTTCTTCTGGTGAGAGACAGAGGGAAAGAGAAAAAACAAGAAGTTACATCCTCTTTATATGCCCCTTACAGTAAAGGCCCCGTCTCACATAGCGAGATCGCTAGCGAGATCGCTGAAGTGTAACCGATTTTGTGATGCAACAGCGACCTCACCAGCGATCTCGCTACATGTGACACTTAGCAGTGACCGGTTCCCCACTGCGATGTCGCTGATCGTGCTCGAATGTCCTGGGACATTTTTTGATTGCTGGTGTCCCGCTGGCCAGCGTGCATCGCTGTGTTTGATACCGACGAGCAACCTCATTAGCGACTCAGAAATCATGGAAGCAGGCAGCTGTCATCAGAATCGCTGCTGTTTGACAAGGTCCTAACGACCGCTGAGGTCATTATTCGGATCACTGGATCGTTGCTGCGCCATTGGGTAAATCTGACTGTTTGGCAGCTTACTAGCGACCATTGCGACTCACCAGCGATCCTTACCAGGTCGTATCGTTGTCGGGATCTCTGGTGCGTCGTTTAGTGTAACGGTACCCTAAGACACCAGGAACAGCCAAACTGTGCTCCTTCCTCTTAGAGCAGAATCACTTTTGCTTAAAGTCTACACAGTTGGACATTATATGTCTACCCCTCCAAAAGGCAAGTTCCCGTTTGCTTAGTGCTACTTGAGTGTCTTACATTAGTGATACTGCTCATTAGTGATACTGCTGATATGCTAGTTCTCTATATTATATGTTTCTACATGTTATATAGAGAATAGGTTGCCTAATCAATGGATAAAAAGAACAAACTTTAACCCCATGACCAGAGATGAAAACATTTTTAAAACTTTGTTTCGAACCAAAATAATTTGTCAATAATCGAAATTTTCCCAACAAGATGTTTATTCTGCTTTGATCTATCTGCAGACTTAATAAACATGGTGAGCAAAAGGGGTTAATAATAAAAACAAGATTATGATTACCTGTCCATGCTCTGTGGCCACAACTCCCCACCCAGCTCTCTGGTCTTTGGATCTTCAGGCCTCTGCTGGTTGATATTCCAACACGGACTAGGCTTCACAAGGTCAAGTTGGACGCAACAACACGTCATTGACAATGTGAGGCCTGGTTTGAACTGGAAAATCCAACTTGTCAGAGGTAGGAAGATCTGTAGTCAAGAGGCCTCTTACTCCATATGGGAAATTTTGTATCTACTAACTCTGTTCCCTTTAATAGAAGCATTGCTTCCCTGTGCTACCCTACCAGGTCTGCTGTGTACATGGGAGCATTTTTCACTCTATATTGGCAGGGAGTGTTCAAAGGTTTTGCCAGATGGAAACTTTGGATGTCTGCTTTTACGAGATGGCACTAAGTGGCACCTGTCACACGTAGCCTTCCATTGTAAAAATAAAATGTCTAACCCGCGATTCAAGATTTACTAGATTTATTTGCATAAAATATTGCAGTATTCTACCCAGCAAAAAAGCCTCTGTCCAGTGAATGGGGCCCTATGCTTCTATTTAACATACAGTTTACTGTATGTCGGTACCTTCCCAGCACACTGCCAAAAACACTATTCGTTTACTCTTATGTTGTGGGACCTTTGGTCCTTCAGCTATATTGGTATGAAATACACATTCATAAATACCAAGACCTTGACAGAGTTATTAGAAGGGGTCTCCAAGCGGCATAATTTAAGGATTGTTGGTCCCAATACAAAATATTCAATAAGGCCTCGCAACTATGAGGGGTGTTTACTAGAATTGGTCTTCTCATCTGGGCCAAAGGGACTTTTTAAGCTTGCACTAGGGTTTCCCTATCAAGGTTCTCAAGCACGTGCTAAGGTCTCCCTACCAAGATCCTCAATTAAAACAGGATTCAGAACATTTATGAAGGGAAGAGAAGTCTTTTGGTTTGAGAATTAGGCGTTTTCATGCATTACAAAGTCAGATTATTGATTACTATAGGCACCAAATAATGCATGATTTCACCTGTGGGAGCACTTACATAATGGCTGATCAATGGGTATCCTGATCAATGGGTATCCTATCAGCAGTATAACCTACAATCTGATTATCATCAATTTTGACTCCCAAAATTTCCAGACATGAGAAACTTGTATGTTAAAATAAAGTGGCACCTTGCTTTGCATATGGTGACTTCTTGGTCCAGCCACGTTAGAGGGGTTCCAGCTTTAGTTCCATCAAGTTATCCAATATGGCTACATACAGATTAATTCTTTCATGTTACTTAAGCTTAAGACTCTGAGCTAAAAAATGAGAGGTCTCAGAGAAGACGGCGCACAGTTACTGCACAAGTTTTCCAATTTAAAGTTGTGCCGTGTGCTGTGATAGTGGGCGTCTTGAAATTGATGTATGAGGCATTCATTATAAATGGTGGTGGGTTGACAGGAGAGCAAGCTAGCAGATATGGCAGAAACTGATTAAACACGCAAGAAATACTTTTCACATAAACACTATGACCCAAACTTATCATTTGATTTTTTTTTATGTCAATTTCTTGTTATGTCTTGTTGTGATACTAATTGACGTTCTGGGTGCCAAATTAATCAAAACGGCGCACACAATTTGTGAATTTGGTGCAAAGTCAAAAATGTGCTCTCTTTCTTTCTTTCTTAAACAGTTTTCCACATCCTTTGGCACCAAAAGTTGCACGTTGGCTCACAAAAAGTTGCAAAATAATGTGCCAAAAGTCTAGTGTTCTCCCAAATACACCAGAGGGTAGCTGGAGTGAAGTTGGCCAAATTTAGGAACTTTTTAAAAGATCACAATTGATAAATCAAGCCAAAATATTGAGAATTGCAAGACTTCACCCATAAAACGGAAAACAAAACAGAAAAAGGCACATAATGAATGGGTGCCATAGGTGATAAAGACAGGGTATAAAAACAAAAATGGCACATTATGAATGGGTGCCATAGGTGATAAAGACAGGGTATAAAAACAAAAAAGGCACATTATGAATGGGTGCCATAGGTGATAAAAACAGGGTATATTCTATATTTCTAAAAGTTTGCAAAAAGTGAAAATTACAGCGGTGCAAATGCCAAACTAAACTGTGCAGATAGGCAGTGCACGTAGATAGGTGGAGTACATAGAGGTTGTGCTGCAGTTCCTGCCAAAACAGTGGCAAAAACGGGTTTAACAGCAGGAGGTGTCTATTAAAGCTGCAATACTGTCACTAATCATGGATGTGTTTTTGAAGGAACAGTTCACATACCCCAATGGCAGGAATTACGGCACTACCACTACATGTGAGTATACCATCATTGGGCTCATTTATCGTTTTTTCCGTTCATATGGTATTGATTTTCTATTCTTAGAACAATTCATCAATATCAGATTGGTGGGAGCTTGATGTCCGACATACCCATCATTTTAATATTGATGAGTAATGACCTATTTTAAGGTCAAGGTGGCCATACCTTCCACCTTTAACATATAGTTCTCTACTAACTAATGCCACCATAACTTGACAAGGCAAACTGTGCAATTTTAGACAAGTTGCGCGGCAAGTTAAGGGTAAGAGTTGGCGCCTTGCCGTCACAATCCATGTTTGTTCTTGGCATTACTTTATACTTTACAAAACCCAGCTAAGCAGATAGTGATGCATGGAAGTTTGCAGGGGAATAACATATTGTGAACTGCCATGAGAATGAGATTAATAAGTCAAAGGTCTTCACAAGGGATAAATGCGTTAGGCACTCCACAACGCTGACTATTGATTTAACATTTGTCTTACGCTTTCACAGGCTGTTTATATTCTCCGGTTAGCAAACAGGTATGAGATGCCCTTACTGGTTGCATTCATCTCTGTACAAGATTTACTATTCTCAATGAAGGGGGAGAAACGATATCTGCAGGAAGGATTCCATATATTCAGAGTAGCATATTGGTATGGTAAATCGATCTGTTAGACAATTTGGTCAGTTTTGGCCATCATAAAAAAATATCCCAAATGTAATATATGGTAAAATCTATAGGTCTTCCCCCAAGGGTCTCATATAACGATGCTAACATATAAAAAAAAAGTTCAAGAGCAACGGACAGTTCTTTTCTTCCTGTAAAAATGATAGACAACATGATGGAACCCATTAAAAGCCAATGTGTCCATTGAGCACTGGTCATGTTGGCAGTGAGCTGAGTCCAGCAATACATGGGGGCTTCCATTCATAATGGAAACCAGAACACACATTGTGAACAGAGCCTTAGAGGGTAGCAAGTCATATGCCAAAGAAAAAGCTCAATCGTGCTATACAGTATGCCAAGCAAATGTAACTCTGTATGTCATCTACTGTTTAAAGGGGACGTAGCGATGACCCATTAGCAATATCAGTTTGGTGGAGGTCGGACTCCCAGAATCCCAACTGATCAGCAGTTACCAGATGCCATGGCTGCAGAAAATAAATAACGTACAAAGAGATCACCACAGCTCTGTACATTGTGTAAGGCCCTGTGACGTCCGTCTGGTGCGAGTATGGACTGCAATAAGACAGCACCCCGAGCAACCCCGAGACCTTTTAACCCTATACAGGAATCTGGAATTACAGCAGAGCCCAGAAGGTAGGTGTCTGTATAAGAGCAGCGGACCAGAGCAGGACGGTCACCAGAAGGGGGTTAAAAAATGGGACCGAAAGCGTAGTCAGGAGTCCAAGTCTAAACCAGTCGGGCAGCAGAGATACAAAAACAGCATACAGTAGCAGAGTCAAAATCTAGGCCAAGGTCAGAGTCAAACTGGGAGGGCGGCAGAGGTACAAAATCGTCAGGCAGGAGCAGAGCCAGAAATCCAGGCCATGGTCAGAGTCAAAAACCGGGAGGGCAGCAGAGGTACAAAATCGTCAGGCAGGAGCAGAGTCAGAAATCCAGGCTAAGGTCAGAGTCAAAGATAGCAAATACAACACTAGCACACTGGGGAAACCAAAACTATATCCGGTGGCCTGCAGGACAGACTCCAAGGTATTTGAAGGATAAGGCGATCCCCCACAGGCTCCCAGTCTGATGACCTCATCTGGACCGCCCCCAGAACCAGGCCAGATGCACCAACCCCTTCACCTCTGACAGAAGAGCGCAGCCTGCGCCCACCAGATGCCTGCACCGGAGTCAGGCGCCTCCCAGTGGCCGAGGCAGGAACAGCAGCCCCCGAGTCTGACGGCAATGTGACAGTCCGGCGCCTCCCAGTGGCCGTGGCAGGAATGGCAGCCCCCGAGTCCGATGGCGACATTACAGTCTGGCGCCCCCCAGTGCCGAGGCCTGAACACCAGGTCCCGACGGCGACGTGACAGTCCCATTCCTGGGCACTACAGCTCAGCTCCCATTCAGTTTAATGAAAGATGAGCCACAATACTAGAGAATAGTAATTACGCAGTATAGCGAAGCCAGATAGGACTGGGTTGAATACTAGAACTGCAGGTTTTGAGTCTATGCACCTGACTAGCTTTGACTAAGAACCAGGGCCTGTGGTGACTAAGTGTCAGTCTGTTGGATGTTGAGCAGAATCGAGTGGCTGAAACTGATGAGTGACCAGCCAAAATGTGAGTTGTAGCTGAGGGAGAGATATGCCGGGGGCTTTCTCTGAATGGAATCTGCATGGGTCAGATGGGAAAGCTGAGTGGTCTTCTTGTGGAAGCTGCAGGCTATTCGGTGAGATCTGTGCATGGAGCTGAATGCATATTTGATGCTGGACACTGCTGGAGCTCATGGTGACGGGGATACCGAGACTGGTAGAACAGTACCTCTTATATGAGTAAAGTTTGCTCTGGGAGTAAGGACCGTAATCTGTTCGATCTGACATATTTGTGCCCTGCTAAATTAACTGTTTAGTTGCTGTTATACCTTTTATGCCCAGAAGAGGCTGTTTTGGTTTTTGAATCCCTTGGATTTTTATGAAGCAATAAAACTGCACTTTTGGACAAAATCCCACTGCCTGTGTGAACGCTACCTATTGTCTACCTGAGAGCATGAATCCCTATAGGAACTATGGTGTACTTAAATCCTTTGCAGGACTTGCTAACAATTTGGGGTGCTCGGTATCAGACAACCAGAAAGGAGGGCCTTAATAACTTTTTTGAAAGAAATATTGCAGATTATGGGTACTAGATTCTGTGGTAGGATGCTGTTCCAGGGAACTAGTCTGATTGCTGTTGGGGCAATTATCATCTGCCTCATGGAATTTAGGGACTGAACTTGATGGACTTTTATCTACCTTCAAAACTATTACACTAATCTGGTTTTGATGATGATGAACTAGCGTAAGGATAGGACATCGATATCCTAGCCTGGAATAACCCAGTTAAACCTAAATAGGGTAGGCTATCGAACATGGAATCCCTTGCCTAATAATCTCCTATAGAAACATCATGGAGGATGTGCAATGAATTCCAATCATGTCCGCATCTGAAATGAGCCATCATTTCACCTTTAGGGAGATGTTTCACTGCAGACACATTTTTTTCTTGAGCTATTTTCTCCTGGTTGTGGCGGCATCAAATGTAATGAACATTTCCTCGCGTCTGATGTTAGTTTGATAGTTGGAATAGATTTCATCAAAATTATAAAGTGAGAATTGATAGAGATTCCAAGCAGAACATCACATTCTGTCTGAAATATGATTCGGTGAGGGAGATAAAGATGGGGGACTGTTTACTGAAGAAAATGGCTGCCATCCGTATCAGACAACCCTTGCCCTCTGTCGTGACCCGTGAGCCGATATTGCTGTCTGGAAGCCATAAGTGCTTACATTCCAATTCCCGCGTGGCTGTATTCATCACTGAATTATTGTCATCACGGTACATGTAGGCCTTACGTAGGCCGAAGATAATGGCGTTACTCAGGCAGATGACCAGCAAGCTCCTTTATCAAACTTGTCCGGGCACAAGATGATCGGCGCGCATTATCGGATATTGCTAAGCAAAGTGCAATCTCAGCAGGTGCGGCGTGACACGACCACTGATCTTCTCTACAGCCCACACAAAGCAGATGCTGCAGAGGGCAAAGAATATTGACATGTTGATGCTTGGAGACTCGGGAAGATCATATCTCTCGTCAAGGTCCCATGCCCCGCGGTTTGAAGGCATGTTATTGTGTTCTGGGAGGAAATAATTATCTGTAGAGGCACCGAAGAAGACTACATAAGGTCTTTGATGGAAAGGATGGCCCATTTACCACAGATACAAGGTTTCTAGGAACCCCTTATCTCACCCTGATTATCCCAACTGCGCTCCCACTAGACACGCATCCCTCCATCACATTATTCAGCATTTATAAAGTCCCGAGGTGCGAGGCTCACACTTATTATAAGTAGATTATTGACTTTTATGTCTTCTGTACTGATCTATTTATTCTTAACTGTTTGCGGAATAGACACATTATGATTATTAAGGCAAAATGTAGGGAAAGAAAATCCTCATTGCGCAGTAATGATAACATTGCATTTAATTATGGCGGTATTTTAGCATTAGTATTTTAGCTGCCAAACCCAGACAGATTGTGGTTTTACTAAACTGAACTTAGACAGCAAAGCTTTCTGAAGGCGTGTGTTTCAAACATGGTTGGGACCTCAGAGAGCAGTGATATTATGAGTGTTAAAGGGAATCTGTCAGCAAGTTTTTACTATGTAAAGTTTTTACTATGTACCTCATGCCTCTTAGTCAACTGATCTGTGTAACTCCACCCCCAGCACTGATTAGCAGTTTTACTTCATTGTACAGTGTACACAGAAATCTGCCAATCAGTGGGGTGGGCGGGGTTATACAGATCTCAGCATTCTGAGCTCTGCTAGATCTGCAGCAGAGAGAGCAGTGACTGTATAGAATTAACAGAATACAGACGCATTCCTGTAATCAGGGTCTCTCGGTCCCTACATCATACTGATATCCAATTACATTATGTATATGTGCATAATGTACAGTAAGAAGGCCCTACACTGTAATACAGAAAGGGCCTAGGACTGTGTGGGAGTTGGTGGGTCACTTAGGGGTTAATAAAATGTGTGGGAAAATAATGGGGCTGCCGTATGCCACTAAGCGTGTGGTGTATGGGAGTGATAAGAGGGAAAAGTGAGCCAACGACCATTCGGATAGTGACCCGAGGAAGAGCCCACTTACCCTCCCCTATTTTGTGTTATAAAAATTTACAAAAAGAAATAAAAAAAGCAAAATAATAATTTTATACCAATAATGTTGTCTTTTTTGTTTTAAGTAATTTTTTTAGCTTATTTTTTTAATTTTTCTAGTCCATGCCCGATAAGTTTTATTTGCAAGGTTGGCCTTTGGAATTTCGTTTGGTCCAAAGTAGTGGTGTAAAGCATAAAAAGTGGGCATGGACGGACGGTGAATGAGATTCTTGGCTATATATATATATTGTGTTTTGGCTAACTAAAGCTGTGGCCAACCGACTAACCCAACATTTGGTTTCTATTATCGTTTATCCCAAGGTATAAAGTTGTGATGTTTTTGTTTTGAAGCCCAGTGTATGACATGTTATGTTTTACATTCCTTGCAGTCTTTTTATACACTGTGCAGTCCTGAAGCAGTTAATCATAAGACGACTTTACTTTATCATATGACTGGCTCCTAACAGTTCGGTAGTGATGAGCGAGTATGCTCGCTCCTCGGGTTTTCCCGAGCATGCTTGGTTGTCTTCAGAGTATTTTGACGTGCTCGGAGGTTTAGATTTCGTTGTCTCATCTGCATGACTTGTGACTGCTAGACAGCTTGGAATGTCTGTTTGTTAGGGAATCTCCACATGTATTCAGCCTGTCTAGCAGCCGCAAATCATGCAGCTGAGGTGATGAAAACTAAATCTCCGAGCACGCCAAATACTCGGCGGTCACCCGAGCATACACGGGGAAATCCGAGCAACGAGTATACTCGCTCATCACTACCATTCAGCACGAGCGGCATTAATGTAGCAAGAAATCACGGGCAGGCCGGAAAATCAACCTGCAATTTGATGTATTGATGGCCCGTAATTATACAGATAGATTTGTGTATGCTGCGATACAGTTAGAACGAAAAACGTGAGAGTAATATTATGTAAGGCGCAGTGATGTCACGTACGGCTCTCGCTAGGAGAAATATGGCAAAATTGTTGTGGAGGACTCTTCAAAACTCATTAGAGAGCAAAATATCTGAGCAGCGGTTTTCTTTGATAGCTGAAATCCTGCATATTTAAGGCCTCGCTAATTAAACAGCTCTTGTTAATCAGGTCACTTATTAGGTACGTCATTCATCCGCCGCTGCCGCCGATGTGGGCTCCTCTGTTCCAGTCGCCGTGCTTTGGAGTTGTGTTTGTAAGGCTGTGCCCAGCTGAGCTTCATTACTGTTTGCGCAAACTTAGAACAAGAGTCTTTCTTCTCCATGGTCGACCGGCTGGCAGCTGTGTGCAGAGTTGCGTTGGCTATAACCTTAGCGCGCGCCGCGGATACCCTGATGTGTGATATAAGTAATATGTGCCGGTCTCTAGCTGTGCCAATTTCCTTTACATGAACGTTACCAACTTAACCTCAAGTCAGAATGAGGCTCTTAAATGAAATTATAGGCTGTGATCTTTCAGGCATCAAGCAGTTTGTTCTGTTCAGATTGTGAAGGTCAGAAGAGTCACGGGGATGGTGACATCCTCCATGTCCACTCTCTGCTAGAAAGGAATTTTTATTTTAAAGGCGCTCAAGGAAGAGCGTAGTAAACATGCCGTCACCACACTGGAATTACATAATTATGGACCTTGGCTTTCTTTAAGCTCCATTAGCGCAAAGAATGACGCCATCTTAAACACTAATGGAAAAATGCTGGAGATAGTTCAGACGTACGCACTTAGGGGGGAATGTTTTACTTGTGTTTTTTTTTTTACATAAATTGGAACATACTGAAAAATATTACAACTCACATTTATTATTGTCACTGGATCAGAAAGTTGGCAAAACCTGCAACTAGTGATGAGCGAGTTTGCTCGATACTCGAGATTTCCGAGCTTCGGGTTTTCGCCGAGTATTTTGGTGTGCTCCGAGATTTAGTTTGTGTCACCCCAGCTGTATGATTTGCGGCTGCTAGACAGCCTGAATACATGTGGGAATTCCCTAACAAACAGGCATTCCACACATGTATTCAGGCTGTCCAGCAGCCACAAATCATACAGCTGAGACGAGGAAAACTAAATCTCCGAGCACGCCAAAATACTCGGTGAACACCCGAGCATGCTCGGAAATCTCGAGTATCGAGCAAACTCACTACCTGCAACTTCTTTTCTGTTCAAATTTTTTTAGGCAAACTTAATATTTATTTGTGTGAACAAGAAAAGATGTGCTGACCTTACGAGACAACTTTCCAAGGAGTCCAGAAAGTATGAAAAAACCACCAGATTTACCATACTATTGGTGTTCGTCAGATTTTAGGCACAAATTAATAGCCTAAAGTAAGCGAAGAGTTTCCGTCATTGTATGACTTCATGCAAGGTGCACCAAATCTAACATACAGGCTGCGCCAGTGTTACATTTGTGGGGTTCGACACTAGTCTATTTGATAGCATTAGTACATTTGGACAAATGGGCCCATGGTCTTTAAAAGTGATGAGAGAAGGTGTTCAGATAAGGTTTATCCCATCATGCTCAGGTGCTAACCGAGTGTCTTCGGCGTGCTCGAAAAATATGTTTGAGTCCCCGCGGCTGCAGTTCTTGAGATGATCGACAGACGCAACACATGCAGGGATTCACTAACAAATAAGAAATCCCTACATGTGTTGCGCGAGACAAGCAGCCGCGGGGACTCGAACATATTTTTCGAGCGCACCGAAGACACTCTGTAAGCACCCAAGCATGCTTTTATAACATCTAATCCCAGCATGTTCGCTCATCATTTTTTCCTTGCAAACCACCTATAAATGTATCCACCATCAACTTTATCCAAATTTCATTAAAAGGGAGCTGTCATCTAAGAGAACACTATTTAGCTGCAGATTTCGGGTTAGTCTAAAGGTAAATATCATTACAATGCTGCGCAGCTGCCGCACTGAGATTCTTGATTGACAGCTCGCTATGTGCAGATACGCTGCGGCATTGGATGGCAAAGAGCCGGTCAATAGCTGTGAGCACCACAAAATCAAGGCTTTCTTCAAAGATGTTTATCTTGTGCCACTTATTTCAAGATACAATATAAAATGAGAAATATAACACGATGTAGCAAAGTAGAAAAGATTTTTTGTGCTTTGCATTAAAAGGTAACTAAACTACATTTTATTTTTTATTTCGTCCAGCATGGAAAGTTGTGAAAGCATACAAATCATTAAAAAAAAAATGAATGTACGGTAAGTGACTTCCAAATTGTTCCATTTTTCTCAGTCTATTTGTCTGAGCGTTCTCATTTGGAGTACAGATGATGGCAGTGAAAAGTTCAGCTCAGCGTCTGAGTCTTCCTAAGGCCGGGATCACACATGCCGCACGCTCTGCTCCCGAGTGCCGGCAGCAGTGCCGGGTATTAAGATGCGAGACTCGTCCGAGTTTCTCGCATTTGTGATCTTGGCCTTAGGGAGACTCAGACGCTGAGCTGAACCTTTCACTGCCATTATCTGTACTCCACATGAGTACTTTCTGATAACAATGAAGCTAACGGCAGGCAAAAAGACTGGGGAAAAGCTGGGTTTGAAAGCTAATTAGATGCATATTTTCATTTTGCAAGAATGAATAAAGTGATTTGCAAAGTTTCAAAAAGTTTCCACGCTGAACAAAATTCTTTAAAAAAAAAAAAAAAGTTTAGTTAGTTTTTAAAGCAGCGCTCCAGCATTTTTTTTATTGCACCGTTGGAGTGGTGCTTTCAATGCAAGTCCCCTGTCCCCGTCTCATACTCACCTTGTGGCGTTTTCATCTGTTATCACCGCCTCTCTCGTCGGTCTCCGGCAAAAAGTAACCCGCCTGCAGCGCCAGTGTTTCATGGAGAGCGTCACTTTTCAATACAAGTCTATGAGAACTTTCGGCCAAACAGAATCTACTGTCACAAGATGGCGCCATGGGACCGGAGTGCTGCTAAAACGATGAAGATATTGGAGAGTGATATGAGAGAGAGATGACCAGGGGCGGGGGATTTACATTTAAAGCGCCACTCCAGCTCTGAAAAAAAAAACCCAGCTGGAATGGTGCTTTATTCATAGTGATGTCTTTTGTGACTTTTAGTTTAATGCTTCATCTATTTGGTGTTTACGGTCAGTTTTAGCTGTAGATAGACATCTATAGGGTATTCATACACTGTTTAGGTCTTCTGGGCCATACGGAGCTACCTGGACCCATTGATTTCACTTAATGTCAATATATTTGACCTTGAACAAATCAAATCCCTTCTAATAATCCACATATGATTAGATACACTTAGTATTAGGTGTAAAGAAGGGTCTACTCCTCGTCATATTGGCTCATAGGTTGGAAGAAAACACTACTGTGGACATTTCCCTTCAGGATAACTGGATCCAATCCCATGGGGGATACAATGTAATAGATCTTTAATACTTCATTATATTATCACATAAATCCAACCTGATAGCACCAGATGGGGGTTAAGCACCTTCAGACGTGTCATGGAGTTCCTCATACAATGAAGTGATATTGGGCCACCGGGGCCAAGGCCTATAACGGCCACATACAGTGATGGTAATAGATCGGAGCAATAAATATTTCCCATACGACCTCTGTGAGCTCCAAAAATAATATAATGGCACATTCATTATCCATGAAGTAGATTTTCCAATGTCAACCGCCTCTGACAATATGGGCGTCACTGAGTGGGGTCCGATGATCAGGCACTTACATTTGTTTGCAAGCTGGGATTGCTACCCATGGCTGCCATGCATTACATTAACGGCCACTCATTTCCCTAGCAGCAGGTTCAGCTTAGACATTTTTTTTCAATGTTGTCTCCAAGGAATAATTGTTTTGGTTGGGAAAATGTTTCGTGTTGTTCAGGGTTTCAACACCAGAAATACAGTACATTTTGGAACTTCTACCTCCTGTATTATCACTATGTGTTATTAGTATTATGTGCTAAAGGGGACATGTACTTAATCCCCTTTTCGATATTATGCTAAAGAGGGTCTCTAACATTCGCCTCTCATACCCTGTAGTATGTGATATCATAATAAATGTAGAATTTACCTTATCCTTGCCTCTTCCTCATGATATTATGCTAGATAGAACATCTACTTAAAGGGAATCTGTCAACAGGATTTTGATATGTATTCCGAGAGTAAAATAATGTAGGGTCAGAGACCGGGATTCCAGTGATGTATCACATGCTGGGGGATGTTTTAATTTTTTCTATAAAATCAGTGTTTTATTAGCAGCAAATTATCACTACAGGACTAGGTGTCTCGTGCCTCTTAGTCAGCTGCTCTGTTTAACCCCGCCCCCTGCACTGATTAGCCAATATACAGTGTACACAGAAAACTGCCAATCAGCGGTGAGGGCAGGATTAAACAGATCTGTTCAGAGAAAATTGTGATTGCATCAAAATGACAGCAAACAGACTAATAACTGGAATCAGGGTCTCAGGCCCTACATCATGTTGTTCTCAGATTACATAGCAAAGCCTGCTGACAGATTCCCTTTAATCACTCCACCTGTTGCAAAGTCGAACAACACAGGAGAGGGTGCCAGTGTAAGAGCTGTATATGGAGTTGGATAGCTCATCATAATGCACCCCTTTATATGCTTGTGACAGAGGGTGCTTGCTGCTTTGGGGGTGAGTATTGGACTCCTTAATTCTTGGATTCGGCACAGATTGCCCCAATGGTATGTGATTGCCCCTTGAATTTCATTCCATGTAATGTTATGCTACAGGGGGCATCTAGGTAATTACTCCCTCTCCCCCATTTACTAATGCTAAAGTTGAGGCTCCCTAATCCTTGGATTGCCTACGTCTTCATATAGCTGATATTATGCAAAAGGGGGTATTTACCTAATCTCTGCCCCCTCCACCTCCATATGATTTTTTTTATTTTTTTTATCACAATCTTACAGTTACTTTATACTTTTATTTACTATTGACATCATTTTGATCTATACTACAGTAACTTCTCTTTCCCGAATCTATGGTTTGACAATGACCAGAAAACTAAATCTGTCAGTAATTCTGCTCTTCTGTCCTGAAAATAATCCGCACCGTTCCCTGTCACCGGCAGATGCACATCTATCTGACACGCAACTCGCGAGCGGCTTTCATCTCCGTTCATAGAAAGGTCATACAAATCCGGAGCTTTATGCTTCAGAATACATTTTGATGGGAATTTTACACAGGATTCTCTACAACTTAATGAGCATTTTCCTCCATTAAACTAAAATGAAAAAATACCACCGTCCCCTAGTGTGAGATTTCGTAATTTGGCCGCTGCACAGTCATCGTGGTCATGTAAACCCTGATGGCAGCAGGTGTGGATATCGTTTCCTCCAAACGACATCTGAAATCGATCAAATAGTAATATACAAAAATGTTTTTCAACTATAAAATCTGGACTAAGATGCCTTTTGCAATAACTTCATATTTCCCTCCCAAAAAAAAAATTTAAATCCACCCTCATTGTGGAAAGAAAGTCATTTATTTTACATAACCTACCACACAATTGTTAATTAAGGCCGCTTTCACACTTCAGGCTTTCGGTATCTGGCATGGTGCGGCGAAAAACCGGACTACCGGATTCGGCCGCAACCGCAGACACCGGATCCTTCTTTCTGCCGGATATATTCCTGGCAGAGAAGGTTTCCGGGCATGCGCAGTGTGAAAAACCGGTCCGGCGTTGGGAAAAAACGTTGCATGCAACGTTTTTTCCCGACGCCGGACCGGCTATTTTCTCCGGATCCGGAAAAAAACGGACACGCCGCATTGCCATCCGGCGCAATGGGGCACCAATGAAACAGCACGGGGAAAAAGCCGGATCTGGTCGTAACAGGCGCCGGATCCGGCAGTCCGGTTATTCGCCGCACCATGCCGGATACCGAAAGCCTGAAGTGTGAAAGTGGCCTAAGTCACCACCTTATTTCCACCCCTGAAGGTGCCAATGCTTAGGCTGTTGGTGAAGCCTCATGGACCCATGCGCAGTACGGACTTCTAAGACTTTGTTACAGGAGTCTTGCAGACATTATGAGAGGGTTACAAATTATGTAGTCCCTTCCGTCAGCAACCATTCCCGAATATGGTGTACCATGATTAAGGTTTACATGAAGAAAACAATGTTTTTCTATGTCTCCACCACGCAAACAGCATTCTGTAATGTACAGTGCCACATAATGCCTGTGCAAATACCATCACACATGCCCGAATCATACCTACACACAGACTAAATTACAGATCTATACATAAAGATATGAGATCTACAGAATATCTTAAAGTATAGAAGTATAGGGGATAAATTTCCGATCGCTGGAGTGGTCCGGCCACCATGGCCTCTCTGATCTGAGAAGTGGGGCACTGAAGAGCCCAGGCTGAATGGAACAGAGGTCAAATGCACATCCCCTCCATTCATTCTTAGAGTATATGCACACGTTGTGGATCCGCTGCAGATCCGCAAGTGATTTACAGTACAATGTTATTGTATGGGGAAAAAAACCACTGTGCACCTGCTGCGGAAAAATCCGCGTGGAAACGCGTTTTTTTTGCTCCGCAGCATGTCAATTCTTTGTGCGGAGCGTCTGCAGCGTTTTTACACCCATTCCATTATAGGAATCCGCAGGTGTAAAATCGCATGCCAAATCCGCACAAAATCCGCAATAAATCCGCATAAAAAAAGCACGGATTTTGACCTGCGGATTCTGCCAAAATATGCAGATTCCACGCGGAAAATTCCGCAACGTGTGCACATATCCTTATAGTGCCAAAGATCAGCAGAAAGCAGCGCTCCACAATCTCCAGCGCTCCCATTAAGAATAAAAGGAGCAGTGGTGCACATGATTGTCCTCCACTCCATTCAGTCGGTGCTCTTCAGAGCCCCATTGCTCGGGATTGGCGGGGGCCACAGCAGTGAAACCTACAGTGATTGGAAAGTTATCTATCTCTTGTCCCGTGGATTGAAGATTACTTTTAAACTTAAGAACACCCCTCTAAGGGCAGCCCAGACTATAACTAAGATTAAAGAACCCACAGAAACCAACAAAAAGTAAGGCCCAGACTGTGACCCAAAGGAGCTAGAAGCTGGGCCCCCATGACTAGGAGGTGGGTTTTATTTAGAAATTCCATTTTATGGGGACATGACATGAGGGTTCCTAAGATGATATCTGTCATGAAGAAAGGGAGCATGGGAGGAGGACATAGATGCAGCTAAAACATGGCATAATCTGATTGATGATAGAGCTGAAGTATACAGGTCAACCAGGGACGTTTAGGGGCAGCCTGTAGGTGGAGTAGTGTCCCACCCTCCTTCCCTTCAATGTAAATTTTGATTATTGGTTTTGGCCTTGATGTGGGTAGAGTGTGGCTGCTTGGTTTGGCAGTTTGTCATGGCGGCTGGGGGATCAGGTCTTTGGAAAAGCCAATGGTGGTAAGTTGAAAGGGAGGAGGAACATGTTTGGGAGAGTCACCTCCCCTCCTTTTGGTAAATGGTAAAGAATACTCAGGGGTCCCTAGTGGGCCAATGTCTCATAGGGGCCATTGCATGAGACCTCAATCAGCAGGAGGTCCCCTGAATTGGCACATCGCGGATGAGGAAAGAGGAGTAGCTGATGGCGCCAGAGTTTTATTGGTTGGCTTCCAAAGACCCCTTTCCTTATATCAGGTCAAGTTGATTATAATATGTTAATAATATGTTAATAAGGATGAAGATGGTTAATGTTATAAAATAAAGAATGCTGTGGCCATTAACCCAAATTCACAGTTGTCTGTCGTTATTTGGAAAAGAAGGGGAGGAGGCAAGAGAACAAAGGTGGTACATAAAGGGAAGGTTGAGAGTGATTGAGGTGGTGCAGAATAGGTTGTTAGGTCAGCCTTTCTTCAGTCAAGAAAAATCTAAAACAACACTAACCACTGCGCTCTGCTGCGTACCGGCTGTACATGGAGGCACAGAAACTACAGAAGCAGCAGCCATCCAATAGTGAAACGAGCCTGTTATCTGAAGAATGATGGCACTGATAGGACAGATCATATCTAATCTCCTTTCCTTGTTTTTACTAGCGCATTCTTCTGTTAATAATTGTCATATTTTGCTCTTGACTTTTGTACTTGCATCTCACAGGATGAATAAACTATTGAAGTTTAGTGAAAAATCCTAATGCTGCGGATATTTTTACAAAGGAGGCAGAATACTTCTCGGGCAAATAAGGGATAAAGTTTAGGTTCTAATCTTACACCTATTCCTTCATTTTATCTTTATGGGTGGGGACAAGCTCTAAGGGTTTTCCAAATGCTCCCCTCCCTTCCCCCTTTGCCTCTTGGTAGAAGTTCAATTATATTTCTGTATAATTCTTATGGGAAAGTGCCATAGGCTTGTGAAAAGACACAACATGTTAATAATGCCCCGGGGCAACTAACCTGCTATGCCTACCCCTTGTGTAGGACCTATTCTCGACATGGTAATCCACGTTCTGCCATCTTCTAGAAACCAACATATCCAGTCTCTCCCAGCTTTCAATGCTGACTCTACATGCGGCAGTATGTACATTCTCAGAGTTAGGTCATTTCTGTCTTAAAAAAAGGAAAAACACTAGAAAAATATCAATAGAGGCCAAAATGACAAAAACCCCACTGAGAAGATGTCAGACAAAAACTGTCACCCGGAAATATCTATATGTGCGCAGTCTTGGTGTAAATACCTCAAAAATGTCACTTATATATTGTAGCCATTGCAGGTGCGGGGAAATGATAACTTCTAAACCATAAGTTAATGAAATGTATCTTGGGGTGAGTCCCAGTGCTACTGAATCCTCCCCCAGATGGTGACCATAATGCAGATATTTTGGAGATGCTGTTTGCCTGTCCTGATCCTATATGTACTCCGCTCCTGTGTGTCTCTCATACGCACCAAGAAGCATTCAGAATAAGTGGGTCAGAGAGAATAACATCTCATTCCTACATCAACTCCTACGGGGCCATCACAGAAAACCCATGGGGAAGCCGTTTTAACAATTCAGCACTAGGAATTCAATCTAATTTCCAGCCTCCACACTGGATATATTCTCTGCTGCATCCTATTTCCTGCTATTTTACGGCTGAACCCTGGGAGACCGGAGATACAGATTCACTGGGAAAATTATAGGCAGAGCCAAGGTTGTCTTCATTCATTTGATAATCTCAGGGGAAAATCTTAAGTCATATTTAGAATAGGAGAAAAATGAATCCACCGTGTCCTCACCTTGTGTAATTGCGTCGGTTCCTGCGTCTGTGTCACCTTTCCGGACTTATTCTTTCCACTGGTGAAATTCCAAAGTCCCAGTGGGAATTCTTCAAGCAGTCTGAGAGATGGTGGGGAGCCCAAAGAAAATGAGTCGTTTGCTCCACTTGGAGGGTTCGCTCTATTCTCATAGGGAACCGTTAATCCTGCGAAATTTTTCTGCTTAGTTAACCCTCTCCGTGCCAGTGTTTCTAATGGCGGCTCCGGTCTGATTGATTTTTATCGCATCGTTATGCCAAAAGTTAGAAAATATATGCGGCACGCAGAAATTTAATGACTTATTATTACACTAGAAAAACATAATTAACCCAGAAGAATAGGTAGCGGAAAAGGCGGAGATCGATTTACATTTATTTTTTTTTTATGGGTGATTCCTCTATTCTTAGGGTAAGTGCACACTTTGCGGATTGTGCTGCCGATTTTTCCGCGTGGATTTTTCAAAATCCACAGGTAAATCCGTAGATCAAATTACCTGCGTTTTGCCTGCGGATTAGCCTGTGGTTTTCCCCTGCGGGTTGACACCTGGTCATGGAGCAGGTGTCAAACCGCAGCGGATTCTGCACAAAGAATTGACATGCTGCGGATTTAAAAATGCAGCTAGTCCGCACGGAAAAATTTGCAGCATGTGTGTAAGGGGGTGAAGCACCGAAGGAGCCGAGGGGGAGTTGCCTTCTTAGCTCCGTGTCCAGAACCATCGAGCAGGGCGTTAGGCTCCCCGGGGGATGCTTTAGGGGACTGGACTGAAACCAGGAACAGGAAGAGGTCAGGACTGGGAGCGGGAGAACTGCATGGGTTTTCAGCAGAGCAGCGCAGAGAGGAGAAGCGGGAGGACACTGATGCAGGAGGGGAGAGGAGACGGGTGCAGCGGCTGGAGACTGAGAGACCGCGGATACTGATGCAGGAGGGGAGAGGAGACGGGAGCAGCGGCTGGAGACTGAGAGACCGCGGACACAGGCGGAGGGCAGTGAGTACGTGAAGCCTGTTACCGCACTGGCAGAAAGGCTGTTGACTCCCCTCCTTGAGGAGACCTTGCCCCACAGACAGACCGTGTACCTCGTCAAGACACTTCCTTGCAGAGAGACCGGAATATATGCTGAGACGCTCCCCTGTGACCAAGGGGCGTTCAGTAATAAGACCACTGACCTGCAAAGAGAGACTGTGTGAGGCAGAGCCCCTGACCCCGGGGGGAGAATACTGCTGTCGTAGCAGAGGCAGGGACCTTGAGCACAGGGGTATAGCACCATCCTCATACCCCTTGGGCTCCCGCGTAAACCCCCCATACTACAGCTGGACTATATCAAGGACAGAGGACATCAAGCACCGCTGGTGCCTCGGTGCCAACGTGGGACAAGAGTGATCCCTCCAATCAAGATCCCCGAGAACTGATAAGTTTTGCCTCATAAGAGAATAACTTTTCTACTGTTTGTACCCCGTATATTTCTCCTGCTGTCGACATAACCCGTTCACATTATTTTCTCTGTTGTACTGTATATTGTACCAGTATTATCCCCTGTAAATAAACCTCCCCTTTTACTGTTGGTCTGCCTGTTCCGTGGTGACATATATATCTCCTACACGTTATTACATGCACACTGCGTTTTTCAATTTCCATTGACTATAAAGGTACTGTATAACACAGCAGAAACTGCTGCGGATCCGCAGGGCCAAATCCGCTGCGGATTCGCAGCAGAATCCGCAACATGTGCACACACCCTAAAGGGGATTCTCCACTTTTACATGATCAGATGATATCTGGGGAGAAAAGAATCCGGCACACAGGTTTTCCAATGGCCGATCCTTCCCTGGGCTGAGCTGGGCGTTCCTGTGTATGGCGGCTGAAGAATTGGATGACTACCCGCTATCTAATGTATGGGGGCTTAGCTTTGATTAATGTACGCACTAAAGCCCCCCACACAGTCTATACCTGCGATACCTGCGCTGGTTTCTGCTATACTGCTCTAGGCCTTCTATTGATTATGAGGCCCGTGGTCATCTCATGACAACTAGTTAGAAAAAAATGACAGCCTGTTGCAATAAGTAGTAATTCTGAAGAGATCCCCTCCTCTAAAAGCAGGACCTGTAGGGAAGAAAATGGAGCCATGCTAGGTGTCATATGGAGACACTCGCTGTGCTGGTACAGGCCCAGAGGATTTAGTGCCACGGTATGGGGTCCAGGATACCAGAGCGCTTAAATGGGTTATCGAACCCAATCCCAAAAATACAAAACCAATTAAAATGTCCTGAAATAGCCAATCCCTGGCCCTGTGCTTCTAATAAGTCATAGGTCCCTAGTCAGATTTAATGTTCTGCTCAATCAATGACATTTTGACCCAGATGAGATCGATGCAACCAACCACTACCTGTGGAAGTCAGGACGTCACTGACGAGTAGTGTCAGTGGTTACACAATCCATCTATCTATCTATTATCTATCTATTGTATCTATCTATCCCATATATGCTGTATCTATCAATCTATCTATCTATCTATCTATCTATCTATCTATCTATCTATCTATCTATCTATCATCTATTCTCTAAATCTATATCTATCAATCAATCTATCTATCTATGAATCTGTCTGTCTATCTCATATTTATCTATCTATTATTTATCTTTCTATCTATTACGTATCTAATATCTATATATTATCCATTTATTATCTATTTTATATCTATCTATATATCACATATCTATCTGTCTATCTGTCTATCTATCTATCTATCTATCTATCTATCTATCTATCTATCTATCTACCCATGCATCTATCTATCTATCTATCTATCTATCTATCTATCTATCTATCTATCTATCTATCTATCTATCTATCTACCCATGCATCTATCTATCTATCTATCTATCTATCTATCTATCTATCTATCTATCTATCTATCTATCTATCTATCTATCTATCTATCTATCTAGACCTACATACATCTACAGATTCTTTGCATTTATTAGCTTTAAATCCTCCTAATGACAAAGCAGTGACCTCACATTCAGAACTACCCATCTCCACCATGTCTTCAATTATTCTGACATATTATCTATCTTTTGCGGTAAGGTACGTCCGCCTTGTAATGGTACGTTATGGCAGTGCTGGGTATCTACCGCTATGGATGTATCAACAGGCCTGATTTAGTGCTTGTAATGCAGCAAGTGGGAAGGGTTAAAGAAAGAGTGATTGTCTGCAGGAGATTGGACGTGTCAGGGGACAGGCGTCTGGTGCAGCATTAAGTGAGAGACAGCTCTGAATGTAAAGGGACATAATCTTATATATAAGGTCAGGGCTCTCCCTGTGAGATGGGATATTATTATTGCCGAATACATTTGTTATGGATTTGGGTCACTATCAATACTTAAAGGCCATTTAAGTGAATGGTATTACAGACTGATAATGGCCGCGGCACTTTAGTGAATAAACTGCAATGCTGTTATGTATTCCAGCCATGTAATGGGATTTCTGCTTCATTATCTGCCATTACCCAGTTTCGTGTTAACCCCTTATGTACTGTGCTAGTGTAACTGTTACTGGCGTCTCCCTGTGGATGCAGAGCGTTAATGCCGTCATCCCCGGCTGCTCTTACACGTCGTTTGGTGCTGTAATATGTTTTCATTTGGAAATGCATCGTTACCATTCAAGAAGAATGGAAGTCACTGGCAGTGGCCATTTCTTTCCATGGCAACTAGCGCAGAATGCCCACCCTTCTGAAAGTGACCTGGTGACATTTGGAGGCTACGAAAGGATGCGACATTCTCCTAAGCCCTATCACCAGACCTCACGATGGCCAGCAAATCAAGGAATTGGCACTTGGACCAAACCACCTGCTGGGCTTTTCTGCGATCCGCAGCATTTTCCCATTGAGAGCACAAAGCCGAGTCTTTAACCCTTGGGCACACGCTGTAATTTGACCTAAGGCTAATGTATAGAGACATGAGGAATACTTTTTATGTATTTCCTATCATGGATCATTTCATATACTGAATACATGCCTGGTAAGTCAATATAAAGTCCTATGCTTGGGAAATATCCTCAGTTTTCAGACCATACCATTACATTTACCTTTGGATCTATCAGTACTAGTAGCCCTTAAATCTTAGACTGGTGTCACATTGACTATAATGAACACCACATTTTATAGCCAGGCTCATATTAAACCTTGTCTAGTATCTCATAATAGCCAACAGGTAGGACATTTTTTCTGATATCTTACAGAGATAGATGTAATTTTGTGACGACCAAATGACTCTTTATCTCCTCATTTATGTTCTTCACTAGATGGAGGGCCGATGCTATCACATCGGGAGGGCGGTAATGTCACAATGGGGGCAGGCTTTGCAGAGTTGAGAATCTCTCCCCCCCCCATGTACTCACCCACCTATCCACTCTCTCTTTCCCCATGTGCTGACTTCTCCCGTCTGTGCTCTCTTCTTTGACCTGTCTACCCCTTGTGCTATCCCCCTTGTCTGATGTCTCTCTCCTTCCTGTGCTGTGTTCTCCCCTCAAGTGCTGTCCCATTTGAGCTGTCTCCCCCCTGTGCTCTTTCTCACCCCTGTGCGCTTTCTCTCTCCCCCATCTGCTGTCGTCTCCTCTCATGTCATCTCTTCTTTGACCTGTGTACCCCATTTCCTATCCTCCTTGTCTGCTCTCTCTCTCCACCACTATGCTGTCTTCTTCCCTCATGTGTTCTAAGCAAAAGACAATACTGACATTACAGCAGGTGATCGCTGCGAATACATTTTGTGAGGTAAAATATTGTTTAAAAACAGTCAGTGAAATATTTTACCTCACAAAATGAATTCTCTGTGATCCCCTGTTGTAATGGCAGTATTGTCTTTTGCTTCCTCCCCTGCCCAGGAGATGTGGTATGCTCCGAACATGGTCAGACACAGAAAATTTTTAAAATTAACTTTCGTTCGTGGGAAAACCCCTTTAATGTGACTGGCTTCCTCTGCCTGTAGACACGTCGCGCATCTGCTGCCAGGATCAGCCAAAAGATTTATTGCACCTGCATGGAATTCATGCAGGCGCAGTAAATCAGACCGCCGCCATCACTTGGGTGTCCCAATATGGTGGTCAGTGAACTTCCGCCGCTTGGGATTCTATTAGATATTATTGGGTTCAGTGAAGAATCTGGAGAACCTGACAAATGGCTAGCGCCTCTGTATGCTATGCCAGAAATCTCACTCCTGTCCGGTACTAGAGTGAGATTCCTTGAGTAGGGAATGTCACAGCTCATCAGAAATTGGATCAGCTGTGGCTTCCCACTCCCCATGGCACCTAGCTCCATCCATTTTGTCACAGCTGGGAAAAACTGGTGCAAAAATGAAAAAAGTTAAAAAAAATCTGTGCCCAAATTTTGTGTGTTTTTAAAGCTTTTAAGCAAAAATTCTACTGTCAAAGCATTAATGCATCAGACCCATAGTATTTAACCTGGCATAAATGGAGCTGGTCTCCTAAATCTGACATTCTTTTTATTTTGTTCCTCCACCTCTCCATTCCTGAGATATGACCCCCCTCTTATTGGTATAAAAAAAAACTAGTCTTTTAGCAAAGTGGGCATCTTCCACGACGGTTGTCTCTAACATTATTTTTTATTACCACGCTTAGTTGGCAAAAAAAAGTAACTATATTTATATATATATATGTATATATATATATATATATAGGCAAAAGGGAGCTATGTGTCAGGAACGTAGAGGCACAGGTACAAAAAAAATAAAGAATGCTACATCCAGGAGGATAGCGACATATATACTAGGTGAAAGAATTACATCTGTATAGCTCATCACAGCTACAGTAGAAGGAAGTGGTAAAATATACAACTCATTAATATTTGGAACGGGAATGCAGCCGAGGAGAATAAAGTTCATCCCCCCCCCAACGTTCGTTTAATTGCGGGCACTGGGCAGCATAATAATGCTATCAACCTCCAGATTAACCCTGTATCTGCATTTTTTTCTGGTGACTGATTCCCTTTAGCTGTTTTAAGTTTGTATTTCCTAAATTAAAATTCTAATTTTACGCTCAGTGTACTTGCCAGTGTACATCAAAAGTTGTATGGACTTCCTCAGTGTCAACTCTATATTGCTCTTTATGGAACCTTATATGTGGTTATTACATATGTGGCCCCTCACAAGGTCACCGTATTTACAACAAGGGATTGACCATACGTGTATCGTACTGTTTATTATCTGTTGGAGTATTTTAATGACCACATTTCTGCTGCAAGCCTAGGGTGTAGGACGGAATGCTCTGGGGTTAGTCTTGTTAGCCAGACTCCCATCTACTAAACATTTATGACATAACCTGTATGTATTGCATGTATATTGAGGGAAACCACTAAATAGTGTTCATGATACCTATAAATAAGAAAAATAAGTTGTTAGGGACTGTAGGCGCTAGCGATGATATATATATATAAATATATATATATATATATATATATAAACTGTATAAAACCTCACAGCTCACAGTGCATTTCAGACCAAGTAAGAATCATTAGGTCAAAGGAACTGGCCAAGGAGCTCAGATACAGAATGGTGGCAAGGCACAGATCTGGCCAAGGTTACAAAATAATTTCTACAGTACTCAAGGTTCCTAAGAGCACAGTGGTCTCCATAATTCTTAAATGGAAGAAGTTTGGGACCACCAGAAGTCTTCTTAGACCTGGCCGTCCAGCCAAACTGAGCAATTGTGGGAGAAGAGCATTGGAGAGCGCGGTAAAGAGGAACCCCAAGATCACCATGGCTGAGCTCCACAGATGCAGTAGGGAGATAGGAGAAAGTTCCACAAAGTCAACTATCACTGCAGTCCTCCACTAGTCGGGCCTTTATGGCAGAGTGGCCCGACGGAAGCCTCTCCTCCCACATAGAGTTTGCTAAAAAACATATGAAAGACTCCCAGACTATAAGAAATAAGATGTTCTGCTCTGATGAGACAAAGATAGAACTTTCTGGTAAAATTCTAAGCGGTATGGGTGGAGAAAACCAGGCACTGCTCATCATCTGCCCAATACAATCCCAACAGTGAAACATTTTGGTGGCAGCATCATGCTATGGGGGTGTTTTTCAGCTGCAGGGACAGGACGACTGGTTGCAATTGAAGGAAACATGAATGCGGCCAAGTGCAGAGATATCCTGGATGAAAACCTCTTCCAGAGTGCTCTGGACCTCAGACTTGGCCGAAGGTTCACCTTCCAACAAGACAATGACCCTAAGCACACAGCTAAAATAACAAAGGAGTGACTTCAGAACAACTCTGTGACCATTCTTGACTGGCCCATCCAGAGCCCTGACCTAAACCCAATTGAGCATCTCTGGAGAGACCTGAAAATGGCTGTCCACTAACGTTCACCATCCAACCTGACGGAACTGGAGAGGATCTGCAAGGAAGAATGGCAGAGGATCCCCAAATCCAGGTATGAAAAACATGTGGAATCATTCCCAAGAAGACTCATGGCTGTGCTTCTACTCAGTACTGAGCAAAGGGTCTGAATACTTATGACCATGTGATATTTCAGCTTTTCCTTTTTAACAAATTTTCAAAAATTCATTCCCCATTATTAAAGAGTTCTTAAAGTGAAGCTTTACTTCAGACAAGTAGAAGTACTGTAGGCTATTATGGTGGAGTGAAACTTTTCCAGGGATACCTTCTTTATCGCTATGTGATGCACTCTTGCTTTGAAAGTATACTTTATCCATATGCAAATTAGCTTTGAAAGTGCACTTTTGGGTGAATTACTGTGCTTGCAGCCCAGGGCTCCTCTGTGCTTCTCCTCCCCCATCACTGTCCCTACTTCTTGATGAACAGTGCAGAGCAGAGGTAATATAATGCAGCAAAGCCTCTGTCTACACTGTCACTCATGAACAGAGGCGGTATTGGCAGGGAAAAGCGACGAGGAGTCAAGGATCATAAGTGCCCAAGAGTGAACTTGCAGCTCTAAATTGAAAATAAATGAAAAAAGAATTTGAAATCAAGGAAATGTCAAATAGCAACAAATAAACTATACTTGGAAAGGTATTACTCAGCTCTAGCCTGTAGTACATCTACTTGCCAATGGAAAATCTTACTGAGCGATTCCTTGTAATGTTTTTCTTCTTAAGACCACATTGTGCTGTTCCTCCTGGGTGTTACCAATTAGGGGTGTGTCCCTATTCAGTCTGTACCTGACCAATCAGCGTTCACAATGTAAGAACACACTCCTTTCACAGTGAAAATGTTTTCATACAGCTGCAAATTAATTTAAAAAAAAAGGAAGAAAAACATAGGAACCATACAATGCTGAGTTATTACTGTCTTCCATCCTGGAAAGTGTTGGGGTCATCTAAACTAACACTGAATTGGTGATGGGTGGCAATAGGAACCCATAAACAGTCTGCATGTTTCTTATATGTTGAAAGAAACGGTATCTATCTCCTTTTGTGCCAGATACGGCATCAGTAATGCTCTCCTTATTCTACACAATGAGAGGTAATGCTACTTTATTTTCGCACCGAGACATACAATTTACATACAAATGTGAAACAGCTGCTTTTGCAAAAACCCTACAGTTTCACTAGATAAACCAGAGAGTGGCAATATCGTCTTAATTTAGAAGTAACTTATTTTTATATCATTGGGATTCGGATCTCTTGGCCAATTCCTACCAGAAGGCTGATCCAATATTAATATTCTTTCCCCCCCGAAAATGCTGGTATGGGGTCTTCCTCTTTCAGGATCTGTCTAATAATAGCGGTGTCGTCATCTGCACCTGGTGTTTGAACTGGTTTCTGAGCGGAAGCGTTCAATGCTCTTACGTGTAGCTTGGCTCTTACTGAACATTCGCACAGTATTGAAAAAGAAAAAAAAATTGTTACAGTAGTAAAATACCAAGGACAGAAAATCACTTCTGTATTTGATGCCAAACCTAAATAGTTTCCAGGGAAACTCTGCGGCGGAGCCAGGCCACTCTCCGCGCATCGCGAGTGATACAGGTTTAGTGTCCATCAAGGCAGGTGTATTGAATGGGACTATAATAGCCCTTCTTTGCATCTGAATGCCCATTATTAATTTATGCTAATTAATTAAGGCGACATTACTAGATATGTGTCTGGCATACAGATATAAGAAGACATTTTGCTTGTTGATAAGCACTCAGGCATCTACTATAATTCTCATAGGTGCCATCTAGCTCTCAACAGACCCCAAAAAATGCTTAGAGTGCTACTCTTGTCTTACATCTGGAAGTGCAGGTTCTTACCATGTGGTTGAATGTCAGTGCATCGCAATACCAGACATGGCTTTGGACTAGAGTGGTGCTAATTCAGGGGAAAAGTGTGTCAGACGACCCCTTTCAGCCTACATTTTATTCTTCCCTCTCTACCATTTTCGTGCCAGCCTATCGGGAGAATTTGAAGTGAGCTGGAGTCCTCCTTGTAGAACTACTTAACTTGGGCCCTTGTGTTGTATTAGCACAGAAGGAGTCCAAATATGGCAGCCAAATTATTCAATAGTCCCCTATTTTGCCCCAAAATGTCTTCGGTCCCAGAGATTGGTTCCTACCTAGCGCAATTGCTTTCCCTTGGGTCTACTTGCACTGGCAGTGTTGTATCAGCACACAAAGACTGAGCAAGGTGCCACACTATTCAGTGGTCAGCCACTTCGCATCCAGATGCTTTCAATGCCCGCCTAGTGCAATTATTTTTCCTTTTGCCTATTTGCAGTGGCATTAATGTTATCTTGCTGTTTAAACAGGCTGCCGATCACCCGATGAACAAGCAAAATGCTCGTTCATCAGGTGAAATGATCTTTTACACATCACAAAAAATCAGCGTTCTCGGCAGTGCATCTTCCTGTGTGAACAGGATTTTCACTGCCAAGAACTATGGTAGCCTATGTGCACTGAGCGATCTATTAAAGATCGATCAGTGTGCATTGCTTACTCCCTCCTACACCCAGTGATCACATGACTGGAGGAAGACAAAGAGCTCAGTGCTTTCTGATCTTATACAAAAGCAATGGTTCAATGATCATGAAGGCAGACATAGTAATAAACTTTGTTTTCCTTCTCTGACAAAGTCTGCCTGCGTCTAACAGCTGTCTCCACCCCCCACCTCCCTAGTAGCTGCATGATCTAGAGAAAGCTTCTTACTTTGCACTGACATTTTAGAACGCCAGTGCAGAGTAAAGAGTGGACCAAGTGGTCCAGAAGTGGTTAACCCATTCTGAGCCTTTTGTAAGACAATTTTAGTCAGTGTACAATCCCTTTAATTAGCTTTGCTTCATATAAACGTGATGTTTATTAAATTGTAATACAGTCTGCATTAGGAAGAAAAATCAGCACAAACATATTTGCATAGGAGAGAAATACAAATGTGTGGTTTTATTAGCTGTAATAATATTAGTACAGCCTGCCCCCTTGTGGTGATGTCATCCTAAATTATGGTAACCATGGCAATCATTATTATATCCAAGTCAGTTTATTTTTATACTGTACAGGATGTTTTCATGCTCAATAATAAATATTGAGGTTGTACAGTGCCTATACATATTACAATGAAAAGTATCTTTACTACTACACAGTCTCTGGGCTTGCCCTTTTTTATAGTTAATGAATAGGTTCCTTTCAGTCCTAGAGAAATATTTTTTAACTTAGCCTTGTACTCTTAATCTGTCACTCCCCCCTGGAAATATAGGAAAGCACAACTAGTTTATTTTCTCCTTATCGATAGAACATGTTGCTCTACTGCCCAACGCTACCTTACCGGCGCTGTCAGTGTCAATCTAGGTTGTGACTCATGGCAGAAGGTTAAAATTCATATGTATATAATATTCAAAGGAATGTCACAACAAAGAGCTCTAACCAGAGACGTCCTAGAGCTACAACACTATGGAGAATACAAGCAGACAAAACACCTGACAGCGCCTTTTAATGTAAATCTGCCATTTTTCTATATAACTTCATGGGATGTCCCTCTGGGTCCTACAGCATTGTCTTGTCCTATGTCTCACTCCCTGGTTTCCCGGGTTTCCATAAATCAGATTGTACACTAAATTCAATGCTTAGGTTACAGAAAAAAAGACAAAACCCTAGGCACAGCTCTGCTTTCACGTTTGATCTTAGCTTAAGTCATGGTTCTCAGCGTAAAAACAACAAAAAAAAATCTACAATTCAATTACAAGGTTGAGAAATTTATAAGAAATTATTTATTATGAATTATAAACTCAATTTCTCCCATATATACAACTAAGGTAATTTACTAAGGTACTGCCTGAAGTTGGAATTACTCTTTAAGCAAGTCTCCTGTAGAATCTCACTCCCGTTCTCCTGGGGTTTATCTCCTGCTTGTATGATGTTCTGTACCTTGTTTAGATATTGATCCCCCTTTTCCTCTTTCTAATTTAGAGGACATCACACAAGACTCTAATTTCCACTGCTCCCCATATTCCCCCCTTATGCTCTGTCCTTTCGATGACTGTGTTTCTCATGCTGGGCAGCAAACTGGGCAGTGCCCAATGAGCAGGAGAAGTTTCTCCGTAGCAGATCTGTGTTGTGTGTGAAGACAGTATTAGCAGCACTACCTTACACCATTTCTATGAGAAGAGATTGAAAACATGAGAACTGTTATCTCGTTACATGGCATCCTGCCCACAATAATCCACTGTAGCATCAAAACAAAGGCGCAACACAGCAGTGGGCAAGATAACGCAAATGAAAATTAACTACAATTCATCTGGGCTATGCCAACATCTCCTTGAAAGTATTCGGGCACATGTATGTACTCATATGTGTTTTTCATTAGCTTAGGTAATACTTGGAAAAAACACTCAGAGGAATACTTTTTTTTCTATAGCCCACAAATCTAGCAAATGTTTAAGGCCTGTTTCACACATCAGTTTTTGTTGAGAGAGAGAGAGAGAATTTTTCAGCCGCCAGAACAGAGTTTAGGGTTAAATTTCCAGCTGAGTGAAGTCTTTCGGGCATGCGCAGTGAGAAGTGCGGATCCTGCCGTCCGAAAAAACGTTGCATGGTCCGTTCGGGCATGTCGGCGGACGTCAAAATTTTGGCGGATCCGCAAAAAAACGGATCCAACGGATGGCCATCCATCAAAATCCACCGGTAATGCAACTCAATGGGGAAAAAAACGGATCCGCCAAGAAAAATGGCGGATCCGTTTTTTTTGACTGGTGGACACAAACGGATGTGTGAAACAAGCCTTAGTCTATCAAGTACAACTGAGCTAAACGATGCCATCACTTCCAGATCCATTTCTTCCTTGTGGTTATCTACTGTATGTCTTAGAATCAGGATTGAGGTTGGTACTGTTATAAAAGAGAAAGACTAGTAATCAGCTCACTTTCCAGGAAGGACTATTCGGTGTGAATACCACTTGTATTCACATAGTAACCCTGGTAGGGTCAGGGTGTGGTGCACGGAGTGTAGAAGTACGCCATTCTCATATCCAGGACAGAAATGACTTAAGGGTCCATGAAGACTGGGCTCCAGCATCAGTGGCAAAATGTTAAAACATTATTCAGAGCTATGACTAAGGGTTGCTAACCCAAAATGCGTAGGCATATGGATCCTTCATCTTTTTTATCTTTTTCTTACCATGTTTTCAATTATAAAAGTTATATTTTAATATTTTCTCACTAGTGCAGAAGCTAAGTCCTCATGGACCCTTCTTCCTTTTCTGTGCTGGAACTTTTATACCTTAGAGCACCAGTCACCAACCTTTCTTACCTGTAGAGTCACATTCAACCCTGAGATATGGTCTCGAGTCACATCCATTGACCCCTTCACGAGTAGAGACACTCTAAGCCCATCATTACCAGTATGATGACAGCCTAAGCATTTCCACAGAAATCATACTGAGACCTTGTGGCCCCCTTCTATATAGGTGGTATTATTACTAGTGTTCCCACGTTAGCCTTATTCAGCATGTTTGTATCAAGCCCACCCACCACACTATTTCATCAAGCTTCAAGCTTTCCTCCATCCAACAGTATCATCCTATCTACAGCTCAAAATATCTCTGCAAGTATATTCACATCCAGATTTACTCTTCTGTGCAGGGATATGCATAAAAGCCACCATCTGGAGACCTTCTCTTCATAGCTGGTTTTCAAGAGCTATTGCTAATGCCCCAAGCATGGGACCATTAGGACTATCCTGATTGGGTTCGCCTTGTCGCGGTGGGATGGTTTTTTCGCTGTCTTGATTAAAATAGCGTCAACTAAGAGTTGTGCTTTGCTCCTGTCTATTTTGAGGTCTGAAGACTCATAAGGAGGTGAAATACAGAGTAGGGACCATCCTGATTGGGTTCGCCTTGTCGCGGTGGGAAGGTTTTTTCACTCTCTAGATCAAAATAGCATCAACTAAGTATCCAATGCTTTAAACATTGTTTTGCTATTATTTATTTACTTATTGCAGGGTATCTGTTCATTGCTTTAATCCTAGGTTTCAAATTGAAAGGCGCTTATCCACAGAGGAGAAGCCACTAAGCCGTTTGGCAGAGCAGTGGTGTACTGTTCCATAAACTGTTTATATCCATCAATTGACGGAGCTGGTAACAGCTGATCGGCGGAGGTGTCATGTGTCAGACCCCCATTGATCTGACAACCTATAGATAGGTCATCAATATTATAATACTGGAAAACCCCATTAAAGTCAGGACAATATATAGGTTTTTCCTCGATAGCCAAATAATGTCTCTCGATCACTCTGAATGTCTCTTAGCACATAACTATCAATGGCAAGAGGACAACCATAGCTTTACTAAAGACTGGCACCAGGATTACAAACAATTGACTTGAAAGTGGTAATAATATACAGTGGGGGAAATAAGTATTTGATCCCTTTGCTGATTTTGTAAGTTTGCTCACTGACAAAGACATGAACAGTCAATAATTTTAAGGGTAGGTTAATTTTAACATTGAGAGATAGAATATCAAAAATAAAATCCAGAAAATCACATTGTATAAATTATATAAATTGATTTGCATTTTGCAGTGAGAAATAAGTATTTGATCCCCTACCAACCATTAAGAGTTCTGGCTCCTACAGACCAGTTAGACGCTCCTAATCAACTCGTTACCTGCATTAAAGACAGCTGTCATACTTAGTCACCTTTATAAAAGACTCCAGTCCACAGACTCAATTAATCAGTCAGACTCTAACTTCTACAACATGGGCAAGACCAAAGAGCTTTATAAGGATGTCAAGGAGAAGATCATAGACCTGCACAAAGCTGGAATGGGCTACAAAACCATACGAAAGATGCTGGGTGAGAAGGAGACAACTGTTGGTGCAACAGTAAGGAAATGGAAGAAATACAAAATGACTGTCAATCGACATTGATCTGGGGCACCATGCAAAATCTCACCTCATGAGGGATCCTTGATCATGAGGAAAGTGAGAGATCAGCTTAAAACTACACGGGGGAACTTGTCAATGATTTCATAGCAGCTGGGACAACAGTCACCAAGAAAACCATTAGTAACACATTACACTGTAAAGGTATAAAATCCTGCGGTGCCCGCAAGGTCCCCCTGCTCAAGAAGGCACATATGCAGGCCCATCTGAAGTTTGCCAATGAACATCTGGATGATTCTGTGAGTGATTGGGAGAAGGTGCTGTGGTCAGATGAGACAAAAATTGAGGTCTTTGGCATTAACTCAACTAGCCATGTTTGGAGGAAGAGAAATGCTGCCTATGACGCAAAGAACACCATCCCCACTGTCAAGCATGGATGTGGAAACATTATGTTTTGGAGGTGTTTCTCTGCTAAGGGCACAGGACCACTTCACCACATCAATGGAAGAATGGATGGTGCCATGTATCGTAAAATCTTAAATGACATCCTCCTTCCCTGCTCCAGGACATTGAAAGTGGGCTGTGGTTGGGTCTTCCAGCAAGACAATGACCCAAAACATGCAGCCATGGCAACAAAGGAGTGGCTCAAAAAGAAGCACATTAAGGTCATGGAGTGGCCTAGCCAGTCTCCAGACCTTAATCCCATAGAAAACTTATGGAGGGAGTAGAAGCTCCAAGTTGCTAAGCGACAGCCTCAAAATCTTAATGATTTAGAGATGATCTGCAAAGAGGAGTGGAGCAAAATTCCTCCTGACATGTGCGCAAACCTCAACATCAACTACAAAAACCGTCTGACTGCTGTGCCTGCCAACAAGGGTTTTGCCACCAAGTATTAAGTCTTGTTTGCCAGAGGGATCAAATACTTATTTCTCACTGCAAAATGCAAACAAAATTTATACAATTTATACAATGTGATTTTCTGGATTTTATTTTTGATATTCTATCAAAGTTAAAATTATCCTACCCTTACATATTTATACTGGAGCTTGGCTCCTGTATCATGTAACATGGGACACATCTGGACTGGACGTTGAATCAACGCAACGTCACTGCCCGTTGGCATTGTGCAATACTAATATTTCATCCTGGCCCTTCAGTATTATTATATACACCACATATTATAGTATCCATCAATGTGTCTGGGATATCTATACATTTATCTTTAAACATTAATTATGAGGATTGTTGTCCCTTTGACAAAAGTAATGTATATATTAAGGAGAACAATACACCGTGGTACAGGGAGAATAGTATTGACCATACAAGAACAATATGATAGAACCTCTGCCAAATCCGAGCGCGATCAATGCCGTCAGTGCGTTATGTTTCTACAAACCATTCATGACTATCGATTTTTTTTTCTAAATATTTTCTACATTTCTATCATATCAGTAAAGGGTCTAAAGATTCCAATTTTATTCTTCATTTTCTATTTAGGCGTGTGCAACTGCTCTCAGTTATCAGCTGCCTTATACCATGGAAAGCTCGTAGCGTCCATTATAGAGAATCTATTGGACAACATCATCATTAATTATACATGTCCATCGTGAAGACGTTGATATCTGAGGCGCCAGTATTTTTATTAAAGGGATTGTCCATCTTTAGTAACAATCCCCAGCGCATGTATTTGAGGCTAAAAAAAATGTTGTCATTGTGTGAAACATTTTGCACCATTTGTTTTTTACTGGCTTCTTGTTATTCTGCACATTTAAGTTTTATGTGGTCAGAGGAACTCAGAAAAAGTCACATGAACCAGTTACAAATGCTCCTGTCAGATCATCAGAAGGAGCTCACTAATGGAGTCCTAGTTTACTCATTCTGCAGCCAATGATAGACAGTTGAACACAGGGTTAATGTTACACAATTTTTAATGAATCCTAAATACAAAAATGATTTTCAGCCCTAAATACATGCATTTAAGTAAAAAAAAATCCCTAAAAGAGATTAAAGCACTTAACTTTATTTGATGGCCTATCCTTACGATAGGACATCAATACCTGCTTGGTGTTGGTGTGACATATGTTGACTGTATAGTGGCCAAGGTCGGGTGCTGCACATTCAAATCAATTAGTCATGGATGTGCAGTACCCAGCCACGGCCATTATTCCGTTTACCAAGAAATAGCTGATCGGTGGCGGTGCCAGGGGTCGCACCCACACTGATCAGACATTGATAACCTATCCTAAGGATAGGCCGTCAATGTTAAACTCCTGAACAATCCCTTTAATTGGAATATGTCAGCAGGTTTTTGCTATGTAATCTGAAAGCAGCATGATGTAGAGACAAATACCTTGATTCCAGTGATGTGTCACTTACTAAGCTTCATGCTGCTGTTTCCATAAAAATCAGTGTTTTATCAGCAGTAGATTATCACTACAGAACAAGGTGTCACGGGCCTCTTAGTCACTGCTCTAAAAAAATCTAAAGAGGCCTAATACTAAAATTATTTATATGCACACATTTATTATAGAAAATATGGAATTGTAATGTATAAATGTAGCAAGCACCAACACAACGGCTGTAGCATAGCACGTCAGGGTAGCCTGTGTAGTGCAGGTGCTCTGTATTGGAGTAGTAGCCGACCTACATACATTGAGCTCAAATCATTATCATTTCCAAGGTTTTTTTAAGCTGCTTTTCTCTTTTGCATTGTGTAATTCATTGCCAGGTTTTTTGCCCCAAATTCTTCAAAAGGTGATTTACGAATTTGTAAATTTTGCACAGAAAATAAAAAATGCTCTTCCTTTTTAGTTTTTCAAAACCTTTTTTTTTTTTTACACCTTTTCGAACACAAAGTCACAAATTTCATTAAAATTTTGCGCAAAAAAATTCTAGTATGTAAAAAATCCCTCTAGGGGAGGACTGGAGTACAACAGCAAAAAAACATTTTGTAACTTTTTAAAAAATCACAAATATTGAATCCGCTGCAAACATCTGGATTACAAAAACCATTCATCCCATAATGGGAAAAAACCTGAAACAGAGAGAAAAAAAACCCACAAACGAAGCAGTAGAAAATAGATTCCGAAATAGGCGCAACTTAAAAAGAGATTTTGGTACAAAACAAACAAAGTTTTCACTGGATTTCTTTTAATTTACTGATGCTGGAACACTTTTTCTTTATCTCCTGTGCCCCTTCATGCCAAGCTTATGCCCACCTGGTACTAAAGAAGCAAACTTTGTCTTCAACCAATTGGGCAGATCCCACAGAACTTCTCCTCTTCTCAGTGATGTCACCGCTCTTCAGACTCCCCGGCTCACTTTATGGCAAGAGTCAGACGGCCATATAAATTGGACGGGGATCAGAATGTGATATTTAGCCTGGCCGGAAGCTCTCTTAACCCGAGCATGACAGCTGCATAGTGATGGGCGAGTGTACTCGTTGCTCGGGTGTCCTCCGAGTATTTTGGCGTGCTCGGAGATTTAGTTTGTGTCGACGCAGCTGCATGATTTACGGCTGCTGGACAGCCTGAATACATGTGAGGAATGCCTGTTTGTTAGAGAATCTCCACATGTATTCAGCCTGTACAACAGCCACAAATCATGCAGCTGAGGCGACGAAAACTAAATCTCCGAGCACGCCAAAATACTCGGAGGACACCCGAGCATACTCGGGAAAACCCGAGCAACGAGTACACTCGCCCATCACTACAGCTGCATAGAAATACATGACGCTGTCAAGATTGGGTCGGGAGTCCCTCCGGCCACTCCGAACAATTTTATATGGCCGACTGACTACGCCCTATTCGAGAGCCAGAAATCTCTTTTAGAGTGTGAATATACAGTGCCTCTTTCTGACGCTCCGTAGACTTACACAGACACTTCCGAGTCACATGGGGCGGTGACGTCACTGAGAAGAGGAGAAGACCGGTGATAGACATCGGAGAAGGCAGAGGTAGGTAAGTATATTAAAGCGCTCGCACCACATAACATGCACACAAACACAGATTTAATGAAAAAAATATTAATAGAAGGGATTCTTTAAATAAAAAAAAGTCCAGTGAGAATTTTTTTAAAAAAATTGACCAAATACAATAATAAATCAGCCCCTATAAGTACAAAAGACCATCATACCAAATGAGTAACTGTTCATCATATATTTATAACATATATATATATATGTTTATATATACATTATATATACATGTATATATATATATAGTAAATATATAATAAGTATAACTATATCTGTATATACAGTATATATATACATATATACACATTGTAAAAAAATAGGAAATGAAATATATATATATAATGTATATATAGTAGGGATGAGTTTGCTGGGTGTATTAGCCCTTGCTCATGACTCTATTGCAATGATTTTCTTCCTACCGTAGTATGCATACCTTCACACCTAACATATCAGGCATGGTACATTGCGACGACATGCGGTGCCCAATGACAAACACACACAATCACACCCGGTGAAGCAGCTCTGCCAGCATGTGGTTGCTCTCTCGGAACCATTATTCTGCTTCCAGTCGACGGCCGGCTCAGTCATCCCTGTGTGCCCGCTCCATGCCCCATGATTGCATCTCATTCCAAATCCTTAACCACTAGAAATAATTGTCAAAGGAAGACAAAACACAGAATTGTTTGATCAGGGTTTTTTTTTTTCTTCAGGAAAGAGGTGACTTCTATCACATGAATCAAATTTGACGTGTGTAATTTGACATTTGTACATCAGACGGGCTTATTCAGCACTGCCGGTATCGGAACAGCGGCCAAGCAGATAACAGTGGAAGGGCAACGTACTCGGGGTCGATCAGTTGGCACAATGTAGGATCCCAGTATCTCATCTGACCAATAGGGGGCGTTCAGTGAATTCTACATGTAGTCGTAGGGACTGTTCAGGCTGCCTACATAATGCCAAGTGAATGCCCAGCTTTGTGCCCTATCATCCCTTCCCGTTAATTTTTTGCACACATTCAACAGTTCCACCATAGAGGTTCCTTCTCGAATCAGACATTTGCATTGAAAGTGTCATCATTATTAAAATACATATTTTTTTTAATAAAAAGAAACAGATAATTTTCCATATCCTAGTCAATCCCCCCCATCACGACATTAAAATAATAATAATACTGTAATAATAATTAAAAAAACACAAAGAATGCACCAAGCTGCCGCTAACCCCTTCGAGCACTGAAAGGGTTAAACCAGCTCAGCCTCCCTGAGCAATCAGGCGTGGAATACTGAAAGGATTTTACTGTAACCTTTGCAGCCAGACGAATATCCATGGACTTAGTCGTCTCCAATCACCGATTGGAAAAGATCGTTTATTAATTTGATAAGAAGCAGCAAAAAGAAAAACCAGAGTTCAATATTACGGTTTACGTGATAAATGGTCTTCATATAACGAGTTACAAAAAAAAGGATTGGTGACTGTCAATCATTTGGAAGTAAGGCAGTCTTATCTTTCCATAAGGCAAATCATATGTAATGTATCAAAATTGTTAGTAAAAGCAAACAAGACCTTTCGCTCTTTAGTCCGTGAAACAAGAAAACAAATTGGGTGGTTACTGTATCTTTGGCTTTAGCTCCTCTTGATTTCCAGATCACAAATTGTGTATTTTTATATTTTTTTTTGTGATGTTGTAATTATTTGCTTGCTTTTTTTTTATTATTATTATTTTATAATCCTTTTTTTTATCATTATTATCGGATAAATCCTTTCATTAGTCCATAAAAACAAGAGCGATAATGGCCAACAAATCACACACCGGGCACAGAATGCCCTTTTCATTACGGGATCTCTAGGGTTTTGTCCCTATCTGCCCCACTTGGCAAGCACTCTCTCCTGCCATCGGAAAAAGGCTTATTCATATCTCATCCTTGAACGGACTTCCTTCACGTTTCCCAGCTCCCAGGGGAAGTAAAAAAAAAAAAGAAAGAAATGAAAAAATAAAAAAAATCAACCTTTTTCCTGCTCCATTCACTTAAACCAACCTTACACCAAAGTGGATTCAAAAAACCCACCAATGATAACAATAAAATGTATAAAAAAATACTCAGAAGTTTTTTGTTTTTTTTTTAACTAACAAGCCTGGTAACTCATCTTAGAGATTTGGGGACATCTCAAATGTCATAGATTTTTACCTCGGCTTTTTAACAGCAGCAAAAAAATGTTTAGTATCATTTCAAGGTTTTCATTTTTTCATACCTCACATTCCCGGGAGCCAGAGATTGTATATGTACAGGGTCCTGATCCATTAACCAATACATCCATGGGTTCTGTGTTGGAAGGTTTGTAGTCCACGTAGTACTCCTGTAACGGAGAGTTTATTTGTCTTTCCGATTCTCTGGCCTTTTTCCGCCTTCTCTTCATCATGGAGCTTTGCTGCAGTTGCTTCATGCTGGCTGGATATCTTTTCCATGATACATAGATGACTAATAAGATCATGGCCACGGACAGGAAAAGCGCCACGCTCCCGGCTATGATTTTATGGAAGGAAACATGCTCATATTCTTGCTCTGCCATGGGTGTCTGAAGGCCAGGAGAAGGGCTTGGCGTGAATGAAGTTGGAGGTACACTCACCAACTTGTAGACTGTTGGCTTGGGTACAAATTGTGGTTTTGGAGGAGCTTTGGTTGTCTGATAAGCTCTTTCGGTCACCAACACAGGGGTTTCATTGCAGATATTGTATGTTTCCACGGCATCAATAACCTTCTCACCTTGGATGTGTTTAGGGCCAGCACAGATCATGGTGCTCTCTTTGTTTCCCTTAAAGTTTTTAAGCCAGAAGACCAGAGGACATATGGTTTTGCTACATTCCCACATGTTTCCAGACAAGGTTATAGAGGTCAGTGATATCCAAGCGTTTATGGTTTCCTGGGTGACATTGGTGAGCTTGTTAGAATCCAGATTGAGTTTTTGTAGATTGGGGAGACATTGGAAGGTGCCAGGTTCAATGTTCTGTATATCATTTCCTGACAGGTCAAGGTTGTGCAGTGCACTCCAAGTCCAAGTTAATCCTTGGCTAATGGACTTGATCCTATTCCACTGCAGAAATAGCGAATGCAGGTTGGATAGACGAGGAAAGTGAGCAAAGTTCACCTTAGAGAACTGATTATGCTCCAGGTGGAGCTCCTTCAGCTTCAGGAGGCCAGCAAAGGCATTGCGAGACAAACTCCTGAGCCGATTGTATCCTACATCCAAAAATTCCATGTTGCGGCAGTCCTGAAATACCCTAACTGGCACAGTTTTCAGAGAGTTGGAACGCAGATGCAAACTCAAAAGCTTACGAAGACCCTTGAACTGTTCAGATTGCAGCATCTGAAGCTTGTTATAGGATAGATCCAAATTTCTAAGATTAGGGACTGGATGAAACGTGGCATTGGCCAGATTTGTAATTTTGTTGGAACTCAATATAAGCTCTTTCAGCCTCCTGATACCCTGGAAGGCATCCTCATCCACCGAGCTGATATAATTGTGATCAAGGTAAAGCCAGACCAGCTGGTTAAGGCCAGAGAACTGGTTCGACTTCAACTTTTGGATGCTGTTGTAACGCAAAGACAATCCCTGTGAACCACCTGAAATATTCTGCGGGATGTCTCTGAAGGCATGGGACTCACAGTACACAATCTTCCCATCACACCGGCAGTTCTTTGGACAAGCTTTCTGTGCCCCCACAACAATCACTATGAATAGAACAGGCAGAAGGACTAGTGATAAACTCATGCCTTTTAGTTGATTCATCGGTTGCAACCCTGCAAAGAATGGAAAGATACAAGGGATTGAAATCATGTAAAAGAGGACAAAAGTAATAAACCCACCTGCAGATATCATAAATCCAGCCACATCGCCAAAAAGTCTTCTGAGCTTCCGAATGAGAAGATCAGAAGACTTGAGATCATGCAACCTATTAGAAGTCTTCAGATTTAATTTAGACTGCTCCATCTTTATTCCTAAAAACAGATTGCCACACCCCTGATATTGCTTTTCTGAATAAGGGAGAATTAAATCTTATTTATACATATAAAATTGATCCCATCTCTTGCATTCGCGTCAAACTACGTAATTGGTCATGTCTACATGTCAATTCTCATAAGCACATACATGTATGCCGCAGTCTTGCCAATCTACAATATGTTTATTCAACTAACCCCTGGTAGTTAAGATGAGTTGAATGAGTGGTTTGTCTCGCACTGCAAGAGGACCGTAGACAATAAGGAAAGAGGGGATAGGGTTAAGACTGAATGAATTGTCCTTTTTTTTCCTGAATGCAACTCCTAGTGGCTGGAATTTAATTAAAGTGATGCAGTGTTTGCATATCGTTGCTTCTATTACGCGGTCCATACGGGCAGTGGGGGGGAAGCAGATGGTTAAATAGGGCTTTAACCCTTTTTGGGCTAGTATTAAAGACGCTTATTCTGCCCCCCGTGTTCCATTCTTTTAACCCTTCTCACCATTGGCTTTAAGAGCAACGAGCATATGTGACCTTGCTAATTCTGCTGGTCACAAGTGGAACAGGATCAGGAATGTAGTCACAAGTGGAACAGGACCAGAAATTTGATGAGACAAGCTAGTGGATGGGATCAGTGGAAAAAAATTGCAGAGAGGAGAGGTTAAATATTAGAAGGGTTGCAGACTAAGAGATTTGAGATGTGGGGACATTTTTTTGGGTGGGAGGCAGGGGTTCGGATATAATGATATAATGCAGTCTGGGCTTCCAGTTTTATTCCCATTTTGGATATTTTTTTCCGAGACGCCATAGTGGGAAGGGAACAGGTTAAAATGTTAAAAACCCAGCTGGCATTTCCTCCTTGTGTCTGCTACTAAGGAGCATTCTCTATGCCATGAATGCATCAGATTCAGGAGCTGGGGATGGATCCGTTGGCTCTGTGGAAAAAAGCCTGAACATGGCATATCCTCTCCGACTGTCATACACTGGAGTCATAGCCTTGAGTCTGCGCATGGAAGGAGAACCACGCCACACTAACCAACACGGCGCAATGTGCAACTTCCACACTAAGCCTTTGTCCAAGGGGATCAAGTTGGAGCAATAGTCAGTGACAAGAGATGAATAATTAGGGTGAGAATGTAGTAATGGCTTGCTATAACCGAGGTGGGGTGGTCAATACAGGTGATCATCGAAATGGAGTGGTCAATACAGGTGGTCATCGAAATGGAGTGGTGAATACAGGTGGTCGTTAAATAATAGGAGGCAGTGTAGGGTAGAGATTGATGCACCTGCAGATGCCTACAGGTGTATACGGCTAGAAATGGATGTCCATAGGACAGAAGAAATGCAGGCAAGTAAATGATATATGTGTCCATGTATGTCTGCAGGAATGTATGGGTCTGTCTCCAGGTATTACATTGTGCTTGCATTGGTGCATGAGCTGAGCATCACCTTGTGTGTTTCATTCATGCTAATTCCAGCCTTTAATACCAGACTTGGGGAGTTTTCTTGCAGACATACATGACTAGTCCTTGCATGCATCAAGCCAGAAACTTCACTTACCCATCCTCTGTCTCCCAGCGATTTCCTTCGTCCTTTTTCTCAGGGATTGTCTCTGGGAAATGTTTCCCTTTTTTTTCCGCCTGTTAATTATGAAGCAGCAGTTCCTTCATGGTCCATACAGGTCTCTGTGTCAAACCATCCTGTTGTCAGACTCAACCGCCCCCCCCTCCCTTCTGTATATATGTATATAGGGGTATATTTGACAGCAAAGTTTATCTCCTTGTTTTCTTCATAGGCTTGGATTTGAGGAGTAGGTGAATCTTTAGCTTAGATCAAAAAGGAAATCCTGCTATATGGATCCAACATCAAGTGGAGGGTACAGCCAGCAAGGGAAGGTAGAGAACTTCTGTGCATAATCTTTGCAATACCTAACCAGCCTTGCCCACCACCGCCTGCCATCCTTAGATGTCCATCCTTAGTGCCATCTCCTCCTTGGTGCTGTCATAAGCCATGATGCCTGCAATGGGGATGTCTAGAAGCCCAAGTTTAGACCAAGTGTCGCCTGCTTTTTCTATATAGCTGTGAAGGTTTCCACTGCTATGTAGCTGTGTAGGAAAGCAGCTGGGATTCAGGAGGTTTTTTTTTTTTTTTCCCAGAGACTGCTGATGCTCAGAAGCTTGCTTTCCCTGCCTAAGCTTCAGCTATAGAGTGACCCCTGCTGGATAAATTAGAGGAGACAGAAAAAAGCCAAAGCAAGCCGGGGCTGTCATTGCAATGCAGTGCAGGCTCTCTTACTCCCTCACCAAATACAATTAACTCCCTCGCCTCTGAGAGCCATTTGTGCATTTGATGAATGGATTATACGTCATAGGTTCTGACCGAATTCAACCATAGCCTAGTCGGTGGGACTCGTGCGCCAGACATGCGTTATCTTGTTAAAAATTCTGTATAAATAATTCATGTGTTATAACGCCGCAGACGAAAGAGGCTAGCGGTGCGTAATCCAACGCAGATGGCAGTTTTCAAGTCAATCTTTATTCCATCGAGCCATTAGTAGGGTGGTGCGGGTCCTTCCGGTGTCCTATCTTGGAGCTGATGTCCTTTGCAGGATATTTCCCAGGTCATTCCTATTTGTCTCCAGCACTCCTGGGGTCCCAACAGACCCATAGTAACCTAGTTCTTTAGGACTTTTTCCTTATAGAAAGCTGGGGTTGCAGTCACTTCCTTGACTGTGACAAATAGAGAATGGTGGAGATTAAGTACATCGCTTCTCATTTCAGTACAAAGAGAATATTCCAGATTTTCCCTTAGGATTATTAACTTTCACAAGCACGTGAAGAAGTTCCAATCTCACCTTCAGGATTTTACTAAATATGCTTCTTAGTAGGTAAATATATACATTAATATGAGAACGCCTAATTCAGCCATTCAATAGGCTTTCCACTTGAACGGATATGTAGTCACATCAGTCTTGTATATTATATATCGTTCCCCTTGTATTTTCTGCATTTCTATCTGTACAGAGATATGGCAGAGCTGAACATTTTAGATCTGCTACATCTCAATTTATATAGCGCACTCCAATATGATTTTTTTCGGTAATGCTTTCCCACCCATTGTAGCCCTGATAACTTAAAATTAGCCTGTTACTAGGCTTTTTGACTTCCAAATCATTACCACCATGCTGGTAAATGTGTAAGTATATATTTCTTCTTCTATAAAGTGACATGTCAGGCCTGGCATGCCAGTGTGAGGAGGCTTATAGGCCATGTGATGCTCCTCTGGTAAATTAAATAAAGTAGCATTGCATGGCTTATAAGCCTCCTCATATTGGCATGCCATACGTGGCATGTCCCTCTCCACAAGGAGAAGCATTACCCCTAAGATACCAGTCAGAGGCCTCTCATACAACCAAGTCGAGTTTCATAATTTGCACTCAAGAGGGGCAACACCCTGAAACACGTGTCTGCAAATTGAGATTCGGATTTGGCTTTTATCCTAAGTCATATGGCAAGACTCATTAAAGGATCGATATTGACTTTTAGGATTGATACTTCCAATAGGTGGCGGTAGAGTTCTAATCCCCTTCCTCTCCAAAGAGGCAATTTTCATATTTAAGTACATTTACAACCATATGATCCCCAGCAGTACGGGATAATCGAGAAAACTGGTTATAAAAAAATTCCTAACCACACGGTAATTAACCCTGACAGACAGCTAGGATTAACAGCTCTTCCTAAGTGTCCAGCAAAACGAGCCCTAATCCAGTCCATCCGCGGTTCTCATGGATGACGCAACCTACATCATCTATAGACCACTGCAAATCTCACGCAGGCTCATTTTAGCAGTGAATTCCCTCAGAACAGTCTCAGATGGGTGTTGTTAATAGTTTACACTGGTGACAGGTTCCCTCTAAAAGCGGATCTATTACTAGAGTCCACAATACAAAGTGTAGAGATTAAAAACAAGAGGCGCATCCTGTGTAACTGCGCGGGCAACAGGTGAGGGTGAGCTGGAGGGTTGATCGATCATTGGATCAGTAAAGGGTTGGTCGATCACCTTATCAGGAAAGGGTTGATCGATCACCTTATCAGGAAAGGGTTGATCGATCACCGGATCAGGAAAAGGTTGGCCGGCCACCTGAACTACGGAAAGAGTGATGTATAATCCATCAGCCTTAGAGAGGTATTCACACAAGTCAGGGACCCATCAGGCTTTGAGGCCACCTTGACGATGGTTGATGGGCAGATATAATTTGGCCAAGTTATATGCTAAGCGTTTCATATTTTTTCCTAATACTCCATAGCCATACTGCTATTCAAATTTCACATATTCCACATCGTGATGCCTTAGCATGATAGAGTGCAACCTTCTTATTGTATATGGAGGTAGCTCCTCCTGGTTATGCACCTATTCACACTAGTCTGGATGTGCCAGTCAGTTTATTGTCATCTGTATAATCCAATCATGGCTGCTGCTCTGGCCGCTGTCCTCACACCAAATGGAGAGATGAAATGACAAGAAGAGAAGAGTGCGGTGGATCCCTGGCGCTCTCACTGTCAAAGGTTAATCCAGGTGGTTAAGTACCAAAAAACTTTATTACACCTCCGTTCGGAGTAGAACTTTCTACTTACTCAGGCAACTACCTGAGGAAGGAGTATGCTCTACACAAAACATATTGCAATAAATTGTAAGGTTTTTTACTTACCGCCTGGATTAACCTTTGTCAGCAGCAGCGCCAGGAATCCACCGCACTCTTCTCTCTTTTACAATGCAAACTGTTTCCATTATGAAATACAGCTCTTAGACCTGACGAGGATGACGTACTTATGTTAAAAATCCATTTCAGAATAGCAGCATAATCCTTTATGAAAGTCCCCCTGATTAATAATAAAATGAGCAAAAAAAGCTCTAGCTCAAAAAGGATTATACAGTCATTCTGATATGGATTTTCAAAGCAAGTGCACCAATCTTAACAGGTGTAATAGATCTATTTCATAATTTAAAGAGGCTCCCATAATACACAACTTCTTATACTACCCTGTTATGTGGCCTTCATGATCAGTCCATCTCTGTGTATCTGATTCCTGTTACCCTTGTAAGGTAACAAGCAGGAAAGTGGGATGCAGTGACGGGACGCAGGCAGAGCAAGGGTTAACAGGTTTATTTACAGCGGAAAACTCCACGCAGGGAGGTAAATAGTTAAACAGTGAGGAGATATAGGGTTAATCAGGGGAGACAAACGATACATTAAAGGCAAAGGATACATCAAAGGCAACGGTTCAGATGGTGGCAGTTCGTTAGCATAGATATAAGGCAGTCCTTAAACTGCAGCTCCTGCTGCAAACTCAATTGCGCCGCAACACCTGGCGCGATGTCCTCTCTAGTGGGGTCAGGTAGCGTATAATACCCCGTCTTCTGGTAACAGTGGTCGGTCTCCGGTACCTTCCACTGCACCTTGTCCATATACTGCTGTGGCTATTAAAGGCACGGGCCACAGACAGGTACGAGCCCAAGGTGGCTCCTTAACTGTAGGTCACAAAGGTCAGGAAAACTATTCTGTGTCCACGTCAGGGTGCGAGTGTCAGTCCTGTGTTTTTTCTCTTAGGCAGCGTGTGTGCGGTACTCACGGTCAGGGCGTGTACGGCACCTGGTACTCTCTGGCAGTCACTGGACACACACTACACGTCCCGCTCTCCCTGGTCCCCGCTGTTGGCGGCGGGTGATGCTGGTCAGCCTGGCACTGGTACTCCAGGCCTGAGCACCCCTCTCTTGGTCTGCTGCGACACCCGGCTCAGCTTTGCTCTGGGTGCACGGCTCTGCACGGCTCTCACTGCTGTCACGGCTCTGCTCCGCTGACACAGCTTTGATCTGCTGGCATGGCTCTGCTCTGCAGGCGATGGGGGGCTCCTACTACATGGCCCATCGCCACACTGGGACACTCTGATGGGGGAAGAAGAGCGTGCTGCTCACCGCCCTGCGTGCTGCCCTCTGTACTGCTCTGCGCCGGCGCCAGACTGACTCCTTTGATGTGCTTTCTCCTTTTATCTGCCGGCTGCTGCGCGCCCTTTTCTGGCTCTCCCCGCCCCCTCCTGTCAGCAGGAAACTCTGTCTCTCTCAGGCTTTTCTCATGCAGCAGAGGGAGGTCCGCCCCACTCAGGCTTCCACCTGGAACAGAGGATGCAGCCCTTCTAGTACCAGACCCGGCATGCAGGTACCCAAGGTCCAGTCTATCTCCTTACACTCTCATAATGCAAAGGTAACGCTCCATGCAACTTCCCGTTTCTACTACAATGGTCATTACCAATAAAATATAATATTATATGATGAGAGTCAATGGTCTGTAACCGCTGGACAGGAACCCTGAGAACCTCCTGAATGGCTCCTTTTTTGAATAACTGGCCTGGCAAGACATCAGATATGCATCACGCTGTAACCATGATGTCGCGCCAGGCTGGTTAAGCAAAAGAATAGCCGTGGATGCCGTCTGGAAAGATTTGTTTTTCCTGCTTCCACTCGGTTGCCACAAACCACTGTCTCAGGTATTGGACTGGAACGTGCCAATCGATTTTCACCCCAAATCTAGTGTCCTCCCACGCTATGTGGCTACTTGTGTATTTACTGAGCTTTCACTCTTTTAGACGGTCCCTGAATGAGAGACTCTCTCTAGTATGCCTCTTTATAATAAGGTTAACAACACTGATCAGCCATATTAAAGAGGTAGCCGGGTTGAGAATAAAATATTTTCAAATAAATATTCAGCTAACAAATCAGGGACAAGAATACAAATGTCTATTTCCTTATCTTTTCTCCTGGCTTTACATATTCTAAGTTGTGTGATGTGAGAGAATCAGCTTTGATAAAAAAAAAAAACATTTATGTGATATTCTGTTGGGAGATAGTTGTGCTATATGTTTCTATGTGTGGCCACCTATTGGTAGTGAAGTTAATTGCAGCCTTTGACTAGGATGATGTGATTTTGTATAGAATAGGACACAAAAAGTATCTCTCACTATAAAAGACCGAGTAAGTATGTATATTTCATGGACGGACAATTGATTGTAATAGTATACTGTATGTACAATATTTTATTTTCCCTGAGGTGACGCTACAGCAAAACTGAAGGCTTGCTACCATTTCCCCCAAAGATTACCATTGATTACTAGTGGTCCTAGCAAAGAGAAAACTGGTCTGCACAGCTCCATTCAATACGTAGTGGCCTCTGCTGAGTTCTCCATATCAGGTCACAATCAGGAGAATAGGAGCTGCTCTGCAGGTCCCAGGAGCGGCTGCTACACATTGAATGAAGAAGCGCAGTGCAGCTCCATTCAATGTTTACATCCGGCCACCAACAGAGCTAAAAAATGCTGATCAGTGGGGTTGCCGTCTGTTGGACCGCCACCAGGCTGATATTGAAGGGTTACCTCAGACTAGGTCATCTTCTAGCCAGAACACTCTTTTAAGAGTCAATAAAAACTAGGGCTTCTAGAGTACAAAGCATCTTCAGGAATAAACACAAGCAATATAATAAAAAGAATAACATTTATTAAACAAAATACAAACCGTGAACAATAATATGTAGCGAAATCCAAGCAAAGCCAAGGTCATGGATAACGTAGGAAATAGTGGTTAGAATAAATAATAGCTTTATGAAAATGCTGCAGAATGCAGTGAATCAGAAGAGGGAGGAAGGAGAGAAATCCTCAACCAGGAGTCTGGCTGGTCACTCAGTCATGGAGAGGGCTTTCCGGGTGAGTAACTTCTGAGCATGAGTCTTGCAAGTAGCTAATGAGACCTGGTTCCTTAACGATTTGTGTCTCATAGTTAATTGACTTGTTAACTGAATTATCTTATGCCTGGATTTGCTACACAATGATGTGGAGACCTGCAAACTTTCATTCATTAGGTTAATTGATGCAAGAGTCAGAAAGAAGGACTGAGTATTTATTAATGCAGATGTATATCTTATCCCTTCTCCTGGTACTCTATCCCCCATGCTCTCACATATGCACAACTTGGGGTATCATTAACACAGGTGGGACTATCATAATGACTGAGCTCCTAAGACGCTTGGGGTCATGTGACAAGTATAGGAATATGCAGTTGTAGAATTGCTTTATGTTTTACATCATTATGTTATGGGAATCAGCCACTTGTGCAAAGGAATAAAACTGAAGAGAAAAAGGGGTTCCCAAAGAATGTTATAAAATGGCCCATTTCATGTTATTCAAATGGCAGCCCATCCTAGTCATGTGTCAGTACATGTTACAATCTGAAGAAACACAGCTCCTGAGATCTGTGTCTCAACTGACAGCAGCTTTCTCATATGCACAGGTACTGGTGAGCCGCTAAAGACAGGCTATGGCAGGAGAAGAGAAATCTTTTCCTCGGTTGACTGAGCACAGATGACTGAGGCTGGAGAAAAAAAAATATTTGTGCTAAGTCAACTGATGAGAAGGCATATTTCTTCTCTTGTCAAAACTCTTTTCTGGCAACTGTGTAAGTATGTGTGCTACCAGTACAGCTGCTCTGTCAGTTGAGACATAGGTTTTAGCTGTGTTTCTTTAGACTGTAGCCTGCCTGGAAACAAAACTAAGATGCACTTTTGTTTGAATTATGTGATGGGGGCCATTTTTTACATTCTTGTAGAACCCCTTTAGAGAGAATGAGGCATATTTAGCAAAACTGTCTAATTCTTAGACAGTGCAAACTTAGATTAGACAATCTTAAAATGCACCAATGTTGTGTGGTAAATCTGTTTAATTTTAAGACTGTGAAATCTAAGTTTACCTCACCTATAGGTTGGCTTACTTTATACCAGTAAGGTGCACCATGATTTTGGTGAATTGTGTCACATTTCAGCCACCCCTTACAGGTAAGCCACATCCTTTCAGTGAGGTCAACCCTCTTAGCTGGGCAGGATAAAACAATATATACTTTACAAGCTCTCTACCATTGGCTCCAGCACAGGCCACTCCAGTGGTCATCATCAGGACTAGAAGAATTCATCTAATGCCTGTAACTGGCTTCAGATTGCAGGAGTCCAAAAGAGGACTTCATCGAATGTGTACTGGATAATACCCCCTTCCCATCATGCAGCTGCTGCATCCAATTGTTTCCTGTCCAAGCAGTCATCACTGGAATCCAGGTGAATGGAAGTCAGTATATCTACCAGTTCTTTTTTGCTATTTTATAGCATGTTGTGCATTTAGAAAAGTTTTTATAAGTTAGACGTCCCCTTTAAACCTTCAGGGGGTGTAATGACTTTCCAAAACAGGAGGCATTTACGTACTATTCGTACTCCTTGGTTGTAGCAGAGGGATCACAACTTAGATTTTTTAGTAATGACTCCCACAATGCAAAGTGACCATTTTGTAATGGGTGTCCTACCTTGGCCCTATGCAGGGTATGGAAGAAAAAAAGGAACCACTGTTAGAAAAAAGATGTCTCATTGGTAGATGTTCAGACACTTTATTGAGGCTACGCATTTCATGAGAGCTCTGAATAGTCAATTTTGTAGCCAATGTATTATATCAACCTATCCTTACTAGTGATGAGTGAGTATACTCGTTGCTTAGGTTTTCCCGAGCATGCTCGGGTGTATTTTGGCATGCTCGGAGATTTAGTTTCTGTTGACCCTTATGCATGATTTGCGGCTGCTGGACAGGCTGAATACATATGGGGGTTGCTTGTTTGTTAGGGAATTCCCACATGTATTCAGCCTGTCTAGCAGCCGCAAATCATGCCGATGCTTCGACACAAACTAACTCTCCGAGCATGCCAAAATACTCGAAGGACATCTGAGCATGCTCGGGAAAACCCGAGCAACGAGTATACTCACTCATCACTAATCCTAACCTATTAGCCTTTCTGATACATCTGAGAGATAAAGCAGCTTATGGATTTTTCTAAGGCCTCATACAGACTTCAGTTTTTCATATGTGTTTTTTATTTACATTTTTCACGGTGTAAGGGGAAGGCACTAACTAGGCATGTCTCCTCCATGAAGGGTCCTGAACCATTGGGGTTGTCACCTATATTGCGGGGTAGAAAGCTTGAGACTCCAGACCGTACTCTGTGTTTGAGAAAAGGGAGCGTGACTAAGCGGACAGAGCTGCAGCGCGCGAGTGACTAGACAGTTTGGGCGGGAACTTCAGGTGCACGGGACGCCTGTGAGGTAAAATCAGTTGAGAGGCGTCTTGGCAGAGTAGAGCCTGGGACGCCAGAGCACTTTGACAGGAGACCGTCGACTGAGTACCGCTCAGACACCGCTGTCCCAGCCGACATCACTGCCCTTGCTGAGGCCGCTGACACAGCCGACAACGCTGCCACAGCCGCCCCCGCTGACAGTACTGACCGTGAGAGACAAGGTCGATGAACGGGACTTAGGCATGTGTCAATTCGACACAGCGAACCGAGCTTCCCATTGTAAACTGTGTTTGGGCAGTGCTGCAAATCTCTGTAGTGTTTGGACACTCACCGCTGAGGATAAGGACATATCCCTCTTCATCACCTCATCTGCTGGACCCAAGAACCCGCATCAGGATCCCTATGATTCGCAGCCATCGTCAGGACCACGGGAGGACACCGCCAATGTCAAATGATACTACATCATTTACCTCAGGATTGTGACAGACCCCCACTGCGACACAATCTAGGCAGCACCAGTCACAGACAGAAGTTCAACCGTGACTGACGCCTGAGTGATAAGTTATATTTTATTGTATTGTCGGCTTTACTTGTCCCTGTTCCTTAAGTTATCCCCATTAGCCTTTTTGCTGTATTAGGGAATATCATCCCTCCGCTTTCTCCCTGCGGGGAGTTTCTACTGTATAATGTATAATAAACCCCATTCACCCTTGGTCAGTGTACAGTCTGTTACATTCACCAGTGTACCAATTATAGTCTATGGTGCCGTTCACATTTATGTGGCTTTTTGTGCGGACTGTGTGTCGGCAAAAAAAATTACGCAAACTTGTATGATTTTAATCCAAGTCACAGATCAAAATCACCAGTCTATGGTCAAAGAAAATCACAGCAAGCGGAAAGCAGGCAGTGTACTGTCCATTTTTAACGTTGCAACGGGAGAAGCTTTGCAATTTTTTTTTGTTTTCTGGCCTATGAGAAAATCACTGATGGTAAATACAGACAAATAATCGAAATAATGATGAAATTCTGATCCAGGACATTGAGGGAAATCTCTCCACAAAGGAGAAATATACGAGTGTCTGGATAAGACCTTACTCCAGAATAGTGTAGTGAGTCCTCCCGCTCAGTACCGAGAATCCAGCCTCAGACCCAGCTTCTAGTAAATTAAATTAGGAAAGAAAGCCTGAAATGAGTGTGATTAGATGTGCGCCGCGCTCAGCCTATAGCTCTGTATGTAGGTAGTGCTTAAGAGAACAAGCAGATGTTGGCCGTTCTCAGTTTATTAAATCTGATTAATGCGGCGAGGAGTGAATTACATTTGTATTTTTCCGTATTATTGCTGTTATTACTATTGTTTCCCTTTATGTGTGCTCTTAATTTTATTCCATGATGATTGTTTGCCGACCTTTGACGCTAATTATAATATCTGCTATAGATCATAATAAGAAACCTGTTCTCTCCTACCATTGTTCATCTGGAAGAACTGAATTGCTCATGTTCTATTTATTTTGGTACCGAAAATATTTTCAAGGAATTTGTACACCTTTGCAATCAATTTCTCAATGTTTTTTTAAAGTGAAAAAATGAAGCTTTTTTTGTTAACGTCCTAATTAAAATCCTCCTACTGTTTGGCGTCTACAGAACCTCTGCAGACAATGCGTCTCCATGGAAACAGATAACAAACCCTGGACAACTGAATCTTACACTCACATTTCCTTCCATTTATCTACTACTTTATGCTATTGTAGGTTTGGCAGGTTACCAAGAATTTAAGGACAGATAGAAGGGAGGATGTAGGATCTGACTACACAGGGCTTGTTTGTTGTCTGTTACCATGGAGACACATAGATCTTTATAGGAGCTATGGAAATAAATTGGTAGGAAACGTTAAATCCCTTCACCACCTTGAGATTTTCTGTCTTTGCGGTTTCATTTTTTTGCTTCCCTTTTTCCCAGAGCCATATTTTTTTTTAATTTTTCCTTCAATATGGTCATGTGAGGGCTTGTTTTTTTGCAAGACGAGATGTGGTTTTAAACAACTTCATTGATGTTACCATATAGTGCACCACAATTGTTTTATGGAGTTTTTTTGTACTATGATCAGTAGGGTTGAGCGACTTTGGTTGGATCGGGTTTTATGAAACAAAATTTGAGTCGGATGAAACTGGTCCGACTAGGGCAAAAAAGTCGGACTTTAGTCCGAAACCCGACCCCAATGCCAGTCAATGGGGAATAAAAGTCGGCATTGAGTGGATGAATGTCATCCGCTCAATGCCGACTTTTATTTCCCATTGACTTGCATTGGGGTCGGTGTTGTGAGCTCATTTTCTCGTTCACCTTTGATGTCCGATGAACTCCCTCTGCTGGTGAGAGGAGGTGGTGAAACTGATTTGGATGTGAGAAACCTGTCACCTGAACAGGTGGATTGCGATTGGACATCCGGAATCTCTGAGTGGATATAAGGCAGCCGACGCCCTGTAGGGTTGCTGGTGATTTCTCTGCTCTGAGCTCTGGCCTCCAGTTCAGTTCCTGTCTTCTAAAGCTAAGTTTTGCTCTGTTATTGTGCCATGAGATTTTGTCTGATTTGTTTAGTTTTGTGTTCTGCCAGCCCCGGCTGGGGCTCTGCTGAATTTCCATTTGATTCTGTTATGAATGAGTCACCGGAGGAGGAAAAAACAAAAATGAAAGCTAAGTCCAGAAAACCAGAGAGGTTGGTAACTAGCGGATTGCAGACCCCTGATCCTATTCACTGATCCTATTCACAACAACTTACAGTAGCCGTGGAGCGTTCCTACGGTGGTTCTAGATGCCTCTTCACAGCCGGAGAACTAAATAAGCCTAAAGAAAGAAAGGGGAAATCTTAAACTGCCCCAGAGCAGACCCCAAAGCAATAGACAGCCCCCAACATGTATTGTCGGTGAAAACAGATGAAAACACAAACACAGAGAGAAAGACAGGCAGAGCAAATGATGGGGCCCAACTAACTAGTTAGGAAAGGACAGAAAAGATGCTGGCTGCAATCCGCAAAAACCCTACCAAAAATGTCCCAACACGTCTGATAGGAAAAACGGCCCTGAAGTCACTAGACTTCAAAATCCCTATATCAGCACTCCGATATATTCTGAAGACAGAGCAAAAGAGATTTAACCGATCAGGGACAAAAATGGAAATTCAGCAGAGCACTAGCCGGGGCAGGCAGAACACAAAACTAAGCAAATCAGACAAAATCTCATGGAACAATAACAGAGCAAAACTTAGCTTTAGAAGACAGGAACTGAACTGGAGGCCAGAGCTCAGAGCAGAGAAATCACCAGCAACCCTACAGGGCGTCGGCTGCCTTATATCCACTCAGAGATTCCGGATGTCCAATCGCAATTCACCTGTTCAGGTGACAGGTTTCTCACATCCAAATCAGTTTCATCACCTCCTTTCACCAGCAGAGGGAGTTCATCGGACATCAAAGGTGAACGAGAAAATGAGCTCACAACAGGTCGGGTTTCGGCCGAAACTCCGACTTTTTTTGCCCTAGTCGGACCAGTTTCATCCGACTCAAATTTTGTTTCATGAAACCCGATCCGACCAAAGTCGCTCAATACTAATGATCACTAAATGCTAAAACTGACCTGCCATTATAATTGTCCAGGTCATTATGAGTGAGTTTGCAGATACCAAACATGTACAGGTTATTTTTTAAAAATAAAAAAAATTCAAAGTTTGTAAGAAAAACAAATGGCGCTATTTTCTGAGACTGGTAACGTCCCCATTTTTCATGATCTGGGGCTGGGTGAGGGCTTATTTTTGTGTGTTGAGCTGATGTTTTCATTGATTCTATATTTTGGGTTACATATGTTTTCATCGCCTGTTACTGAATTTTATTGCAGTATTGCGGCGACCAAAATGAATGTAAATCTGGAGCTTTTATCTTTTTCTTACTAAGCTATTTACCGATCGGATCAATTTACTTAAAATTTTGATGGATCAGACATTTCTGAATGAAGCTATACAAAATATGAGGTTTTTTTATTATTTTTTCTTCAGTTGGGCAAAATCGGGGTGATTTCAACTTTTATGCTTTTTTTAATTTTTAAAAATATTTTTTAAAACATTTTTTTTACTTTTTGCCGTAATTCCTTCAATAATCTCCTTAGGAGATTTGAAGCTGTGATCAGTCAATCACCTGTTCAATACATAGCAGGGTGACATTGTTGGTGACATTATTGTGGGTGGCCTAAGAATAAGCTGTACAGCGGCTGGATAAATACAATTCCGCATCTTTGACTACGAGTCTCCTACAGATGCGTTACTCTATTCATCCAGCCGCTGTCAGGAAGAAACGTAGTGAATCAACTGTGATCCCAGAAGCAATGGGATGAAACTGAGTGGGAGGAGACACAGATTAGATATTAGAAAAACTTTTTGACAGTGAGGGTGATCAATGAGTGGAACAGGCTGCCACGAGAGGTGGTGAGTTCTCCTTCAATGGAAGTCTTCATACAGAGGCTGAACAGTCATCTGAGATGGTTTAGTGATTCCTGCGTTGAGCAGGGGGTTGGACACGATGATCCTGTAGGTCCCTTCCAACGCTAACATTCTATGATTCTATGAGCCCTGTTTAAACCTACAGAGTCTAGTTTTTCAAGATCATATTGTAGGTGGCATGGAAAAACACCTTATTAAAACGTAACTTTTACTTAATAATTCAATAAAATCTAATGAAACAATTGACCAATGACCACAATGGATTTAACACATATTGTCCGTATATTGTCCCAAGCTCTATATGCCTTAAATCACATATGGAAAAAAACACACCAAAATGAAAAAGTGCCAGTGCTTTAAAACATTTAGATTTCACTAGAGTTGAGCGAAACGGGATGAAAAATTTCAAAAGTCACCGACTTTTGGCAAAGTCAGGTTTCATGAAACGAAACCCGACCCTAGGATGAGGTCGGCCACGAGGTCGGCGACTTACGCGCCAAAGTCGTGTTTCAAAAGTTTGTTTTGCGCTCTTTTTCAGCCAATCAGGATCCACGGACACTGAGGGCAACGTGATGACATAGGCACGGGTCACCACCATCTTTCAGAAGGGCATGCAAGTGATTGGCTTGCTTTGGGGGGCGTCACAGGGGGTATAAAAGGGCGTGCACGCCGACCGCCATCTTACTTCTGCCGATCTTAGCATAGGGAGAGGTTGCTGCTGATTCTGTAGGGAGAGCGTTAGGCAGGGAAGAAGAAAAAAAAACTGCTTCTGCTGCTAGCGATTGTGCCTGTACAACACACCAGTCACTGTGTGTGCAGTGCAAGGGGAGGCTATATTGTGGTGTATCAGTGGTGTTGGTTGTTGGGCTGCCTTCTAAGGCTTCCTGACAGCTGCATTGCTGTTTACCCACTGCTCTGCAAACTGCTTTTTTAAAAGCAATCCCAATTTTTTTTTTTGTCCTGCTGAGGTACTGAGCTGCAAACTGCTTTTTTAAAAGCAATCCCAATTTTTTTTTTTTGTCCTGCTGAGGTACTGAGCGTGCATTTTTTCACACCATACAGCGGTGTACGCTCCTCACACAGTACCGTGTAACGGCTGTTATCACAGCCACAGTGAAACTATCTGTGTCACTCTGTGAGAATAAGTCGAGGACATGTTCCGTTCTTACAGACCTGCACTCTAGGGAGATTCCTACTCTGCCCAATTCTACATACACCTTGTAGTTTGTGATACACTAGCCAATTTCTGCCTGTGACATAGCGCTGTGATATTCAGTGGGCCTCACACAATCCAAAAGTGTCCAGTGTCCACAAGTGTCTGCAGAAATTCAAAATCTCCCTTATCCTCTAGTCACTTTGGTCACAGCTGTGCCATCGAGCCTGTGACATAGCGCTCAGATATTCAGTGGGCCTCACACAATCCAAAAGTGTCCAGTGTCTGCAGAAATTCAAAATCTCACTTATCCTCTAGTCACTTTGGTCACAGCTGTGCCATCGAGCCTGTGACATAGCGCTCAGATATTCAGTGGGCCTCACACAATCCAAAAGTGTCCAGTGTCCACAAGTGTCTGCAGAAATTCAAAATCTCCCTTATCCTCTAGTCACTTTGGTCACAGCTGTGCCATCGAGCCTGTGACATAGCGCTCAGATATTCAGTGGGCCTCACACAATCCAAAAGTGTCCAGTGTCTGCAGAAATTCAAAATCTCACTTATCCTCTAGTCACTTTGGTCACAGCTGTGCCATCGAGCCTGTGACATAGCGCTCAGATATTCAGTGGGCCTCACACAATCCAAAAGTGTCCAGTGTCTGCAGAAATTCAAAATCGCACTTATCCTCTAGTCACTTTGGTCACAGCTGTGCAATCGAGCCTGTGACATAGCGCTCAGATATTCAGTGGGCCTCACACAATCCAAAAGTGTCCAGTGTCTGCAGAAATTCAAAATCTCACTTATCCTCTAGTCACTTTGGTCACAGCTGTGCCATCGAGCCTGTGACATAGCGCTCAGATATTCAGTGGGCCTCACACAATCCAAAAGTGTCCAGTGTCCACAAGTGTCTGCAGAAATTCAAAATCTCCCTTATCCTCTAGTCACTTTGGTCACAGCTGTGCCATCGAGCCTGTGACATAGCGCTCAGATATTCAGTGGGCCTCACACAATCCAAAAGTGTCCAGTGTCTGCAGAAATTCAAAATCTCACTTATCCTCTAGTCACTTTGGTCACAGCTGTGCCATCGAGCCTGTGACATAGCGCTCAGATATTCAGTGGGCCTCACACAATCCAAAAGTGTCCAGTGTCTGCAGAAATTCAAAATCTCACTTATCCTCTAGTCACTTTGGTCACAGCTGTGCCATCGAGCCTGTGACATAGCGCTCAGATATTCAGTGGGCCTCACACAATCCAAAAGTGTCCAGTGTCTGCAGAAATTCAAAATCTCACTTATCCTCTAGTCACTTTGGTCACAGCTGTGCCATCGAGCCTGTGACATAGCGCTCAGATATTCAGTGGGCCTCACACAATCCAAAAGTGTCCAGTGTCTGCAGAAATTCAAAATCTCACTTATCCTATTCAAAATCTCCCCTGTCCTATAGACTTCTTGTACCTTGCTTTACATTACTATATAGTTTGTTGGATTTTGTCTACATTTCTACCAAAAATGAGGAAGGCTGGTGGAAGAGGCCGTGGAATTGGGCGGGGGTTGGCAGCTGGTAATGATGGTGTTGGTGGTGGATCTGATGGTAGTGGCAAGAGCAAAATATGACCGAATGCAGGAGGTGTTGAGCCTGCGTCATCGTCTGGCTCAATAAGGCTTTGAAGGCTTAGTTTTCTAGGAGTTGGCAAACCGCTTTTAAAGCCAGAGCATCAGGAAAAAGTTTTGTCTTACATTGCTGACTAAGCCTCCAGCTCTATCGCCTCCTCTTCTTCAGTTGTAAAAAGTAAAAGCACTGAGTCGTCATTGGAGGCTCATGTTCATGAACCACACCTTTCCTTGTGTCCTTCACCCCAACCAAGATTGAAGGATGACGCAGGCCATACTACTAATTACTCCATGGAGCTGTTTTCACATACCATGCCTGGATTATCAAGTGAAATGGTGAATTACCCAGGCCAAGATGAATCTGACATGGAGTGCACTGATGCACAGCCGCTGATGGATGATTCTGCTGGTACATTCACTCAGAGCACTACATTGTCCTCGCAGTGTACAGAGCCAGATTCTGACCCTGATGAGACTCAGGTGCCCCTTCCCGCACACTATACCACCATACACGGTGACACAGAGGAAGGTGCACATGACATTGAAGAGGAGGTGATGGATGACCCAGTTGTTGACCCAGATTGGCATCCATTGGGGAAGAGGGTGCTGCTTACAATAGCTCAGATGAGGAGCATCCACAGCAGACATCGACATCGCATCAGCTGTTATCTGGCAGGCCCGGAGCACTCCAAAGACAGGTTCCAAAAATCAAAAGAGTTGCTGGACAGCTTGTCCAGAGGGTCAAAAGATCACAGTGTGCTAGGCCGCAAAATGTCTGCCAAAGTACGAAGAGTGCAGTGTGGCACTTTTTTGAACAAAATCCTCATGATCAGGCCAAGGTTATCTGTAAGAAGTGCGCAAAGACCTTTAGCCGAGGGAAAAATCTGAAAAATTTGAATACCAGTTGCATGCTTAGACATTTAACCACCATGCACTTGCAAGCGTGGACACAACACCAAACCTCAAGTGCCACATGTGCAACTGATCACAATGAAGGTAGTCAGCAACACTACATTGTTTCCCCGACTGTAAGCCCACCGGTTAGCACAGCAGCAAATGTTGAGGTGTCGTTGCAAGGCCACAGCAGTCAGGGAATCCCACTGTTATATCAACGAAAGACTGATTCTAGGCCATCAGAAAGAACACCAACTCCATCACCATCATCAACCCTCTCTCAGTCCGCCCTGTCCACTGCTACTTCCACCATATAGAATCATAGAATCATAGAATCGTAGAGTTGGAAGGGACCTCCTGGGCCTTCTGGTCCAACCCCCTGCTCAAGCAGGATTTGCTAAATCATCCTAGTTAGATGTCTGTCCAGCCTCTGTTTGAAGACTTCCATTGAAGGAGAACTCACCACTTCTCGTGGCAGCCTGTTCCACTCGTTGATCACTCTAACTGTCAAAAAGTTTTTTCTAATATCTAATCTGTGTCTCCTCCCATTCAGCTTCATCCCATTGCTTCTAGTCTTTCCTTGTGCAAATGAGAATAAAGTTGATCCTTCTACAATGTGACAGCCCTTTAGATATTTGTAGACAGCTATTAAGTCTCCTCTCAGTCTTCTCTTTTGCAAACTAAACATTCCCAAATCCTGCAACCTTTCCTCATAAGACAGGGTTTGCAGACCGGTCACCATTCTGGTCGCTCTTTTCTGAACTTGCTCCAGTTTGTTGATGTCTTTTTTAAAATGTGGTGCCCAAAATTTGACACAATATTCCAGATGAGGTCTGACCAAAGAGGAGTAGAGGGAAATAATTACTTCACGTGATCTAGACTGTATGCTTCTGTTAATACATCCTAGAATTGCATTTGCCTTTTTTGCTGCTGCATCACACTGTTGACTCATATTCAGTCTGTGATCTATGAGTATACCCAAGTCTTTTTCACATGTGCTGTCACTTAGCCCTATTCCTCCCATTCTATATATGCTTTTTTCATTTTTATTGCCCAGATGTAGTACTTTGCATTTCTCCCTGTTAAAAACCATTCTGTTAGTTGCTGCCCACTTCTCCAGTTTATTTAAATCTTTTTGAATCCTCTCTCTCTCTTCTCTAGTATTAGCTATCCCTCCTAGCTTTGTGTCATCAGCAAATTTAATCAGTTTACCCTCAATTCCTTCATCTAAATCGTTGATAAAAATGTTGAACAATACAGGGCCCAGGACAGAGCCCTGTGGTACCCCACTTGAGACATTCTTCCAACTGGATGTGCAGCCATTTACGACCACTCTTTGGGTCCGATCACTAAGCCAGTTATGAATCCACCTAACAGTTGCCTTGTCCATTCCATACTTAGTCATTTTTTCAATAAGGATTGTATGAGAGACTTTGTCAAATGCTTTGCTGAAGTCAAGATATACTATATCTACAGCATTTCCTTGATCCACCCAATCAGTAATACCGTCATAGAAGGAAATTAAATTAGTCTGACATGACTTATTAGTTACAAACCCATGCTGATTCTGTTTAATCACTTCATTCTTATCCAGGCATTGACATACATGTTGTTTAATAATTTGTTCAAAGATCTTTCCTGGTATAGAAGTCAGACTCACCGGCCTATAGTTGCCTGGGTCCACCTTCTTCCCCTTTTTGAAGATAGGAACAACATTTGCTCTTCTCCAGTCTTCTGGCACTTCTCCTGTTCTCCAAGAATTTTCAAAGATTATGGAGAGGGGTTCAAAAATTTCTTCTGCTATCTCCTTCAGTACTCTGGGGTGTAATTCATCTGGACCTGGAGACTTGAATTCATTTAGGTTAGCTAAGTGTTTCCTCACTATCTTTCTGTTTATAGATATCCTGGATTCTTCTATTCCCTTAATAGGACAGTGAATAACAGTTGATGTTACATTTCCTTTCTGAGATAAAACAGATGCAAAATAGGAATTTAAAAGTTCAGCCTTCTCAACATCCTGTCTTACCATTTCATCATTTTCATCCTGTAAAAATCCTATAGCATCTTTGACTTTTCTTTTACTTTTGACATATCCCCAAAATCCTTTATTATTGCTTTTGACATCTCTTGCAAGCCTCAATTCATTTTCAGCTTTACTAATCTGATTTGTGCCCTGCAGGTTCTGCAGACAGCATTATATTCTTCTTTAGATATGCCTCCCTCTTTCCATTTTATAAACATTTTTTTCTTCCTTTTTAGCATGTGCTTAAGTTCTGTGTTCATCCATCCTGGTTTCCTTAAATGCTTCCTATTCTTCCCTCTTTTCGGAATTGTTAACAACTGTGCTTTGAGAATTTCATTTTTCAAGATTTCCCATCCTTCCTGGACATTTTTGTCTTTGAGGATATCCAGCCATTGGATCCCTCCAATTCTCTTTCTGAATCCCTTAAAATCTGCCTTTCTGAAATTTAACCTTGACGTCTGAGTCTTCACAGGTCTTCCGCCTCTAGTTATCCAAAACTCTAAAATAGCATGGTCGCTACCTCCTAGGGTCCCAGCCACTTTTACCTCCTCAACCATTTCCTCCCTGTTTATAAGGATTAGATCCAAGGTAGCAGTTCCCCTTGTTTTCTCCTTTACCTTTTTTGCAGCTCTCAAGTCCAGCTCACCCTCCCAGACACTATGAGTAGGTCAAGAAAGTACTCAGTCTCTCATCCGCGTACACTGGGTTTGAACGCCCACATTGCCAAACTAATCTCGTTTGAGATGATGCCCTTTCGGTTGGTGGAAAGCGCAGCTTTCCGCGAACTCATGGCCTATGCAGTACCACGCTATGACCTACCCAGTCGCCACTTCTTCTCTCGCAAAGCCATCCCAGCCCTCCACCATCATGTGAAAGACCGCATTGTCCATGCACTCAAGCAGTCAGTGAGCGGAAAGGTGCACCTCACAACTGATGCATGGTCCAGTCGGCATGGCCAGGGCCGTTACGTGTCCATCACTGCGCACTGGGTTAATGTGGTGGATGCAGGGTCCACAGGGGACAGCGGTGGTGGGACAGTGCTGCCTAGCCCACGGTATAGGAAACAGTTGGCTGTAGGCGTTCGACCCTCCTCCTCCTCCTCCTCCTCCTCCTCCAGAAGCGAAAGCTCGTCCACAGAGCGCAGTCGTACGAGCACTCCATCTGCAGCTGCCACTGTTGCACACGAGGTGTCCCCCTATCGAGCAGCTAGTGGAAAGCGTCAGCAGGCTGTGTTGCAGATGATGTGTTTGGGCGACAGACACACCGCCGAGGTGCTGGCCGAGTACTTGAAGCGACAAACTGAGTCATGGCTGGGCAGTGTACATCTTGAGGCAGGCAAGGTAGTTAGTGATAACGGCCGTAATTTTGTGGCAGCCATAGCCCTTTCAAAACTCAGCCACATACCTTGCTTGGCTCACACCTTGAACCTGGTGGTGCAGTGCTTCCTCAAAAATTATCCGGAGTTAACAGCCCTGCTCCAGAAGGTGCGAAGACTGTGCGCGCACATCCGCCGGTCGCCTGTACACTCTGTTCGTATGCAGAAGCTGCAGCGATTGCTCCACCTTCCCAACCACCGCCTCATTATCGACATTGCAACAAGGTGGAACTCCACCCTGCACATGGTGGAGCGGCTGTGCAAGCAGAGGCAGGCCATAATGCATTTGTGGGAGGATACACAGCCAGGCACTTTGAGAGCAGACATGGAGTTGACAGGTGTGCAGTGGTCGAAGCTGAAAGACCTCTGTAAAGTCCTTCAGTGTTTTGAGGAATGCACACGGCTGGTAAGCGCAGACGACGCCATCCTAAGCATGAGCATCCCACTTATGCGTCTGCTCATGCAAACTTTGATGCACCTTAAGGAGCAGGCTTCTGCAGCCAATGTTGATGAGGAGGAAGAGGAGGAGGGAATCCTTGATGACATTCAGCCATTGTCTGCTCAGGGACCTCTCCTGGACGAGGTGGAGGAAGAAGAGGAGGAGGAGGAGGAGGATGATGGGGATGATTACTTAGGGGAGGAGGATGCATCTCGTGGGGCAAGTGAAAATGTTGGCGTGGCAAGGTCTGGTACAGGGTTTGTGCGTGACTGGAGGGATGTGGATTTGCCAGAAAGTGCTCCTCCAACCAGCACTCGCAGTGCATCATTGACACCGGGAACATTGGCCCACATGTCAGATTATGCCTTGCTGATCCTAAAAAGGGACCCCCGCATTGCCAAAATGATGAACGATGACGACTACTGGTTGGCCAGCATCCTGGATCCATGCTATAAAGGCAAATTACAAAACATCATGCCACAGGAGAACCTTGACCTAATATTGGCTAATAAACAAGCAACTCTGGTAAATCGGTTGCTTGAGGCATTCCCAGCACACAGCAGCGGTGATGGTTCTCACACGAGCCGTACGGGCCGGGGGCAGCTTGCCAGAGGTGTTCGTGGTGCACACAGCAGAAGTGGCGTTGGAGACAGGGGTTTCATGACAATGTTGTGGACTGATTTTTCAAGTACCGCTCACACAACTGGTAATACTGCATCGATGGAAAGTGACAGGAGACAGCAGTTGTCAACTATGGTTACAAACTACTTTTCCTCCCATATCGATGTTCTCCCACACAGGTCATTCCCCTTTGACTATTGGGCCGCTAAACTGGACACCTGGCCTGAATTGGCACAATATGCCTTACAGGAGCTCGCTTGCCCAGCTGCAAGTGTGCTATCGGAAAGAGTCTTCAGTGCAGCTGGATCAATCCTGACAGAAAAAAGGACCCATCTGTCAACCCAAAATGTGGATGATCTAACCTTCATTAAAATGAACCACGCATGGGTTTCCAAGGATTTTGTCCCACCTTCCCCTGATGACACATAGGGTGACAGAAAAATGGCTTGCTTTGGTCCACCTCTTCCTGGGACTTGACCTATTTCACCTTTTGCATCAGCTGAATGTCCAACATCAACATATGCCACTTTCTAAAACTCCCTAACTGTGCTGCCTCCCCCCCCCCATGGCCGGGGTCACCACCTAGCGCACGACACCGTGCGAGTGCCGTTGCCCTGGACAGGTGGGTAGGCCGACTCTTGGGCGCGGGCACTGGCACAGGGTCCCTCATAGTGCAATCAAGTGTCTCTGACGGTGGTGGTGCACACCCGCCGTCAGACACACCGCCGTACTATGAGGGGCCCAGTGCCAGTACCGACGCCCACGAGTGGGCCCCCCTTGCTTGGGAAGGGCCCCAGCATTTGCAATCTTTACCTCTCCCTACTCCTCCGCTGTGTAGTCTGGGCCGTTAAATCTATACTGTGCCTGACACTGTTTGAGCCTGCCTCCTGATGTATAGACATATATTTTGAATGTGTACGCTATCCATACATGTTATCCGGGGATATGGTACCCTTTCTAACCTTTGTGCAATCACGTGCAATCCATACTGGGCCTAACACCGTCTGAGCCTGCCTCCTGATGTATAGACATATATTTTGAATGTGTACACTATGCTATCCATACATGTTATCCGGGGATATGGTACCCTTTCTAACCTTTGTGCAATCACGTGCAATCCATACTGGGCCTAACACCGTCTGAGCCTGCCTCCTGATGTATAGACATATATTTTGAATGTGTACACTATGCTATCCATACATGTTATCCGGGGATATGGTACCCTTTCTAACCTTCGTGCAATCACGTGCAATCCATACTGGGCCTAACACCGTCTGAGCCTGCCTCCTGATGTATAGACATATATTTTGAATGTGTACACTATGCTATCCATACATGTTATCCGGGGATACGGTACCCTTTCTAACCTTTGTGCAATCACGTGCAATCCATACTGGGCCTAACACCGTCTGAGCCTGCCTCCTGATGTATAGACATATATTTTGAATGTGTACGCTATCCATACATGTTATCTGGGGATACGGTACCCTTTCTAACCTTTGTGCAATCATGTGCAATCCATACTGGGCCTAACACTGTCTGAGCCTGCCTCCTGATGTATAGACATATATTTTGAATGTGTACGCTATCCATACATGTTATCCGGGGATACGGTACCCTTTCTAACCTTTGTGCAATCACGTGCAATCCATACTGGGCCTAACACCGTCTGAGCCTGCCTCCTGATGTATAGACATATATTTTGAATGTGTAATCCATACTGGGCGTGAGAACGGCTGGCGAGCTGTTAAGCAAGCTACAGCACCTGTGGTTTGCACACGTAAGTTTTTCATTTTTTCAGGAATGACGGTTAGGCCTAATTCCGGAACTGCGGTTGACCTGCACTTACTGGGAAATCATTGTTCGCGGGTAGAGTTGAGCGATACCAGCCGATACTTGAAAATATCGGATCGGAATGGATCGGCCGATCTTAAAAAAAGTATCGGTATCGCCGATTCCGATACCGGGAACCAATGCAAGTCAATGGGGCCAAAATATCGGAATTAAAAAAACCCCTTTCTTTCCTTGTAGGTTAATTCTACATGAAGAAAAACAACTAAGAATAATGTAGAATGTATTGTGGGAGGTGGAGGAGACATTAAAGCCATAGAGGTTTAGCCCAATCAAATGGAATAGCAGGAATTAAACTTTTTTTTTAAAGATGTTAGGAGTTACAAAGATATTGACTATGTTAGCCTCATTTATATTTTGCCAGACATGTATGTCTTCTTCTTCTTTCTTCTTTCTTCTTCTTTCTTATTCTTCTTCCTTTTTTTACCTTCTTCTTCTTCTTCTTATTCCTTTTTTTACATTCTTCTTCTTCTTCTTCCTTTTTTTACATTCTTCTACTTCCTTTTTTTACATTCTTCTTCTTCTTCCTTTTTTTACATTCTTCTTCTTATTCCTTTTTTTACATTCTTCTTCTTCTTCCTTTTTTAAATTCTTCTACTTCCTTTTTTTACATTCTTCTTCTTCTTCTTCCTTTTCTTACATTCTTCATATTCTTCTTATTCAACAATTATTATTCTACATATTCAACTTCTTCATCTTCTTCCTATTCTTCTTCATCATATTCTTGTTTGTGTCAGGCATTCCTGTAGTTGTTATCTAGAAAAGTTAGAAGTTTACACCTTCCGTTCTGCCTGTCACAAAAGATTTACAACAGGATTTGTCCGCGTTCAGTTTGGCCTGCAGCAGCAGGCCTTTTCCAGGGGCACCACGAGGAGGAACGGACTCACCCCCATACACTGCTTAGTCTTCTTCTGCTTATAAATAAGATAATATCATTTGCTCAGAGTATTAGTCTTATGCTTAATGTTCTTCTGCTTTGTTTTTTTTATGCTTCTTTGTCTTCTCTCTCTTGTTGTTCTGCATCTTGGTGGTTGTCTTCCTGTTCTTTGTCCTCTTGAACCAGCTGACGGTACTGGCACCCGGAGGGGCAGCAGAAGGAACAAGAGCCAATGGCACTACCGAGGACCAGCTGACGGTGCTGGAACCCGGTTACTAAGCAGGAGGTACCTGTGCTACAAAGCACTACCAAGGACCAGCAGACGTTGCCGGAACTCGGATACCGAGATGGAGGCACCTAGGCCAAAGGCTCTGACGAGAACCAGCTGACGGTGCTGGAACCCGGAGGGGTAGCATAAGCTGCAAGAGCAAATGGAAATAGCGAGGACCAGCTGACAGTGCTGGCACCCGGAGGGGCAGCAGAAGGAATAAGAGCCAATGGCACAACCGAGGACCAGCTGACGGTGCTGGAACCCGGTTACTAAGCAGGAGGTACCTGTGCTACAAAGCACTACCAAGGACCAGCAGACGTTGCCGGAACTCGGATACCGAGATGGAGGCACCTAGGCCAAAGGCTCTGACGAGAACCAGCTGACGGTGCTGGAACCCGGAGGGGTAGCATAAGCTGCAAGAGCAAATGGAAATAGCGAGGACCAGCTGACAGTGCTGGCACCCGGAGGGGCAGCAGAAGGAATAAGAGCCAATGGCACAACCGAGGACCAGCTGACGGTGCTGGAACCCGGTTACTAAGCAGGAGGTACCTGTGCTACAAAGCACTACCAAGGACCAGCAGACGTTGCCGGAACTCGGATACCGAGATGGAGGCACCTAGGCCAAAGGCTCTGACGAAAACCAGCTGACGGTGCTGGAACCCGGAGGGGTAGCATAAGCTGCAAGAGCAAATGGAAATAGCGAGGACCAGCTGACAGTGCTGGCACCCGGAGGGGCAGCAGAAGGAATAAGAGCCAATGGCACAACCGAGGACCAGCTAACGGTGCTGGAACCCGGTTACTAAGCAGGAGGTACCTGTGCTACAAAGCAAGGACCAGCAGACGTTGCCGGAACTCGGATACCGAGATGGAGGCACCTAGGCCAAAGGCTCTGACGAGAACCAGCTGACGGTGCTGGAACCCGGAGGGGTATCAGAAGTTACCCCTGAAAAGCAAAGTTGGCATGCCGCAAGCTGGCCGCAGTTACCGAATCACACAGTCCTACAGGGGGTGCTTGTCCTACTGGCACTATGGAACAAGCCTTTCTTACCAGAACCCGCAGTCCACATAGGAAGCACCTAAACTGCTGGCACCCTAGCCTCGGCTAACCCAACCGCAACACGACATGGCAACTTGGGGTGGCAAACTGACATTGACACTTCCCGGAAACAGCAGGCAGGGCTGGAACCAAGCTGGGCAGGAGGGAGTACCTGTGCCAAAGTCAGTTATGAGCAGCAACTGGCGATGTTGGAGCCCAGGACAAGCACTTAGCAGGCTGAGGCCTGATGTGCTGTCAATTGGGAGGCAGCAGGACAGATTGCCATCAAAACAGCAGGGGAACAGCTGACGTTACTGAACCCCACAAACACAGGAGCTAGTGTTTTACTCTGTGAAGACGGCACTTCCGAGCAACAACTGGCTGTGTTGAAGCCCAGGGACAAGCACGGAGCAGGCTGAGGCTGCATGGAAGAAATTTTAAGATCGGTTGTAGACTACTAATTTGAACCAAGCTCCACTTAGGCCTGTGGCTTCACTGATTTTTGTATTTCCCCTGTCCTCCAACCCCGCCAGTTACAGCTCCGAAGTGGCGTCTGCACAATCCACACTTGTTCCTGTGTTACAGGTGTTCAGTCCGGTCAGTTAATCCCCTGATGTGTGTCCCACAGAGCAGGCGACATTGCCGGACACACATCAGGGGATTAACTGACCGGACTGAACACCTGTAACACAGGAACAAGTGTGGATTGTGCAGACGCCACTTCGGAGCTGTAACTGGCAGGGTTGGAGGACAGGGGAAATACGAGAGACAGTGGAGCCACAGGCCTAATTGGAGCACGGTTAAAAATCAGTAGTGGTACGACTGTGTAGGCAGCAGGAGACTTTGCCATCTACACAGCAGGGGATCAGCTGACGTTACTGAACCCCACTGAGACACGGGAGCAAGTATCTCTTTCCGTGTGGACGGCACTTCCGAACTACAACTGGCTGTGTTGAAGCCCAGGAAATAGGAGGGTGTAGGCAGAGGCCTACTGTATTTTGAATGAGGTGACAGCAGGAGAGACTGCCATCCACACAGCAGGGGATCAGCTGACATTACTGAACCCCACTGAGACACGGGAGCAAGTATCTCTTTCCGTGTGGACGGCACTTCCGAACTACAACTGGCTGTGTTGAAGCCCAGGAAATAGGAGGGTGTAGGCAGAGGCCTACTGTATTTTGAATGAGGTGACAGCAGGAGAGACTGCCATCCACACAGCAGGGGATCAGCTGACGTTACTGAACCCCACTGAGACACGGGAGCAAGTATCTCTTTCCGTGTGGACGGCACTTCCGAACTACAACTGGCTGTGTTGAAGCCCAGGAAATAGGAGGGTGTAGGCAGAGGCCTACTGTATTTTGAATGAGGTGACAGCAGGAGAGACTGCCATCCACACAGCAGGGGATCAGCTGACGTTACTGAACCCCACTGAGACACGGGAGCAAGTATCTCTTTCGGTGTGGACGGCACTTCCGAACTACAACTGGCTGTGTTGAAGCCCAGGAAATAGGAGGGTGTAGGCAGAGGCCTACTGTATTTTGAATGAGGTGACAGCAGGAGAGACTGCCATCCACACAGCAGGGGATCAGCTGACGTTACTGAACCCCACTGAGACACGGGAGCAAGTATCTCTTTCCGTGTGGACGGCACTTCCGAACTACAACTGGCTGTGTTGAAGCCCAGGAAATAGGAGGGTGTAGGCAGAGGCCTACTGTATTTTGAATGAGGTGACAGCAGGAGAGACTGCCATCCACACAGCAGGGGATCAGCTGACGTTACTGAACCCCACTGAGACACGGGAGCAAGTATCTCTTTCCGTGTGGACGGCACTTCCGAACTACAACTGGCTGTGTTGAAGCCCAGGAAATAGGAGGGTGTAGGCAGAGGCCTACTGTATTTTGAATGAGGTGACAGCAGGAGAGACTGCCATCCACACAGCAGGGGATCAGCTGACGTTACTGAACCCCACTGAGACACGGGAGCAAGTATCTCTTTCCGTGTGGACGGCACTTCCGAACTACAACTGGCTGTGTTGAAGCCCAGGAAATAGGAGGGTGTAGGCAGAGGCCTACTGTATTTTGAATGAGGTGACAGCAGGAGAGACTGCCATCCACACAGCAGGGGATCAGCTGACGTTACTGAACCCCACTGAGACACGGGAGCAAGTATCTCTTTCCGTGTGGACGGCACTTCCGAACTACAACTGGCTGTGTTGAAGCCCAGGAAATAGGAGGGTGTAGGCAGAGGCCTACTGTATTTTGAATGAGGTGACAGCAGGAGAGACTGCCATCCACACAGCAGGGGATCAGCTGACGTTACTGAACCCCACTGAGACACGGGAGCAAGTATCTCTTTCCGTGTGGACGGCACTTCCGAACTACAACTGGCTGTGTTGAAGCCCAGGAAATAGGAGGGTGTAGGCAGAGGCCTACTGTATTTTAAATGAGGTGACAGCAGGAGAGACTGCCATCCACACAGCAGGGGATCAGCTGACGTTACTGAACCCCACTGAGACACGGGAGCAAGTATCTCTTTCCGTGTGGACGGCACTTCCGAACTACAACTGGCTGTGTTGAAGCCCAGGAAATAGGAGGGTGTAGGCAGAGGCCTACTGTATTTTGAATGAGGTGACAGCAGGAGAGACTGCCATCCACACAGCAGGGGATCAGCTGACGTTACTGAACCCCACTGAGACACGGGAGCAAGTATCTCTTTCCGTGTGGACGGCACTTCCGAACTACAACTGGCTGTGTTGAAGCCCAGGAAATAGGAGGGTGTAGGCAGAGGCCTACTGTATTTTGAATGAGGTGACAGCAGGAGAGACTGCCATCCACAAAGCAGGGGATCAGCTGACGTTACTGAACCCCACTGAGACACGGGAGCAAGTATCTCTTTCCGTGTGGACGGCACTTCCGAGCTACAACTGGCTGTGTTGAAGCCCAGGAAATAGGAGGGTGTAGGCAGAGGCCTACTGTATTTTGAATGAGGTGACAGCAGGAGAGACTGCCATCCACACAGCAGGGGATCAGCTGACATTACTGAACCCCACTGAGACACGGGAGCAAGTATCTCTTTCCGTGTGGACGGCACTTCCGAACTACAACTGGCTGTGTTGAAGCCCAGGAAATAGGAGGGTGTAGGCAGAGGCCTACTGTATTTTGAATGAGGTGACAGCAGGAGAGACTGCCATCCACAAAGCAGGGGGATCAGCTGACGTTACTGAACCCCACTGAGACACGGGAGCAAGTATCTCTTTCCGTGTGGACGGCACTTCCGAGCTACAACTGGCTGAGTTGAAGCCCAGGAAATAGGAGGGTGTAGGCAGAGGCCTACTGTCTTTGGAATGCGGAGACAGCAGGAGAGACTGCCATCTCCACAGCAGGGGATCAGCTGGCAATGATGAACCCCACTAACACTTGAACGAATGTGTTTGGCTCTGTGGAGACGACACTTCTGAACACCAACTGACGCTGTTGGAGCCCAGGATTAGGCGAGGAGCAGGCTGGGGCCTACTGGATTTTGGCAGGTGAAGGCAGCAGGAGACTTGCCATCTCCACAGCAGGGGAACAGCTGGCAGTGCTGAACCCCACTAACACTTGAACGAATGTGTTTGGCTCTGTGGAGACGACACTTCTGAACACCAACTGACGCTGTTGGAGCCCAGGATTAGGCGAGGAGCAGGCTGGGGCCTACTGGATTTTGGCAGGTGAAGGCAGCAGGAGACTTGCCATCTCCACAGCAGGGGAACAGCTGGCAGTGCTGAACCCCACTAACACTCTAACGAATGTGTTTGGCTCTGTGGAGACGACACTTCTGAACACCAACTGACGCTGTTGGAGCCCAGGATTAGGCGAGGAGCAGGCTGGGGCCTACTGGATTTTGGCAGGTGAAGGCAGCAGGAGACTTGCCATCTCCACAGCAGGGGAACAGCGGGCAGTGCTGAAACCCACTAACACTCTAACGAATGTGTTTGGCTCTGTGGAGACGACACTTCTGAACACCAACTGACGCTGTTGGAGCCCAGGATTACGCATGCCGCATGCAGAGGCCAATGGGCAGCGGTTTTTATGGAGGTTGTGGACTACTACTGATTCTAACCATGCTCCACTTAGGCCTCTGGCTCCACTGTCTCTACTATTTACCCTGGCCTCCAACCCCGCCAGCTACATCTCTGAAGTGGCGTCAGCACAATCTACACTTGTTCCTGTGTTACTGGTGCTCAGTCCCGTCAGTTGATCCCCTGATGTTTGTCCGGCAAGTTCGCCAGCTCTGTCCTCATTCCCACTACTGGTTATGGGAATGTGGACAGAGCAGGAGACCTTGCCGGACACACATCAGGGGATAAACTGATGGGACTGAGCCACAGGAACACAGGAACAAGTGTAGATTGTGCTGACGCCACTTCAGAGATGTAGATGGCGGGGTTGGAGGTCAGGGGAAATAGTAGAGACAGTGGAGCCAGAGACCTAAGTTGGGCACGGTTAAAAATCAGTAGTGGTTTGAATGTTGATGGAGCTGGTGACTTTGCCGTCCACACAGCAGGGGATCAGCTGGCATTACTGAACCCCACTAACACAGGAGCTAGTGTGTTTCTCTGTGCAGACGACACATCTGAGCGACAACTGGCTGTGTTGAAGCACAGGGATTATAGTTCAGGTGGTAGAAAAATGAACACACCAGCAGACCTGGATACAGTTGCCAACCACTAATTTAGTCTGTAAGAGGAATGGCAAAGTCTTTGGAGATCCAGGCCTTGTTCATTTTCAGAAAAGTCAGCCGGTCAACATTATCAGAAGATAGTCGCGTGCGACGGTCTGTTAGTACACCACCTGCGGCACTAAAGACACGTTCCCATAATACACTGGCAGCAGGGCAAGCCAGCACCTCCAATGCATACTGGCTAAGCTCTGGCCATGTATCCAGCTTAGAGACCCAAAACTTGAAGGGGGAAGAGCCATCTGGGAGTACAGCGACAGGGCAAGACATGTAGTCTGACACCATCTGACGGAAGCGTTGCCTCCTGCTGACTCGAGGCGTCGCTGATGGTGTAGACAATTGTGGTGGACACACAAAACTTTGCCACATTTGGGCCATAGTGGTCTTGCCTTGTGCTGCGGCGCTGCCTCTGCTCCCTCTTTGTGCAGAGTTTCCTCCACTGCCTCGACGCACAGAGCTGCTTTGTAAAGCACTAGCAACAATGCTGTCGGGTGGAATGGAAAACATTATGGACTGCACCAGTGACTCTTCGTACTCCCGCATTTTACGCTCCCGGTTCAACGTTGGTATGAGCCTTTGTACGCTGTCCCGGTAGCGAGGATCTAGGAGGGTGTACACCCAATAATCAGCCGAGACGAGAATGTGGGCGATGCGGCGGTCGTTTCTCAGGCACTGCAGCATGAAATCAACCATGTGCTGCAGACTCCCAACTGCCAAAGAACCGCTGTCCCCTGTTTGAGGCGTGACCTCGGCCTGCTCTGCATCACCCCACCCTCGCTGTACATACTGAGTAGAGGTTTGTGTACCTCCCTCCTCTGGAGAGATGTCTTCCTCCTCCATCGACTCCTCCTCATCCTCCTCACAAAGTGTCCCCTGCCTAGGCCTTTGTGAGGAAACACGTAGCGCAGACTGTCCAGAAGCAGATGGCATTTGGGACTCCTCATCCTCCACCTCTTCTGAAACCTCATCCCTTAGTGCTTGCAGTGTTTGTTGAAGCAGGCAGATAAGGGGGACAGTCATGCTGACTAGTGCATCATCTGCACTCGCCATCCGCGTGGATTCATCGAAGGCACGCAAAACGAGGCAGATGTCCTTCATAGAGGCCCACTCAATGGTGCTGAAGTGTGAACGGCGCACAGTGCGACTTGTTTGCGCCTGATGCAGCTGGTACTCCATGACTGCTGCCTGCTGCTCACACAACCGCTCCAACATATGTAACGTTGAATTCCACCGGGTGGGTAGGTCACATATGATGCGATGTTCCGGAAGGCCAAATCGTCGCTGCAGAGCAGCGAGGCGCGATCTTGCCGTGCTGGAACGTCGCAAGTGAGCGCACTCTATGCGGACCTTGTGCAACAGTACAGCAAGATCCGGATAGTCCCTCTGAAAGCTCTGCACGACCAAGTTAACCCTCCGTCAGGCGCAATAGATCTGACAGGCACACAGTAATTAGTTTCACTTCTCTCTCCTTGCCCACTTATCAGAAAACCCCACCCCTCCTAGTTATCTCCTGACTCTACAGGCTCTGTGAAACCTGATATCACAGTGACTCAGCAGACCTTCTAGTGAACAGATATCAACACTTTGGCTTCTCAGGCACATTGCGCCTGATTTCAACACAAATTGAAAGGTTAGTATTTTCTTTTTTTATTCATCACGATTGTGTATTTAGCTTGTTTTATGAAGGATTAATGCTAAGTTAGTGTACATAAGTACTGTTTTCTTAGACAAAAGGAGGGTGGCTTCTAAGGCACATTGCGCCCTAACACATACTCTTTCTCTCTTGCTTCAGATTTTCTGCTGCAATGGCCAGAAAACAGTATGATTCATCTAAACCCCTTCATTTAGAAGAAATGAAGATTTTTTTGTTAGAAGATGATGAGGAAGAACCAGCAGTAACTGAGGATTTAGAGGAATCTAGTGACATTTCATCTGAAGATGAGGTAGCAGAATGTAACACTGATTCTGGAACAGAGCAGGATGGTGATGACACTGATACAGAGGAAACAGACACAGATCTAGCTTATTATTTGGGCAAAGATAAAAATACAAAGGACGTCCCAAGGACGTTCCAGAACAAACACCGACTCTACCACCTTCTAAAAGACGCAGTTGTACTACCTGCTCATTTGTATCTGGTTTCAGAAGGCTTTCTAAATATGTAAAGAATCAATCTGCCTTTCCCATGCAACTTTTGTCTGCCAGCCTTGCTTTTCTAAGTGTACCTGTGCTGCTTCTGCTGCAATTGAAACCATTGAAGATGAGTAGAAAATAATTAAGTAACATCTAAGTGCAATATCCTTTAAGTTTTTTTCCATAATTTTATATTTAAGCAATAGTTAAGTAAAGATAACTGGAGCCTATTTGGCGGTACTACCGAAAAGTGGTACTTTTAGTTTTAATAAGTTTATGGTTAATAAATGTTTTTTTTTGCATCTGATTTGGTGTAATCTCTTCTAATACATTCCTATGAAGGTCACTGACTACTTCTATAGTCCTGAAATTGAAATATGTAGCTACTATAGGTGGTTTTCTGACCTGTGCTTGTCAGGCACATTGCGCATGAACTGAGGAGAATCTATATTGCGCCTGACGGAGGGTTAAGAACATGTGCCAGACATGGGATGTGTGTGAGGTTGCCTAGGCCAAGAGCTGCCACCAGATTTCGGCCATTGTCACACACTACCAAGCCCGGCTGGAGATTCGCTGGCCCAAACCACACATCGCTCTCCAGCTTGATAGCATTCCAGAGCTCCTGCGCTGTGTGGCTTCGATTCCCCAAAGAAATTAATTTGAGTACAGCCTGTTGACGTTTGGCCACGGCTGTGCTCATATCGGTCGTAACAGGCTCCTGCTCTGCTGTTTCTGAGGAACTTGAGTAGGAGGAGGAGTCTATGTGTACAGACTGGAGTCCTGCAATCCGTGGCGTTGGAAGAACACGTACAGCGCCACTCTCCAGATCCGTACCCGGCTCCACAACATTGACCCAGTGGGCAGTGAGGGAAAGGTATCGTCCCTGTCCATGGTTACTGGTCCACGCATCGGTGGTCAGGTGGACCTTGCTACTAACGGCGTTTAGTAGCGCATGTTTTATTTTGCCCTCAACATGTTTCTGCAGGGCAGGGACGGCTCGCCTGCTGAAATAAAAGCGGCTGGGCACGTTGTATTGGGGGACTGCCAATGCCATTAAGTCCCGGAAGGTGTCAGTGTCCACCAGCCTGAATGACAGCATTTCAACTGCCAGAAGTTTGGCAATGCCAGCATTCAGAGACTGTGCTCGGGGATGGTTTGCCGAGTAAGGGCGCCTTTTATCCCATGCCTGTGCTACCAATGGCTGTGATGGATGGGAACGTGCTGCTATGGGTGTAATCTGACAGGGTCTCCGGACAACAGTGGCAGAGGTTCTTCCTTGGCGATCCTGTGAGGAAGCCGAACCAGCAGTGTGTGAGCTGGAGGAAGAGGGCCCAACACGAACTGAAGAGGTGGTAGGTGGTGCTGTATGTTGGCCTACGTCTTCAGGGTGTCTCTGCAACTCCAACTCGTGCTTGGTGCGCACATGTTTCCACATATTTGTGGTATTGAGGTTGCTGACATTTCTCCCTCTTTTGACTTTCTGATGACACAGCTTGCATTTGACAAAGCAAATGTCATCTGCAACTGTGTCAAAAAAGGACCACGCACTGCAACTCTTGTGAGCGCCCGGTTTGCCTTTGGAAGGAGGAATGCTCCTAACGGGTGCCGAAGTGGAGGGTACAGGCAACCAAGTCTTCCCCCTCCCTCTGCCTCCTGTTTTGGCCGGTAGGGGAATCTCTTCCTCCGAGCTGCTCCCACCACCTTCCTGTTGCTCACGCCATGATGGGTCAAGGACCTCATCATCTTCCCTCCCCTCTTCAAACAGCTGCTTCTCCGGGGTTGTCTCGCCAGCACCGTACGCACCAGAAAGTGGCAACTGAGTCTAGTCATCATCTGATGCGTACTGAGGTGTGCTGACCATAGGCACTGGCCCACTCGCCTCTTCAGATTCAGAGGGACAAAGAAGTTGCGCATCACTGCATACTCCCTTTTCTTCACATTCAGGAATGCTGCTTGGCTGGCCCCCTCTTTCCAAGCCAACAGATTCCGAGAACAGAAGTAGAGACTGTGATGGCTCCTGTCCATGTCTCTCTGACTGCCTGGGCACTTTGGCAGGTGGTGAAGAGACAGATGGTTGCTCTTCGGTGCTCTGACCCTGAGAGGATGCGGAAGTAATTGAAGTCGATGCGTTAGCTGCCATCCATCCGACAACGGCTTCAATTTGTTCCTCCCGCAGCAGTGGGGTACGTTGAGGTCCTACAAAGCTGCGCATAAAGGACTGTTGCCTGCTAAAACTGGGGGATGCTGATCCACTGGTGCCCGCAGCAGGCCCAGAATCCCCACGTCCTCTACCTGTAGAATCCCCACGTCCTCTCCCTGCAGAATCCCCACGTCCTCTCCCTGCTGAAACTCCACGCCCACGCGCCTTACTCCCTGCCTTCTTCATCTTGCAAGACTGCTTAAGATAGGCAAAAAAGTACAAAGGGGGGCCTTCGTGTGCTTATTCCTGAACAGCTGGTTACAGGTACAAGAAACACTAATTTTATGAAGTGTGTGTGTGTGGACTAGACTTTAATAGGAGCTGATGTGGCCTACACAAGTTCCAAATGTAGTGTTTGGTGAACTTTTTTTTTGGTTTCTTTGTTGGAAACAAACTCAAAGTATGTGAACAAAGAATTGAAACTGATAGTATCACCAACTTTTTGGAGCTATTACAATGCAGGCAGGTAACCTACAATGCAAAAGATGAGGCTCCAAAAAAATTGGGTAATACTAATCTGGCTGCGCCGGCAGGGCACAAGCCAGAAAAAAAGGCTCCTCTATCTACTCCTATATAGTGTTTGCAACCAACCAATGTTGATGGATACGGATGGATGCACACTAATAGGAGAAGAAAAAATGAGCTGCACTCAAAGACAAATATGTGTGAGGCAGTGACGCACGTTGAGCGTCCTACAACCAGACGTAGCTGCAGGACACTCTACTCAGCGTGAGCTGCACTCACACACAGTCAGAGGCCTCTCAGACAGCCGTCAACAGTGCAGCTAAGTGGGCACTGGCACTGACAGGCTGCAGAAAGGCTCCGCTGTGTACTCCTATATAGTGTTTGCAACCACCGTAGATGGAGACGGATGGATGCACACTAATAGAAGAAAAAATGAGCTGCACTCAAATAAAAATATGTGTGAGGCACTGACGCACGCTGAGCGTCCTACAGCCAGACGTAGCTGCAGGACACACTACTCAGCGTGAGCTGCACTCACACACAGTCAGAGACCTCTCAGACAGCCGTGAACAGTGCAGCAAAGTGGACACTAGCACTGAAAGGCTGCAGAAAGGCTCCGCTGTCTACTACTAGTGTTTGCAACCAACGTATATGGATACGGATGGAAGCACACTAGATTGAAATTATGTAAAAAATGCAGCTCAAAAAATAAAAGATGTATGAGGCAGCAGTGATCACACTGGGTGGCCTACAGCCTGACGTGGCTGCAGGACCCACTCCACAGCGTGAGCTGCACTCACACAGCCCTTGCAGACAGCTGTGAACACTGCTGCTAGGGCAAAGAAGGCTACAGTGGTGGTTTATGTAGCCTGGGTAAAGCACTAGATGTTTGGTGGAATCGCTATTTCTAACTGTCCCTCACAGTCTTCTACAGCAGCCTGTCCCTAACTGAATTCACAGCAGAGTGACCAGAAATGGCGGCTGCGGTGGCTTTTATAGTGCATCATGACATCATTTCGGCAGCCAATCACAGCCATGCCAATAGTTAACATGCCTACATGCCTAACAGGATGTGCCCACACTTCGGAGGATTCCCATTGGCTTAATCAAAGCAAGCAGGCTCATAGCATGATGGGAACTTCCGATTCCGATTCCGATTCCGGAATCCGATATGACAAAAGTATCGGAACTAAGTATCGGAATTCCGATACCGCTAATATCGGCCGATACCCGATACTTGCGGTATCGGAATGCTCAACACTATTCGCGGGTAATAATTGTAATCAGTGATCCCCATCACTAACGTTGTTCAGCGGGTTATCTGCACCTGTAAGCGACAAACGCTGGCCTTTTCAGTGTAGCGCACATGCAGCCACGGACATGTAAGGGCATGACACACCAGTTATTGGCCAATCTCATGTGCCAGAGCCTCACGTGTCCCTCTAGTAAGCCGGACTCGGACCGCGGGGCATGACGGTGTCTCGTTCGTTAACGGAATTAAGCTTGCAATGTGTGCATCTGTTCTGTAGCTGGCATGGTTGAGGTTTCCCAGGTGGAGTCGAATTTAACCGTAGGCTCCACTCCTGGTGGTGCCCTTCTGGACATTCCTTTAAGGTTCAGCTTTGCAACCATACTGCCCACGTAAAACAAACACTTTGCCTTCATGAACGCTGTTTGGAGGGTCATGACTCGTGGGAATAACGCCGCCCAATCAGTTAACCTGCTAGAGAGATCCTTCATTGCTCCCAAGCATGACATCACACTCCCTAGGAGGAAGGTAATGCCACTGTGGCGACCGTACTCCTGGGGGCGACACAAGTGCACTGATGCCCAGCCACTGCTCGATGAATCTGCTGGTACATTGACCCAGACCACTACATTCCCCTCACACGCTACACGGCCTGAATCTGACCCTGATGAAACTCAGGTTACCCTTACCATATACAGTTCCATCTTACACGGTGACAAAGAGAAAGCTGCAGATGAAAGTGCAGGTTCGGCCCACCCGCCATCAGACACACCACCGTACTATCAGGGGCCCTGTGCCAGTGCCGTCGCCAATGAGTGGGCCCCCCCCTGCTTGCTCAGGATCACAGCACTTGCAAAGTTGAAATACTGTGCAGTGAGATGGAAGATGGGTACGACGAGGAGTCCAGACAAGTACAGGGATTCCCTAGCGAGGAGACTTATTTGATTGTTTTCAATGTTGGGACAGCAATTTTTGGGGAGCACTATACTCTGGAGAATGATAGATGGGTCCCACCATACACTGGAACATTCCAAAAGTGGACATCAGACACTGGAGCAGCATTTACAGGGCCCATTATACACTAGAGCATTAGAAATGGGGCCCATTATGTTTGGAGCATTATTTGGGCCCATAAGACAGTGGAGCTTCATCCATGGGGACCAACATATACTGTAGCATTATGTGGAGCTCATCATATACTGTTTCAAACATTATATGGGACCAATGATTTTGTATGGAGAAATAGATGGGCCTCGTCTTGAGATGTAAAAAGTGAGGTATTTTTCATTGTACTATACCGCTATTTCTCTGCCGTATCGGAGCATGATGAGTTGTGGTATGTGTTAAAGGGGCGCTCTTTCGCCCAGGGCACATAAAAACCTGCAGCCAGCCCTCCCCCCCCACAACTTTAGCCAAATAACCCCCATTTTTCAGTGCGTAACTTGTATTATGAAGTTAATTAAGGTTGACAAGCTTAAGTAAGAAGAATTGATGCTTTTGGCATTCAAATGGGCACTGTAGGTGTGTTTCCTGTCCTCCTCTCACTGCCGACTTTTATTCCCCATTGACTTACATTGGGTTTCGTGTTTCGGGACGACCCCGACTTTTCCCTATAATCGGACGATCTTGCTCGACCCGACTTTTGGAAAAGTCGGGTTTCACGAAACGAAACGCGACCCTAAAAAACCAAAAGTCGCTCAACTCTAGATTTCACCCAATTGAGCCAAGGGAAGTCCGGTTATGGAATCCCAGGGATGGACGGATCCTATCTCCCTTAATTTCTGGCCTGTCATGCTGCCCCATGTATTTCCTCCTGCCCTAACAAGGGCGGTACTCAAATTGGCTTTTCAAATAGCCCCAGAAAAAAAATTATATGTCTCTCCTGATGCGTTTCTTTATCAATAATGAGATTTCATCAGGGAAGTGTTACTCGTATAGGAGAAAGAAGAGAAAAGAAGGAGGCATATGGTTCTTCACAAAAAAATTGCCTCTATTCTAATAAAGCGCTGATTGACAAAAAATGTGTCTGTCCTCCATAGGAATATCCTACAGTGGTAAGTATCTCCTGAAAAAGATGGAGAGTGCTACACCTTTATTGAAGAGAAATGGGGAGAGACCCATGGTGCCACCACACTGTTCTTTATAGTGAACACCAATGGACAATACGTGTTAAATCAATTTTGGTCGGTGGTCAATTCTTTTATTAGATTTTATTGAATTATTAAGTAAAAGTTACGTTTTAACATGGTGTTTTTCCATTCTATAGACAAGGAAGAAACATAGGGGAGAAAAATGTATGCGGATCGACATGCAGCACCTATGCGTTTCTGGTGCGCATATAGCCCCCTTAATCATGGATTTTACTCAATCTGAGTTGGATCCTTTTCTATATTCTAACTTGTTTGATATTCATGGCAGGGTCTATATTTCGGGCTCCGGGAGACTTTGCGTTGTATTGGTGAGCTCCTTTTCACTTTTTCTTTATAGTCAAATAGACTCACAAATGGTGCTGCTGCTTTCTTGTATTAATATCATTCCTGTGCTTGATTCCCAGCTACACTGCTCTGTAGTTTTATGTACTATAATGCTGTCCAAACCACCACTGCTACTTCTAAACATGTGCTACTGTGTATGATGCACCACAACTGCTGGTCTCCATCCACTAGCTCTTAGAAAACTGATAACTAGCTCCCTACAGAGGAAAAAACTGCCAAAAAAAATATAATAGTCAGAGATAGCATTATTTGTCATATACACACAAGCTTTTATTCTAAAAAGTCAGATGAAACAGCAGGATGGCTTTAACTCTCTGTCTATAGATTTCTCTACATAAAGTGCATGCTGCCAATGTCAGAACATCATCAATATACAGCCAATGTTCCATTGTGATAAAGTTTTCATCTTATTGAAAGACATTGCACACAGACATCCATTAGTAAAGGTAAAGCCATTTGATATGAAGGTGCTCATTTTTGTTTTGATGAGTTTCAATGATGCACTCTTAGTTTGATTATAGGGCAGGGGAGCTGATCCGTGCCTCTTTTGTACATGGTCAAAATGAGAAACAACACAGACCATTAAAATAAAATGTGAGCCCCACAGTCATGAAGCGCAGACCATTTCAGCACTTGGACAGCTCCTGTTCTCAGTAAACTTTACTGTAAGCACCCCCTGTTCTCTGGTAAAGATGTACAATAAAATGAAAAGCAAATGTTTAGTTGCTTCTTCTTATTGACTTTTTTAAAAGCCAGTCATCTTCCACCACTCTTCTTGAGAAAGTCGCTGAAAGAAACATCTGTAAGTTTAGTAACTTGCTCCAAGTCTGACCATGTACTACAAAATTTCTGCGTTTTAACCTGTGAATTGAACAAAACATCTGTTAGGGCTAGGCTAGCTGAACACACCAAGTAAAAAGAGATGGAATCAAGGTCCACCATGCAGAGATGTTGCCTGCTGCTCGGTAATGGTGGAGGCTGTATGGCAATATACTAACAGAATACAGGCGGGTTAACTTCACCCGATGTGTACAGAGGCAAACTCTGTTACTGCACAGAGCCGCGGAAAATAAACGCCGGAGCCTGTTTACACTAACAGGCTCGGCAAGGTCAGTGCTAGTGTGTAGTCACAGGGCTCTACTCAAAGGACCCAGGGTCAGAGTCACTCTAGACCACTAGTGCGGAGCCAACTAGAGGTTGAATGAAATGTAGTGCACCACGTGCTCACTGCACTGCACTGACAGATGCCAATAACCACCCGGACTTGGGAGGAAATCGCTAGACTTGCGCACGGCGTCACACTGGTGGATGCAGCTGCTTAATGAGGTACTCAGTTGCCCCGAGCTGGACGGCACCATATGGCGCTGAGTGAGGTGCTGAGACGGGGAAGCACAGTGGTGCAGACGAAGCCACTAGTAGGTGCTGACTCTAACTCTAATAGCCCTATAACATGCATATCCAAGGGAGGGGAGTCATATTAAGTCAGTCACCAGATTCATGCATCCATCATCACTCACACAAAATACAATAAGAGTCTATACTAGCGCATGGCCGAGCGGCTATGTGAACCTTTTATAGCAGCGTCCTTCTGGGACCTTCCTGATGGTCCAATCCATTTGCTTGAGGACCTGAGCATGTGTAGTAAGGTGACCCAGCTTGGGGGGGTGGTCCCTTGTTTACCGCGAACAGACATCACAGACACGAGACGGAGGCAGATTCCGGGTACAACAGATCCAAGTTTATTGGCCGCCCTTCTGACGACCTGAGTCATACACCGCAGCACTTCCACAGCTCTTCGTGTTCAGACCCGGGTACACACACCTTTCTTCTGTTGTAGTGACGTTTCTTACGGTTTTGTCACTAGGGCCATCCTAGGCCTTTCTACCGCCAGCACTTCACCGGTCAGAGGTCGTCGTCAATTTGGTACCCCCGAGGCCTCGTCTGTTCTGCGGTTCTTCGTGTCAGGGCCACCCCCCTGACTTCTTTTCTCCTCAGTCCCCTAGTTAAGCTCCTCACACTGTCCGTACTCCTTCACTGACTCCTCTCCTACTGAGCTCCTCCCGGGACTGGAACTTTCTGGAACCCTCCTGTCCTATTTATAACCTTCCTAGTTCCCTGTAACCCTGCCCCCATAACAAATGGTTTCTAGTGCCATAAGCAGCTGTCAAGTCCTGTACTCACACTCCCCCCTGCCATCTTGTGGTCAAACCAGGGTACTGCACCCATTCTACACTTTTTCCCAGCTGTTTCCATTCTGTCATTACTAACATCTGTCTAAAGTGCACAAACCGTCCCTCCTTCCTTCTGACAAGTCCATTCGTCCGGTCACCTTCCCTACACATGTGACCTCTGACCTCCAATGAGAGGTCGTCCCACGGGCATGCTCAGTAGGCTGCAAAAGGGACTTAGCCTCTGGAGCTGCTCGCTGCTGGCTAGTGCGGATTGCTAAAGCTGAACCAGAGGTGGCAGCAGCAACAAACCTGACAGCACTAGCTTGAGCAAGACGCCAGGATCGACACCTTTGCTGAGCAGCCTCCTCTGCTGTCTGAACAGAATGGGAGACTGCAGAAGGCAAGGCTCGGGATTCCTCCTGTGCAGAGGCGGGAACCCAATGCCTAACAACATCTTAAGAAATTAAATTCTTAAAATGTAACTGGTTAAAATAAGAGATGAGTGGACCAGGCAGAATTAGAATCACCTGCGCAAATTTTCCTGGGAAATTCGATTCACGGAGAAGGTATTCTCCACTAATTTAAAGAGGTTGTCTGCTCTTAGGGTGCAAGAAGTGACTGCAGGCTTGTAAATCTTGACACCGCATGCACTGAGCATGGTGTCGGCATATATGATTTCCATCAATGTGGTCATGTGCCGACTAGACGTGCACAGCCATGCTCAAGGCTGGACATGTCTAGTTGGAATGTGGCTAGAAGTATGCATATCACATACGTGAAGTCGCATGAACTCCCGCTCCTGACGGCAGCACTGGAGAATCGTCACAATGCACAGGATCCCTTATTATGATCTGGGTTATCTTTAGACCCTTGAGTATAGTAAACGTAATCTATAAAAAAAATAAAAAATTCTTATACTCACCTTACCTCTCCGGCTTCTTCGTTCCTCAACGCTACCCGTCTGGTCCTAGTTGAATACTCAGATTGCCATTGGCCAAATTGAAATCTCCAGGCTGCTCACAATAGGCCGGGGCTTCTGGACTTGATATACCCAGGAGGTTACTGTGAATGCAGCTGGAAAGAAGGGATAGAAAAGAGAGCGAAGCAGTGAGTTTAAGCATTTTTTTTTCAACATTTTGATGGCCTTTCACGGTCCAAGAAAATGGCTTTCAGAAAAATCCACATGGAAGCAAATTAGAAAGAAATAAACATTTTGGTGAATGCAGATTTTTGTAAAATTCGACCAGAATTCAATTTCCTACATAGCAAATGGCTATTGGTGTTACCATAATTGAAGGATTGGAGGTGGCGGTAATAAAAATGTAGAACAGTTACATAAAAGTAGTCTTGAGTCCAAAAGTGCGTGTTCGTGGAGCTTTCAGGAGCGTATAAAGGAATATTTCACTTCCTTAAATGGTTCCCACTTTCAAATAAGGGAAATAAAATCTTCCTTTCATCCTCAATCAGCCCTTCGAGTCTAAAAATGTAAAAGCTAAGGCCATATATTTTCTCCGATATTTATTTATATGCAGGGTAGCCCGTTAAAGCCTGTCACTGTGTTAACCTATGTACTGAGGCTGTCCTATCAATCTTCCGCACCTGCTGTGAGTTCTCGGGCTGACATATCCAATGTACACAGAGTCTGATATACATCAGCCCTTTTCAAAATCTGATTTTGTGAAGTGTTTGGGGAATATTGTTTATTAATCCTTATTCCACTTGCATGCAGATTTTTCCTATCACTTTAAAGTTATCCTTAGTTTTCTCTCTAGGCTTGGATTTGGGGCATAAGTCTCAATATTTTGGGGGTTCCTAGTTCCGAATCCTACAAATATGAAATCTATGTCATGGAAACTTTAATCATTGCTAAAAAGTAACTAAACCTTTTGCTAATTTTTCAATATATTTTTTGTCTTTTTAATTGCAAGTACTGTAGACTGGCGGAAGTCCGGTTCCTGAGACCCTCAATGATCGGTGACAAGAGCGCCAACATAATAGAGTATGGATGCAATAATACTCCATACTCCATCCTGTGAAATCTCGGGCAGAAGCTGTGCCCTCTTCAAAAGCAGATTGGTGGGAGCTCGGATTCTAAGAACCCCACTAGTCGCTCAGAAAACCCCGCTAAGAAGGGCACAGTTAGGGGACAAGAGCGCATATCTACTATCTGAGAGAGCAGAGTATTGGTACCAGAACTAGTTATTGTATCCGCACCCTATCCTGAGCACTCTCCAGCAGGAGCTGTGCACTCTTGTTTCTTAAGCTTCACATTTCTTAGATTTTTTTTTAGAACCTTTCTTGTGTATATCAGAAGGTCATTTTATATGGCAAACGTTAATCTAAAAACCAAACCATTGTCATTTTTTTAAATTTTTTTGTCCTTTTAATTTGTCCTTTTATTGAAGTCCAGGTCCATAGACCCCCACCGATCACAAAGAAAAACCCTAAGAATTGTGCAGCTAAGGAAACAGAAGCACACTGCTCTTCGATAAGACAGCACACAAATGCAATAGAAAGCATAGACATTTTATGGTATCGGTACTCCTCTCTGTGCACTCTCGTCTCCTAAGCTGTGCACTTCTCAGTTTCTAAACCATTGTGAGGGTCTCAGTACCCAGATCAGGACTGATATACTTAGTAGCAATACAAGTAAAAAACATAGGGCAATTGGTTGGCATTTTTTTGAATAAAAAAAAAGAGTAAAAGTTATTCCACTGCGACAAGGTGTACCCAATCAGGATAGTCCCTGCCTCTAGTCACTCGCTATGTGCCAGCAGGTCTTAAAATACACCTGATGCCAAAGCAGGACCGGTGCCTGACCGAAGAGTTAGGAAAAGCCAAAAAGACGTTGGGTTATGAACTAGATGAAGGAGAAACCATCCCTACAAAATCAGGAACCAAAAATGTCATCTCTCATGGATAGTAGAGCAGTAGTTTAAGTTTTAACATGAATAAGCCAAGTAGTGGCCATCTTGCTGAAGAAGGCAGCAAAGAGCAAAAGAAAATAAAAGTATTCTTATAAATACTGTATTAATCAATATTTATCTATTTTGCACCTTACTAACCTTAGCTTATTGTGCAGAATACCAATCCAGCTCTTCTATTTACTGCTCGTCCTGACCAAAAATAAATAAATAAAAACTTTTTTTGATAAATCTCTGTCCTTCTATCCTTTTGGTTCTTGACCAATACCCAAAAAATAAAAAAATAACAATTAAACTTTTTGGATTAATCATTGCCCCTTTATCCTTTTGGTTCGAGTCCAATACAAAAATAAATAAATAAAAAACAAATAAAAACTTTTTTGATAAATCTGTTCTTCTATCCTTTTCGTTCTTGACCAATACCCAAAAAATAAAACAAAAAGCAATAAAAACTTTTTGGATAAATCATTGTCCCTTTATCCTTTTGGTTCCAGGCCAATACCAAAAAATAAATAAATAAAAAACAAATAATTAAAACTTTTTTGATAAATCACTATCCTTCTGTCCTTTTGGTTCCAGCCCAATGCCAAAAAAAAAATATTTTTTTTTATAACTGTCTCTCTGGATGTCTCCCTAAGGTTTCTGTTGATTTTCCTGCAGTAATGATGTGTTGTACATCCATGTAACTGCTGCAACCAATTATCGACCTCAGTCAAAGCTGGAAGTTACATGTAAGGCACAAAACCACTGAGGCCAGTTTTTGGCTGCTGCTATCATGCGGAAGTGCGGTACATCAACACTCTTAGACAATGGATATAGACCAGTGGGTTCACAGTAGATAACACAGTTTCAGGGACCTATCAGGTGAGAAATTTTTTTTTAGTGGAGTTCCTCATTCTTCAATGAAACATGGTGTTAATATAAAATAATAAAGTGGTTAATGGCTTCATCCCTAGTGGTCTACAATGGTGAAGGTGGTAACCCCAGTGGTAAAGGTTCCAGGGTTGACTTTCTCTCACACCTTGATCTTGCTCCTCCATCCTATGATAAGTCTGTGGAATACTACGACAAAGACCATGTGTCCCCAGCTATCAAAGAGCAGCGGTGCGAACCATAGTGGCTTTGTCATTGGTGAATTTGCGTGAAGGAGTATATGTGTAGCCTATCATATACCGTCTGCTATCGTACAGTATATTCTTTCAATGCTGCACGGTGTCAGGTTGTTTGGCTCAAGGATAGTAATATGACATTTCTGAGTTTTTCCATTTAAAAGCCCTCAAAGCAAGTGACACAAGCATCAGTTGAAGCCAAAAATAGTCACGGCGGCAACATACACGAGAAATTATAGCAGAAAACTTGTTTCCTTTTTAGCTTTGCTTCATTTCATCTCATGTCGCCTTTTCCGTCTTTTTTTACCGCTTTCTCAATTTTTTCCTTCTCACTCTCAGCCACCCTCTTCTCGCCCGCTTTATATTTATTCCTCTCGCTCTCGCCAGCTCTTGCCTACTGATTACTAATTCATTTATTTTCAATATTTAGGTTGTGTCTCACCTCTGCCTTCCGCAGAATTACATTCCATTAAAGCCAGTGCCAGGCTGTACGTGACTGTGTTCTCTGGTTGGGATTGATATTCCGCTTTGCTCTTTCTGAGGATTTGCCACTGGATTCTTTCCTCCTTGATATCACATTATGGAAGTCAAATTGCATGGGAGTAGAAAGGATAGCATTGTTTGTTGTTTAGTGCGAGCTCAATTTCCCCGGGGGCTTCTCTTCTTGCGTGCCAAAAACAGAAGAGAAAAAGAAAATTACTTCAACAAATTCAAAAGATAGAAAGAAATAATGTAGAATAATAATAAAAAAAACTATTTCTTTCTCATCATAATGCATCAAGAAGCAGGACAAGGTAAACCAATGTTAATGTACTAGAATGGAAGCAAGCAATCCATAATGACAAGATAAGAGCTACTTGACCTCACCTGTTTGACTTTACCAGGCTTAACCCACAGGGTCTCTTATTTGGCCTTGTACTCAAGGTATATGAACATTTCATCTTTTAGTCTCTGACATCAGCCACTGTTGTACTTGTCCCTACTTTACACTCAGTGGTGTAACTAAAGGCCGATAGGCCCCAGTGCAAAGTTTGGACCAGGGCCCCATCAGCAAATTTGTTAGATGTATGGGCTTTTTTTAGCATTCCAGATCCTGTGAAGACATATGTGTTCACCCTCTCATGTAGCAATGTTCCCCATCTTGTAATAATGTCCCGAATTCTGGCCCCTTCCTGTAATATTATCACCCATCATGTGCCCCCTTCCTTTAATAATGACCCATACCCTTACCCTTTTCTGTAATAATGTACGCCTTCCTGGACCCTTCTTGCAATAATGCCCCCCATTGTCAAACTCTTTCAGTAATAATATCTCCCATCTTGGCATAAGGTCTCCATCGTGGGCCCCTTCCTGGTATAATGTCTCCCTTTCCTGGTATAATGTCCTCAATTATGGGCCCCTTCTTGGTGTAATGTTTCCCTTTCTTGGTATAAGTTCCTCCATTCTTGACCCCAAGCAGCATTATATGTCCCCCAACCTGGTACAATGATCCCCATCCTGGGCCCTTTCCACTAATATATGCCTACCATCCTGGAATGACGCCCCAAATCCTTGGCCCCTTCCAGCAATATAAGTTTACAATCCTGATATAATGTGCCCCATCCTGGGTTTCTTTCAGTAATTATGTCCCTGTTCTGTTGCACTTCTCCAAGAAATATAAAAAAATAAACTATTCTACTCACCTTCCATGCGCCCATGATGTATTACATCCTCTTCAATAGCAGGCGTGGAAGCCAGCAGCTGCCATTTCACTGCCAGTAACCTACATGCTGACATCAGCTGCCGGCATCTGATTGGCTGGCAGCATTTATTACAGTGCAGGGACCCGGCGGGTCTTTGCACTGCAATACATTCAGCTGAAATTGCACCCTTGGAAGCACATCCAGCTAAAATAACTGCTGATTTTGGTGCCCTCCCTACACAGGTGGGTCATAGTCGCACCCTCTGTGACCGTGATCGCTATGCCCCTCTTTACACTATTGAACTGATATTGGTGCATATATCTGTTAATAAATTATTTTTTGCCATGAACCCTATCTGTTGTGCCAAGTAACCAATATGACTGGTCGTTGTGACAATTTGCAGTATGGAGACCATACTTAACTAAATTGAGGCATTAAACACCCCTAAAAAAAGACAGCCCAGGAATGTTTCCAAACCTCTTAAGAACGCCCCCAAGAATTCAACTGCTGACCCTTTTATGTCTTTTCACTTTTGCCTTTTGGTTTGCAGCATTGTCCTTGCAAAACTGAAACTGCTGCCAAGCATGAAAAACTAAAATTAAAATGTATAAAATACAGTTTTCTTTGTTCATTTCAGATATCTGGACAACTGCTCTACAGCCATATTGTAAAGTTCGGTGTGTTGTTAATTGGTCTGTGCTATTGAAAGAATGAATTAAACTCAATTGCACATTTGACATTTAGAAAATTCATTTCCTGCAACCTTTGGTCCTGGCTCCTAGCACTCTGCTGCTCCTGGCATTAGGTCCTGGACTCCTGGTAACTAGTTCCATAACAGTTGTGCTGAGACAGAGAAGCATAGAGGAGCAAGTGCCAGTCATGATGAATGTCGAGAAGTTGTCGAGCAGAATCAAGATGTAAGTGTGTTTTACCTTTCCTTAAATTTGCTTACAGATGTATAGTATAAATCAGGATTTTGATATAAATGTAATTTTAAAAATATTCCGACAATTTTTTTCATACTACAATCTGTATACTTTTAAAATATAAATGAAAAAATAAATCTTGCAATTTTCAAACTCATATTTAGGCTCATATTTTCCGACTTTTCAGGACATGTTTTCAGAGGTTTCATTTTCATCAGAGGCAGGATTGTAATGACAGGTATTTGTCACGGGTGTGTCAGGTGTGACAGACAGTCCTCCTGGATCCAGCTGCAGAAGGTCTTTGCATTTAGCTCAAGCACCTTCTTGATTTTTGCATCTCAGTTATGGAGTGATATCCTTCTCCCTCTAGGACCCAATAGTTACTTCCACCTTCTTCTGCTAATCACACACCTGTGCTGAAGGTTTAAATACATTCAATTGTGGCAGCATGGTGCAGGTGTTATCTCATCGGTTAATGTCTTCCCTGAGGACCCTTGGAGGATTGCTGGCATGTCATATCGGTTGTCTTCTCAAGCTAAGTGGTTTCCCCCATCCGTCTACCCCTTCTGTCTTTAGTTTTAGTGGGTACTGACTAGTAGATACCCCATCCACTCCCTATGTAGGACCTATTGCTAGGGTCAGGCAGGGATTAGGTTCCTGATCTGCGATAGGTGCAGAACCTATATAGCGATGTTTAGGGCAGACAGGGCAATTTTAGATCTGCCTAGGGGTCTCCACTCCCGTCTTCCCTAGTGTTTGGGCTCCCCCTTACCTCTTCCTGCTGTTATGCACTTACTTATCCTTCACCCAGCATGAAAGTAACACCTCTCTGAACATCTGATATGACATAACCCACAATATGAAATCCATTTTTCATAAAATCTGAGTTAAACAATAGGTCATTTCTGATGATAACCCTTTAAGGACCAGAGAAGTTTTCATTTTTGTGCTTTTGTTTTTCTTTGCTTTCCTTTAAGAACCCCAACTTTTATATTTTTATGGCAACATAAACATATGAGGGCTTGTTTTTTGTGGCATGAGTTGTAATTTTCAACTACAAAATTAATTTTTCCATCTAATTTACTGGAAAAGCATGGGAAAAATATTCTAAAGTACAGGAAATTATTCATATTTTTAATACTTAAAAAAAACCTGAAAGTTTTGATGTGCATTTGTATTCAGCTCCCCTTAGTCAATACTTTGTAGGGCAATCTTTCGCTACAATTACTGCTCCATATCTTTTGCGGTAGGTCTTCTACTAGCTTTGCACAACTACAGGCTGAAATTGTGGGTCATTTGTCTGTGACCGCTCTGTCAAGCTCAGTGAGATTGGAAGGAGAACATCTGTGAGCAGCAATTTTCAAGTCTTGCCACATATTCTCAATTGGATTAAGGTCTGGACTTTGACTGATCCATTTACACACATGAATATGCTTTGATCTAACCATTCCATTGTAGCTCTGGCAGTATGTTTAGGGTCGTTGTCAGGGGCGTGACTACCGCGGTCACAGCGGTCATAGCTGCGACGGGGCCCGGAGTGCTTAGGAGCTCGATCGCGGAGCTACAGCCGCTCATTGGCTGTGCAGCTCCCTACTTTGATTGGCTGCCAGGCTGCAATTGGCCTGATGCGATGGCTGCTCTGTGCGCACAGGACCTGTGATGAGGTAATAGGAAGGGAGGAGTCAGGGGTCACATGATCAGGAGCCTCCGTGTATGCAGGACTCTGCTGTGCTGGTTGTCATGCTGCTGGATGAGGGTAAGTTTATGAGTGGGGTCAGGAGGGGTTTACAGGGTGGATATAGCAGAGCCGTGCTTGTACAAGGTGTATGGAGCGGAGGCGAGTGTGTGCGAGGTGTACGGAGCAGAGCTGCGTGTGTACGAAGCCACCATCAGCCCCCAGTATTACAGTGGCATGTAAAAGTTGGGGCACCCCTGGTCTAAATTATTCTTATTGTAAATAGTTAAGCAATTTGAAAATGAAATGATCTCTGAAAGACCTAAAGTTAAAGATGACACTTTTCTTTTGTATTTTAGGGAAAAAATAAATAAATTAATAAATAAGTTCATTAATTACTTTGTTAAGGTTATAGCTTGTTCATTACCATCATTAGGATAGGTCAGGTGATGCAAATTTTGTAGCTTTATAAAAAGACAAACTTCTCTAACCTTGTGCTTAAAAACAGCAGACATATGGGCTATTTTAAGCAGCCACCACTTTGAAATTTAAAATGGTGGAGGCCCACAAAGCAAGGGAAGGCTATAAGAAGCTGGTAAAGCGTTTTCAAATTGCCCTTTCCTAAGTTCAAAATATAATTAAGTTAACAGAAAAAAAGTGGAGTTAAGAGTAACAGTGGAGGTCAAGATAAGTTCTGGAAAACCTAGAAAAATTTCAGTAAGAGCTGCTCATAGGATTGCTACAGAGGCAAAACAGAATCTCACTTGATTGAAAAAGACCTACAGAACAATTTAGCAGACTCTGGAGTTGTGGTATAATGTTCTACTGTTTAGAGACACCTGCACAAATATGGTCTTCATGGATGAGTCATTAGAAGAAATCCTCTCCTGTGTAGGGATGAGCGAGTACTGAAGTATTCGGACTCGCTCTCGCTATACTTGTACCGAGTATACCATAATACTCGGGTATTTGGTATGATTAGTGAGTCCAATGATAGTCAATGGAAAATGCGAGTAATTGTCTGCTGGACCCTACAAAGCGGTCTGGGGGCTGAGGAAAACGCTAAAAAATGTGCAAATGTTGAAAAAATGTATGGTGTAAACAAATGTATATAACATGGAGGCACCTGGTCAGGGGCTGTACGAGTGGTTTTACACCACTGCTTCACTAGAATGTACAAACACTATTTGAAGTCCTGTGTTTTTTTTGTTGGCAGAGCGGGACTCGTAAGCCACTTACGCAGTGCCAGTGATATATCAAAAGTGCCGTAAGAGCGAGTGATGATGGAGGCGATCTTCAGACAGCTACGTGTGTAAGTGGTGAAAGGAGAGCAATCTGTCCTAGGGGCTGTGTGATGGTTAACACAGGAAGAAGCCACCCATCATTATCATCACAAGGGATTCACAATAATAAAGCTTGGACTACTGTCCTTGTTGTTCCCCTGCCACTGCCCAATGTGTAGGCATAGACATAGAGTCTTCAAAACATTAGCCCTAGGGGCTCTATCATGGTTGATGAAGAAAGCAAGGGTCAAACAATGGTGAAGCAGCTAGGACTACTAGCATAGTAGTTGCAGTGCCCAGTGTCCAGGCATAACCATAATGTCTCCAAAAATTAGCCCAAGGGGCTGTATCATAGTTGATGAAGGAAGCAAGGCAGGTCTGAAGGGCCAAACAATTATGATGAAGCTAGAACTTCTAGCAAAGAGGTTGCAGTGGCCAGTGTCCAGGCATAGTCATAGTGTCTCCAAAAATTAACCCAAGGGGCTGTATCATAGTTGAGGAAGGAAGCAAGACAGGTCTGAAGGGCCAAACAATTATGATGCAGCAGCTAGGACTACTAGCATAGAGGTGGCAGTGCCCAGTGTCCAGGCATAGCCATAGTGTCTCCAAAAATTAGCCCAAGGGGCATGACACCATGGCTGATGAAGGAAGGAGGGTCTCACTCTCATCACAAGTGCCTATTTGTGGGAAATATTAATTAACGCAACATTGTTTTTAGCTTATTGTTATTGACCATGAGGTAGATGTGGCAGAAGCCGGATTTGAAAACATGTGTAAGAAGAAGAAAAGGGGCTTGTATGGGAAGGGATGGACGTGATCACCAATTTAAAAAAAAATAACGTTTTGGGTGACTTTAGGTTGGGATACTGTCATCTGGAGGGCTTAAATACTGTTGCAAAATTCAGTTCTTGTTAAATTTTATCAGAGTCAGCCTGTCTGCATTCTCTGTAGTCAGCCATGTGTGCGTATCTGTGATGATTGCCCCAGTGGCACTGAAAACACGCTCTGACATCACACTAGCAGCAGGGCAGGCCAGCACCTCCAAGGCATATAAGGAGAGGTATGGCCAACTATGCAGCTTGGATACCCAGTAATTAAACAGCACAGAAGCATCAGGAAGGACGCAGGTATGGTCACTTAGATAGTCGTTGACCATCTTGTTCAACTTCTCCCTCGTTGACATTGCTGCTGTTTCAGCTAGTCCTTGGTGATGAGCCGGTTTATTGAAGATGGCCCAGTTTGTGGACATTTTACCACCACCTCTTTTGGACCTGCTTGGCATGTCTCTCCCCATTATTGCATGCTGTTGCACAGAGCTGGTACCTCTGCTAGCAGTGGTGTCTAAGGGTGCTGTTGCCATCAAATGATTGACAACGGCCTTCTTGAAGAGTCAGCCTGTCTGCATTCTCTGTAGTCAACCATGTGTGTGTATCTGTGATGATTGCCCCAGTGGCACTGAAAACACGCTCTGACATCACACTAGCAGCAGGGCAGGCCAGCACCTCCAAGGCATATAAGGAGAGGTCTGGCCAACTATGCAGTTTGGATACCCAGTAATTAAACAGTACAGAAGCATCAGGAAGGATGCAGGTATGGTCACTTAAATAGTCGTTGACCATCTTGTTCAACTTCTCCCTCCTTGTTTATTGAAGATGGCCCAGTTTGTGGACATTTTACCACCACCTCTTTTGGACCTGCTTGGCATGTCTCTCCCCATTATTGCATGCTGTTGCACAGAGCTGGTACCTCTGCTAGCAGTGGTGTCTAAGGGTGCTGTTGCCATCAAATGATTGACAATGGCCTTCTTGAAGGATTCCATTGGGAAACCCCTTGGTGACTGCAACAGTAGCGAAGTAAATTTGTCCTTGTACCGTGGGTCTAGAAAGGTGGCCAACCAGTATAGGTTGCTACTGAAAATGTGGATTATGCGAGGGTCTTGGCACAGACAGTCAGATATGAAGTGTGCCATGTGTGCCAAGCTGCAAAGAGGCAAATCTTCTGTGACCCCTGAAGGAGGAACAGTACCTATCCTCTACTCACACTGATTCTCCTCCTCCACCTCCTCCTCTCCAGCCCAACCATGCTGGACAGACATGAAGCTGGGTTTGGTATTCCCCTCTGTAGCATGAGGTGTCCCCTCGGTACCACTGAAAAAGAAGTCCTCTCCCTTCTCATTTTCATCATCATCTTCATCCCCTAATGTTTGATATTCGCTGGGCTGGGTAGGCTCACCCATTGTGAAATCTTGCTCCATACCCAACTGCTGGGCACGCAAAGATTCCATTTTTTTATTCTACAGCGATTTTTTTCAGCAGACATAGCATAGGGATGGTTACGCTGATAATAGCCTGTTCACCGCTCACAAGCTTGGTACAGTGCTCAAAGTTTTCAAGCACCTCACAAATATCAGTGATCCACACCCACTCGACAGTTGTTATGTGATTTGGCTGAGTCTCAGTGTGACGGGCATGTTTAAACTGGTATTCATCAAGTACCCTCTGATGCTCACTTACCCTTGCCAACATATGACATGTTGAGTTCCACCGTGTTGGCAGGTGGCAAATGAGTCTGTGGTTTGGCAAGTTAACTTGCTTTTGAAGCGCTACAAGAACAGAAACAGTGGTTGAGGAATTGTGGAAATGGGCGCAAATACGGCGCACCTTCTCAAGTAGGTACAGCAAGTCAGGGTATGTTTTTATAAATTTCTGCACCACTAGGTTCAGCATGTGAGCCATGCATGGCACGTGTACCAGCTTCCCGAGCTTTAAAGCCACCACCAAGTTACGCCCATTGTCGCAGACAACCAGACTAGGTTGGAGTTGCAGTGGGGAGAACCACTGATTGGTCTGTTGTTTTATTCCTTGCCACAGCTCTGCTGCAGGGTGTGGTGTTTCACCTAAGCAGATCAGCTTCAGCAGAGCGTGTTGCCGCTTGGCCAATGCGCTGTTGCACAGCTCCCAACTTGGGAGTGATGTGGAGGGTAATTCAGCATAGGATGACGAGGCAGAGGAACAGGAGGAAGAGGGGAGACTGGAAGTATATGATGAGAAGGAAACCCTGATTGAGGTTAGGCCCGCTATTCATGGCTTGGGTAGGATATGTGATGATGGTCCAGTTTGAGACTTTGTCCCACCCTCCACCAGGTTGAGCCAGTGTGCCGTGACAGAGATGTATCATCCCTGGCCACAAGTACTTGTCCACATGTCTGTAGTAAGGTGGACCTTCCCGGTTACGGCATTGGTGAGAGCACGCTTTAGATTGTTTAAGACATGCTGGAGTAACGCAGGGACGGCACAGCGGGAAAAATAATGCCGGCTGGGAACCGAGTATTGTGGGGCAGCCACAGCCAAAAGATCACGGAAAGACTGTGTCCCCACAAGCCTAAACGGCAACATATCCACTGCTAGCAACTTGACAATGTGCGCGTTCAGTATTTGTGCTTGTGGGTGTGTGGCTTGGTATTTACGCCTCCTTTCATACATCTGGGGCACGGACAATTGGACGCTTTCCTGGGACAAACAAGTGGATGAGTTTGTTGTGGCCTGTGTCTGTGCAACCGCAGCTTGTGAGCAAGAGGTATGATGATCACCTGCTTACTGCCCAGCAGATTGGAAAGGACATATGACAGGTGACATGGCAGTGATTTGACCTGCAGTCGCAGACACTGATTTGGGACCCTGTTGTGCAGCCCACTGATTAGGGTGCTTGGCTGCCATGTGTTTCCGCATACTGGTGGTGCTTTGGTTGCCTTTGCCCTGGCCTCTGCTCAGCTTCGTATGGCAGATGCTACAGATGACAACATTTGGTTCAGAAGGACTATCGGAATAAAATTTCCAAACAGCGGCTGAACGCACCCTTGCCTTGACTTGGGGCACAGAGGGATTGCTCTTGGCAACAGTTGACACACTTCGCACTCTGCTCAAGCCAGTAGCCCTTGGTGCCTTTGTTGGTACTACGTATCCACCTTCATCCTCTGTGCTGCTGTGCTGGCTATGCGTGTGAACGGTCCAGGTCGGATCGGTGGTCTCATCATCGACCACCTCGTCGTCCATGTCATCCTCCTTCTGTGTTGATATTGGTGACTGGCCAGATGGCAACTGCGTGTCATCACCATCAGTCTCCACCTCTTCACCCGGTATATCACGTGGATGAAAGTGGCTTTCTTCTGGCCGTGGGGTTTCAAATATTTGACCATCATCAACAGACGATACCTCCTTACGTTCCTCTTCAATGTCGCGCAGTGAGAGGCCAGAGGCAACAAAAGGAAATGGATCAAACACATCCTCGGAGTGACAAAGGTTGGGGTCAAATGTGTCCTATGACTCCAGACCGGGTGATGAACTAGGAACAGGTTGAGAATAGGATGACCTTGCGTTCTCTGTATGGACAGTAGACTGTTTTGTCATGGACAATTGGGTGCTGCTAGAACATTTTGTTGAGGCCTTATCAGCCATCCAAGACAGTATCTGCTCTTGTTCTTCTGGCTTCCAGACCTGTTTATGTTCCAGACCAGGAAATTTCACCAGGAACCTAGATGCATCAACCCTCTTCGGTCTCTCTGTGCCTTATTGTGCACCAATAACAACCCGACGTCCACATCCCTGTCCATTCACAACAGCCTTTTTAGGAATTTTGGATTTTTCTGCCATAGTTGCAGATGTTCAAATGCAGATATTCGGGAACAAGGAGCAGTTAGTGCTTTGTGGAAGGTAGCACTACAGCCTAGTACTGCTTTGTGTTTTACAAACAGCACCGCAACAGCACCAAAAAATTGCCCTGAAACTTAAGGTGGGATTACGCACCCCAGTCACCACACAAGACAGCGGTGCTGTCACTAAAAAATTGCCCTGAGGTTTAAGGCAAGATTACGCACCCGAGTCACCATACAAGACTCCTGTGTCTTCACAATATAATTCAGTGTCAGAAGTATGCAAAAGAAAATCTAAACAAGCCAGATGAATTTTGGAAACAACTCCTGTGGAGGGATGAGGTTAAAATATAACTCTTTGGACACAATGATCAAATGTATGTGTGGAGAAGAAAGAGCACAGAATTTCTGGAAAAGAACATCTCACCAGCCATTAAGAATGGGGGTGGATCAATCATGCATCGTGGTATGGTTGTGTTGCAGCCAATGGCATGGGAAACAAGTCATGGGTAGAGGGAAGTGTACATATAGAAGAAATTTGGCACTCAACATATATTGATTGGTGGAGTGGAAACCTACTCTGGCACCTCCCTAAGTAGTGCTCACGGTATTTGTTTATCTTATTGGTAGAGGGAAGAACAGATTCAATGAAATGTAAGCAAATTATTCATGCAAACATAAAACCATCTGTAAAAAAGTTGAAGTTGAAAAGAGGATGGCTTCTACAAATGGATAATGATCCTAAACACACGTAAAAATCCACAATAGACTACCTCAAAAGACACAAGCTGAAAGTTTTACAATGGCCCTCATGTAGAGTCGTGGGCCGGGCTGGGGGGTGGTCCCTCTATATACCGCGCAGAGACGTCACAGACAAAAGATGGAGGCAGGTTTCGGGTACAACAGGTCCAAGTTTATTCCTTACCGTCCGACTGACGGCCTCAGCAGTACACGTAATACCTTCACGGGCCTCCGTTTCCAGGCCTCGCTACCCACACCGTACTTTTTCACCAGGGACGTAAACACACGTACCGTCCCTTTTTTTCACTGAGCGATGATCCTGTCAGCACAGACACTGTGGCCGCCTTAGGCCCGTACACCATCAGCAACTTTACTGGTCAGTTTTCGTCTTCAATGCGGTATGCTTTTCCCCGGGGCCTCATCTGTACTGCGGTAATTCATGTCAGGACCACCCCCCCTGACTTTCTCTCTCCTCAGCCCCCTGGATTGGCTCTCCTCACAGCAAACACACTGGCACAGACTCCTTGTCTCTTGAGCATCTCCCGGGGACTGGAACTTTCTGGAACCCTCCTGTCAAATTTATACTTTCCCGGTTCCCTGTAACTCCGCCCCCATGACCAACGGTTTCTAAAGCCCTAAGCTGCTGTTGAGTCCTGAACTTACACTCCTCCCTGCCATCTAATGGTCAACCCAAGGTACTGCACGTCACCTACACTTTCCTAGCTGTTTCCCCACTGTCATAACTGCTATCTGTCTAAAATGTGCAAACCCTCTTTCCTACATGCTGACAAGTCCGTCCGTCAGGTCACCTTCCCTACACTCCTCCTTCCTTTGTCCATTGTTGTCCCTGATAATCACAACCCCTACCTTTGTCATTCTGAAACTTCTCCTACCAGACCATTGTCAGCGCCCGCTTTCTTCTTTGGGAATGTCCGTGGTGTTAGGGACCTGACTCGGGACTTCAGTCCGTCTCACATCTTCCATCTCTTTACCTTCCTCTTGGTAACAAGTCATGGTCGGCGTCTCGGTCACACAGACCCTCTCATCTCGTAGTCCCCTTTGGTCTCACACTTCCATCGGTCACACCGACCCCCGTACCTGTTGAAATTTTCTTATGCATATTACACATTAAACCAAACTTTATAATGTAGCACATATATCCTTTTTCCATTTACTGTTTCTTTTAACCATCTCAAAAGATAACAGGCTTGCTCCCCCTTCCTTTAACATTGGCACTCCTTTTTTTCTTTTTATGCATCCCCGACATGTCAGGCATACTAACTTCAACAATTATAACCAAAAAACACACATATTTTTTTTTAATACCCTTGATGCAAACTGTCCCAATGACATGCATAACAGTGCAGTGGATTCCCGACAGTCCACGCTATCTTCTGCTGGACGGTAGCGAGGAGTCCCACAGCCGTGGAGCTCCTGGGATGCAAGGAGTGTCTTTAGAGTTCTGTCTACGGGGGCTCGTGATCTTCGGGTTCAGCGAGCACGGCTACCGCGAAGTAGCCGCGAGGACAATATTCCTTATAATAAGACACCAAGTTCCCCTCTTGTAAGGCCCGGCCATGGTGGATCGATGCCACATTGATGTACACTTTCTGGCCAGTTGCAAGGTCTCGTATAAACCCGTACCCCTTTGGTATGTTGGTGTAGACAAGCCATCCCAAGGATCGTGTAGCCGCCATGCCAGCCTCTCCCTCTGCATGGAGCAGGTTCCATATTTCCTACTCCCTGGCTTTTTTCTTCTTAATGACCTCTGCTACCAAAACAGACGGTCCGGAGTAGGCCCTGGAGTCCGGTGGGCAGGATTCAGCCGGGGTCGAGTGCGGGGCAGAGGCGGCCGTAGATGTCAGCGGCCCAGCAACCGCTGGGGCCGGGCGGCGGGGGGCAGCCGTAATTCCTGCCGAATAGGTCGCAGAGCCTGACAAATATCCCGCTGTCGACTTTGGTGACGTCACAGATGCAGCCGCGGGGTAGGCCGCACCCGTAGTTGCAAACGGGGTTGCAGCAGCGGCCGGTTTCATGGACGAAGTTGCTGCTGGCAGGGGGAATGCATCAGCGCCTTCCATGGACAGACTCTGCACCAGCGACACCGGGCGTGGCACCACCGGGCGGGGTGGTTCGGGAACAGGAGCGGGGGCCTTGCTCAGCTCAGCATAAACTGTAGGGCCCTCCATGGCCAGGCTTTCAGGAACGGAGGAGGCCACGTGCTGCAGCCGGGTGGTGGGGGCCGCCTGCGGAGCCGCCAGCTGAGCCAGGGGAATTCTCACCTTCCCCGGCGTGGAAGCCTCCGACATAACATCCCGCGGCTCCTCCTGCAGTTTCCGTCCTTCACCCCGCCGTCCGGCGGGGCTAGCCTCCAGGCTTGGGGGTTCCGCGGGGAGGGACTCTGCTGTCAACATTGGCGGCCGCTTCCGCGGGACCAGCAATGACTCTGCTTCTCCACCAGCGATCCGGATGTCTGCCCATGACTCTGAGGAATAAGTCTTCCAGCGAGGTGCGATCTCCCGACACCATCGCCACTCCAGGCGCCCGATTCCTCGACAACCACAGCGGCGCATCCCGTCCGGTGGACAGCAATCAAATGGCGCCAAGCAGCCGCAGCCAATCTTTCCCTCGGTGCCACTCCCTCTGCTGGGTGGGGCGATGGCAGGCTTGTCCACCCAGCGGCCGGGGTCCAGTATGTGGGAGCATCAGCATCCGGGTTCATATCGCTTCCACCAGGGGCACGTTGGAGGGGGTCCCAGACCATCCAGAACAGCTGCAAACACCCAGACCTCTCTCCTGCATTGGAGCAACACCGCCATCTAGCACAGCGCTCCCAATTTGTAATCCTCAGGTAAACAATTTTTAATCCACAGGTATTTTCAATCCACATAGAGCAGTCCAAGTCCTTCCCTGTTCTTCAGAGGCACGTCTGCCGCAGAAGATATCGTATTAGCGGCGGCGATCCTGCCGACTACGCCAAGTGTAGAGTCATGGCCCGGGCTGGGGGGGTGGTCCCTCTTTATACCGCGCAGAGACGTCACAGAAAAAAGATGGAGGCAGATTTCGGGTACAACAGGTCCAAGTTTATTCCTTACCGTCCGACTGACAGCCTCAGTAGTACACGTAATACCTTCACGGGCCTCCGTTTCCAGGCCTCGCTACCCACACTGTACTTTTCCACCAGGGACGTAAACACATGTACCGTCCCTTTTTTTCACTGAGCAACGATCCTGTTAGCACAGACACTGTGGCCGCCTTAGGCCCGTACACTATCAGCACCTTTACTGGTCAGTTTTAGTCTTCAATATGGTATGCTTTTCCCCGGGGCCTCGTCTGTACTGCGGTAATTCACGTCAGGACTACCCCCCTGACTTTCTCTCTCCTCAGCCCCCTGGTTTGGCTCTCCTCACAGCAAACACACTGGCACAGACTCCTTGTCTCTTGAGCACCTCCCGGGGACTGGAACTTTCTGGAACCCTCCTGTCAAATTTATACTTTCCCGATTCCCTATAACTCCGCCCCCCATGACTAATGGTTTCTAAAGCCCTAAGCTGCTGTTGAGTCCTGAACTTACACTCCTCCCTGCCATCTAATGGTCAACCCAAGGTACTGCACGTCACCTACACTTTCCTAGCTGTTTCCCCACTGTCATAACTGCTATCTGTCTAAAATTTGCAAACCTTCTTTCCTACTTGCTGACAAGTCCGCCCGTCAGGTCACCTTCCCTACACTCACATGAATGAGAAAAGTCTAATACGAAGATACCTAAAGAATTTGCAATTAGGTATTTGTAGCGTAATAACTTTTTTAAAACCTAGAAATGTTATACAATGCATCTTGGAATATACTGTGCCAAGAAAAAAAAAGATAAGGAAGGAAATATCTGTAAATCAAAAGATTGCAGTGCCAAAAGAAGGGCAAAACCTAGTAAAAAAATAAACCCTCTAGAAACTGTCAGCAATCAAAATAATGAGAGTCAATATCTAAAAGTTGAAATGGAAAACAACCAAATAAAATAATAACAATAATATTGGAAGTACAGCAAAGGCAGTATTACTACCAAGTGTATAACTATAGAGGATAGATAGATGCAAAGGTTGTCATCGCTCATGATCCCTAGAGTCTGAGTTGTTCGAAAGTCCCCTCTGCCAAATGATTGGGGGCTTTATTACACATTTTGCATTGAGACCCAAGAGCTTCAAATGAAACCTCTAGAAGCCAGCATTCACATAGCACACACAGCTGTACATTTATCCTTTGCTTTTTCCCCAGAGCCTGATTCATTTATCCCTCTCTGACAGCAGGGTCAAGGATAAGTGTAAATGAGTAGTGGTAAGTATGTTGGTGCAAATTCCTGCACTGCATCTTTTTAATGAATCGTTCTGCAGTTTCAGCTTATTGCAATAAGTAAAAAATGGAAAAAAAAAAGCAAAAATCTGCAATTGAATTCTTCATGGCTGAGTGGATGCATGTATGTGTTATGGAGAAAACACATGACTCTACTAGTATATGTCAGATTATAATTATAGATCATAATTACAGTAAATTTACGGGTCACTAAGCAATAGCATCCTCTATTCTCCAAGATAAATTAGTTGTAGCTGTAATAGTACGGTATATAAAAAATGCATTCAAATTTTACTAAATACTAAAATAGTGTACACTGAACAGTCTATAATCCAATATTGGCCCGTACATCGTCCTTAGGATTTATATGGGTCTTAAATAATACAGAATATAATTCTGTCCTACATCATAAATCATAGGTCTCTCCATCTCGGTTTAGATGCCGAATATCACTATTATTATTATTATTATTTATTATGCTTATATATCTTATTCCGCAGCACTTTACACACATTAGCATTGCTGTCCCCAATGGGACTCACAATCTGCATTCCCTATCAATATGTCTTTGGAGTGTGGGAGGAAACTGGAGATCCAGGAAGAAACTCTAAAAAACACGGTGAGAACATATAAACTCCTTGCAGATGATGTCCTTGGTGGGATTTCAATCCAGGACCCCAGCGCTCCAGTGCTAACCACTGTGCTGCCCTGAAGCTGAAAACAAGATAATAAGTGAATAAAATTGTCACTGTAGGATAATGAATGCAAATCATCAAAGAAAATTGATTAGCTGGTTCCTTCTAAGCCAAATGCATCAAGGGGGCTCAAGCTGTGGCCACTTGGCATTAGACTTTAGAAAAGCGATTCACATGACCCTGGTCCAGCAACCACAATTGTAGTCAGTGCCCACCAGACTAGATCCCTGCGAACCTTCTCCTCTCATGGCTTCCCCAGCTCCTCTGCTGACAAGCTCAGTAGGTCTAACGCAACTTCACTGTTTCCAAATACACAAGGCGCTGGGGATACTGATAGGTGAGAGGAGGTTTTCAGAGCTTTGGCACTGTGCACAATTATTAGGCATTTTGTATTTATGATGATTAATTTTATTACTAAGTCACTGCAATGCTATCCGTCAACCCAAAAGGATAATAAACCTGAAACTATTATATTTAACCCCTTTATGACCTTCGTACTTTTACTGCGGAGGTCACTTCCCTCCCATTGATGCGGGCTCCGGCGGTGAGCGCACATCCTTCCCAGGACATGTCAGCTGTTTTGAACAGCTGGCATGTGCCCGCAATAGCCGCGGGTGTAATAACAATCCACCTGTGGCTATTAACTAGTTAAATGTCACTGTCAAACACTGACAGCAGCATTTAACAAACGCTTCTGGCAATCGCGTCGGAAATAGGCTCACGTTCGTTGTCATGACAGCCAGAGGTCTCCTGGAGACCTCTATGGTTGTCAGTGCTGAATTGCTGTGAGCGCCGCCAGGCCCAGATTGGTAATATGCCCAACCGGGCATTTTCCCGCTGGGCTGCTGTCATGTGGGCTGCGGGCGGCAGCGCCTGCTCATCTGGCCGCTTGCCAGCTGATGCGGCCACTGGCTTGGCTGTTGTTCCTGCCGCCAGCCCTCTGCATACACTGCAGGGAGATAAGCGGCCACACACCCCATCCTCGCCCTAGCTTGAGACCCCCCCGCAGCCACTCACAGCGTTGCTTGCCTGCACTCTTCTCTGTACACAGGACCTGTGATGAGGTCACAGGAGGGGAGGAGTAGGGGTCACATGATCAGGAGCCTTTGTCCAGACCCCTGATCATGTGACCACTGACTCCACCCCTCCTGTGACCTCATCACAGGTCTTGTGCGCTCAGCCCTGCTTCTTGGTGTCTGCCGGACTCTGCTGTGCTGGTTGTCATGGTGCTGAATGAGGTAAGTATGTGTGGGGTCAGGAGGGGTTTACAGGGTAGATGCAGCAGAGCTGTGTGTATGAGGTGTAGAGAGTGGAGCCGTGTGTGTACGAGGTGTATGGAGCGGAGCCGTGTGTGTACGAGGTGTACGGAGAGGAGCCACGTGTGTACGAGGTGTACGGAGCGGAGCCGCGTGTGTACGGGGTTTATGGAGAGGAGCCGCATGTGTACGAGGTGTATGGAGAGGAGCCGCGTGTGTATGAGGTGTACAGAACGGAGCTGCATGTACGAGGTGTACGGAGAGGAGCCGCGCGTGTACGAGGTGTATGGAGCGGAGCCGTGTGTGTACGGGGTGTACGGAGAGGAGCCGCGTGTGTACGAGGTGTACGGAGTGGAGCTGGATGTGTACAGAGAGGAGCCGTGTGTGTATGAGGTGTACAGAACGAAGCCGCGTGTATGAGGTGTACGGAGAGGAGCCGCGCGTGTATGGAGAGGAGCCGCATGTGTACGGAGGGGAGCTGTGTGTGTATGAGGTGTACAGAACGGAGCCGCGTGTACGAGGTGTACGGAGAGGAGCCGTGTGTGTACGAGGTGTACAGAACAGAGCCGCGTGTAAGAGGTGTACGGAGAGGAGCCGCATGTGTATGAGGTGTACAGAACGGAGCCGTGTGTGTACGAGGTGTACAGAACGGAGCCGCGTGTACGTGGTGTACGGAGAGGAGCCGCACGTGTACGAGGTGTACGGAGCGGAGCCGTTTGTGTATGGGGTGTACGGAGAGGAGCCGCACGTGTACGGGGTGTACGGAGAGGAGCCGCGTGTGTACGAGGTGTACGGAGCGGAGCTGGATGTGTACGAGGTGTACAGAGAGGAGCCGTGTGTGTATGAGGTGTACAGAACGGAGCTGTGTGTACGAGGTGTACGGAGTGGAGCCGTTTGTGTACGGGGTGTACGGAGAGGAGCCGCGTGTGTACGAGGTGTACGGAGCGAAGCTGGATGTGCATGGAGAGGAGCCGTGTGTGTATGAGGTGTACAGAACGGAGCAGCGTGTACGAGGTGTACGGAGAGGAGCCGCGTGTGTACGAGGTGTACGGAGAGGAGCCGCGCGTGTACGAGGTGTACGGAGAGGAGCCGCGCGTGTATGGAGAGGAGCCGTATGTGTACGGAGGGGAGCTGTGTGTGTATGAGGTGTACAGAACGGAGCCGCGTGTACGAGATATACGGAGAGGAGCCGTGTGTGTACGAGGTGTACAGAATAGAGCCGCGTGTACGAGGTGTACGGAGAGGAGCCGCATGTGTACGAAGAGGATCCGTGTGTGTATGAGGTGTACAGAACGGAGCCGTGTGTGTACGAGCTGTACAGAACGGAGCCGCGTGTACGTTGTGTATGGAGAGGAGCCGCGCGTGTACGAGGTGTACGGAGTGGACCCGTTTGTGTACGGGGTGTGCGAAGAGGAGCCGCGCGTGTACGGGGTGTACGGAGAGGAGCCGCGTGTATACGAGGTGTACGGAGCGGAGCTGGATGTGTACGAGGTGTACAGAGAGGAGCCGTGTGTGTATGAGGTGTACAGAACGGAGCTGTGTGTACGAGGTGTACGGAGAGGAGCCGCGTGTGTACGAGTTGTACGGAGAGGAGCCGTGCGGGTACGAGGTGTACGGAGTGGAGCCGCACGTGTACGGGGTGTACGGAGAGGAGCCGCGCGTGTACAGGGTGTATGGAGAGGAGCCGTGCGTGTACGATGTGTACGGACAGGAGCCGTGTGTGTACTTGGTGTACGGAGTGGAGCCACGTGTGTATGGGGTATACGGAGCGGAGCCGTGTGTGTACGGAGTGGAACCATATGTGTACTGGATGTACGGAGCGGAGCCAAGTGTGTACGAAGCATACAAAGCGGGTTTTTCCCACGGACACAGGAGTACACTTCGGAGCCCCGAGGAGCATTTTAAAACTCACACATGACGTTCCACCGGAAGTGATATGCTGGAAGCTGACCGGAAATGAGATAATTTCATGAGGAGATTGTGTCGGAACTAGGAATGCTTCAGTTCCATTACCATGTCCTCCTCCGACAGCGCAGACAGCAGGATTGCCTTGGAATCGGGGATGCCGGCCATGTGAGTGGATCATGATATGTCATGTCCTGCATCGGGAGGCTCAGGTGGGCACTACAATGGGAGCCGGGCTGCTATAGTATCTTTATAGAATCTTTCTTTATTTCTTTCTCTCTTTTTCTTTCTTTCTCTGTTCTTTCTCTCTCATTCTCTGTTCTGTCTTTCCCTCATTTTCTTTCTCTCTCTCTGTTCTTTCTTTCTCTCTCTAATCTTTCTTTTTTCTTTCTCTCTCTCTTTCTGTTCTTTCTTCCCCTCCTTTTTTTCCCCTCTTTCTGTCTCTCTGTTCTTTCTTTTCTTTACTTCTTTCTCTCTCTGTTCTTTCTCTGTCTCTGTTCTTTCTTTCCCCTCTTTCTTTCTCTCTCTGTTCTTTCTTTCTCTCTCATTCTTTGTTCTTTCTCTCTCTCTGTTTTCCTTTTTCTCTCTCTCTCTGTTTTCTCTCTTCCTTAGTGCCAGTCAGTGTGCCCATAATGCCAGCCACTGTGCCCTCAGTACCAGTCAGTGTTATCAGCAGTGCTAAATGGGTGCGGTTGGGCGTGGACACGGGTGTGACTAGTTGCGAAATGGATGTGGCCGGGGCTTGGCCTAAAATTTGCAGTGGCACTCTGCACGTGCCGCTGTCTTTCTCTCTCTTTCCCTTCTTCAAAAGTTGGGAGGTATTATAGGGGTGGCTGTGACCAGGGGATCTGGTTGCCCAATGGATAGCAGTAGAGTTGAGCAAAACGGGTCGAAAAATTTCAAAAGTCGCCGACTTTTGGCAAAGTTGGGTTTCATGAAAAGAAACCCGACCCTAGGATGAGGTCGGCCACGAGGTTGGCGACTTAAGCGCCAAAGTCGCGTTTCAAAAGTTTGTTTTGCGCTCTTTTTCAGCCAATCAGGATCCACGGACACTGTGGGCAACGTGATGACATAGGCAGGGGTCACCACCATCTTTCAGAAGGGCATGCAAGTGATTGGCTTGCTTTGGTGGGCGTCACAGGGGGTATAAAAGGGCGTGCACGCCGACCGCCATGTTACTCATGCTGATCTCAGAATAGGGAGAGCTGCTGCTGCTGATGATTTTGTAGGGAGAGCGTTAGGCAGGGAAGAAGACACCAAAAACTGCTTCTGCTGCTAGCGATTTTGCCTGTACAACACACCAGTTACTGTGCAGTGCAAGTGGAGGCTATATTTTGCTGGATCAGCGGTGTTGGTTGTTAGGCTGCCTTCTAAGGCTTCCTGACGGCTGCATTGCTGTTTACCCACTGCTCTGCAAACTGCTTCTTTAAAAGCAATCCCAATTTTTTTTTGTCCTGGTGAGGTACTGAGCGTGCATTTTTTCACACCATACAGCGGTGCACACTCCTCACACAGTACCGTGTAACGGCTGTTATCACAGCCACAGTAAAGCTATCTGTGTGTCACTCTGTAAGAATAAGTCGAGGACATGTTCCGTTCTTACAGACCTGCACCTTCTAGTTTTGTCTAGCTTTCAAACAGTTAAATATATTTGCTGTTTGATCACATTCAAAACTATAGAGAGACAGCGTGTGTCAGTCCGTATACTTAAAAAACACGGAGCTTGACAATTTTACGTACACCGGACAGCCGTGTACGTGCACGCTCCTCTCTCAGTACCGTGTAACGGCTGTTATCATGGCCACAGTGAAGCTATCTGTGTGTCGCTCTGTAAGGATAAGTCGAGGACATGTTCCGTTCTTACAGACCTGCACCTTCTAATTTTGTCTAGTTTTCAAACAGTTAAATATATTTGCTGTTTGATCACATTCAAAACTATAGAGAGACAGCGTGTGTCAGTCCGTATACTTAAAAAACACGGAGCTTGACAATTTTACGTACACCGGACAGCCGTGTACGTGCACGCTCCTCTCTCAGTACCGTGTAACGGCTGTTATCATGGCCACAGTGAAGCTATCTATGTGTCGCTCTGTAGGGATAAGTCGAGGACATGTTCAGTTCTTACAGACCTGCACCTTCTAGATTTGTCTAGTTTTCAAACAGTTAAATATATTTGCTGTTTGATCACATTCAAAACTATAGAGAGACAGCGTGTGTCAGTCCGTATACTTAAAAAACACGGAGCTTGACAATTTTACGTACACCGGACAGCCGTGTACGTGCACGCTCCTCTCTCAGTACCGTGTAACGGCTGTTATCACGGCCACAGTGAAGCTATCTGTGTGGACTTGTTCCGTTCTTACAGACCTACACTCTAGGGAGATTCCTATTCTGCCCAATTCTATATACACCTTGTAGTTTGTCATACACTAGCCAATTTCTGCCTGTAACATAGCGCTGTGATATTCAGTGGGCCTCACACAATCCAAAAGTGTCCAGTGTCCACAAGTGTGTGCAGAAATTCAAAATCTCCGTTATCCTCTAGTGACATTTTTCGCACCTGCGACATCGAGCCTGTGACATAGCGCTGTGATATTCAGTGGGCGTCACACAATCCAAAAGTGTCCAGTGTCCACAAGTGTGTGCAGAAATTCAAAATCTCCGTTATCCTCTAGTGACATTTTTCATACCTGCGACATCGAGCCTGTGACATAGCGCTGTGATATTCAGTGGGCCTCACACAATCCAAAAGTGTCCAGTGTCCACAAGTGTGTGCAGAAATTCAAAATCTCCGTTATCCTCTAGTGACATTTTTCACACCTGCGACATTGAGCCTGTGTCATAGTGCTGTGATATTCAGTGGGCCTCACACAATCCAAAAGTGTCCAGTGTCCACAAGTGTGTGCAGAAATTCAATATCTCCGTTATCCTCTAGTGACATTTTTCACACTTGCGACATCGAGCCTGTGACATAGCGCTGTGATATTCAGTGGGCCTCACACAATCCAAAAGTGTCCAGTATCCACAAGTGTGTGCAGAAATTCAAAATCTCCGTTATCCTCTAGTGACATTTTTCACACCTGCGACATCGAGCCTGTGACATAGCGCTGTGATATTCAGTGGGCCTCACACAATCCAAAAGTGTCCAGTGTCCACAAGTGTGTGCAGAAATTCAAAATCTCCCCTATCCTATAGACACCTTGTACCTTGTTTTACATTACTATATAGTTTGTTGGATTTTGTCTACATTTCTACCAAAAATGAGGAAGGCTGGTGGAAGAGGCCGTGGAATTGGGCGGGGGTTGGCAGCTGGTAATGATGGTGTTGGTGGTGGATCTGATGGTAGTGGCAAAAGCAAAAAAGGACCGAATGCAGGAGGTGTTGAGCTTGCGTCATCGTCTGGCTCCACAAGGCCTCGAAGGCTTAGTTTTCTAGGAGTTGGCAAACTGCTTTTAAAGCCAGAGCTTTAGGAAAAAGTTTTGTCTTACATTGCTGACTCAGCCTCCAGCTCTATCGCCTCCTCTTCTGAAGTTGTAAAAAATAAAAGCACTGAGTCGTCATTGGAGGCTCATGTTCATGAACCACACCTTTCCTTGTGTCCTTCACCCCAACCAAGATTGAAGGATGATGCAGGCCATACTACTGATTACTCCATGGAGCTGTTTTCACATACCATGCCTGGATTATCAAGTGAAATGGTGAATTACCCAGGCCAAGATGAATCTGACATGGAGTGCACTGATGCACAGCCACTGATAGATGATTCTGCTGGTACATTCACTCAGAGCACTACATTGTCCTCGCAGTGTACAGAGCCAGATTCTGACCCTGATGAGACTCAGGTGCCCCTTCCCGCACACTATACCACCATACACGGTGACACAGAGGAAGGTGCACATGACATTGAAGAGGAGGTGATGGATGACCCAGTTGTTGACCCAGATTGGCATCCATTGGGGGAAGAGGGTGCTGCTTCCAATAGCTCAGATGAGGAGGAGGAGCATCCACAGCAGACATCGACATCGCAACAGCTGTTATCTGGCAGGCCCGGAGCACTCCAAAGACAGGTTCCAAAAATCAAAAGAGTTGCTTGACAGCTTGTCCAGAGGGTCAAAATATCACAGCGTGCTAGGCCGCAAAATGTCTGCCAAAGTAGGAAGAGTGCAGTGTGGCACTTTTTTGAACAAAATCCTCATGATCAGGCCAAGGTTATCTGTAAGAAGTGCGCAAAGACCTTTAGCCGAGGGAAAAATCTGAAAAATTTGAATACAAGTTGCATGCTTAGACATTTAACCAGCATGCACTTGCAAGCGTGGACACAACACCAAACCTCAAGTACCACATGTGCAACTGATCACAAAGAAGGTAGTCAGCAACGCTACATTGTTTCCCCCACTGTAAGCCCACCGGTTAGCGCAGCAGCAAATGTTGAGGTGTCGTTGCAAGGCCACAGCAGTCAGGGAATCCCACTGTTATATCAACGAAAGACTGAATCTAGGCCATCAGAAAGAACACCAACTCCATCACCATCATCAACCCTCTCTCTGTCCGCTCTGTCCACCGCTACTTCCACCATATGCAGCTCTCAAGTCCAGCTCACCCTCCCAGACACTATGAGTAGGTCAAGAAAGTACTCAGTCTCTCATCCGCGTACACTGGGTTTGAACGCCCACATTGCCAAACTAATCTCGTTAGAGATGATGCCCTATCGGTTGGTAGAAAGCGCAGCTTTCCGCGAACTCATGGCCTATGCAGTACCACGCTATGACCTACCCAGTCGCCACTTCTTCTCTCGCAAAGCCATCCCAGCCCTCCACCATCATGTGAAAGACCGCATTGTCCATGCACTCAAGCAGTCAGTGAGTTGAAGGTGCACCTCACAACAAATGCATGGTCCAGTCGGCATGGCCAGGGCCGTTGCGTGTCCATCACTGCGCACTGGGTTAATGTGGTGGATGCAGGGTCCACAGGGGACAGCGGTGGTGGGACAGTGCTGCCTAGCCCACGGTATAGGAAACAGTTGGCAGTAGGCGTTCGACCCTCCTCCTCCAGAAGCGAAAGCTCGTCCACAGAGCGCAGTCGTACGAGCACTCCATCTGCAGCTGCCACTGTTGCACACGAGGTGTCCCCCTATCGAGCAGCTAGTGGAAAGCGTCAGCAGGCTGTGTTGCAGATGATGTGTTTGGGCGACAGACACACCGCCGAGGTGCTGGCCGAGTACTTTCAGCGACAAACTGAGTCATGGCTGGGCAGTGTACATCTTGAGGCAGGCAAGGTAGTTAGTGATAACGGCGGTAATTTTGTGGCAGCCATATCCCTTTCAAAACTCAGCCACATACCTTGCTTGGCTCACACCTTGAACCTGGTGGTGCAGTGCTTCCTCAATAATTATCCGGAGTTAACAACCCTGCTCCAGAAAGTGCGAAGACTGTGCGCGCACATCCGCCGGCCGCCTGTACACTCCACTCATATGCAGAAGCTGCAGTGATTGCTCCACCTTCCCAACCACTGCCTCATTATCGACATTGCAACAAGGTGGAACTCCACCCTGCACATGGTTGAGCGGCTGTGCGAGCAGAGGCATGCCATAATGCATTTGTGGGAGGATACACGGCCAGGCACTTTGAGAGCAGACATGGAGTTGACAGGTGTGCAGTGGTCGAAGCTGAAAGACCTCTGTAAAGTCCTTCAGTGTTTTGAGGAATGCACATGGCTGGTAAGCGCAGACAACGCCATCCTAAGCATGAGCATCCACTTATGCGTCTGCTCATGCAAACTTTGACGCACCTTAAGGAGCAGGCGTCTGCAGCCAATGTTGACGAGGAGGAAGACATGGAGGGAATCCTTGATGACAGTCAGCCATTGTCTGCTCAGGGACCTCTCCTGGACGAGGTGGAGGAAGAAGAGGCGGATGATGATGATGGGGATGATTACTTAGGGGAGGAGGATGCATCTCATGGGGCAAGTGAAAATGTTGGCGTGGCAAGGTCTGGTACAGGGTTTGTGCGTGACTGGAAGGATGTGGATTTGCCAGAAAGTGCTCCTCCACCCAGCACTCGCAGTGCATCATTGACACCGGGAACATTGGCCCACATGTCAGATTATGCCTTGCAGATCCTAAAAAGGGACCCAAGCATTGCCAAAATGATGAACGATGACGACTACTGGTTGGCCAGCATCCTGGATCCACGCTATAAAGGCAAATTACAAAACATCATGCCACAGGAGAACCTTGACCTAATATTGGCTACTAAACAAGCAACTCTGGTTAACCGGTTGATTGAGGCTTTCCCAGCACACAGCAGCAGTGATGGTTCTCACACAAGCCGTACGGGCCGGGGGCAGCTTGGCAGAGGTGTTCGTGGTGCACACAGCAGAAGTGGCGTTGGAGACAGGGGTTTCATAACAATGTTGTGGACTGATTTTTCATGGACCGCTCACACAACTGTTAATACAGCATCGATGGAAAGTGACAGGAGACAGCAGTTGTCAACTATGGTTAGCAACTACTTTTCCTCCCATATCAATGTTCTCCCGCACAGGTCATTCCCCTTTGACTATTGGGCCGCTAAACTGGACACCTGGCCTGAATTGGCACAATATGCCTTACAGGAGCTCGCTTGCCCAGCTGCAAGTGTGCTATCGGAAAGAGTCTTCAGTGCAGCTGGATCAATCCTGACAGAAAAAAGGACCCGTCTGTCAACCCAAAATGTGGATGATCTAACCTTCATTAAAATGAACCATGCATGGGTTTCCAAGGATTTTGTCCCACCTTCCCTTGATGACACAAAGGTTGCCAGAAAAATGGCTTGCTTTGGTCCTCCTCCTATTCCGTGAACTTGACCTATTTCACCTTTTGCAGCAGCTGAATGACCCACATCTACATATGCCACTTTGTAAACCTCCCTAAGTGGGCGGCCCCCCCCATGGCCGGGGTCACCACCTAGGGCACAAAACCGTGCGAGTGCCGTTGCCCTGGACAGGTGGGTAGGTCGACTCTTGGGCGCAGGCACTGGCATAGGGTCCCTCATAGTGCAATCAAGTGTCTCTGACAGTGGTGGTGCACACCTGCCGTCAGACACACCGCCGTACTATGAGGGGCCCAGTGCCAGTACCGACGCCCACGAGTGTGCCCCCCTTGCTTGGGCAGGACCCCAGCATTTGCAATGTTTACCTCTCCCTGCTCCTCCGCTGTGTAGTCTGTGCTGTCAAATCCTTCACTGGGACTGCCACTACAAATTGATTGAACTGAAAGATGATGGTTAAGATGTGTCCCTGTCCTGCTGGCCGGGCTCTAGCTCCAGATGATCAGTGGCTTCCATTTCTTATGGACGTCGACTCACAATTACATGCAGTGGTGGTTTATCATCAGCTTTCACAGTTTTCCTACTCACAAACGTGTGACATTCCGGCGCACATTTCAAAATGTGCCCTCTCATGCCAAACAGATAGAATCCCCTACGGCCTGTGGCTTCTGTCTTTTGCACTCCAAAGTTACGAGACAGATCATGATAGCCAGTGAGCACCATGTTTACATCGCTCCCTTTGATAAAAATTGGATTGAGATGAGTAACAGTGATGGAATCAACGGAAGTGCGATACAGCAAGACTTTAGTCACAAAAAAATGTTTTCACTGTCTCAACACACAAATTAATTGAGGATCAGCATCGCCTATGAGAATTGTGACGGAAGTTTTTCCCGTGAATAATAATTCCTAGATTTCTGCAATCAATAGCCTTTATGTCACTAATTGTGTGCATCTCCTTTCCTATTGCGGAGAGGCTGGACTGTATTACTGAGACAGAAATATATATGAAGATTTAAAAATAACACCAAAAGTATATAGTTGTGTACACCTCAAATGCATTTCCTTTTTTCCACTTTTTAGATTGCTGTGTAATCCATACTGAGAACACGGAGATTTTACATGTTTAAACTATGCTATATATACCTGCTATCCAGTGATAAAGTACCCTTTCTCAACTTTGTACAATCTGGTCAAATCCATACTGGGCCTGAGAACATCTGAGTCTGCCTCCTGATCTATAGACATATATTTTTAATGTGTAAACTAGGCTACATATATACGTGTTATCCGGTGAAACTGTACCCTTTATCAACTTTCTACAATGTTGTTGAATCCATACTGGGCCTGAGAACGGCTGCCGAGCTGTTAAGCAAGCTACAGCACCTGTGGTTTGGACATGTAATTTTTTCAGGAATGACGGTTAGGCCTAACTCTGGAATTGCGGCTGACCTGAACTTACTGGGAAATCATCGGAATAATCTGAATCCCAGATCCCCATCACTAACGGAGTTCAGCAGGTATTCTGCACTTTTAAGCGACAAAAGCTGGTCCTTTCAGTGTAGCGTGCATGCAGCCCCGGACATGTACTGGAATGCTAGACCTGTTATTGCTCAATCTCACGTGCCACAGCCTCACATATCCCTCTAGTAAGCTTGACGCGTACCGCGGGCCCATGCCGGAGTCTCGGTCGTTAACGGAATAAAGCTGAGAAATCGGTAGCACAACTACAAACGGACATACCACACCACACACAGAATCGACAAAGCTTGCAATCTGTCCATCTTTTCTGTAGCTTGTATGGTAGTGGTTTCCCGGGTGCAGTCCAATTAAGCCACAGGCTCCACTCCTGGTGGTGTCCTTTTGGACATTCCTTTAAGGTTCAGCTTTGCAATCATACTGCCCCCGGAAACCAAAAACTTTGCCTTCAGGGACGCTGTTTGGAGGTTCGTGGGAATAACGCCGCCTGATCAGCAGTCGGCATATGGGTCGCCCTCCCAGGGCTGTGGGGTACTCGGTACCGGGCCGGTGTCAGTGGGATATGTCACAGCAGCGGTGACCCAGACGGTGGGCCTGGGCGACCATGTAAATGGCATGGTATAATGGTAAAGAATTTATATAGATAGTTTGACGCCACCTGTGGTGTTCGGCAACATAGATGTTAGGCCGACGCTGCATGCAGATCCTCTGGGACTGATGGTGTTGTGCAGCAAAGATGGTGAAGCTCCCCACAGGTGGAGCTGGAGTCCGAGGGAAGTGTAGATGTAGTGATGAGGGAAAGGCACAGGCGGTGTAGGTGCTGGTACCCAGATGTAGCGGTGCTGGAATAACTGTAGTACACCAGAGCGTGCAGTTCTAAAGCTTTACTCACAGTCTGCAGGTTACACAGATGCCTGCCTCCGTGCTGTGTCCTCCGGGTCAGGACCTCTGCCAACCTCCGGGACCAGAATGGAAAGCTCCCTTCCAACACTCCGCCAACATGTACCTTCCTGAACGTCTCCTTTCTAGCGCTTGTGGGGGAAGCACTCACAGGACCGTGGTTCACTGAAACGCCTCCTGTCTAACAGATGTTCCTCAGACTTTACTTGTATGGCAGACAACTGTAGCCTTTTCCTTCTGCCTCGCACACGTCGATGCTGGGGCCTCCGAGTCTTAGTTGGGTACAGAGCATTTATAGCTGCTACTTCCCCCGGTTTCTGCTGCAGGAACGTCAGTGTCCCTACAAACTCGGAGACCGGAATCCGGACCATGCGCTCCAGCTAGGAGTGAGCCTTAACTCTGCTCATCCTCCAGCTCCCCTTCTCACATCCACACACTTCCCCTTCCCTGCACAGAGTGCCCTAACTTACCCCTCCCGACCACAGAGAGCAGCTCCTCAGCAGTCAGGTTCAGAGGTCTCCCTGCTGGCCTGGAGTGGGAACTGTGTTGTGTGTTGTTTTAACTGTTAGCGAGATCCTTCGTTGCTCCCAAGCATGACATCACACTCCCTAGGAGGAAGGTAATGCCACTGTGGCGACCATACTCCTGGGGGCGCCATAAGTGCACTGATGCCCAGCCACTGCTAGATGATTCTGCTGGTACATTGACCCAGACCACTACATTCCCCTCGCACTCTACACAGCCAGAATCTGACCCAGAGGAAATTCAGGTTCCCCTTCCCGCATACTATACCACCTTACACGGTGACAAAGAGGAAGGTGCAGATGAAAGTGCAGGTTCCTTGAGCAGGTGGGGGGCATACTCATGGGCGACGGCACTGGCACAGGGCACCGCATAGTACGCAAAAGTGTCTCTGCCGGTGGGAGGGCCTAAACAGCCAAGTGCAGTGAGATGGAAGATGGGGACGACAAGGAGTTCAGAGTAGTGCAGGGATTCCCTAGCAAGGAGACTTATGTAATTGTATTCAATGTTGGAACAGCAATTTTTGGGGAGCACTGTACTCTGGTGAATGATATATGGGGCCCACCATACACTGGAGCATTCCAAAGGTGGACATCAGACACTGGAGCAGCATTTACAGGGCCCATTATACACTAGAGCAGTAGAAATGGGGCCCCTTATATATGGAGCATTATTTGGGCCCATAAGCCAGTGGAGCTTCATCCATTGGGACCAACATATACTGTAGCATTATGTGGAGCTCATCATATACGGTTTGAAACATTATATGGGAATAATGATTTCGTATGGAGAAATATATGGGCCTCATTATTCTGTATAGCGCACTAAGCGCTGGCCATAATACTGTATGGAGTTATATACTGTCCATTTTTGGAGGTATTGGAGAATTTAAAATGGATATCAGTCATGAGATGTAAGAAGTGAAGTATTTTTCATTGTACTATACTGCTATTTCTCTGCCGTATCGGAGCATCATGAGTGTGGTATGTGTTAAAGGGGCGCTCTTTGGCCCTGGGCCCACAAAAACCTGGAGCCAGCCCTCTCTCCCCACAACTGTAGCCAAATAGCCCCCATTTTTCAGTGCGTACCTAGTATTATGAAGTTAATTAAGGTTGACAAGCTTCAGTAACAAGAATTTATGCTTTTGGCATTCAAATGGGCACTGTAGGTGTGTTCCTGTCCTCCTCTCACTGCCGACTTTAATTCTCCATTGACTTACATTGGGTTTCGTGTTTCGGGACGACCCCGACTTTTCCCTATAGTCGGCCGATTTTGCTCAACCCGACTTTTGGAAAAGTCGGGTTTCATGAAATGAAACTCGACCCTAAAAAAACAAAAGTTGCTCAACACTAGATAGCAGTTCTGCCAGGAATTCTGTCACTGTGCGAACAAAAGGGGACAGAGCTTTGGGAGGAGTACTGTACCTAAAAGCAATAAATAGGACTGAGGCGAAATATTGTGCACAGCTCTGACTACATGTTATATGGTTATGTTAATCTCCTCTCACTTCTTGTAACCTTCAAATGTACAAAGATATTATATAGTCACCATGTGACTAGTGGGCCTGTGTAACTTCAAATGCCAAGGCTGAATTTTAGTCCCAGTCCGGCCCTGGCGCCGCCCAGTGGTTGACGCTCATAGCAAGTCAGTAAATCTGCTACATAGAGGCTATCTGATCATCACTTCTATGTAGCACAGCTGAGTGGTGGCAGCTTCCAGTCTCCCATGGAGACTATTGAAGCATGCCAAAAGTTAAAAAAAATATTTTTAAAAATACAAAAAAATATAAAAGTTTAAATCACCTCCTTTTGCCCCATTCAAAAAAAAAAAAAACAATAGAAATAAAATCAAACATACACATATTTGGTATTGCCGCATTCAAAATCGCCTGGTCTATCAATAAAAAAAGGATTAATTTGATCGCTAAACAGCATAGCGAGAAAAAAATTCAAAACGCCAGAATTACTTTTTTTTGGTCGTCACAACATTGCATTAAAATGCAATAATGGGCGATCAAAAGATGATATTGGCACCAAAATGGTATCATTAAAAATGTCAGCTCGGCACGCAATAAATAAGCCCTCACCGAACCCGTGATCACAAAAATTGGAGACGCTACATGTCTTGGAAAATGGCGTATTTTTTTTTTTAACAAAGTTTGGAATTTTTTTTCACCATTTAGATAAAAAAGAACCTAGACATGTTTGGTGTCTATGAACTTGTAATGACCTGGAGAATCATAATGGCAGGTCAGTTTTAGCATTTAGTGAACCTAATACAAAAGCCAAACAAAAAACAAGTGTGGGATTGCACTTTTTTTTGCAATTTCATCGCACTTGGAATTTTTTCCCGTTTTCTAGTACACAACATGGCAAAACCAATGATGTCTTTCAAAAGTAAAACTTGTCCCACAAAAAACAAGCCCTCACATGGCCTTATTGATGGAAAAATAAAGAAGTTATAGCTCTGGGAAGAGGGGGAGCAAAAGCAGAAAGGAAAAAACGAAAAAGGGTAGGGTCTTGAAGGGGTTAAAGAAGTAAAGCGAGGTTTTATCTGCCTTAGGCCAGGGTCACACTTGCGAGTGCAATGCGAGAAACTTGTGTGAGTCTCTCGCCTCAATACCCGGCACTGCCGCCGGCGGTTCGGACCGAAGTGTTCAGCTGCATAGAAAGACATGCAGCCACACACTCCGATCCCGAGTGCCGAGGGCAGTGCCAGGTATAGAGACACGAGACTTGTGCGAGTTTCTTGCATTGCATTGCATTGCGTGCAGAATTATTGGGCAGCTATTAGTATCCAGAATTATTAGTCAAGTAAAATAAAAACTTACATTTTCCATTCCAATTGTTTTTTTATCATCTGTTAAAGTGAAAATAATAACCAAAGAAAGAATGAAAATACATTTCTGAAAATACAGTGACCGATATACCTTAATTCTTTTTAATAGCAGTCAAAAGCTACAACCAAGCAGTCTGTCAGTTGCTAATCAACCTTTTGGGAAGCACCAACCACAGCCTCCCAGACACTGTTCCAGGAGGTGAACTGTTTGCCTTTCCCATTAATCTGTCATTTTAGAAGGGCCCACAACCCCCATCTGTGGACGTCGGGCACTCAGACCATCCTCATGGAATCAGTTTCTAACCATTTGTGCAGACACATGCACATTTGTGGCCTGCTGGGGGGCATTTTGCAGGGCTCTGGCAGTGCTCCTCCTGTTCCTCAATGCACAAAGGCGGAGGTAGCGGTCCTGCTGCTAGGTTGTTGCACTCCTCTGGCCCCCTCCATATCTCCTGGTGTACTGGCCTGTCTCCTGGCATCACCTCCAGCCTCTGGACACTACGCTGACAGACACAGCAAACCTTCTTGCCACAGCTCGCATTGTTGTGCCATCCTGTATGAGCTGCACTACCTGAGCCACTTGTGTGGGATGTAGAGTCTGTCTCATGCTACCGCGAGTGTGAAAGCATAACCAACATTCAAAAGTGACCAAAATATCAGCCAGAAAGCATTGGTACTGAGATGTGGACTGTGGTCCCCACCTACAGAACCACTCCTTTATTGAGGGTGTCTGATAATTGCCAATAATTTCCATCTGTTGTCTATTCCATTTGCACAACAGCATGTGAAATTGATTGTCAATCAGTGTTGCTTCCTAAGTGGACAGTTTGATTCCACAGAAGTTTGATTTACTTGAAGTTATATTCTGTTGTTTAAGTTTTACCTTTATTTCTTAGAGCAGTGTGTATATACAGCATATATATATATATATATATATATATACTGTATATATATAGTACAGACCAAAAGTTTGGACACACCTTCTCATTCAAAGAGGTTTCTTTATTTTCATGACTATGAAAATTGTAGATTCACTCTGAAGGCATCAAAACTATGAATTAACACATGTGGAACTATATAATTAACAAAAAAGTGTGAAACAACTGAAAATACTGTATGTCTTGTATTCTAGGTTCTTCAAAGTAACCACCTTCTGCTTTGCTTACTGCTTTGCACACTCTTGGCATGCTCTTGATGAGCTTCAAGAGGTAGTCACCAGAAATGGTTTTCACTTCACAGGTGTGCCCTGTCAGGTTTAATAAGTGGGATTTTTTGCCTTATAAATGGGGTTGGGACCATCAGTTGTGTTGTGCAGAAGTCTGGTGGATACACAGCTGATAGTCCTACTGAACAGACTGTTAGAATTTGTATTATGGCAAGAAAAAAGCAGCTAAGTAAAGAAAAATGAGTGGCCATCATTACTTTAAGAAATGAAGGTCAGTCAGTCAGAAAAATTGGGAAAACTTTTAAAGTGTCCCCAAGTGCAGTGGCAAAATCCATCTAGCCCTACAAAAAAACTATGAGGACTGGCCCAGGAAAGGAAGACCAAGAGTCACCTCTGCTGCAGAGGATAAGATCATCCGAGTCACCAGCCTCAGAAATCGCAGGTTAATAGCAGCTCAGATTAGAGACCAGGTCAATGCCACACAGAGTTCTAGCAGCAGACACATCTCTACAACAAATGTTAAGAGGAGACTTTGTGCAGCAGGCTTTCATGGTAAAATAGCTGGTAGGAAACCACTGCTAAGGACAGGCAACAAGCAGAAGAGACTTGTTTGGGCTAAGGAACACAAGGAATGGACATTAGACCAGTGGAAATCTGTGCTTTGGTCTGATGCGTCCAAATTTGAGATCTTTGGTTCCAACCACCTTGTCTTTGTGCGACGCAGAAAAGGTGAACAGATGGACTCTTGTTATGAATGAGTCACCGAGGAGGAAAAAACAAAAAGCAAGCTAAGCCCAGAAAACCAGAGAGGTTGGTAACTAGCGGATTGCAGACCCCTGATCCTATCCACAACAACTAGCAGTAGCCGTGGAGCGTGCCTACGGTGGTCCTAGACGCCTCGTCACGGCTGGAGAACTAAATAAGCCTAAAGAAAGAAAGGGAAAATCTAAACTGCCCCAGAGCAGACCCCAAAGCAAGAGACAGCCCCCAACATGTATTGTCAGTGAAACAAGATGAAAACACAGACACAGGTAGAAAGATAGGCTGAGCAAACGATGGGGCCCTCGCTAACTAGAAAGGACAGGAAAGAAAAGCTGCTGTCTGCAATCACGCAAAAACCCTACCAAAAGAATGTCCAACACGTCTGATAGAAATCACTATATCAGCACTCAGGTATATTCTGATGACAGAGCAAAAGAGATCAACTGATCAGAGACAAAATTGGAATTCAGCGCAGTCCCAGCCAGGGCTGGCTGAACACAAAAACTAAGTAAACCAGACAAAAACTCATATAAACAATAGCAGAGAAAACTTAGCTTTAGGAAGACAGGAACCAAACTGGAAACCAGGAGCCACAGTCAGGAAAACTCACCAGCAAGAAACTAGGGAGTCGGCTGCCTTAAATCTAATCAGAAACTCCTGATCTCCAATCGCAGTCCTCCTCCTCAGGTGGCCTGTCTCTGCCATTTAGATCAGCTTCATTACCTCCCTTCACCAACAGAGGGAGTCCAGATAGAGAATTCACTACTCCTCTGTCAGCACAGCCAGCTCCATAACCCTCACCAGAAGTCAGAGGCAAGCCCAAAAATGAGCTCACAACAGTACACCCCCTTGAGGAGGGGTCACCGAACCCTCATCCACGCCACCGGGCCAATCAGGATGGGCCCGATGAAAAGCACAAACCAATCTATCGGCATGAATATCAGAGGCAAAGACCCAAGAACTGTCCTCCTGGCCATAACCCTTCCACTTGACCAAAAACTGGAGTCTCCGTCTAGCCAGCTGAGAATCCAGTATTTTCTCTACCTCATATTCCACATTACCTTCAACCAATACAGGGTCAGGAGGTGCAGCCATAGGAACTACTGGCTCAACATATCTCTTCAACAGCGACTTATGAAACACGTTATGGATCTTAAACGTAACAGGAAGAGCTAATCGAAAAGAAACCGGATTAAGAATCTCCAAAATCTTGTAAGGTCCAATAAATCTTGGCTTGATCTTTGGAGAAGCCACCTTCATAGAGATATTCTTTGATGACAACCAAACCATATCACCCACTTTAAACTGGGGACCAATGGTCCTATGCCAGTTAGAAAACCGCTGGGCCTTTTCCTGGGAGAGAGACAACTTATCCACTACTTGGTCCCAAATCTGCTGCATTCTCTCTACTACAGTGTCAACACCTGGGCAGGCTGAAGATTCCACTTGCCCTGAAAAAAATCGAGGATGAAACCCAAAGTTACAGAAAAAGGGCGACATCAATGTGACAGAACTAGCTCTATTATTTAAAGCGAATTCGGCCAAGTGCAAAAATGAAACCCAATCATCCTGATCAGCAGATATAAAACATCTCAAATAGGACTCCAAAGTCTGGTTTGTTCTCTCCGTCTGCCCATTGGTCTGAGGGTGAAACGCAGAGGAGAAGGACAACTGAATTCCCAGCTTGGAACAAAAGGCTTTCCAGAATCTGGAAACAAACTGAACTCCTCTGTCCGATACAATGTTCTCAGGAATCCCATGCAGCCGAACCACCCGTTGTAAAAACAAGGGTACCAACTCTGAGGAAGATGGCAGCTTTGGGAGTGGTACAAGATGGACCATCTTGGAGAATCTATCACAAATCACCCAGATAACAGTCATTCTCTGAGAGACAGGAAGATCAGAAATAAAATCCATTGAAATATGGGTCCATGGCCTCTTAGGCACCGGCAAGGGCATCAACAAGTCCCACAGGACTGCACAAAATTCCTGACATCACGAGATAAGGCGGGCCACCAAAAGACCGACTCACCAAATCTCTGGTACCAAAAATACCTGGATGACCAGCCAATGCAGAGCAATGAACTTCAGACATCACTCTCTTTCTCCACTGGTCAGGAACATACAATTTCCCATAGGACAACGCTCAGGTTTGCCCTCCTGGAATTCTTCCAGAGCACGTCTCAAATCGGGCGAGATGGCAGAAAGAACTACCCCCTCACCTAGGATGGTAGTAGGCTTGGTCACAATAGGAGAATCAGCAAAGAAACTCCTAGAAAGGGCGTCTGCCTTAACATTCTTAGTGCCTGGAAGAAAGGAGACCACAAAATCAAAATGCGTAAAAAACAAGGCCCACCTAGCCTGTCTAGGATTCAAGCGTTTGGCCGACTCAAGGTAAATCAAATTCTTGTGGTCAGTGAGGACCACAACTTGATGTCTAGCTCCCTCCAATCAATGTCTCCACTCCTCAAATGCCCATTTCATGGCTAATAATTCCCGATTCCCCACATCATAGTTGCGCTCAGATGGGGAGAACTTTCGGGAAAATAAGGCACAGGGATACATTTTAGACGTCACCGGATCTTTTTGGGACAAAACAGCTCCTGCATCAATCTCTGAAGCGTCTACCTCCACCTGAAAAGGAAGTGAGTCATCAGGTTGCTGCAAAACCGGAGCAGAAGTGAACCTCCGCTTCAGCTCCTGAAAGGCCGAAACAGCCTCTGTAGACCAATTCAGCACATCAGCACCCTTCTTAGTTAAATCAGTCAGTGGTCTAGCAATACCAGAAAAAATAGCTATAAATTTACGATAAAAATTAGCAAAACCCAAAAACTTCTGGAGAGCCTTCAAAGAAGTGGGTTGAACCCAATCATAAATGGCCTGTACATTGGCCGGGTCCATTTCAATAGTTGACGGAGACAAAATAAATCCCAAAAATGAAATCCTTTGTACACCAAAAAGGCACTTTGATCCCTTAACATACAGGGAATTCTCCCTCAAAATCCGGAACACAGTCTGAACATGTTCCACATGAGAATCCCAATCCCTGGAAAAGATCAAAATATCATCCAGATAGATGATCAAAAACTTATCCACAAAGTCCCGGAAAATATCATTCATGAAGGATTGGAAGACAGAAGGGGCATTAGTGAGCCCAAAAGGCATCACCAGGTACTCAAAATGTCCCTCCGGAGTATTAAACGCTGTCTTCCATTCATCCCCATGCTTGATGCGAATAAGATTATACACCCCCCTGAGGTCAAGCTTAGTAAACCAGCAAGCACCTTTAACTCTGGAGAATAAATCAGAAATCAGGGGTAACGGATACTGAAATTTAACCGTAATTTTGTTGAGGGAACGATAGTCAATACAGGGCCTTAATGAACCATCCTTCTTGGCCACGAAAAAAAACCCAGCACCAAAGGGCGAAGAGGATGGTCTAATATGACCCTTCTCCAACGACTCCTTAATATAAGATCGCATAGCCTCGTGTTCGGATACAGATAAATTGAAAAGTCGACCCTTGGGATATTTACACCCAGGTCTCAACTCAATTGCACAGTCATAACTCCTATGAGGAGGCAAAGACGCAGACTTGCTCTCACTAAATACATCATAAAAATCAGCCAAATATTCAGGAACATCATGCGACTGGGGAGAGGTGGAGAAAGCAGGAGTGTCACCAAGAGCACACCGACAACCCCAACTCACCACAGACACAGATTTCCAATCCAAAACCGGATTATGGATTTGCAACCAGGGAAAACCCAGAACAATGGTATCATGTAAATTATGCAACACCAAAAATCTGCAATTTTCTTGGTGGTCTGGGGTGACCCGCATTATCACCTGGGTCCAAAACTGAGGTTTATTCTTCGCCAAAGGAGTAGCATCAATACCCCTCAAAGGAATAGGCGTCCGCAGAGGTGTCATAGGAAATCCACAACGTTTAGCAAAATCCAAGTCCATTAGATTCAAGGCCGCTCCTGAATCCACAAAAGCCTTCGCGGAAAATGTGGATAAGGAGCAGATTAGAGTATTTGCCAAAAGAAACTTAGGTTGTACACCACCCACAGCAAATGTGTGTGCAAAATGTTTCTCTCATTTAGGGCAGACAGAAATAACATGAGAGGCATCTTCACAGAAAAAACACAGCTTATTACGCCTTCTAATCTCCTGACGTTGCGCCCTAGACAAAACTCCATCACATTGCATAGGTTCAGACATTTGTTCAAAATGTGGCAGCGCCTCCCGTGTAGTCTTGCTTTCACGTAAATGCCCATCAACTTGAATGGCTAATGACATAGAATTGTCAAGACCAGAGGGAACAGGAAATCCCACCATAGTATCTTTTAAAGTCTTATACAAAAACCCTTCTGAAAGAGAGCTAGCAATGCACTCATTCCATGTAGTAAGGACCGCCCACATTCGGAATTTCTGACAGTTTAAGTCTGCAGGATCCTGACCCTGGTTCAATGCCAATAGGGCTCTCTCAGCTTGATCAATAGCATTAGGTTCATCATATAACAACCCCAAGGCTTGAAAAAATGCATCCACATTAGTCAAAACAGGATTTTCAGGTGTCAAAGAAAACGCCCAATCCTGGGGATCACCATGCAACAAGGAGATGACAATTTTAACCTGCTCCGCAGAGCTCCCCGATGAGTTAGGCTTCAAGGCAAGAAATAATTTACAATTATTCTTAAAATTCAAAAATTTAGACCGATCCCCAGAAAACACATCAGGAGCAGGGATCCTTGGTTCAACAGCATGTGAATGAGTGAGATAGGCGGAAATTCCCCGCACTTCAGCAGCGAGCTGCTCCACATGATCAGACAATTGCTTAATCTCCATCAAGGAGAAAAAGAAAAAAAAAAGAATCCTCCTATGGCCCCAGAGAAAAAGAGGAAAAATTATACATATACATATATATATATATAAAAAAATTCTGACACTTTTTTTTTTTTTTTTTTTTTTTACAATTCTCTCCTGCTTTTGAGTACCCTAGAATCTGCGGTATGGGTGGTGATTCTGTTATGAATGAGTCACCGAGGAGGAAAAAACAAAAAGCAAGCTAAGCCCAGAAAACCGGAGAGGTTGGTAACTAGCGGATTGCAGACCCCTGATCCTATCCACAACAACTAGCAGTAGACGTGGAGCGTGCCTACGGTGGTCCTAGACGCCTTGTCACGGCTGGAGAACTAAATAAGCCTAAAGAAAGAAAGGGAAAATCTAAACTTCCCCAGAGCAGACCCCAAAGCAATAGACAGCCCCCAACATGTATTGTCGGTGAAACAAGATGAAAACACAGACACAGGTAGAAAGATAGGCTGAGCAAACGATTGGGCCCTCGCTAACTAGAAAGGACAGGAAAGAAAAGCTGCTGTCTGCAATCACGCAAAAAACCCTGAATGTCCAACACGTCTGATAGAAATCACTATATCAGCACTCAGGTATATTCTGAAGACAGAGCAAAAGAGATCAACTGATCAGAGACAAAATTGGAATTCAGCCCAGTCCCAGCCAGGGCTGGCTGAACACAAAAACTAAGTAGACCAGACAAAAACTCATACGAACAATAGCAGAGAAAACTTAGCTTTAGGAAGGCAGGAACCAAACTGGAAAACAGGAGCCACAGTCAGGAAAACTCACCAGCAAGAAACTAGTGAGTCGGCTGCCTTAAATCCAATCAGAAACTCCTGATGTCCAATCGCAGTCCTCCTCCTCAGGTGGCCGGTCTCTGCCATTTAGATCAGCTTCATTACCTCCCTTCACCAACAGAGGGAGTCCAGATAGAGAACTCACTACTCCTCTGTCAGCACAGCCAGCTCCATAACCCTCACCAGAAGCCAAAGGCAAACCCAAAAATGAGCTCACAACAGACTCTACATGCCTGGTTCCCACCGTGAAGCATGGAGGAGGAGGTGTGATGGTGTGGGGGTGCTTTGCTGGTGACACTGTTGGGGATTTATTCAAAATTGAAGGCATACTGAACCAGCATGGCTACCACAGCATTTTGCAGCGGCATGCTATTCCATCCAGTTTGCATTTAGTTGGACCATCATTTATTTTTCAACACGACAATGACCCCAAACACACCTCCAGGCTGTGTAAGGGCTATTTGACCAAGAAGGAGAGTGATGGGGTGCTACGCCAGATGACCTGGCCACCACAGTCACCAGACCTGAATCCAATTGAGATGGTATGGGGTGAGCTGGACTGCAGGGTGAAGGAAAAAGGACCACCAAGTGCTAAGCCTCTCTGGGAACTCCTTCAAGACTGTTGGAAGACCATTTCCGGTGACTACCTGTTGAAGCTCATCAAGAGAATGCCAAGAGTATGCAAAGCTGTAATCAAAGCAAAAGGTGGCTACTTTGAAGAACCTAGAATATACGACATACAGTATTTTCAGTTGTGTCACACTTTTTTGTTAATTATATAATTCCACATGTGTTAATTCATAGTTTTGATGCCTTCAGCGTGAATCTACAATTTTCATAGTCATGAAAATAAAGAAAACTCTTTGAATGAGAAGGTGTGTCCAAACTTTTGGTCTGTAGTAATCTAAGGTAGATTATAACACATCTACATAGAAAAAAGGTTACCATAGTACAAAATATCTCATTACTTCTATAAGAACAGTGGAATGGCTGTATCAAAATATCACGTCCTAATATGCTAATTTCATGTTATCCCTATGTGTTCTTTATTTATTATCGTGTAGGGTATCCTTTAGCATCGATAACAGCTTTGCATCTCTTTGGCATTGATTCAACAAGACTTCTCAGGTTTTCTGTGGTTATAACATGGTAGCAGGAACTGATAACAGCTGCAATCGATGCCTATTTGTTGCTCAGTCGCTTACTAGAAACCAATCACTTTATCTTGACTACAGATTTCCGATAGGGTTCAGATCAGGACTGTTTCCAGGCCATGAAAGCACAGAAATGTGTTTGCTTTCAAACCATGTTAGACATTCTCTTGCAGTGTGACATGGTGTTCCATCCTGTTAAATAATTTCGGTCTGTTACTTGACAAGGTCACGGAATTGATGGGATGAGCTTTGGTTCAAGGACATCATGAATATATTTCAATGCATTTACAGTTCCCTCAAAGACCTCCCAATTCCATGCCAGGATATACAGCCCCATATCATAACACTCTCAAGACAGTCTTCCTTTGGCCTTCTCTCAACATAACGCACTTCGTCACTACCAAAAATTTATATTCTCATTTCATCACTCCAGATTACTTTGTTCCAATCTTCAGTTGTCCAACTAATATGTTCTTTGACCCTGGAAATTCTCTTACTCCTCTGTTTAAGATTTAGGAATGGCTTTTTCCTTGGTTTTTGTACTTTCGGACTAGCATCAAGTAATCAACGATGTATTGTTCTGTCCAAACTCCTCCATCATGCAAGTTCCTTGGCTGATGCTCTTCTCTTTTGCAAGACTAACCTAACAATTCTTCTGTCTGTTCTTAGAGTTGCCTTTTTCCTTCCTCTTCTACTCTTAGTTTTGATGCTGCAACTATCAGCAAAACGTGAACACAGCTTTTGCACTCCAGAAACAGTGACTCCACCACCCATCTTCCTAGCAAATTCTCTGAAACTGTATGCCTCCTTCCTCAAAACAATAGTCGTAGCTCTCTTTTTTGGAGACCAAACAGACCTCTTTGTGGCTGGCATGATTAAAATCTAAAAAAAAAACCCAATCATTCAGGAGTTTGTGAGCTCAAAAAAGACATTTATAATTATTCAGTTAAAATTTTTTATATTAATAAAATACAAGAAATAAAAATTCTCAATAGTTTGCAAAGAAATTAAAGCCTGTAGGACCTATATTGAAAGGATCAAGTGACGACTAGCTTTAAAACACTATTTTTAATTTAATGCAGACATAAAGAAAAGTTAACATATAATTAAAAATGTATGAATTTTACTCACAGAGAACGAAGTCCAGTATTTCTTGTCATAATTATAAAAACTACTACAAAGTATCAAAAACAAGTCTCCCGATATCTTTAGTAACAGCTTGCGTGCCAGGGCTGTTATTATTATTTATATAGCACCATTATTTCCATGGTGCTGTACATGAGAAGGGGTTACATACAAAGTTGTAGATATTGTTTATAGCAATTAAATTTACAATGACAGACTGGTACAGAGGGGAGAGGACCCTGTCCTTGCGGGCTTACATTCTACGGGCTTTAAATATAATTAAGTAATTAAGTAAGTAAGATCGCCGAAAGTTCCAGAAGCCACTACTCTGGCAAAAATTAAGAGACCAGTTTAAGAGACCACTTCCAAATGTTCAGTTTGTCTGATTTTTCTCTTTATAGGTATATTTTTGAGTAAAATGTAAATTGTTCTTTTAGTCTATGAACTTCTGACAACATGTCTCTGAATTTCCAAGCAATAAATTTTTGGGTTCTTTTCTGAAAAGGAGAAATGGTCAAAATTAAAAAAAGAAAAACAGTGCTTTCAGACCTCAAATAATGCAAAGAAAACAAGTTCATAATTATTTAGAAACAACAATACTAATGTTTTAACTCAGGAAGAGTTCAGAAATCAATATTTTGTGGAATATCCATGATTTTTAAAAACAGCTTTCATGTGTTTTGGCATGCTTTCCAGAAGTCTTTCACACTGTTTCTGGTGCAAAAATTTAAGCAGTTCTTCTTTGTTTGATGGCTTGTGAATATACATCATCCTTTTGATTACATTCCAGAGGTTTTCAAAGGGGTTCAGGTCTGGAGAACGGGCTGCCCATGACAGGGTTTTGATGTTGTGGCCTCTTAATTTTTGCCAGAGCTGTATAGATACATACACTGTTTATAATTGGCTGACCATGACAGGGATTTGATGTGGTGGTCCTTCATCCACACATTGATTGACCTAGCTGTGTGGCATGGCGCATTGTCCTGCTGGAAAAACAGCCCTCAGAGTTGGGAAACATTGCCTGAGCAGAAGGAGTCAACTGTTTTTGCAGGATAACCTTGTATTCGGCTTGATTCATACGTCCTTCGCAAAGACTAACCTGCCCAATTCCAGCCTTGCTGAAGCATCCCCAGATCATCACCGATCCTCCACCAAATTTCACAGTGTGTGTAAGACACTGTGATTTTTATGCCTCTCCAGGTTTCTGTCTTACCATTAAATGACTAGGTGTTGGGCAAAGCTGAAAATTAGACTCATCAGAGAAGATAACCTTACTCTAGTCCTCTATGGTCCAATGCTTATGGTCTTTGGCAAACTTCAGCCCCGATCTCCTTTGCTTCTCATTGATGAAATGCTTTTTTCTAGCTTTACATGACTTGAGCCCTGCCTCTAGGAGACTGTTGTGAACTGTGCTTGCCATGCACTTCATCCCAGCTGCCATTTTCCATTCCTTTTGTAGGTCAATTGATGTTATTCTGCGGTTGCTGAGTGACATTTGAATAAGATCACGGTCATCCCGGTCAGTGGAGAGTCGTTTTCACCCTTTGTCAGTCTGTAGCTTTGTTGTCCTCAATGTCTGCTGCTTAACCTTGTTGTAATGGACTTCTGTCTTAGATATTTTAAGGATGGAGGCAACATGATGCTGACTGTATCCCTCTGCTAGTAAAGCCAGAATTGAGCCCTTCTTTTCCTCACTGAAGACTTTTCTTTTCAACTCCTTTGGTATGGTTAAAAGTTATTTTTTCTCACTCAACAAAACTTAGACTTGAAAGATGAAGTTAAGTTTTTGAAAACTAAAATGACGGACCTGGAAGACAGGAGCCGTCGAAACAATCTTAAACTCAGAGGAGTCCCAGAGAACGTATTACAAGATGGTCTCTCGGATTATGCTAAAACCCTCTTTAAAAAGGCTATCCCCTTATTATCGGACATTCAACTGACAATAGATAGAATTCACAGGCTCTCGCATCTTAAAGGTATCCCCCCAGACAAACCTAGGGATACCATTCTTTGCCTGCTATTTTTTGAAATGAAAGAAAAAATTTTAAAGTACTTGATAGACAGGCATACTTTCCTGGCGCCTTACGACAAAATCAAAGTCTACTCTGACTTTTCTAAAAACACAATAGATGCCACAAAGTCGTTCAGGGAAGTCACTACTAAGTTGAGGGACATGGAAATTATATATAGGTGGGGGTTTCCCACCAAAATTATAGTTTGGCACAAAGGCAAGAATGTTCCGTTGTTTACAGTGGAGGAAGGTAGGGACTTTATAGCCTTTCTACAAAGAGACCTAAAACATAAGGGTTGAACTGTTCTTTTAAAGATCCATTGAGGTTTCTTTGGACATATTATCTATTAATATTATAGCGTTATTGATAGTCATGATTGCACAGTGGTTGGTCATGTGGGACCTATGCCACATTTTCTTTTACCCCGACTTCAGGAGATAGCCACTACAGGTGGTTCCCTCCAGGAGATCTCCATTGAGTTGTATTTGCTCTTTTCTTTCTTCTGCTTAATTTGGTTCTTTCTTTATGTTACCAGACTTTTTAGAGAGTTATTTTCTAGAGTGAGCGTTAATGGATATTAAAATTCTTTCATACAACGTTAGAGGCCTTAACAGTCCCTATAAGAAGTATATTACATCGAAAGAGATCAAAATGTACTAGGCCGACATTATTTGCCTGCAAGAAGTGAAGCTGGCCAAAAACAACCATCCTACCTTTCAAAAAAAAATTACTCCAACATGTTTAAGGCACTAAAAATGAACAAGAAAGCGGGAGTAATCACTATTGTTAGCAATAAAATCCCATTTCAACTAATTGAGTAAGAAATAGATCCAGGAGGAAGATTCCATATATTAATCTGCAACCTTAATGGCAAACCTTTCAAGATTGTTAATATTTACGCCCCAAATAAGCAACAGTTTCCATTTTTCAACAAATTAATAAAAAAAATTGAGAAGGTCAAAAGGGGAGAGCTAATGTTGGTGGGGGATTTTAATATGGTGCCTAATACTAATATAGACTCATCATCCAAGGCTCGTCTGAAATACCCATACTTAGACAATTGGATTTCTAACAATGAACTATATGATGTTTTTCAATGCCACAATACATCCTCTAGCGAGTACTCTCATTACTCTGAGTTACAGAAATCCTCATCGAGAATAGACCTATTTCTTACCAATATTTTTTCTTTGTCTAAATTTAAGTCCATTGAAATTTTAAACAAATCATTCTCAGACCACTCACCAATCAGGGCAGAATTTGCAATAGGCCCCTCCGACCCACAATACTTTTTTATGGAAGACCAATTTAACGATACTTAAAACGCATAAATATAGGGACATCATAGAAGAGTCACTGAATAACTATTTCAAAGAAAATGCTACAGAAAATGTAGACCCATTTGTTGAGTTCATTTTCCCCTTCGTCACTGAGGTCTGGTGAACTCCCTATTCTGGTAAAGGAAGGTAATGAGCCTGATTATCAGGCACCTGAGCCTAATGAGGATGACTGGCTGAGTGGAGTCACTGACTGGATATAAGGCTGCCGACGCCCTTCTGCCCTGCGGGTGATTCTCTGTGGACTTCTAGGACACCAGTCTGATTCCTGCTCCTCTAAAGCTAAGTTTTCTGCTTTGCCTTTTTGCATTTGTGTTTTGTTTTTGTTTGCCTTGCTTTTCTGGATTCTGCCATTCCCTGCTGGGGTGAGCTGAATCTTCTTTTGCCGGTTGCTCTGTCTTCAGAATATTCCTGAGTACTGACATAGTCTTTTTGAAGCCTAGCGTCTTCAGGGCCTTTTTCACTGTCAGTCTGTTGGCTCTTATTTTCATAGGGTTTTTCACGGATTGCAGACAGCAGCCTTCCTGTCCTTTCCTATCTAGTTAGCTTAGGCGCCGTCTTTGCTCAGTCTATCTTTCTGTCTGTGTTTTGTTTTTTCTTCTTGCTTCACCATCATTATATGTGGGGGGCTGCCTTTTGCTTTGGGGTCTGCTCTGGGGCAGTTTAGATTTCCCTTTCTGTCTTTAGGCTATCTAGTCCTCCAGCTGGGATCGAAGGGGTCTAGGGCATCGTAGGAACCCCCCACGGCTACTGCTAGTTGTGTTGATAGGTTCAGGGGTCTGCAATTCGATAGCTGCCAACCTCTCTGGTTTTCTGGACTTAGCTTGCATTTCTGTTTTTGCCTCCTACGGTGACTCAATCATAACAGAATCACCCGCCATACCGCAGATCCTAGGGTACTCAATAGCAGGAAAGAATTGTTTAAAAAAAAAAGTGTGTATATTCTTTCCTCTATATCTCTGAGGCTGTAGGGGGAATTTTTTTTCTCTCAATGGAGATAAAGCAATTATCTGATCGTGTGGAGCAGCTCGCTGCGGAAGTGCGGGGAATTTCCGCCTATCTTGCTCGTTCGCATGCTGTTGAACCAAAGATCCCTATACCTGATGTATTTTTTGGGGATCGATCTAAATTTTTGAGTTTCCAAAATAATTGTAAATTATTTTTTGCCTTGAAGCCTAACTCATCAGGGAGCTCCGCGCAGCAGGTTAAAATTGTCATCTCTTTGCTGTGTGGCGATCCCCAGGATTGGGCGTTTTCTTTGAAACCAGATGATCCTATTCTGACTAATGTGAACGCATTCTTTCAAGCCTTGGGGTTGTTGTATGACGAACCTAATTCTATTGATCAGGCTGAAAAGACCCTGTTGGCATTGAACCAGGGTCGAGATTCTGCAGAGTTGTACTGTCAAAAGTTCTGAAAGTGGGCGGTCCTTACTACCTGGAATGATAATGCCTTGGCTGCTCTCTTTCGGAAGGGTTTGTCAGAAGCTGTAAAAGACACTATGGTGGGATTTCCTGTTCCCTCTGGTCTGGACGATTCTATGTCATTAGCCATTCAGATTGATCGGCGTTTACGTGAACGCAGGATTGCACGAGAGGTGTTGCCACCGGTTGAGCATACGTCTGAACCTATGCAATGTGATAGAGTTTTGTCTAAGGCGCAACGTCAGGAGTTCGGAAGGCGTAATAAGCTGTGTATTTTCTGTGGAGATGCCTCGCATATTATTTCTGTTTGTCCTAAACGAGAGAAACGCTTTGCACACACGTTTTCTGTTGGTGGTGTTCAACCTAAGTTTCTTCTGGCAATTACTCTGATCTGCTCCCTGTCCACATTTTCCGCCAAGGCTTTTGTGGATTCGGGAGCAGCGCTAAACCTAATGGACTTGGATTTTGCTAAACGTTGTGGATTTCCGATGACACCTCTGCAGACGCCTATCCCTTTGAGGGGGATTGATGCTACTCCTTTGGCAAAAAATAAACCTCAGTTTTGGACCCAGGTGGTCATGCGGGTCACCCCAGACAATCAAGAAAATTGCAGATTTTTGGTGTTGCATGGTCTGCTTGATGTCGTTGTTCTGGGGTTTCCCTGGTTGCAAATTCATAATCCAGTTTTGGATTGGAAATCTGTGTCTGTGGTGAGTTGGGGTTGTTGGTGTGCCTTTAGTGAGGCTCCGGTTTTTTCCACATCTCCTCAGTCGCATGATGTTCCTGACTATTTGGCGGACTTTTATGATGTATTTAGTGAGAATGAGTCTGCGTCCTTGCCTCCTCATAGGAGTTATGACTGTGCAATTGAACTGAGCCCGGGGTGTAAATTTCCCAAGGGTCGGCTCTTCAATTTATCTGTACCCGAGCACGAGGCTATGCGGTCCTATATTAAGGAGGCGTTGGAGAAGGGTCATATTAGACCATCCTCTTCACCCTTAGGTGCCGGTTTTTTTTTTGTGGCCAAAAAGGATGGTTCTTTAAGGCCTTGTATTGATTATCGTGCCCTCAACAAAATTACTATTAAATATCAGTATCCGTTACCCCTGATTTCGGATCTATTCTCTAGAGTTAGAGGTGCTTGCTGGTTTACCAAGCTTGACCTCAGGGGGCGTATAATCTTATCCGCATTAAGCATGGGGATGAATGGAAGACGGCGTTTAATACTCCGGAGGGACATTTTGAGTACCTGGTGATGCCTTTTGGGCTCACTAATGCCCCTTCTGTCTTCCAGTGCTTCATGAACGATATTTTCCGAGACTTTGTCGATAAATTTTTGATTATCTATCTGGATGATATTTTGATCTTCTCCAAGGATTGGGATTCTCATGTGGAACATATTCGGACTGTGTTCCGGATCTTGAGGGAGAATTCCCTGTATGTCAAAGGATCTAAATGCCTTTTTGGGTACAGAGGATTTCATTTTTGGGATTTATTTTGTCTCCGTCAACTATTGAAATGGATCCGGCCAAGGTACAGGCCATTTATGATTGGGTTCAGCCCACTTCTTTGAAGGCCCTCCAGAAGTTTTTGGGTTTTGCTAATTTTTATCGGAAATTTATAGCAAAATTTTCTAGTATTGCCAAGCCATTGACTGATCTGACTAAGAAGGGTGCTGATGTGTTGAATTTGTCTCCGGAGGCTGTTGCTTCCTTTCAGGAGCTGAAGCGAAGATTTACCTCCGCCCCGGTTTTGCGGCAACCTGATGTCTCACTCCCGTTCCAGGTAGAGGTGGATGCTTCTGAGATTGGTGGAGGAGCTGTTTTGTCCCAAAAGGATCCTGTAACATCTAAAATGAATCCCTGTGCTTTCTTTTCCCGAAAGTTCTCTCCATCTGAACGTAACTATGATGTGGGGAATCGGGAATTGTTGGCCATGAAATGGGCATTTGAGGAGTGGAGACATTGGTTGGAGGGAGCTAAACATCAAGATGTGGTCCTCACTGACCACAAGAATTTGATTTACCTAGAGTCGGCTAAACGCTTGAACCCTAGACAGGCTAGGTGGGCTTGTTTTTTACACGTTTTGATTTTGTGGTCTCTTTTCTTCCTGGAACTAAGAATGTCAAGGCAGATGCCCTCTCTAGGAGCTTCTTTTCTGATTCTCCTGTGGTGACCAAGCCTGCTACCATCTTAGGCGAAGGGGTAGTTCTTTCTGCCATCTCGCCCGATATGAGACTTGCTCTGCAAGAGTTCCAGGAGGACAAACCTGAAAGTTGTCCCAGTGGAAAGTTGTATGTTCCTGACCAATGGAAGAAGAGAGTGATGTCTGAAGTTCATTGCTCTGCATTGGCTGGTCATCCAGGTATTTTTGGTACTATAGATCTGGTGAATCGCTCTTTTTGGTGGCCAACCTTGTCTCATGATGTCAGGAATTTTGTGCAGTCCTGTGGGACTTGCTCCCGGTCTAAATCTTGTTCTCGCTCTAGTGGGTTGTTGATGCCTTTGCCGGTCCCCAGGAGGCCATGGACCCGTATTTCAATGGATTTCATCTCTGATATGCCGGTCTCTCAAAGAATGACTGTTATTTGGGTGATTTGTGATAGGTTCTCTAAGATGGTTCATCTTGTACCACTCCCTAAGTTGCCGTCTTCCTCTGAGTTGGTGCCCCTGTTTTTGCAACAGGTGGTTCGCTTGCACGGGATTCCTGAGAACATTGTATCTGACAGAGGAGTTCAGTTTGTGTCTAGATTTTGGAGGACTTTCTGTTCCAAGCTGGGAATTCAGTTGTCCTTCTCCTCTGCTTTTCACACTCAGACCAATGGGCAGATGGAGAGAACAAACCAGACCTTGGAGTCGTATTTGAGATGTTTTATTTCCGCTGATCAGGATGATTGGGTTTCATTTTTGCCCTTGGCCTAATTTGCTTTAAATAATACAGCTAGTTCTGCCACTTTGATGTCACCTTTTTTTTGTAACTTTGGGTTTCATCCTCGATTTTCTTCAGGGCAGGTGGAGCCTTCTGCCTGCCCAGGTGTTGACACTGTGGTGGAGAGAATGCACCAGATCTGGGACCAAGTGGTGGATAAGTTATCTCTCTCCCAGGAAAAGGCCCAGCGGTTTTCCAATCGACATAGGACCATTGGTCCCCAGTTTAAGATTGGTGATATGGTGTGGTTATCATCAAAAAATATTGCTATGAAGGTGGCTTCTCCTAAGTTTAAGCCTTGATTTATTGGACCTTACAAGATTTTGGAGATTATTAATCCTGTCTCTTTTCGTTTGGCTCTTCCTGTCACATTTAAAATCCATAATGTGTTCCATAAGTCCTTGTTGAAGAGGTTTGTTGAACCAGTTGTTCCTGGGGTGGCACCTCCGGACCCTGTATTGGTTGAAGGTAACATGGAATATGAGGTAGAGAAAATACTGGATTCCCGTCTGGCTAGACGGAGACTCCAGTATTTGGTTAAGTGGAAGGGTTATGGTCAGGAGGATAATTCCTGGGTCTCTGCCTCTGATATTCATGCCAAAAGATTGGTGCGTGCCTTTCATCGGGCTCACCCTGATCGCCCTGGTGGCGTGGTTGAGGGTTCGGTGACCCCTCCTCAAGGGGGAGGTACTGTTGTGAGTTCATTTTCCCCTTCGTCACTCAGGTCTGGTGAACTCGCTATTCTGGTAAAGGAAGGTAATGAGCCTGATTATCAGGCACCTGAGCCTGAGTGGAGTCACTGACTGGATATAAGGCTGCCGACGCCCTTCTGCCCTGCGGGTGATTCTCTGTGGACTTCTAGGACACCAGTCTGATTCCTGCTCCTCTAAAGCTAAGTTTTCTGCTTTGCCTTTTTGCATTTGTGTTTTGTTTTTGTTTGCCTTGCTTTTCTGGATTCTGCCATTCCCTGCTGGGGTGAGCTGAATCTCCTTTTGCCGGTTGCTCTGTCTTCAGAATATTCCTGAGTACTGACATAGTCTTTTTGAAGCCTAGCGTCTTCAGGGCCTGTTTCACTGTCAGTCTGTTGACTCTTATTTTCATAGGGTTTTTCACGGATTGCAGACAGCAGCCTTCCTGTCCTTTCCTATCTAGTTAGCTTGGGCGCCGTCTTTGCTCAGTCTATCTTTCTGTCTGTGTTTTGTTCTTTCTTCTAGCTTCACTGTCATTATATGTGGGGGGGCTGCCTTTTGCTTTGGGGTCTGCTCTGGGGCAGTTAAGATTTCCCTTTCTGTCTTTAGGCTATCTAGTCCTCCGGCTGTGATCGAGGGGTCTAGGGCATCGTAGGAACCCCCCACTGCTACTGCTAGTTGTGTTGATAGGTTCAGGGGTCTGCAATCCGATAGCTGCCAACCTCTCTGGTTTTCTGGACTTAGCTTGCATTTCTGTTTTTGCCTCCTACGGTGACTCAATCATAACACCCATTCACATTATGGAAAGCACATAAGGCTGTCATTAGAGGCTGTATTATGCAGCTGTCATCTCGGTTTAAATGAGAAAAGAGGGAAAAATAATGAAGATACAGTCGTTAATCAACTCAAAGGAGGAACAGCAAAATAGGTTAAATACCCCATCGCATGATATCCACATGGAAATTCTAGAATTACGGCAACAACTGAAAACGCAACTAATGTCCGATTATGACACAGCCATACGAGCCTCTAAGTTTTATTATTATGCGTCTGCAAATAAGCCTACCCATTATATGATGAAAAAGGTAAAAAGAGATAGACTTACTAGAAGAATAAAAAGGATTAAAAATTCGGCAGGCCACTTTCAAACACACCCGCAGGACATTGCGAATGTCTTTTCTAATTTTTTGAAAAATTGTACAACTTAAAACAAGATCCCAAGATTCAGTCTCCAGATCAAAATGCAATAAACTCCTTCTTAGCAGGCCTAAACCTTCCTCAAGTAGACAAATTAGACTTGGAAAAATTAAATAAACCCATCTCCATAGAAGAAATCAATAATATTATTCAAAAACTTAAACCATTAAAGTCTCCCGGACCCGACGGGTTTGCTAACGAATACTATAAAATATTTTCTAAAACTCTTTCTCCCCAATTAAAAATCCTATTTGACCAAGTAGCAAATCTCAGATCATTTCTGGCAGACATGTTGAAGACTACTATAATATTAATACCTAAAGAGATAGGTGAATCAGAGCGCGTACAGGATTATAGGCCAATCTCTCTGATCAATGGAGACATTAAAATATACTCCAAGATATTAGCAGAAAGACTTAAGCATATAATGCCTCACTTGATCAGAGAAGATCAGGTGGGTTTTATCATTGGCAGGCAAGCATCTGACGGCACCAGATGAGTTACTAACCTACTTAATTTAGCCAAGTCCACTAACGTTCCTTCTCTCTTTTTAACATTAGATGCGGAAAAGGCATTCAATAGAATCAATTGGTTGTATCTCAAGAAAGTCTTGTTTAAATTTGGTTTTGAAGAAAAATTTGTTTCTTCCATCCTTTCATTGTATTGTAATCCTAACGTCAAAATTTACATAAACAATCATCTATCCAAATCCTTTAACATCACCAACGGTACTAGGCAGGGATGTCCCCTTTCTCCCCTACTTTTTGCAATGGCTATAGAGCCACTAGCCGAAAAAATTAGAACAAATCCTTCAATCTCTGGTTTCAATACTAAAAACCGTTCACACAAATTGAGCCTTTTCTTAGATGATTTATTTGTTTCATTAACCAATCCACTTAATTCCGCAGTAACTTTAATGGAAGATTTAGGGCATTTCTCAAAAATTTCATTTTTCAAAGTAAACACGCAAAAATCTAAAGTTCTCCCTTTCAATATACCACAAAGTGATATCACGGTAATTTTAGATAGGACCAAATTTCAACTGGAAACAAAAAGTTTAATATATCTAGGTGTCAACATTACCAAAATGTAAAACAAATTGTCCCTGCTAACATTGGAAATCTTATAAATACCCTATCTAAGGATTTTATCCGTTTTGACCTCATAGATATCTCAGACTTATGGCAGAATTTTAGTTGTGAAATCAATCATATTGCCCAAAATTCTCTATTTCTTTTGGTCTATTCCATTGAGAATTAGTGCAACGCTCTTGCATAAAATGCCGAATCTGGTAAAATTGTTTGTTTGGAAAAACAAGAAGCCTAGGGTTTCTCATAACATATTGTTTAGGGGTAAAAAGAATGGAGGTTTGGCGTTACCAAATATTGAGGCTTACTACCAAGCGACTCTTGTCAAAAATAGTATACATTGGTTTACGAAAGGGGTCTGTTCAATATGGTTAGATCTAGAACTTGCCGGTAATAATTATAAGTCTCTACAGGACACTTTCTTTAGTTACCTATTAGAGCCTAAGAACAGAAATCATACACATCCGACTCTGGATACTATATTAGGAACCTGGATGAAATTTTCCAGATTAAAGAGGAAAGAAGACAGAACTACCACCTTAAAAATTTTTCCCTTTTAAACTACTAACAGAAATATACCAATTCTCTCTGCCCAGTGTGTGGTCAGACCTAAAAGTAACAAAAATAGGTGATATATGGGATGGCTGCCAGATTGTTTCATTCTCCAAGATTAAGGAGAATTTTCATGTACCCTCTGATGAGTTCATGTCTTATCAGATATTAAAGGATATTCTCCAAAAACTTATGCGCAAAAAGTCTTTGAACCTAGATGTCATTGCCTCGTTGATTGGTAACATTACCTCTAAGACTAAATGGTCTCTTAAAAATATTTATTCCCGACTTAATGGAGACATTACTTTCTCCAAACATACTTATATGGAAAGGTGGGAGGCCAACCTAAGAATGATTTTTAGTCTAGAACAATGGGAATATGCCATTGACCACTCATATAGATCCACTGCATCCATGGCCTTGCTAGAAACATATTACAAAGTGCTGGTCAGATGGTATTACACCCCAGCGAGATTGGGCCATATAAGTCAGGATGCTTCTTCTTTATGTTGGAGGGATTGCCATTTACCAGGGAACTTTTATCACATTTTTTGGACTTGTCCTAAGCTGAAACCGTTATGGTCAGATGTTAAAGATCATGTGGACAAGCTATCACAAGTTAAAATTAACGTTACTCCCCCCAGATGGTACTGTTATCAATGGACATGGAACAGGTGGATGCTTCAATAAAGTATGTGATGTTACACATGTTTATAGCGGTTAAAAATATGATAGCTTTTTGGTGGAGGAAACCTGACGCACCACCTTCTTCCACCATTGTTGTCACTTTACGCTTGTATAGCCAGATAGAAGAAAGAATTGCTCTCAATAACAATAGCTTGAATAAATACCATCTAAAATGGGCTGTTTGGAACTGTATATTTATGAAAACTTGTTCTCACTTTGGGAGCGGTACTGTTTTATGCATTAAGTCTGGATTGTACATTATATTTATCCTGTATCAATGTAGAGTTCTCTATTTTTTATTCCCTTTCCCCTTACCCCTTGTGACCCCTTCTTTCCCTTATGTATTATAAAATTCAATAAAAATATTTGAAAAGAAAAGTTATTTTTTCATTCTTTTTACTTTTGGGATATTACTAGCACTTGTTTTGCCATCCAGCTTGTCCTATTGCAAGAGGATTGTGAACTCCACAGCAGGGTTTTTTATACTTTCCTTTGTTAAATAAGATTTGGTTCAGGTGATCACCTAATCAGAAGAACATTATGTAGAATGAGGTGTACACTGGTTGGAATTCAACTGACACTGGAATGGAATGGCTGTCAGACATATAGAGAAGCTGATTTTTATAAAACTGTGCAGTGGTCTCTTAATTTTTGCCAGAGATCTATATATGTATATATGGTATATGTTTAACTTATATTTAAAGTAGGCAATTCATTGCCCTTTAAATACAACATTTGCATAAATAGTCAGGGGTGGAGCTATCTCAAAGTCACTGTTTTTTAAGCCTTGTGTTGACTTGGCTCCAATGAGAAGAAACAAGGCAGCAAATAGCATTTTAATTGGTTTCATGATTTTTCTATCCCACAGCCACCTCTGTTATCATACGGGCAATTATACATTTTCATAAAAGGTTATTCTGGAGCATATCACAAAATAAGCTTAGCTTGACCTCCATGCACCTAACATATCTGTGACAATAGGTAATGGTTATATTTAGTTTTCATATTTTTGGCTGACTAATTTTATATATTATACTGGACTTAACAATGGTGCCAGAACTTGTACTACATCACAACGTTATAATGCCCTATGTACCCTCGCTGAATCTGGGCTATATGTCGCAGCGTCACCCGACAGCCTTGTTGTGCTCCGGCTCCCTCAGGCTTGTGATTTACTTTCTAACTAGATTAGAACAATTGATAAGTGAAGAGAGCGGTTATGTCAAACCAGCCTGCTCTGTATTTTCCATTACTGCCTGAAAACAAATGTGGAAACAGCAGAGCTACATAATATCACATTGTATATTGTTTTTTTTTTACTTTTTTCTTCATTTTTTTTTGTTATTATTATTATTCTCTGCTAGTTCCCTGAGATTTTCCAATGTAATATTATTACTAAAGCGCTGATAGAAACAACACAATTCTGTCTCTTGTACACAGGTTTCCGAGTGTGCCCACAGCTGATAAATAGTCACTCAGAAGTGCTGGAATAGCGGTTGATATATACAAAGGAACACATGGTGTACTCGGATTTATCATTGGGTACAATGACCAAATAAAGAATAGAAGTGACCCTACTGGGGCTAAATCCCTGGGTTCACAGAATATAATTCACCATCACATAAAGACTATTTTAACTACTTATTTTTTTTCCCATCAGTGAAATGTAAATTCTTCAACAGATAGTAAATTTGAGAAAATAAATAAAATTGATTGCGGAATCCATATTTTATTAAAGGGAACCTGTCATAATGGCAATCTGTGGGCAAATGAGATAACTGGCTCACCTGTTCTGGTGGGTGCACAGGACCTCAAATCCACAGCAAATTGTCATGATCCAGGACGGCGTTTCGCTTTGGCCCGTCCTGATCTGACTGGGGGTTAATTGTTCCGCCTCTCTCTGGCAGAGGGCGGCTATTTAAGGCTCACTGGACCTAAGTCCGGTGTCAGATATACTCCTGCCCTCGGCTGAGTTAGTTGACCTTGTGCGTACGTGTGCCTTGTGCCTGATATCTTGCTTGCTTGTTTGGTTTTGATCCGGTTCTGTCCCTGTTACGAGTTCTGCCTGTCCCTCTTGTACTGCGCTACCTCTCATGTAGGACTCTCAGCTTGTGACCCGACTTCTCTCTGCTCGTCCCCTTTGTATCACGTCGCCCTCTTGTGTATGACCTTTGGCTTTGTCTGACCACCTGTCTGTTTGTCCCTCCTGTGCCTCGTTTGCCCGTACTGTTGTGACCTCCGTTTTGCCTGACTCTGAGTTGTTGTATGGTGTCCTGTCATATCTGAAAGCAGGACGCTAAACCCTGCCCCCTTGCAGTCACATGACCATAGGTCTTGTGCCAGCTTGCTAACTTCTGTGTCCGCAGGTCCTGTGCATCTTTACTTTCCGGTGCTGACTGGACCCTGACACCAATAGTTTGAAGCACGCATTGTCACATCTGCTGCCCTGCTCCACAGGTATCTTTTAGCACTGTTTCTGTACTCAGGACACACGCACTGGCTCTGTGAGCGAGTGTAGTGCGGTGTCTCTGACACAAATAGGGCAATGCTATAAGCCGTTCTAATGTGCCTAAGAATTTTTGTTCATGAACATAGATGTGATTTGACAGGTTTGGAGTTTTATGGATTAGAAAGGGTTGGTCCCTGGTGGAGCTCGAAGACGAGCTTTTCTTGATAGAGAAGAATACTGGATACTAATGTCCGATATTTCCCATACACAGAGTTTAAATAAGCGTACAGATTAAATTTTGCATTATTAATCATTGTATACAATGTCTTTATGCCTGTTTATTTTTTTGGGAACTATTAATCTATTTAGTGATGTCATTGATCACATGGGGGGGGAATATATCTCCAGCGGGGGGTTTAAATCCCTAGGTATGTGTTATGTGTCACAAATGAGCTGCATCTTGCTGAGACCTTTGCGTGGTGCAGATTGATTTTCACTTGGTGTGGAAGGGGTTAAGAGCTCCTTTTTGACTGTCTAGATAGCGAGTGATCCACTAGCCGGAAACGCGTCGGGAGACAGCAGATGTTGTGAGATGGAGGAATACATTACCATATGACTGGGTGAGATCCTTCCTGTGTACATGCCAGTATGCAAATTCTAGTTAGCTGGGGGCTGATAATTTGCATGTTCGCCCGAAGGGGAAAGTAACATATATTACATTTAAACGTGCCTCAGCGTGATAGTAATGTCATAGTATTGAAGACATTATTGCTGCTAGATTGTCTATGTCATAAGTACCCTCCATATTGAGGGGGATGGAATATTGAAAATGCTTGATTTGAGCTTTTTGATTTTTCATGGACAATCTCTGTATCCCATTCAGTTTGATTAAAAATAATGGGATTGTTGACTGCGAATGATCACTTGTAAAGGGGAAGCCTGGGTTCAGAGGGACTGATTGATTTGCCCCTGAGACGCCTGTTAGAGTTTCCATTCAAGTCTAGTGCTTATTTGGTGATCATCTAGTTTAATATTTGACAGTCTTCACAGGTGTCAGGACAGTTTTCATGTTGTTTGTTTTTCTGTCACGTGCACTTTTTATCAGGATTTTTCCTTTTTAATTGGTTCTAATAAAGTAGATTAGTTTTAATTTTGTTAATATTTCAGTACTAGAGTTCCTTTTTGATCCTGCTTGGACTCCATATGCCTCTAGTCTCAGCTGCTGCAGCTTGCTGCCACGTCCTTCCATTTTTAAAACTGTTCATCTGTTTAACTGATGGTCCAGATTGCACCTGCCAGTGCCCAGCTGTCTAACACGCAGCCCAGTCTGCACCTGCCAGTGATCTCCTGTTCTTCAGCCGGTCCAGCCTGCACCTGCCACTGCTCATCTGTCTAACACCCGGTCCAATCTATACTTGCCAGTTTCCATCTGTGTAACACCTGGTCCAGCCCGCCCCTACCAGTGCTTTTCTGTTCCTCAGCTGGTCCCATCTACACCCGTGGTTCCAGTGTCTATGCAGTGCCTGCCTGCATTCTTCATCCCTTCTTTGAGCCATACCGCCAAACCACTCTAGGGGGTCAGTTGCCAAATATAAGAAACAAAAAGTAAAGCTAGGTCACCGACAACCACTGCAGGTGCACGGAACTCCGTCTTGATCAAATGTCTGTAACATGTGAGAAGTAAAGGGTCACATTTCAGCTCCCGTAAAAAAATCTTGATCTTTATTAATCAATATAAAAGCAATATAAGTGGTAAAATGCTCTTGGACCAAATGTTAAATCAGGGCAAAGTGACGCGTTTTGATCTGTGTGATCTTTATCAAAGCTTGTACACTCATAGCAGCTGCAAAGATTATATGGCATGCTTTAACCAATGAAAACATCACTCTAAGTCACATAACACATTGCCACCCTTTGTAGGTCAGCCATGGAATAGCACCTGGTGCCACCCCCTTGTCCCTCCTTGGGTTGCGGTAATCACCTGCTGCCACTTATCCAAGGTTTGATTTGGTAGGCCACCTAGTTACACCCCTCCAGGCTTTCCGAGGGCTTTGGCACAGTGGTTCCACCACCTTGCCCATTATAGTCTCCATCTACTAGGTTGGCTGTAGTGTAAGAAGTGTCGATCCCCATTATACTAGTTCTACTCTGGTGAAACTGATGCCCCTTTGGTAGTGTTCTACTAATTTTTGGAAATGTGTAGACTCCTGGTTTGATCTCCTTCATACATGTTGCCTGTAGTAGTAGGCCTCTGAGACCGTCAGACATCCACTTCCTTTGAGTCAACTACCTGTGTTACTATCCTTAGATTTTTCTGACATTAGTAGTCTATGAAATTGATATTTGTGCCATCTGAGTGTGGCTGAGCATGAAAGCTGGTTGAGCTGTTGCATGTGGTATCAGGGCTCCCAGCACCGCAAGTCTACACCAATGCCTCACCCGGCTCGTCTTAATTTGAAGCTTAATACAAAGCTGTATATGCTGTCCCAGACCTTGATACCTCATGCCTGGCTGATTGCTGCAGTGCCATGCTACAGTTTGTACTGTCGGTGAATAGAGGCCATTTTCCTAGTGTCTGCCCCTCATTTGATGTGTTATGGCAGCATTTTTGGCGTTATAAGGTGTTGTGCATGTGTTTGCCTCCCATTGACTCCAATGGTGTTCGGCTATGTTTGACGACTATTCGACGAATAAATTGGTGAATATTGCAAAATCAGTGATCGTAATCCGAACCGAACATTGAAATATTTGCTCATCTCTAATCATCAATATATAAAATATTTTGCATATATTTTCTCTAAACCAATATATTGCAGTTAGGGATGGACGAATCTACTCGTTAGGACTTGTTACTCTGCGAGTAGTAGGGGACTCGCAGGAGTCGGTACTCTGCGAGTTTCCAAGCGATTACTCGCACAGTAACGAGTCCAATACAAATCAATGGCAATCCTAGTTTTTTCAGAGTTTAATACAAGCAATCCTAGTTTCTTAGCGATTTTGTGTCCCCCTGCTGTATGTACTGTATGTCTATATGTATGTATTGTATGTAGTATATATGTATGTTGCATGCATGTAGTATATATGCAGTATATATGTAGTATGCATGTTGCGTGCATGTAGTGTATGTATGTAGTATGCATGTAGCATGTATGTAGTATGTATGTTGCATGTATGTAGCATGTAGTATATATGTAGTATGTATGTTACATGTAGTGTATATATAGTATATATGTAGTATATATGTTGTATGTATGTAGTATGTATGTAGTATGCATGTAGTATGTAGCATGTATGTAGTATGTATGTTGCATGTATGTAGCATGTAGTATATATGTAGTATGTATGTTACATGTAGTATATATAGTATATATGTAGTATATATGTTGTATGTATGTAGTATGTATGTAGTATGCATGTAGTATGTAGCATGTATGTAGTATGTATGTTGCATGTATGTAGCATGTAGTATATATGTAGTATGTATGTTACATGTAGTATATATAGTATATATGTAGTATATATGTTGTATGTATGTAGTATGTATGTAGTATGCATGTAGTATGTAGCATGTATGTAGTATGTATGTTGCATGTATGTAGCATGTAGTATATATGTAGTATGTATGTTGCATGTATGTAGCATGTAGTATATATGTAGTATGTATGTTACATGTAGTGTATATATAGTATATATGTAGTATATATGTTGTATGTATGTAGTATGTATGTAGTATGCATGTAGTATGTAGCATGTATGTAGTATGTATGTTGCATGTATGTAGCATGTAGTATATATGTAGTATGTATGTTACATGTAGTATATATAGTATATATGTAGTATATATGTTGTATGTATGTAGTATGTATGTAGTATGCATGTAGTATGTAGCATGTATGTAGTATGTATGTTGCATGTATGTAGCATGTAGTATATATGTAGTATGTATGTTACATGTAGTATATATAGTATATATGTAGTATATGTTGTATGTATGTAGTATGCATGTAGTATGTAGCATGTATGTAGTATGTATGTTGCATGTATGTAGCATGTAGTATATATGTAGTATGTATGTTACATGTAGTATATATAGTATATATGTAGTATATATGTTGTATGTATGTAGTATGTATGTAGTGTGCATGTAGTATGCAGCATGTATGTAGTATGTATGTTGCATGTATGTAGCATGTAGTATATATGTAGTATGTATGTTACATGTAGTATATATAGTATATATGTAGTATGCATGTTGCATGCATGTAGTATATATGTTGTATGTTGCATGCATGTAGTATGTGTGTAGTATGTATGTAGTATGTAGCATGTATGTAGCATGTATGTAGTATGTATGTAGTATGTAGCATGTATGTAGTATGTATGTTGCATGTAGTATATATGTAGTATGTATGTTGCATGTAGTATATATGTAGTATGTATGTTGCATGTAGTATATATGTAGTATGTATGTTGCATGTAGTATATATGTAGTATGTATGTTGCATGTAGTATATATGTAGTATGTATGTTGCATGTAGTATATATGTAGTATGTATGTTGCATGTAGTATATATGTAGTATGTATGTTGCATGTAGTATATATGTAGTATGTATGTTACATGTAGTATATATGTAGTATGTATGTTGCATGTAGTATATATGTAGTATGCATGTTGTATGTATGTAGCATGTATGTAGCATGTAATTTTTTTTTTTTTTTTTTACATTCAACACATTAGCCGGATGATGGGACTACTACTGTCCCATCATTGGCTAATGTGTCAACCACTGTCATGGTAGCAGGCATCGCCCGATGGGACTTGTAGTCCCATCGGACGATGCCTGCACAGACCACCGGAGCCTGCACAGACCACCGGCAGGCCGGCACAGACCACCGGAGCCTGCACAGACCACCGGCAGGCCGGCACAGCCCCCCGGCAGGCCGGCTCAGATCACCGGAGCCTGCACAGACCACCGGCAGGCCGGCACAGACCACCGGAGCCTGCACAGACCACCGGCAGGACGGCACAGCCACCCTTGCAGGCCGGCTCAGACCACCGGAGCCTGCACAGACCACCGGCAGGCCGGCACAGACCACCGGCAGGCCGGCACAGCCCCCCGGCAGGCCGGCACAGACCACCGGAGCCTGCACAGACCACCGGCAGGCCGGCAAAGACCACCGGAGCCTGCACAGCCCCCCGGCAGGCCGGCACAGACCACCGGCAGGCCGGTACAGACCCCCGGACAGTCGGCACAGCCCCCCCGAAGGCCCGAACTGACGGCGCATCATGATGCGCACAGACAGCGCATCATGATGACGTCATTTCGGCAGCCAATCGGAAAGCTCAACACTAGTCAGCAGGGGGACACAAAATCGCTAAGACTCCTATTTTTTTTTTTTCAGAGTTTAATACAAGCAATTCTAGTTTCTTAGCGATTTTGTGTCAGCAGGGGGACACAAAATTGCTAAGAAACTAGGATTGCTTGTATTAAACTCTGAAAAAACTAGGATTGCCATTCCCCTTCATTAACATTGGACTCGCTAGACTTGCAACGAATAGCGAGTTTCCGACTCGGACTCGTTACAGTCTAGCGATTCCGAGTATTTCAGGATTCGCCCATCCCTAATTGCAGTCTCACAGATGCAATTAGCAGATGCAGGGATCAGTAGGATGTTTCAGTATGCTGGATGAAACCCACTCATCTAAGGACATTTCTCTGTAATTGCTTTTTCCATGCATTCAGTAAGCAACAACCGTGGAATTCTGTAGAACATGTATGTAGCAGGAGTTAGAACGATTCCTCACACATCCAGGACGACTGACAGCAGACATTTACTGTTCTATTGAGATATGGTGGTACACATCGGAATTCACACATGGAAAATTGAATTATCACCAGCAGCAACAATTATTTGCACAAAACTACTTGTGTTTTTTTTCCAGATGAGGTTCCCTTTCCCTGCTGAGCTGGATCACTTCATCCCGATGGCAGTTAGCAGAGTCAGTTAGATGAACAGCTGCTGTTTTCTGCCAGAGGGTTGAGTAGGACCACGGCATCACAGAATCTTACATATCAATGCATCAAGCTGGCGTTCTGTACACGGCTTGGGTGTGACTGGACCAAGAGTAACTCAACGCGTTACAAAATTAAGTGGGTTGTAGCAGTTGGATAATTGATACTCTGCATCATGGCGGTGTCAATAAAGAGGCCGAGCAAGGAGCCTGGGCTGAGGCGGAGAGCAAAATGACCTTGAATTAAACTGTTCGTTCTTATTAATAGCTTATGCTTTGAGCAGTCTGTGGTTGACTGTGTTATAGACAGACGGTGTCACCAGCACAGGAAAGATAATGCTTTACCAGCATCAAAAGCCTTCTGCCTTAATTACGTAGTTCCTATGTATGGACACAATGTTCATAAATAGTCAAAGTCCTACTATCTATTAACTATTAACTACTACTTATTGTGCGACATTCATGTAAGAATGGTGTAGGGATCCACGCTCTTAGGTAGCGTTCACACAGGCAATGCGGTTTGGTCCAAATATGTGCAGTTTTGCTGCTTTCTTAAAACTCCAAAGGGATTCAAAACCAAAAACAGCCTCATCTGGGCACAAATGTATAACAGCAACTAAATAGTTCATTCAGCATGTACATATATGTCAGTGCTGGCTCTCCCGAACAGATTACAGTCCTTTCTCCAAGAGCAAACTTTATAAATAAAAGTGGTATGGTCCTACCATGTCTCGATATCCCCTTCAGCCTGAGCTACAAAACTATTCAACTAGGTGCACAGTTCACACTGGACAGGCTGCAGCTTCGACTCATTCTTCTGCAGCTACAACACACAGACTGCTCAGTTTTCCTAGCTGACCCGTGCAGTCTTCATTTAGGGAGAAAATAAACAAAGTTGCACTCTGTAGTGCTAAAACATGTAAATATGAAATCTGAATAGCATTAATGCTCCAGATAATACAAAATGGAGATACTTAGCACATAACTTAGCCAATTCCTGCATGCCCAGCAGCCAACGACAAGGCAATCTCCAGGATCCTACAAAGCCTAAATTTATGGGTTTGTAGGATCCTGCTGCAATTTAAGCTGCCACAGACTGGAGGGCGGAGTGCTCGGTCAGAGAGCTAGTATACAAATAACAAGAAACTGACTGGCATTTCCACATCAGAAAACTGGTGTGTACAGGTGCGAACTTGGAGCAGTCACCTCTATTCATTATATAACAAAGTTGCACTTTGTAACGCTAAAGCATGTAAATATGTAATATATGAAATATAAATAGCATTACTGCTCTAGACAATAAGAAAAAAATGGAGATGCTTAGCACATAACTTTGTCAATTTATTCATGCCCAGCAGCCAACGACAAGGCGATCTTCGATTTGCTGGGAATCTACTGATCTAATGGGAAGGACTGAAAAATATCAAGACCTGATCATCAAAGTTGAAAAACTAAGGTACCAAATGGCAGCAGGGAAGTATAATGATCATAGGCATACTGTGCTGTACAGTGCTGTCTCCCCAAGAAAATGTCAGGAAGCACTTCTGACCACACAGTAGTGACAAAATCAGCATAGGTTAGAATAACCCCTGCACATTAAAATATTCTATGCTGGGATATGTTAATTAAAATATAAAAATTGTTTAAAAAAAGATGCAAACATTTTGATCCAAATACAATATTTTAATCAAAAATGTTTACAGCTGTAGAACCCATCATGGTTATGGTATAAGGTGTTTTATTTTCTTGTCTTTCCAAAATTAAAATAAATATATAAATTAGATGTTAACATGTGTGTATCCAAAAAATTAACATGTGGAAACTACGTATTGTCCAACAGAAAGCAAGTATATTGCAACAGTTTATCAAAAATAAGAGGAGATCAAAAATCTGCAGTTCTCGGTGCTAAGAATTAGTGGCCGTTTTCCTGTTATTCTTGCATATAACTGTATGTCTTGGAGTCACAAATCAATTAGTGTCAGCAAATCTCGGAGTCAGTATAGAAATGCCGCATCTAGATATTTAGAAAGGCTTGGAGATTGGCATGCATTGCCCGCTTTGTTATACAATCACTAGAATGTACAGATGTAGCGGCTGCCCCGCGCCACACTAGAACGATGGCATAGCGCAACTGTGCCGTTTGCAGAACACATCGCTCACTTAGGCCTGTTTCACACTTCAGTTTTTTCAAATCAGTCAAAATCCGCTAAAAACTGAAAATGGCGGATCCGCTGTTCTTGTGGCGGATCTGCCGTTTTTTCCCATTGAGATATATTAGTGGCGGATTTTGGCAGATGGTTGTCCATTACGTCCGCTATTCGGCATATTGCCAGATTTTTGGCGGATTCTGTCTTAGGTGAACGGACTTTGCAATTTTGTTTGCGCCGTCAAAATGGCGGGTGACGGCGTATCCGCCGTTGTCCGCCATTTGATAGAATGGCCGCCTGTGGGCGGCAGATCCGCCGGGATCCGCTATTTTGCGGAATCCGCCGGCGGAATCCACTTTTTCGCACTGAGCATGCTCAGAAAAAAGATACTTTTCCAAACAGTCCAAAATTATATAAAGGTGGACTAATTAATCATTGGGCCCAGACATCCGGCACCAGCAACAAGAAGAGAGAAGAGACAGCTTGCCTGCCTGCCTACCCAGCACCGAAAGGCCTGCCACCACAAGAGGCCTGCTAGCACCTGCCCAGCTCCAAGCCAGGACCGAGAGGCCTGCCAGTGCCAGCCAGCACCAACAGCCTGCCAGCAAAGCCTGCAATTGTGTGAGTATAAAACTTATTTGTGTGGGGCATGTCTGTGTGTGTCTGTGGCTTGCCTGCCTGTGTTTGTGTGGTCTGCTGTCCTGCCTGCATGTCCGTGGCCTCCCAGTGTTGCATGTCTGTGTGTGTATTTTTATTATGCTTTTTTTCATACTTTAATTGTTTTTCTGTTGCATGTTTACTGCATTTTATTTTCATACTATTGTAATTTAATTTGCATATTTGCAAGTGTGCTGTGATTGTGTTATGTGTATTGTATGCGGTGTAACTGTGGTATTGTATGTGGTGTCACTGTAGTATGTGTTCTGGATTTTTTTTAAATTTTTCATTCATTGTGGTATTTAAAATAAAGAGCAGAGTAGCTCCTACTTTTGAAAAAAAATTAAATAAAAAAAAATCAATAAAAACTGTGTAGAAAAACTGTCTGTAGTATTATTTTAAAACCAGGTAAAATTAAGTATGGGTATACCTTCAAAAAAGGTAACTAAGTGTTGGTGTTTGGTATCCAAGTTTGGTAATACTCTGAGAGATTGTAAGGGAAATTACACATATGCAATTACTTAAAAGTGTGGGTAAATTCACAGTGAGAGATTGTTAGGGAATTGCACATTCAAGCTCTTAAAATTGTGGGTATACTATCAGTGAGATATTCTCAGGGAATTACACACATACAATCAACAGTGTGGGTAAACTCTCAGTGAGAGATTGTCAGGGAATTACACACATGCAATCACTTAAAAGTGTGGGTAAACTCTCATAGATTGTGAGGGAATTGCACACACATGCAATACCAATCAAGATTTTTTTTAAGTTATTTAAATTGTATTTATACTAGCAGATCAGTTCAGGAAGCACTGCATACCCACCAGGCAGCAGCAACCCCACCATACCGCAGGAAACCCGCCAGCCCGCAGCAGAGCAAATAAAAGAGTTAAGTAATTATAAAGGCCTGAAAGCTTTTGTTATCCTTTGTATAGTAGCTTAACAAGTGTCTTTATACTTGCAGATCCGTTTAGGAAGGACCGCAACAGGACCACAGCAGACCCACCATACCGCAGCAGACCCGCCAGGCCGCAACAGACCAAATAAAAGAGTTACATTTTCTCAGTAAGTATAAAGATCTGAAAGCTTTTGTTATGCTTTGTATAGTAGCTTAACAAGTGTCTTTATACTTGCAGATCCATTTAGGAAGGACCGCAACAGGACCGCAGCAGACCAACCAGATTGCAGCAGACCCGCCAGGCCGCAGCAGACCAAATAAAAGAGTTACAATTTCTCAGTAAGTATAAAGGCCTGAAAGCTTTTGTTATCCTTTGTATAGTAGCTTAACAAGTGTCTTTATACTTGCAGATCCGTTTAGGAAGGACTGCAACAGGATCGCAGCAGACCCACCAGGCCGCAGCAGACCAAATAATGTCTTCTTCTGGGAGCTCCCCCTCACATCATCAGCGAACTGAGGTAATATAAGTAATGTGTTTTTTTACTCTAATTTTACAGGTAATTTTTTTTTAACCCTATATGCATGTATTCTGTTTTTACAGGAAGCTGAATCTGAGGAGCTTCTAGGAGGAGACATGCAGGGTGGAGAAATGCAAGGAGGGGGCACGCAGAGTGTAAGTTTAGCACATACAAAAACTCACATTCATACATAATGCTACAGCCAACACAAACATTCAACACAGCACACACAATAACTCCACATCCATCCAACCACATATCTCTTTTTTTACAGTCTTCACAATCCGGTGCCCGCACTAGAGCAACTCCCAGGACATCCCAGCATTGTCAAGGTGATGCCTCTGGTGGTAACCCTTTATTTGGTTGATTGATGAAGCTCCTGTCTTTCAATTTAATAATCTTTTTTTTTTCCACAGGTTTCACAGCGTGCTCCCCAAATGCCAGTGGAAGAGGGGATAATCATAGATGTGGATGCCCTCATCGAGGCTGTGCAACCACGGGAGAAACTGTGGAACATGGGAAACTGCTTCCATGCCGACCAACCAACCACCTGACGGCTATGGGATGAGGTGTGTTCGGAGGTTGTAGACAACTGGGAGGAGCTCGATGCGAGGGCCAGGGATTTTGTGCGTAAGTAGTCCAATTTCAGTAACTTAATATTACAGCATGTGAAGTTTTTAATGCTAACCACTTTTTTTTTTTTTTCCCTTGACAGGTGACAGGGTTATCATACGGTGGCGGTCGCTCAGGAATCGCTTCAAGAGGGACTTCAACAAGGAGATGCAGGCCCCGAGTGGATCAAGAGGACGCAGGAGCACCCAGTATAAACGCTACAGAGCCCTGTCGTTCCTCCGGTCGACGATGGTGAGCAGAAGGTAAATATTCCACACCATTTCTGTAGTACAAATGTTTCCATGTTTAACCTAATTTTTTTTTCAGCAATGCTAAATGAAATGTAAATATATTAATATATTTTTTTTAATATTTTTTTTTTTTTCTCTTTTCTAGCACCATCTGCAGCACTCGGGAGCCTGCTTCTGAGTTACCTCCCTCTGGAGTGATCCCTTCGGAGACCGCCACCAGGGACCACATCGAGGTATCCGACCCCTCTGTACCTTCCCTCTTGTCTCGTCCCTCTATCCCCTCCACCAGCACTGGAGCAGCAGGGCAGTCTTCATCACATGAAGCTGCAGGTGACTATTTAGACACTGCCGCAACATCTCGACCAACTCTTGGTTCTGGACGGCAGCGTCTGAGAGATCAGGAAAGGATGACCTTGTCTGACTGTTTGAATCTGAATTCAACCGTTCAGAATGCATTCCGTATTTTGGGGCAACAATTAATTTCTGGGTTGAACATGTTCAATCAAAGTATCATGGAACTCAGAAGTTCCATGGAACGGATGAATGCAGAGTCAAACCAGACACCAAGACATTTTTTTTCATTCAGTTGTCCGGCAAATGGAAGGTTTAAATACTCACCAGCAGATGCATGTGATGCAAGCCTGTCACAATGCTCTAGTGACTGCAGTATCCCAATCCTCCCAATCTACCCATGCACCTATTCCATCACCTCATTCTACCGTCCATCCTCCCTCTGTCCATCCTTCCTCCGTCCATCCTTCCACCATCCATCCTCCTACCACCGTCCATCCTCCTACCACTCCTTTTCCTTTTTCTAGTTCTCCATTCCATTCTTCCCAGTACCTTCCTATACCATTGCATTATACCCCAATGCCCTCACCATACCCACCCCCACACACACCTTCAATGTTTCATTGTTCCCACAAACATCCTCTGTTCAACTCCCGTCCCAACCTCATGTTTTCAACCCCCCTTCCACTTCTGATCCTCACCATCTCCGTTCCCAGTCCTCCACCCCCCTCGATGTGGTCAACCCTGTTAACCCCTCCGATGATATCTCCACCCAACAATACCGGCATCTGTAACAATTTTTTAAAAAATTGTTAAAATAAATAAATTTTTTGTTTCAAAAGAATTTTATTGTGTGGTTTAATTTTTTTCTTTAGTGTAAACACTTCTTGGTAATGGTTGAAAGTACACCGGTGGTGTACAGGTACAAATACACAACACTTGGTAAAGGTTCAAAGTACACCGGTGGTGTACAGGTAAAAAACACAACACTTGGTAAAGGTTCAAAGTACTCCGGTGGTGTAAAGGTAAAAAAACACAACACTTGGTAAAGGTTCAAAGTACTCTGGTGGTGTAAAGGTAAAAAAACACCACACTTTGTAAAGGTTCAAAGTGCACCGGTGGTGTACAGGTAAAAAAACACAACACTTGGTAAAGGTTCAAAGTACACCGGTGGTGTTCAGGTAAAAAAACACAACACTTGGTAAAGGTTGAAAGTACTCCGGTGGTGTAAAGGTAAAAAAACACAACACTTGGTAAAGGTTCAAAGTACACCAGTGGTGTACAGGTAAAAAAACACAACACTTGGTAAAGGTTCAAAGTACACCAGTGGTGTACAGGTAAAAAAACACAACACTTGGTCAAGGTTCAAAGTACACCGGTGGTGTTCAGGTAAAAAAACACAACACTTGGTAAAGGTTGAAAGTACTCCGGTGGTGTAAAGGTAAAAAAACACAACACTTGGTAAAGGTTCAAAGTACACCAGTGGTGTACAGGTAAAAAAACACAACACTTGGTAAAGGTTCAAAGTACACCAGTGGTGTACAGGTAAAAAAACACAACACTTGGTAAAGGTTCAAAGTACACGGTGGTGTACAGGTAAAAAAACACAACACTTGGTAAAGGTTCAAAGTACACCGGTGGTGTACAGGTACAAATACACCACACTTCTATTACACACAATTGGTGTAAAGGTATCAAAACTATGAAAGAAAAAAGGATAAATTACTAAAGTTTTTCTTACCCAAAAAAAGGAACCTTGGTAGTAAATATATATATATATATAAAAAAGAAATTATACCTTGTCATCTTGCCAGTCAACTCTTCCTTCTGGTGACAGAAAATAGTCAGCAAATGTGTCCCTCTTTCTTGACACTGACCCAGTAGTCCGAACACTTGTCTGTTGATAATCCCACAAGGTGGTTTCACAAACATTTTCTTCCATGGAAACAGGTTTCTTTGAAATGACAAAATTGTGCAGGATGACACATGCCTTCACCACCTCATCCACAGTCTCAGTTTTCATTTTAATGGCAGTTAACAGCACTCTCCATTTTGCAGTTAAAATCCCAAAAGCGCACTCCACCACTCTTCACGCTCTTGTCATGCTATAGTTAAAGATTTTTTTTGGTGTGTGTCAATCCATGACTTCCATATGACTTGAGAAGATGTTTGGAGAGTTGAAATGCGTCGTCGCCAACACATACAAATGGCAAATGGCATTGGTGGGCCTGTTGTTCCAGGGAGTGGTCTTGGAGGTGGGAACTCAAAATTGTCTCCATACAAACGACGGCCCTACATCTTGAATACCTGCGAATCGTTGGATCGACCATACACACAAATGTCGACCGCAATAAATTTGCATTTTGAGTCTGCAATGGCCATCAATACAATGGAGAAGAATTTCTTGTAGTTGAAAAATTCTGATCCAGATCTAATAGGTTTCACAATCCTTATGTGCTTCCCATCCACTGCAACACAATTCGGAAACTGGCATATTTTTTGAAAGTTGTCTGCAATCTCCAGCCACCTTTCCTGTGTTGGCTGTGGGATGTACTCCTCCTTTAGACAATCCCACAATGCCCGGCAGGTCTGTTGTACTGTTCCAGAGATTGCAGATATCCCAAGCCAGAACTGGTAATGGATGGAGGTGAAGGATTCTCCAGTTGCCAGGAATCTGTTAAAAAAAGGGTAAAAAGTAAAATTAATACAAACTACAAGCCACATGACAATAAAAGTCTGCAGAATCTGAAAACTTTTAAAAAATAGATAACTTACCGAAGGGTCACCATCAAACGCTCCTCCGGTGAAATAGAAAAGCGCATGTACGTATCCATTCTGTGAATTTGCGCTCCGACACGCTCCACCAAAATCTCAAACAGGTCCTGTCTCATGCGCACATAATTAAAGAACTTGTCCGGGTTATCCCTCAATTCCAGATAAAGTGTTGAAAACACGCCAAGGGTAAACCTCTGTGCATTGATAGGATGAATCCACTGCTGTCTCTTCCTCCGATGCAGGATTCGCAGTCTTCTTTTCTCCCTCTGCAGAGCAATAATTGCCAAACGATTGCATTGAAAATCAAATTCCACAGAGAGGGTGTTAATATTCGCTATTACTCCTTCCATCTCTGCCACTAGCTTTACAACTTTTCAAAGATATTGTTTTACAACACCATAGATATAGTTTTCCCTAGTTTCCAGGATCCAATCACATTTGGGAGCATTTTCCAAGAGCCAATCATATTTGGGAGCATCCCATTTGGAAGGTGTGTAAAAATGGATCCGTCAGAAAACGGACCCAACGGATGGAAAAAACGGATGCCAGAGGATGGAACGGATCCGGTTTTTGACGGATTCGTACACAAATCCGTATAGCGGATACGTCGAAAAACGGATCCGTATCATTCGCTAGCATCCGTTTTTACACATTTTTAGCGGATCTGCCATTTTCACTTTTTGGCGGATTTTGACTGACTTGAAAAAACTGAAGTGTGAAACAGGCCTTAAAGTGAATGAGATCGTCATTGCTGCCCCAATAAAGTCGTTTAGAAGTGCTACACTATTAACGCAGCATGACAGCCATCAAGTTAGCAACTTTTACAGTCTGAGGAACACGACAACTTGTACCAATGCAGCATTCTGATCAACTAATTTACTGGGGTCTGGCTTCTGAAACCCCCAGATAATGGACAAGGGGAGTTGCGGCTGTTGCAGGAGTAAAGTAATATTACATGTCAGACATTGAAATATATGATCAATTTAAATATAAGAAAGCAAGAACTTCTCTCTAATCTGGTAATTTAAGAGAGTCCCAATAAAGATTCCCTCCCCGTCTATGCATCTATATACCCTAATTGGATATGTGGAAAGGGTAACCTTTTTATAGTTATAAGGGTAAATTTCAGTTTTCAGCTCAGGTTTTCTTTAAAGAGGACCCATCTGCTTTCCTGTCTTCTCAGTTTTAGAACATATCTGCATTAAGCATAAAATAAGAATGCTTAAAGGGAATTTGTAAGCTGGTTTTTTTTTCTATGTAATCTGAGCACAGCAAAAAGTAGCAGGTAAAACACAGATTTCAGGGAAGTGTTACTTATCAGGCTATGTACTGTTGTTTCCATACAGTGAAGGTTTTAACACCAGGAGTTACTGACTGCCTAGACTACAGTTTGGGTGAGCCCTGGTCTGATTACGCCCCCTCCTCTGATAAGCAGCTCACTGTCAATGGACAATGTAAACAGACAGCTGTGGTGTGGGCGGGGGCAACTTTCTGAGCTCTGCTTCATGCTACATCAAAACTCTAATTGTGTCCCAACTGCTGCACCCAGTAAACTAAGTGACACATCGCTGGAATCGGGGTCTCTTTTCTTACATTATGCTGCTCTCAGGTGAGGAAGCAAAAATCTGGTGACTGACTCCCTTTAATCTCTTTCTGATATCTGATGTACTATCCCATCCAGGTGACCCGGGCCCATATGACTGTTGACGGAATAGTACATCATACTGATCAGCCGTGCTCACGGGGGGAGCCCGGCTGCGATTATCAGGATTAGCTGATTATCACAGCTGACACCTGGCACTATGTGCCAGGAGCGGTCACGGACCGCTCCCGGCACTTTAACCCCTGGCACACTGCAATCAAACATGATCGCAGCATTCCGGGGCATAGGGAAGCATCGCAGGGAGGGGGCTCCCTACGTGCTTCCCTGAGACCCGCAGAACAACGCAATGTGATTGCATTGTTCCAAGGGCCTCCTCCCTGCAGGCCTCCAGATCCAAGATGGCCACGGGGTCTTTCTGGGTACAGCAGGGTGGAGGCTTGTCTGTGCCTGCTGAGAGAAGGCACCAGCAAGCCTCCTGCACTGTCTGTCAGATCGCCGATCTGACACAGTGCTCTGCAAAGTGCAAGATCAACAATCTGACACTATATAGTGATGTGTTACCCTGGGACAAAGTAAAAAAAAATGTAAAATAATTAACATGTGTAAAAATATTTTTTAAAAATTCCTAAATAAAAAAAAATAATAAATATTGTTCCAAAAATATATTTCTTTATGTAAATAAAAAAAACAACAAAAGTACACATAATTAGGATTGTCGCGTCCATAACGACCCGCCCCATAAAACTGTCCCACTAGTTAACCCCTTTAGTGAACCCCTTAAATAAAAAACAAGACAAAAAAAATGCTTTATCATCATACCGCCGAACAAAAAGTGGAATAGCATGCAATCAAAAAGACAGATATAAATAACCATGGTACCACTGAAAACGTCATCTTGTTCCACAAAAAACAATCAACCTTACAGCGTCATCAATGAAAAATAAAAAGGTTATAGCTCACAGAATAAAGTGATGCAAAAAAAATTATTTTTTATGTAAAATTGCTTTTATTGTATAAAAGCGCCAAAACATGAAAAAAATATAAATGAGGTATTGCTGTAATCACACTTACCCAAGGAATAAAACTGCTTTATCAATTTTACCACACGCGGAATGGTATAAACGCCCCCCAAAAGAAATTCATGAATTGCTGGTTTGTGTTCATTCTGCCTCCCAAAATTCGTAATTAAAAACTATCAAAAAATGTCATGTGCCTGAAAATGGTGCCAATAAAAACGTCAACTCGTCCCACAAAAATTAAGATCTCACATGACTCTGTGGGCCAAGATATGGAAAAATTATAGCTCTCAAAATGTGGTGATGCAAAAACTATTTTTTTTTTAAAAAAAGCGTCTTTTAGCATGTGACAGCTGACAAACATAAAAACCCACTATAAAAATCCACTATAAACAGTTAATAAAACCCCCTTTACCACCCCCTTAGTTAGGGAAAAATAATAAAATAAAAAAAAATTATTTCCATTTTCCCATTAGGGTTAGGGCTAGGGTTAGGGTTAGGGTTGGGGATAAAGATAGGACTATGGTTAGGGTTGGGATTAGAGTTAGGGGTGTGTTAGGGTTATGGTTTGTGGTTAGGGTTATGGTTAGGGTTTGGACTAGGTTTAGGGGTATGTTGGTGTTTCAGTTAGAATTGGCGGATTTACATTGTTTAGGCACATCAGGTGCTCTCCAAACACAACATGGCATCTGATCTCAATTCCAGCCAATTTTGTGTTGAAAAAGTTAAATGATGCTCCTTCCCTTCTGAGCTCTGACATGGGCCAAAACAGTGGTTTACCCTCACATATGTGGTATCAGCATTCTCAGGACAAACTGCACAATAAAAATTGGTGTACAATGTCTTCTGTTACCCTTGGGAAAATAAAAACTTGGGGGAGAAAATATTTTTTTGGAAAAAAAATGAGATTTTATATTTTTATGGCTCTACGTTATAAACTTCTGTAAAGCACATGGGGGTTCAAAGTTCTCACCACACATCTAGATAAGTTCCTTGGGGGATCTAGTTTCCAAAATGGGTTCACTTGTTGGGGGTTTCCACTGTTTAGGCACATCAGGGGCTCTCCAAACGTGACATGGCGTCCGATCTGAATTCCAACCAATTTTGCGTTTAAAAAGTCAAACGGAGTGCCTTCCCTTCCGAGCTCTGCCATGCACCCACACAATGGTTTACCCCCACATATGGGGTATCAGCGTACTCTGGACAAATTGAACAATAACTTTTGTGGTCCAATTTCTCCTGTTACCTTGGGAAAATAAAAAAAAATTGGACCTGAATTAATTTGTTTGTGAAAAAAAAGTTAAATGTTAATTTTTTTAAACATTCAAGAAATTCCTGTGAAGCACCTGAAGGGTTAATAAACTTCATGAATATGGTTTTGAGCACCTTGAGGGGTGCAGTTTTTAGAATGGTGTCACTTTGGGTATTTTCTATCATATAGACCCCTCAAAGTCACTTCAACTGTGATGTGGTCCGTAATAAAAAATGGTGTTGTAAAAATGAGAAATCGCTGGTCAACTTTTAACCCTTACAACTTCCTAACAGGAAAAAAATTTGGTTCCAAAATTGTGCTGACATAAAGTAAACATGTGGGAAATGTTACTTAGTAGGTATTTTGTGTGACACATCTCTGTGCTTTAATGGCATAAAATTCAAAGTTGGAAAATTGTGAAATTTTCAAAATTTTCGCCAAATTTGCATTTTTTTCACAAGTAAACGCAAGTTATATCAAAGAAGTTTTACCACTAACGTGAAGTGCAATATGTCACGAGAAAACATTGTCAGAATCACCGGGATCCATGGAAGAGTTCCAGAGTTATGACCTCATAAAGGGACAGTGGTCAAAATTGTAAAAATTGGCCTGATCATTAACATGCAAACCAACTTTGGGGGTAAAGGGGTTAAGTTTCTATTCTCTAGCAAGGCAATATTTTTTCTCCTAGAAATTTATGAATAAATTGACAACAGGGTGTGACCCTATTTAATCTCAAATGGGCCTCTCCTTACTCAGATAAATACTGTTATCACTGAATAAACAAGGTGATAGTTGTGGGGTCACACTCCTAGCCGGTAACCCACATTTGCCAATTTATTCAGAAATTTCCAGGAGCAATAACAGAGTAATGTAACAATACAGATGCTCTAAAATTGATGTGTTACAAGGGAAACACTAATCTGCTACAATGGACATGTCAGAACTCTTTATTAGCTAGACTGTATATAATTTGCTGAATTTTGAAAGAGAAGACAAACTTTAATCCCTGAAAATTAAAATGCATTTCCATCTCCCTAGCACATTACATTACTGAGCCAGTTTCTTTTATTCTCCGTGATTTATTAGACATTTTATGTGATTCCCTTTTATTTGGGCAATTAATCTATTCTTAACGATGATACGCAAAAAGTATGCAAACACCACTAAAAACAAAGTAAGACTAATTCTGGAAGAAAAACCTTGAACACAACATCATTTTCTTTCACCACTCATGTAAAACACTTGGATAATGGCTCCAATATAATCCGTTTTAATGGAGTGATAACACAAAAAAATGAAATTACTCCTACGCACGGGCTATCGATTTAATCATCCTTCAATTATTTCTCATACTGTGAGGATCACTCGGCTGCATGAATGAAACAGGATGAAATCATATATTCAATTAAGAAAATTTGTGAATGTCATATTCTAAGTTGAATGTATGGAGTTAGGAAATGCATAAACTGCAAACAATTGGCTTCCATTTGTTGATGTCCTTGTTTTATTTTTTTGCTTTGCCTTTTTTATTTTTGCACATTGTAGATGCTTTTACCTAATTCATCAACCACCTACTGTGCCTGTCTGTGCCCTTCTTGTTTTTTGGCACATTATGTACTTATTAATTCTACAATAACATTCACATATTTTTCCTAGAATGATAATAGAAGATCTGTCATGCATGTTTTACACTAGATGGCATAATTCCTGAGACACAGAAACAACACACAGTATGACAAACGTGCATAAATACTCTGTTGTAAAATATATGTAGCAGTAAGCAGCAAGTGCTAGTAAAAGATGTTAACAAAACCAGGGTATTTTGTTGATACGTTTTTTTGCAAAAAAATGTACGCTAAGCCACTCCACCACGTCACGGTATACCCTTCTCGGAGCAGTCCTATCTAATATATTTAAAACCTGAACATGTGAACAATACCTTCATGAGCAGGGTTCAGAAAGGTGCTGCCCGGTATGGGCTCGCTGGGCAAAATGGCTTTTTATGTGCATGTCCCAAAAGAGAGAGGCGGGGATCTCCCAAAGCTTGCATAAGCAAGAAATCAATAGATTCAGAACACATGACACATGCACAGAAAATGAACAGGTCAGTAAGACCCTGTTCACACCACCCAAGAACTAAGACACAGAAACAACACACAGTATGACAAACATGCATAAATACTCTGTTGTAAAATATATGTAGCAGTAAGCAGAAAGTGCTAGTAAAAGATCATTCCTGGCCTGGATGCAGAAGGTTTAAGTAAAAATGACTCGCTTGTTTTAAAGGGTAATGTTTCTCCTTGTGGGAAGTGACATACCGGCTCTGGCATACCAATGTAAGGAGACTTATTCACTGTGCAATGCTCCTCTGGAAAAGTAAAGATATGAAATTTGCCTCTTCAGAGAGGAAGAGAACTAGAACCCAAAAAGTTCTAAAAAAAAAGGCACACCTGTTGGAATCAGCAATCCTACAAGTCACTATCAACTTGCTTCCAATAGGTGGTGCTATAGAGTTTGAGTCCTCTACTTTTAATTCTGTATCTCTATTTCTACTGGTAATGGACTTACTTACAGAAAGGTGTCCCGAGAAGATTCACAACCAACATCAACTGGCATACAGGCTAATGGTGTGGCAATAATAAAATGCAATATTCCACAAACTGGAAGCAGCAAAATTAATCTTCAGTCCTTAACCCCTTCCCAGCATGCGCTGTACATATGCTGCTCTGCAGGAGGTGCAGAGGTGCAAAGGTGTGGGTGTTTCCTGCAAAGAGCAGTATATCTACGGTGGCACGATCGCACGGTCTCACACTGAGCACTGTGGTGGTCGCATGCGGGAGTTAGCTGTATGTGACAGCTGTCACCCCGCAGCAATGGCCACGATCGGTGCTAGCACCGATCACAGGCATTTAACCCCTCTGATGCCACTGTCAGTAGTTGTCATGGTTTTCTGGGTTTTTGGGATTAGGATGTTCTTGGGTTAACCTGGGATTCTGGGAGGCTTCTTATAGCCTCATTGTGGGGCCATTCCTTGTCGCTTATACTCTGACCCTTGGCTGAGTGTGTCTGACCCTGTTGTGCCTGTGCTGCTATTTATATGTCTGGTTTTCATTTGGTCCTGTTCCTGTTAAGAGTTCTGCTTGTCCCTTCTGTACTGTGCTGCCCTCTCTGTGTATGACACTTTGACTATTTCTTAACTCTCCTTTGCCTGCCCCTTCTCTACTGCGCTGCCCTCTCTGTGTATGATCATTTGGCTACGTCTTGACTATCCTTTGCCTGCCCCTTCTGTACTGCGCTGCCCTCTCTGTGCATGACCCCTCACTTTGTCTGACCTGAGTCTGTCCCCCTATTCCATTGCCGCATATCTCTGGGACAGCCAGCTCCCAGTAATGCTTTGTGGTAACCCCGCCCCTTCCTCTGACGCACAGTCATGTGATCGCAGGTCCTGCAGGCACCCAGTTCCTCATGGCATCCCGGCGCGCCCCGGCCCCCAGGTCCCATCCGCTTATACACCTCCATGACGCCAGACCTCAGGCCCCCTCGTAGCTGTGGGTGAGTTACCCTGCTCAGCCACGATAAGTTGTCTGTGCTGACAGGGTTGTGACAGTAGTGACAGCGGCAAAGAGAAGCATGGCGCAGGGAGGGAGCTCCCTGCACACTTCCATCAGACCAACGTGATGCGATCACATTGGCCTGATGGTCACCATGGAGACCTCCGGCACCAAGATGGCCACGAGGTTCATCCGGATCCTGGAGGGAAGGTGGCTTGTGAGCGCCTGCAGCAGGCGCCAGCATGCCTCCTTCCCTACCTGTCAGATCGCTAATCTGATATTCTGTAGTGCAGAGTGTCAGCTCAGCAATCTAATGTTATATAGTAATGTTCCATACTGGCACAATGTAAAAAATAAAAATTACAATATGTAAACATATTTTTAAAAAATTCCCTAAATAAAGAAAAAAAATATTATTCCAATAAATACATTTATTTATGTAAATAAAGAAAAACAATAAAAGTACACATATTTGGTATTCCTCCTCTGTAATGACCCGCTCTATAAAACTGTCTCACTAGTTAACCCTTTCAGTGAACACCGTAAAAAAGAAGGCAAAAAACAATGCTTTATCATCATACCACTAAACAAAAAGTGCAATAAAACATGATCAAAAGATTGTTGTAAGTAAAAATGGTACCACCGAAAATGTTATCTTGTCCCGCAAAAACACAAACCGCTATACAGCTTCATCAGCAGAAAAATAAAAAAGTTATGGCTCTCAGAATAAAGCGATACAAAAATAGTTATTTTTCTGTAAAATAGTTTTTATTATGTAAAAGCTGTAATCATACTGACCCAAAGAATAAAGCTGCCCTATCAATTTTACCACACGCGGAACGGTATAATAAAAATAATAAAAGGCAATTCCTGAATTGCTTGTTTTTGTTCATTCTATCTCCCAAAGATAAGAAAAGAATGCGATCAAAAAATGTTTTGTGCCCAAAAATGGTACCAATAAAAACATCACCTCGTCCCGCAAAAAACAAGCCATTACATGACTCTGTCGGCCGAAACATGAAAAAATTATAGCTCTCAAAATGTGGTGATGCAAAAACTAGTTTTTGCAATAAAAAGCTTCTTTTTCTGTGTGACAGCAACCCAACATAAAACCCAATATACATCTGATATCGCTGTAATCGCACCGACCCGAAGAATAAATTTGCCTAATCACTTATACCACATGAGAGGAACGGTGTAAAAAATAAATAAAACTGTTGATTTTTTCATTCTGCCTCCTAAAGATCGCAGTAATGCTTGGCGCACATTTATCCTACGCTCTGCGCTGAGCGCTTACATCGGGGTTTCTATGTAAATCTCTGAAATACGTCATTCTGACAGAACCCCCAGCAGAAGATTCCCTATAATGAGGCAGATGAAGGCACTGTGGACGCCATCTAACCTGTGATCCGGTGGTGTTTGCCTTTTTAGGATTGCATAAAAGACGTTGGCCACAGTTTTGTGCAATTCTGAAAAGGACACCACTGAACAGAGGCCAGACGGAGTCCAGAGTAAATCTGCTGCCTCATTATAGTGAATCGATCCCTCAGGGGTTTCATCTGTCTCGTCACTCTGAGATTTAGATGGAAACCCCAAAGTAAGTGCTCAGCGTAGAGCACCAGATAAATGTGATCCCAAACATTATGTAAAATGTTTCCAATAAAAGCTTCAATTTAATCCACAAAAAAGCAAGTCCCCACTCAGGTCTGTCATCTGTTAAAAGAAATACAGGGGGCTTCCACGTTACTGGTAGGCCAAAGGTTCTGGAAAAGCCAAATGGCTCCTTGCTTCCCAAAAGAAATTCAGCAAATTCTCCGCTCCCAAATATAAATGCCCCCTCCGTTCTGAACCCCAATGTGCAAGAACCACATTTAGCACCCACATGTTTGGCATTTCTGTAGTGATGAGAGACTGCATAATTTACAGGTGCGTGTCTTTAGAAGCATGAGCTGGGCATAATGTACTGGTGACAGCAATGTACTAGTCACTACAGCGTACTGGTCACTACAACGGAAGGTTACAATTTTCACTCAGCAGCATTCAATGATGCCAGATTCTGGAAAACATCCATGGAGTCAAAATCGTCACTACATCTGTAGATAAATTCCCAAAGTTTTATAATTTCCAAAATGTGGTCACTTGAGGGGGGATTCTGCTTTTCTAGCATTTAGGGGCTCTTTAGAGTATATGAAATCCAATCCACAAATTAGTCTAGGAAAATCTGCGCTCCATGATGCAAATTGCGCTCTGTCCCTCCTGAGTCACTTCGTATAGCTATGTAGTACTGTGCAGTCACATATGGGGTATTTCTACATTACCCATTTCCCAGTTTGAAAATGTAAAACGTGGGGCTAACACACAATCTTGGTGGTAAAAATGTAAATTATTTTTTCTTCACTGCCCAATGTTATAAAAGTCTGTGACACACCTGTGGTTTCAATATAATCACTGTATCCCTAGATGAATTCATTGAAAGGTTTAATTATTAAAATGGGGTCACTTATGGGGGGTTCTGCTGTTCTGGCACCTCAGGGGCTCAGCCAATGTAACACGGCACCCTCAAACAAGTGCAGCAAAATCTGCACTGTAATATGGCACTACTTCTTTCTGAGCTTTGCACTGTGTCTCAAAAGTAGTTTTCGACCACATATGGGGTATTGGTGAACTCAGGAGAAATTACACAACATACTTTGGCCTACATTTTCTCCTTTTGCCCTTGTGAAAATACAAAATTTGTAGCTAAAAAAGATTTTTGTGGGAAAAATGTGATTTTTTTTATTTTCACGGCTTAACGTTATAAACTTCTGTGAAGCACTTGGGGGTTCAAGGTGCTCAATAAACATCTAGATAAGGTCCCAAATGGGTCTAGTTTCCAAAATGGTGTAATTTGTAGGGGATTTTCACTGTTTAGGCACATCAGGGGCTCTTCAAATGCAACATGGCATCTACTAATTATTCCATAAAATTTTGCATTCAAAAGTCAAATGGCACTTCTTCCCTTCCAAGTCCTGCTGTGCGCTCAATCAGTAGTATTCCCCTACATATGGGGGATCGGTGAACTCAGAAGAAATTGCACAACAAACTGTATTGAGAACTTTTTCCTGTTACCCTTATGAAAATGCAAAATATGAAGCTAAAAATGATTTATTTTGTAAAAATGTGATATTTTAATTTCCACTGCTCTATGCTATAAAATTCTGCGAAGCACCTGTGAGTTCAAGGTGCTCAATACACATCTAGATAAATTCCCTAAGGGGTCTAGTTTCCAAAAGGGTGTCACTTCTTGGGGGTTTCCACTGTTTAGGCACATCTGCTAATTAAACCTGTTGTGAGTTCATTTTCCCCTTCACCATTGAGGTCTGATGAACTCCCTGTTCTGGTGAAGGAAGGTAGTGAGGCTGATTACAAAGCACCTGAGCAGGATGATGATGACTGGGTGACTGGAATTGCTGACTGGATATAAGGCAGCCGACGCCCTTCTGCCTTGCTGGTGATTTTTCAGAGGGATTCTAGGAGACCAGTCTGATTCCTGCTCCTCAAAAGCTAAGTTTTCTGCTCTGCTTTTTGCATTTGTGTTTTGGTTTTGTTTTGCCTTGTTTTTCTGGATTTCTGCCATCCCCTGCTGGGGTGAGCTGAATTCCTTTTTGCTCTGTCTTCATAAAATACCTGAGTACTGATCTAGTCTTTTTGAAGCCTAGCGTCTTCAGGGCTTTTTTCCCTATCAGTCCGTTGGCTCTTGTTTTGATAGGGTTTTGGTGGATTGCAGACAGCAGCTTTTCTATCCTGTCCTATTTAGTTAGCTTGGGCCCCATCATTTGCTCAGCCTATCTTTCTATCTGTGTGAGTGTTTTTTCATCTTGCTTCACCATCATTATATGTTGGGGGCTGCCTAATGGTTTGGGGTCTGCTCTGGGGCAGTTTAGATTTCCCTTTCTGTCTTTAGGCTATTTAGTTCTCCGGCTGTGATCGAGGGGTCTAGGGCACCGTAGGAACCCCCGACGGCTACTGCTAGTTGTTGTTTATAGGTTCAGGGGTCTGCAATCCGATAGCTGCCAACTTCTCTGGTTTTCTGGACTTAGCTATTATTTCTGTTTTTGCCTCCTACGGTGACTCATTCATAACAGAATCACCAGCCATACCGCAGATCCTAGGGTACTCACTAGCAGGAAAGAATTGAAAAAAAAAAAAGTGTGTATATTTTTTCCTCTATATCTCTGAGGCAGTAGGGGGGGTTTATTTTCTCTCAATGGAGATAAAGCAATTGTCTGATCATGTGGAGCAGCTCGCTGCGGAAGTGCGGGGAATTTCCGCCTACCTTGCTCATTCACATGCTGCTGAACCAAAGATCCCTACTCCTGATGTGTTTTTTGGGGATCGGTCTAAATTTTTGAATTTCAAAAATAATTGTAAATTATTTTTTGCCTTAAAGCCTAACTCGTCAGGGAGCTCTGCACAGCGGGTTAAAATTGTCATCTCTTTGCTGCATGGCGATCCCCAGAATTGGGCGTTTTCTTTGAAACCAGATGATCCTATTCTGACTAATGTGAATGCATTTTTTCAAGCCCTGGAGTTGTTGTATGACGAACCTAATGCTATTGATCAGGCTGAAAAGACCCTGTTGGCATTGAGCCAGGGTCGAGATTCTGCAGAATTGTACTGTCAAAATTTCCAAAAGTGGGCGGTCCTTACTACCTGGAATGATAATGCCTTGGCTGCTCTCTTTCGGAAGGGTTTGTCAGAAGCCGTAAAAGATACTATGGTGGGATTTCCTGTTACCTCTGGTCTTGACGATTCTATGTCATTAGGCATTCAGGTTGATCGTTGTTTACGTGAATGCAGGAATGCACGAGAGGCGTTGTCACCTGTTGAACAAGTGTCTGAACCTATGCAATGTGATAGAGTTTTGTCCAGGGAGCAACGTCAGGAGTTCAGAAGGCGTAATAAGCTGTGTTTTTTTTGTGGAGATGCCTCGCATATCATTTCTGTCTGTCCTAAACGAGAGAAACGTTTTGCACACACGTTTTCTGTGGGTGGTGTTCAACCTAAGTTTCTTCTGGTAATTACTCTGATCTGCTCCCTGTCCACATTTTCCGCCAGGCTTTTGTGGATTCGGGAGCAGCCCTAAACCTAATGGACTTGGATTTTGCTAAACGTTGTGGATTTCCGATGACACCTCTGCGGACGCCTATCCCTTTGAGGGGGATTGATGCTACTCCTTTGGCGAAAAATAAACCTCAGTTTTGGACCCAGGTGGTAATGCGGGTCGCCCCAGACCATTAAGAAAATTGCAGATTTTTGGTCTTGCATAATTTGCATGATACCATTGTTCTGGGGTTTCCCTGGTTGCAAATTCATAATCCAGTTTTGGATTGGAAATCTGTGTCTGTGGTAAGTTGGGGTTGTCGGTGTGCCCTTAGTGAGGCTCCGGTTTTTTCCACCTCTCCTCAGTCGCATGATGTTCCTGACTATTTGGCGGACTTTTATGATGTATTTAGTCAGAATGAGTCTGCATCTTTGCCTCCTCATAGGAGTTATGACTGTGCAATTGAACTGAGCCCGGGGTGTAAATTTCCCAAGGGTCGGCTCTTCAATTTATCTGTACCCGAGCACGAGGCTATGTGATCCTATAATAAGGAGGCGTTGGAGAAGGGTCATATTAGACCATCCTCTTCACCCTTAGGTGCCGTTTTTTTTTCGTGGCCAAAAAGGATGATTCATTAAGGCCTTGTATGGATTATAGTGCCCTCAGCAAAATTACTATTAAATATCAGTATCCGTTACCCCTGATTTCGGATCTATTCTCCAGAGTTAAAGGTGCTTGCTGGTTTACCAAGCTTGACCTCGGGGGGAGGGGGCGTATAATCTTATCCGCATTAAGCATGGGGATGAATGAAAGACGGTGTTTAATACTCCGAAGGGACATTTTGAGTACCTGGTGATGCCTTTTGGGCTCACTAATGCTCCTTCTGTCTTCCAGTGCTTCATGAACGACATTTTCCGGGACTTTGTGGATAAATTTTTGATTATCTATCTGCATGATATTTTGATCTTCTCCAAGGATTGGGATTCTCATGTGGAACATGTTCGGACTGTGTTCTGGATCTTGAGGGAGAATTCCCTGTATGTCAAAGGATCGAAATGCCTTTTTGTGGTACAGAGGAATTCATTTTGGGGATTTATTTTGTCTCCGTCAACTATTGAAATGGACCCGGCCAAGGTACAGGCCATTTATGATTGGGTTCAGCCCACTTCTTTGAAGGCCCTCCAGAAGTTTTTGGGTTTTGCTAATTTTTATCGGAAATTTATAGCAAAATTTTCTAGTATTGCCAAGCCATTGACTGATCTGACTAAGAAGGGTGCTGATGTGTTGAATTGGTCTCCGGAGGCTGTTTCTTCCCTTCAGGAGCTGAAGCGAAGATTCACTTCTGCCCCGGTTTTGCGGCAACCTGATGTCTCACTCCCGTTCCAAGTAGAGGTGGACACTTCTGAGATTGGTGCAGGAGCTGTTTTGTCCCAAAAGTATTCTGTGAATCCCTGTGAATCCCTGTGAATCCCTGTGCTTTCTTTTCCCGAAAGTTGTCTCCATCTGAACGCAACTATGATGTGGGGAATCGGGAACTGTTAGCCATGAAATGGGCATTTGAGGAGTGGAGACATTGGTTGGAGGGAGCTAAACATCAAGCTGTGGTCCTCACTGACCACAAGAATTTGATTTACCTGGAGTCGGACAAACGCTTGAACCCTAGACAGGCTAGGTGGGCCTTGTTTTTTACACGTTTTGATTTTGTGGTCTCTTTTCTTCCTGGCACTAAGAATGTCAAGGCTGACGCTCTCTCTAGGAGCTTCTTTGCTGATTCTCCTGTGGTGACCAAGCCTGCTACCATCTTAGGCGAAGGGGTAGTTCTTTCTGCCATCTCGCCCGATTTGAGACGTACTCTGGAAGAGTTCCAGGAGGACAAACCTGAGCGTTGTCCCAGTCGAAAGTTGTATGTTCCTGACCAGTGGAAGAAGAGAGTGATGTCTGAAGTTCATTGCTCTGCATTGGCTGGTCATCCAGGTATTTTTGGTACTAGAGATCTGGTGAGTCAGTCATTTTGGTGGCCCACCTTGTCTCGTGATGTCAGGAATTTTGTGCAGTCCTGTGGGACTTGCTCCCGGTCTAAACCTTGTTCTCGCTCTAGTGGGCTGTTGATGCCTTTGCCGGTCCCCAGGAGGCCATGGACCCATATTTCAATGGATTTCATCTCTGATATGCCTGTCTCTCAGAGAATGACTGTTATTTGGGTGATTTGTGATAGGTTCTCTAAGATGGTTCATCTTGTACCACTCCCTAAGTTGCCATCTTCCTCTGAGTTGGTGCCCTTGTTTTTGCAACAGGTGGTTCGCTTGCACGGGATTCCTGAGAACATTGTATCTGACAGAGGAGTTCAGTTTGTGTCTAGATTTTGGAGGACTTTCTGTTCCAAGCTGGGAATTCAGTTTTCCTTCTCCTCTGCTTTTCACCCTCAGACCAATGGGCAGACGGAGAGAACAAACCAGACCTTGGAGTCGTATTTGAGATGTTTTATTTCCGCTGATCAGGATGATTGGGTTTCATTTTTGCCCTTGGCCGAATTTGCTTTTAATAATACAGCTAGTTCTGCCACTTTGATGTCACCTTTTTTTGTAACTTTGGGTTTCATCCTCGATTTTCTTCAGGGCAGGTGGAGCCTTCTGCCTGCCCAGGTGTTGACACTGTGGTGGAGAGAATGCACCAGATCTGGGACCAAGTGGTGTATAAGCTACCTCTCTCCCAGGAAAAGGCCCAGCGGTTTTCCAACTGACATAGGACCATTGGTCCCCAGTATAAGGTTGGTGATATGGTTTGGTTATCATCAAAAAATATCGCTATAAAGGTGGCTTCTCCTAAGTTTAAGCCTAGATTTATTGGACCTTACAAGATTTTGGAGATTATTAATCCGGTCTCTTTTCGTTTGGCTCTTCCTGTCACATTTAAAATCCATAATGTGTTTCATAAGTCCTTGTTGAAGAGGTTTGTTGAACCAGTTGTTCCTGGGGTGGCACCTCCGGACCCTGTACTGGTTGAAGGTAACATGGAATATGAGGTAGAGAAGATACTGGATTCCCGTCTGGCTAGACGGAGACTCCAGTATTTGGTTAAGTGGAAGGGTTATGGTCAGGAGGATAATTCCTGGGTCGCTGCCTCTGATATTCATGCCAAAAGATTGGTGCGTGCCTTTCATCGGGCTCACCCTGATCGCCCTGGTGGCATGGATGAGGGTTCGGTGACCCCTCCTCAAGGGGGAGGTACTGTTGTGAGTTCATTTTCCCCTTCACCATTGAGGTCTGATGAACTCCCTCTTCTGGTGAAGGAAGGTAGTGAGGCTGATTACAAAGCACCTGAGCAGGATGATGATGACTGGGTGACTGGAATTGCTGACTGGATATAAGGCAGCTGATGCCCTTCTGCCTTGCTGGTGATTTCTCAGAGGGACTCTAGGAGACCAGTCTGATTCCTGCTCCTCAAAAGCTAAGTTTTCCTGCTCTGCTTTTTGCATGTGTTTTGGTTTTGTTTTGCCTTGTTTTTCTGGATTTCTGCCATCCCCTGCTGGGGTGAGCTGAATTCCTTTTTGCTCTGTCTTCAGAAAATACCTGAGTACTGATCTAGTCTTTTTGAAGCCTAGCGTCTTCAGGGCTTTTTTCCCTATCAGTCCGTTGGCTCTTGTTTTGATAGGGTTTTGGCGGATTGCAGACAGCAGCTTTTCTATCCTGTCCTATTTAGTTAGCTTGGGCCCCATCATTTGCTCAGCCTATCTTTCTATCTGTGTGAGTGTTTTTTCATCTTGCTTCACCATCATTATATGTTGGGGGCTGCCTATTGGTTTGGGGTCTGCTCTGGGGCAGTTTAGATTTCCCTTTCTGTCTTTAGGCTATTTAGTTCTCTGGCTGTGATCGAGGGGTCTAGGGCACCGTAGGAACCCCCCACGGCTATTGCTAGTTGTTGTTGATAGGTTCAGGGGTTCAGGGGTCTGCAATCCGATAGCTGCCAACTTCTCTGGTTTTCTGGACTTAGCTATTATTTCTGTTTTTGCCTCCTACGGTGACTCATTCATAACATAAACCTGCAGTAACCACCGATCAACCAAACTGCTGCACGACCACCTCTACCCTTGCCTACTGTATCCTCACCCATCCTTTGTAGATTGTGAGCCCTCACTGGCAGAGTCCTCTCTCCTCCTGTACCAGTTGTGACTTGTATAGGTTAAGATTACTGTACTTGTCTTTATTATGTATACCCCTCTTCACATGTAAAGCGCCATGGAATAAATGGCACTATTATAATAAATAATAATAATAATTATTCCAGCATATTTTACATTCAAAAAGTGAAATGACACTCCTTCTCTTCCAAACACTGCCATGTGCCCAAACAGTAGATTTCCCCCACATATGGGATCATAGAATCATAGAATCATAGAATGGTAGAGTTGGAAGGGACCTCCTGGGCCTTCTGGTCCAACCCCCTGCTCAAAGCAGGATTTGCTAAATCATCCCAGTCAGATGTCTGTCCAGCCTCTGTTTGAAGACTTCCATTGAAGGAGAACTCACCACTTCTCGTGGCAGCCTGTTCCACTCATTGATCACTCTAACTGTCAAAAAGTTTTTTCTAATATCTAATCTGTGTCTCCTCCCATTCAGTTTCATCCCATTGCTTCTAGTCTTTCCTTGTGCAAATGAGAATAAAGTTGATCCTTCTACAATTGACAGCCCTTTAGATATTTGTAGACAGCTATTAAGTCTCCTCTCAGCCTTCTCTTTTGCAAACTAAACATTCCCAAATCCTGCAACCTTTCCTCATAAGACAGGGTTTGCAGACCGGTCACCATTCTGGTCGCTCTTTTCTGAACTTGCTCCAGTTTGTTGATGTCTTTTTTAAAATGTGGTGCCCAAAACTGGACACAATATTCCAGATGAGGTCTGACCAAAGAGGAGTAGAGGGAAATAATGACTTCACGTGATCTAGACTGTATGCTTCTGTTAATACATCCTAGAATTGCATTTGCCTTTTTTGCTGCTGCATCACACTGTTGACTCATATTCAGTCTGTGATCTATTAGTATCCCTCCTAGCTTTGTGTCATCAGCAAATTTAATCAGTTTACCCTCAATTCCTTCATCTAAATCGTTGATAAAGATGTTGAACAATACAGGGCCCAGGACAAAGCCCTGTGGTACCCCACTTTAGACATTCTTCCAATTGGATGTGCAGCCATTTACGACCACTCTTTGGGTCCGATCACTAAGCCAGTTATGAATCCACCCAACAGTTGCCTTGTCCATTCCATACTTAGTCATTTTTTCAATAAGGATTGTATGAGAGACTTTGTCAAATGCTTTGCTGAAGTCAAGATATACTATATCTACAGCTTTTCTTTGATCCACCCAATCAGTGATTCCGTCATAGAAGGAAATTAAGTTAGTCTGACATGACTTATTAGTTACAAACCCATGCTGACTCTGTTTAATCACTTCATTCTTATCCAGGTACTGACATACATGTTGTTTAATAATTTGTTCAAAGATCTTTCCTGGTATAGATGTCAGACTCACTGGCCTATAGTTGCCTGGGTCCACCTTCTTCCCCTTTTTGAAGATAGGAACAACATTTGCTCTTCTCCAGTCTTCTGGCACTTCTCCTGTTCTCCAAGAATTTTCAAAGATTATGGAGAGGGGTTCAAAAATTTCTTCTGCTATCTCCTTCAGTACTCTGGGGTGTAATTTATCTGGACCTGGAGACTTGAATTAACTTAGGTTAGCTAAGTGTTTCCTCGCTATCTTTCTGTTTATAGATATCCTGGATTCTTCTATTCCCTTAATAGGACAGTGAAGAACAGTTGATGTTACATTTCCTTTCTGAGAGAAAACAGATGCAAAATAGGAATTTAAAAGTTCAGCCTTCTCAGCATCCTGTCTTACCATTTCATCATTTTCATCCTGTAAAAATCCTATAGCATCTTTGACTTTTCTTTTACTTTTGACATATCCCCAAAATCCTTTATTATTGCTTTTGACATCTCTTGCAAGCCTCAATTCATTTTCAGCTTTAGCTAATCTGATTTGTGCACTGCAAGTTCTGCAGACAGCACTATATTCTTCTTTAGATATGCCTCCCTCTTTCCATTTTATAAACATTTTTTTCTTCCTTTTTAGCATGTGCTTAAGTTCTGTGTTCATCCATCCTGGTTTCCTTAAATGCTTCCCTCTTTTCGGAATTGTTAACAACTGTGCTTTGAGAATTTCATTTTTCAAGATTTCCCATCCTTCCTGGACATTTTTGTCTTTAAGGATATCCAGCCATTGGATATTAGCATGCTCAGGAGAAATTGCACAACAAAATGTATGGTCCATTTTCTCCTGTTACCCTCGCGAAACTAAACAAAATTAGGTCTAAAAGAAAATTTTTGTGAAAGAAAAGTAAATGTTTATTTTTTTCTTCCACATTCCAAAAATTCCTGTGAATCACCTGAAGGGTTAATAAACTTCTTGAATGTGACTTTGATTACCTTGAGAGGTGAAGTTTTTAGAATGGTGTCATTTTTGGGTACTTTCTGTCATATATGCCGCTCAAAGTCACTTAAAATGTGAGGTGGTCCCTAAAAAAAATGGTTTTGAAAATTATGTTGTAAAAATGAGAAATTGCTGATCAAATTTTAACCCTTATAACTTCCTAACAAAAAAAAATTATGTTTCCAAAATTGTGCAGATGTAAAGTAGACATGTGGGAAAAGTTATTTATTAACTATTTTGTGTGATATGACTCAGATTTAAGAGCATAAAAAGAGAAAGTTTGAAAATTGTGAAATTTTCAAAATTTTCATCAAATTTCCATGTTTCACTCAAATCCAAACATGCCCGTCACCATTTCCCATACTGATCAAGCATCAGAGAGCAGGCTAAAGTAATTTTAACATGTGGGTCTCCCCATAATGCCCTGCACCTATGACATCTTATGATTTAACATGCCTTGTTCAGTGATGGTCTGTACCTGGTTATCACAGATCAGCGTTTCCCAGGGGAGTACAGTTTGTACGGCTGAGTCATTTTCCATCTCCAGAAACACTAGATACATTTTCCTTTTCTGTTTGGATAGTGGGGTCATCTCTCCCTCTCTCTCCCTCTCTCTCTTTCTCGGTCATCAGGATCCTATCTCTCTCTCTGTCTATCATTAGGATCCTCTCTCTCTTTGTCAGCAGTATCCTCTCTCTCTCTCTGTCCATCAGTAGAATCCTCTCTCTGTCTGTCAGCAGGATCCTCTCTCTTTTGGTCAGCAGCATTCTCTCTTTCTCTCACTCGGTCAGCAGAATCCTTTATCTCTCTTTCTCTCAGTCAGCAGGATCCTCTCTCTCAGTCAGCAGGATCCTCTCTATCTCTGTCAGCAGGATCCTCTTTCTCTCTCGGTCAGCAAGATCCTCACTCTCTCTCCACCAGCGGGATCCTCTCTCTCTCCATTTAGCAGGATCCTCTCTCTCATTCAGCAGGATCCTCTCTCTCAGTCAGCAGGATCCACTCTCTGTCAGCAGGATCCTCTCTCTCTCCATCAGCAGGATCCTCTCTCTCCGTCAGCAGGATCATTTCTCTCTCTTGGTCAGCAGGATCCTCTCTCTCTCCATCAGCAGTATCCTTTCTCTCTTAGTCAGCAGGATACTTTCTCGCTCTCTCTGTCAGCAGGATCCTCTCTCTCCATCAGCAGGATCATCTCTCTTTCCACCAGCAGGATCCTCTCTCTCCGTCAGCAGGATCCTCTCTCTCTGTCAGCAGGATCATCTCTCTCTCCGTCAGCAGGATCCTCTCTCTCTGCCCGTCAGCAGGATCCTCTCTCCCAGTCAGCAGGATCCTCTCTATCTCTCCATCAGCAGGTTCCTATCTCTCTCTCGGTCAGCAGGATCCTCTCTCTCTCTGTCAGCAGGATCCTCTGTCTCTGTCAGCAGGATCCTCTTAGTCAGCAGGATCCCCTCTCTCTCGGTCAGCAGGATCCTCTCTCTGTCAGCAGGATCCTCTTTCTCTCCATCAGCAGGATCCTCTCGGTCAGTAGGATCCTCTCTCTCTATGTCATCAGGATCCTCTCTCTCTGTCAGCAGGATCCTTTCTCTCTCTGTCAGCAGGATCCTCTCTCTTGGTCAGCAGGGTCCTCTTTCTCTTGGTCAGCAGGATCCTCTCTCTCTCCATCAGCAGGATCCTCTCTCTCCATCAGCAGGATCCTTTCTCTCTCTTGGTCAGCAGGATCCTCTCTCTCTCCATCAGCAGTATCCTTTCTCTCTTAGTCAGCAGGATACTTTCTCTCTCTGTCAGCAGGATCCTCTCTCTCCATCAGCAGGATCATCTCTCTTTCCACCAGCAGGATCCTCTCTCTCCATCAGCAGGATCCTCTCTCTCTGCCCGTCAGCAGGATCCTCTCTCCCAGTCAGCAGAATCCTCTCTATCTCTCCATCAGCAGGTTCCTATCTCTCTCTCGGTCAGCAGGATCCTCTCTCTCTCTGTCAGCAGGATCCTCTGTCTCTGTCAGCAGGATCATCTTAGTCAGCAGGATCCCCTCTCTCTCGGTCAGCAGGATCCTCTCTCTCGGTCAGCAGGATCCTCTTTCTCTCCATCAGCAGGATCCTCTCGGTCAGTAGGATCCTCTCTCTCTATGTCATCAGGATCCTCTCTCTCTGTCAGCAGGATCCTTTCTCTCTCTGTCAGCAGGATCCTCTATCTTGGTCAGCAGGGTCCTCTTTCTCTTGGTCAGCAGGATCCTTTCTCTCTCCATCAGCAGGGTCTTCTCTCTCTTCGTCAACAGGATCCTCTCTTTCTCTTGGTCAGCAGGATCTTCACTCTTTCTCAGTCAGCAGGATCCTTTCTCTCTGTGTCAGCAGGATCCTCTCTCTTTCTTTCTATCAGCAGGATTCTCTCTCTCTCTTGGTCAGCAGGATCCTCTCTCTCTGTCAGCAGGATCGTCTCTCTCTCCATCAGCAGGATCCTCTCTCTCTCTGTCCATCAGCAGGATCCTCTCTCCCACTCAGTAGGATCCTCTCTATCTCTCCATCAGCAGGATCCTCTCTCTCAGTCAGCAGGATTCTCGCTCTCTTGGTCAGCAGGATCCTCTCTCTGTCAGCAGGATCGTCTCTCTCTCCGTCAGCAGGATCCCCTCTCTCTCTCTGTCTATCAGCAGGCTCTTCTCTCCCACTCAATAGGATCCTCTCTATCTCTCCATCAGCAGGATCCTCTCTCTCTCTGTCAGCAGGATCCTCTCTCTCTCCATCAGCAGGATCCTCTCTCTCCGTCAGCAGGATCCTTTCTCTCTTAGTCAGCAGGATACTTTCTCTCTCTCTCTGTCAGCAGGATCCTCTCTCTCCATCAGCAGGATTGTCTCTCTTTCCACCAGCAGGATCCTCTCTCTCCGTCAGCAGGATCCTCTCTCTCTGTCAGCAGGATCATCTCTCTCCGTCAGCAGGATCCTCTCTCTCTGTCCGTCAGCAGGATCCTCTCTCCCAGTCAGCAGGATCCTCTCTCTCTGTCAGCAGGATCATCTCTCTCTCCGTCAGCAGGATCCTCTCTCTCTGCCCGTCAGCAGGATCCTCTCTCCCAGTCAGCAGGATCCTCTCTATCTCTCCATCAGCAGGTTCCTATCTCTCTCTCGGTCAGCAGGATCCTCTCTCTCTCTGTCAGCAGGATCCTCTGTCTCTGTCAGCAGGATCCTCTTAGTCAGCAGGATCCCCTCTCTCTCGGTCAGCAGGATCCTCTCTCTGTCAGCAGGATCCTCTTTCTCTCCATCAGCAGGATCCTCTCGGTCAGTAGGATCCTCTCTCTCTATGTCATCAGGATCCTCTCTCTCTGTCAGCAGGATCCTTTCTCTCTCTGTCAGCAGGATCCTCTCTCTTGGTCAGCAGGGTCCTCTTTCTCTTGGTCAGCAGGATCCTCTCTCTCTCCATCAGCAGGATCCTCTCTCTCCATCAGCAGGATCCTTTCTCTCTCTTGGTCAGCAGGATCCTCTCTCTCTCCATCAGCAGTATCCTTTCTCTCTTAGTCAGCAGGATACTTTCTCTCTCTGTCAGCAGGATCCTCTCTCTCCATCAGCAGGATCATCTCTCTTTCCACCAGCAGGATCCTCTCTCTCCGTCAGCAGGATCCTCTCTCTCTGCCCGTCAGCAGGATCCTCTCTCCCAGTCAGCAGAATCCTCTCTATCTCTCCATCAGCAGGTTCCTATCTCTCTCTCGGTCAGCAGGATCCTCTCTCTCTCTGTCAGCAGGATCCTCTGTCTCTGTCAGCAGGATCATCTTAGTCAGCAGGATCCCCTCTCTCTCGGTCAGCAGGATCCTCTCTCTCGGTCAGCAGGATCCTCTTTCTCTCCATCAGCAGGATCCTCTCGGTCAGTAGGATCCTCTCTCTCTATGTCATCAGGATCCTCTCTCTCTGTCAGCAGGATCCTTTCTCTCTCTGTCAGCAGGATCCTCTATCTTGGTCAGCAGGGTCCTCTTTCTCTTGGTCAGCAGGATCCTTTCTCTCTCCATCAGCAGGGTCTTCTCTCTCTTCGTCAACAGGATCCTCTCTTTCTCTTGGTCAGCAGGATCTTCACTCTTTCTCAGTCAGCAGGATCCTTTCTCTCTGTGTCAGCAGGATCCTCTCTCTTTCTTTCTATCAGCAGGATTCTCTCTCTCTCTCGGTCAGCAGGATCCTCTCTCTCTGTCAGCAGGATCGTCTCTCTCTCCATCAGCAGGATCCTCTCTCTCTCTGTCCATCAGCAGGATCCTCTCTCCCACTCAGTAGGATCCTCTCTATCTCTCCATCAGCAGGATCCTCTCTCTTAGTCAGCAGGATTCTCGCTCTCTTGGTCAGCAGGATCCTCTCTCTGTCAGCAGGATCGTCTCTCTCTCCGTCAGCAGGATCCCCTCTCTCTCTCTGTCTATCAGCAGGCTCTTCTCTCCCACTCAATAGGATCCTCTCTATCTCTCCATCAGCAGGATCCTCTCTCTCTCTGTCAGCAGGATCCTCTCTCTCTCCATCAGCAGGATCCTCTCTCTCCGTCAGCAGGATCCTTTCTCTCTTAGTCAGCAGGATACTTTCTCTCTCTCTCTGTCAGCAGGATCCTCTCTCTCCATCAGCAGGATTGTCTCTCTTTCCTTCAGCAGGATCCTCTCTCTCTAAGTCAGCAGGATCCTTTCTCTCTTTCCACCAGCAGGATCCTCTCTCTCCGTCAGCAGGATCCTCTCTCTCTGTCAGCAGGATCATCTCTCTCCGTCAGCAGGATCCTCTCTCTCTGTCCGTCAGCAGGATCCTCTCTCCCAGTCAGCAGGATCCTCTCTATCTCTCCATCAGCAGGTTCCTATCTCTCTCTCGGTCAGCAGGATCCTCTCTCTCTCTGTCAGCAGGATCCTCTGTCTCTCTGTCCATCAGCAGGATCCTCTCTCCCACTCAGTAGGATCCTCTCTATCTCTTTATCAGCAGGATCCTCTCTCTCTCTCTGTCAGCAGGATTCTCGCTCTCTTGGTCAGCAGGATCCTCTCTCTCTGTCAGCAGGATCATCTCTCTCCGTCAGCAGGATCCTCTCTCTCTCTGTCCATCAGCAGGATCCTCTTTCCCACTCAGTATGATCCTCTCTATGTCTCCATCAGCAGGATCCTCTCTCTCTGTCAGCAGGATTGTCTCTCTCACCGTCAGCAGGATGCTCTCTCTCCATCAGCAGGATCCTCTCTCTCCGTCAGCAGGATCCTTTCTCTCTCTTGGTCAGCAGGATCCTCTCTCTCCGTCAGCAGTATCCTTTCTCTCTTAGTCAGCAGGATACTTTCTCTCTCTCTGTCAGCAGGATCCTCTATCTTGATCAGCAGGATCATCTCTCTTTCCTTCAGCAGGATCCTCTCTCAGTCAGCAGGATTCTCACTCTCTTGGTCAGCAGGATCCTCTCTCTCCGTCAGCAGGATCCTCTCTCTCTGTCCATCAGCAGGATCCTCTCTCCCACTCAGTAGGATCATCTCTATCTCTCCATCAGCAGAATCCTCTCTCTCTGTCAGCAGGATTCTCTGTTAGCAGGATCCTCTTAGTCAGCAGGATCCCCTCTCTCTCTTGGTCAGCAGGATCTTCTTTCTCTCCATCAGCAGGATCCTCTCTCTTGGTCAGTAGGATCCTCTCTCTATGTCAGCAGGATCCTCTCTCTCTCCATCAGCAGATCCTCTCTCTCGGTCAGCAGGGTCCTCTCTTTCTCGGTCAGCAGAATCCTTTATCTCTCTTTCTCTGAGTCAGCAGGATCCTCTCTCTCAGTCAGCAGGATCCTCTCTATTTCTGTCAGCAGGATCCTCTTTCTCTCTCGGTTAGCAAGATCCTCACTCTCTCTCCATCAGCAGGATCTTCTCTCTCTCCATAAGCAGGATCCTCTCTCTCAGTCATCAGGATCCACTCTCTGTCAGCAGGATCCTCTCTCTCTCTTCATCAGCAGGATCTTCTCTCTCCGTCAGCAGGATCCTCTCTCTCTCTGTCCATCAGCAGGATCCTCTTTCCCACTCAGTATGATCCTCTCTATGTCTCCATCAGCAGGATCCTCTCTCTCTGTCAGCAGGATTGTCTCTCTCACCGTCAGCAGGATGCTCTCTCTCCATCAGCAGGATCCTCTCTCTCCGTCAGCAGGATCCTTTCTCTCTCTTGGTCAGCAGGATCCTCTCTCTCCGTCAGCAGTATCCTTTCTCTCTTAGTCAGCAGGATACTTTCTCTCTCTCTGTCAGCAGGATCCTCTATCTTGATCAGCAGGATCATCTCTCTTTCCTTCAGCAGGATCCTCTCTCAGTCAGCAGGATTCTCACTCTCTTGGTCAGCAGGATCCTCTCTCTCCGTCAGCAGGATCCTCTCTCTCTGTCCATCAGCAGGATCCTCTCTCCCACTCAGTAGGATCATCTCTATCTCTCCATCAGCAGAATCCTCTCTCTCTGTCAGCAGGATTCTCTGTTAGCAGGATCCTCTTAGTCAGCAGGATCCCCTCTCTCTCTTGGTCAGCAGGATCTTCTTTCTCTCCATCAGCAGGATCCTCTCTCTTGGTCAGTAGGATCCTCTCTCTATGTCAGCAGGATCCTCTCTCTCTCCATCAGCAGATCCTCTCTCTCGGTCAGCAGGGTCCTCTCTTTCTCGGTCAGCAGAATCCTTTATCTCTCTTTCTCTGAGTCAGCAGGATCCTCTCTCTCAGTCAGCAGGATCCTCTCTATTTCTGTCAGCAGGATCCTCTTTCTCTCTCGGTTAGCAAGATTCTCACTCTCTCTCCATCAGCAGGATCTTCTCTCTCTCCATAAGCAGGATCCTCTCTCTCAGTCATCAGGATCCACTCTCTGTCAGCAGGATCCTCTCTCTCTCTTCATCAGCAGGATCTTCTCTCTCCGTCAGCAGGATCCTTTCTCTCTCTTGGTAAGCAGGATCCTCTCTCTCTCTCCGTCAGCAGTATCCTTTCTCTCTTAGTCAGCAGTATACTTTCTCTCTCACTGTCAGGATCGTCTCTCTCTCCGTCAGCAGGATCCTTTCTCTCTTAGTCAGCAGGATACTTTCTCTCTCTCTCTGTCAGCAGGATCCTCTCTCTCCATCAGCAGGATTGTCTCTCTTTCCTTCAGCAGGATCCTCTCTCTCTAAGTCAGCAGGATCCTTTCTCTCTTTCCACCAGCAGGATCCTCTCTCTCCGTCAGCAGGATCCTCTCTCTCTGTCAGCAGGATCATCTCTCTCCGTCAGCAGGATCCTCTCTCTCTGTCCGTCAGCAGGATCCTCTCTCCCAGTCAGCAGGATCCTCTCTATCTCTCCATCAGCAGGTTCCTATCTCTCTCTCGGTCAGCAGGATCCTCTCTCTCTCTGTCAGCAGGATCCTCTGTCTCTCTGTCCATCAGCAGGATCCTCTCTCCCACTCAGTAGGATCCTCTCTATCTCTTTATCAGCAGGATCCTCTCTCTCTCTCTGTCAGCAGGATTCTCGCTCTCTTGGTCAGCAGGATCCTCTCTCTCTGTCAGCAGGATCATCTCTCTCCGTCAGCAGGATCCTCTCTCTCTCTGTCCATCAGCAGGATCCTCTTTCCCACTCAGTATGATCCTCTCTATGTCTCCATCAGCAGGATCCTCTCTCTCTGTCAGCAGGATTGTCTCTCTCACCGTCAGCAGGATGCTCTCTCTCCATCAGCAGGATCCTCTCTCTCCGTCAGCAGGATCCTTTCTCTCTCTTGGTCAGCAGGATCCTCTCTCTCCGTCAGCAGTATCCTTTCTCTCTTAGTCAGCAGGATACTTTCTCTCTCTCTGTCAGCAGGATCCTCTATCTTGATCAGCAGGATCATCTCTCTTTCCTTCAGCAGGATCCTCTCTCAGTCAGCAGGATTCTCACTCTCTTGGTCAGCAGGATCCTCTCTCTCCGTCAGCAGGATCCTCTCTCTCTGTCCATCAGCAGGATCCTCTCTCCCACTCAGTAGGATCATCTCTATCTCTCCATCAGCAGAATCCTCTCTCTCTGTCAGCAGGATTCTCTGTTAGCAGGATCCTCTTAGTCAGCAGGATCCCCTCTCTCTCTTGGTCAGCAGGATCTTCTTTCTCTCCATCAGCAGGATCCTCTCTCTTGGTCAGTAGGATCCTCTCTCTATGTCAGCAGGATCCTCTCTCTCTCCATCAGCAGATCCTCTCTCTCGGTCAGCAGGGTCCTCTCTTTCTCGGTCAGCAGAATCCTTTATCTCTCTTTCTCTGAGTCAGCAGGATCCTCTCTCTCAGTCAGCAGGATCCTCTCTATTTCTGTCAGCAGGATCCTCTTTCTCTCTCGGTTAGCAAGATCCTCACTCTCTCTCCATCAGCAGGATCTTCTCTCTCTCCATAAGCAGGATCCTCTCTCTCAGTCATCAGGATCCACTCTCTGTCAGCAGGATCCTCTCTCTCTCTTCATCAGCAGGATCTTCTCTCTCCGTCAGCAGGATCCTTTCTCTCTCTTGGTAAGCAGGATCCTCTCTCTCTCTCCGTCAGCAGTATCCTTTCTCTCTTAGTCAGCAGTATACTTTCTCTCTCACTGTCAGGATCGTCTCTCTCTCCGTCGGCAGGATCCTCTGTCTCTCTGTCTGTCAGCAGGATCCTCTCTCTCTCGGTCAGCAGGATCCTCTTTATCTCCATCAGCAGGATCCTCTCTCATGGTCAGTAGGATCCTCTCTCTCTATGTCAGCAGGATCCTCTCTCTCTGTCAGCAGGATCCTCTCTCTCTCTTGGTAAACAGAATCCTCTTTCTCTCCATCAGCAGGATTCTCTCTCTCAGTCAGTGGGATCCTCTCTACGTCAGCAGGATCCTCTCTCCATCAGCAGGGTCCTCTCTCTCTCGGTCAGCAGGATCCTCTCTCTCTCAGTCAGCAGGATCCTCACTCTCTCTCTCGGCTGGCAGGATCCTCTCTCTCTGTGTCAGCAGGATCCTCTCTCTTTCTTACTGTCAGCAGGATTCTCTCTCTCGGTCAGCAGGATCCTCTCTTTCTGTCAGCAGGAGCCTCGCTCTCTTGGTAAGCAGGATCCTCTCTCTGTCAGCAGGATCCTTGCTCTCTTGGTCAGCAAGACCCTCTCTCTCTGTCTCGGGCATCAGCATCCTCTCTCTCTTTCGGTCAGCAGGACCCTCTCTCTGTCAGCAGGATTCTCTCTCTTGGTTAGCAAGGTCTTCTCTCTCTCAGTCAGCAGTATCCTCTCTCTCTCTCTGTTGGTCAGCAGGATCCTCTCTCTCTCAGTCAGCAGGATCCTCTCTCTCAGTCAACAGGATCCTCTCTGTTTCTTTCTCTCTCCCTCTCTTTTGGTCAGCAGGCTCCTCTCTCTCTTTCCTATAGAAAGTTAGTTCTTATGGTCAGCAAAATCCTCTCTCTCTGACAGGATCCCCTCTCTCTGTCAGCAGGATCCTCTCTCTCTGTCAGCAGGATCCTCTCTCCCAGTCAGCAGGATCCTCTCTCTCTGTCAGCAGGATCCTCTCCCTCTCGGTCAGCAAGATCCTCTCCCTCTCGGTCAGCAAGATCCTCTCTCTCTGTCATCAGGATCCTCTGTCTCTCTGTCAGCAGGATCCGCTCTCTGTCAGCAGAATCCTCTCTCTTTCTCTCTCTCTCGGTCAGCAGGATCCTCTCTCAGTCAGCAGGATCCTCGCTCTCTCAGTCAGCTGGATCCTCTCTGTCTTGGGCAACAGGATCCTCTGTCTCGGGCAACAGGATCCTCTCTCTCTCTTTTGGTCAGCAGGATCTCCTCTCTGTCAGCAGGATCCTCTCTCTCAGTCAGCAGTATCCTCTCTCTCTGTGTTTGTCAGCAGGATCCTCTCTTTCGGTCAGCAGGATCCTCTCTCTCTCGGTCAGCAGGAACCTCTCTCTCAGTCAACAGGATCCTCTCTCTTTCTTTCTTTCTCTTTCCTGTTATTTTGGTCAGCAGCATCCTCTCTCTCTTTCCTATAGAATGTTAATTCTTATGGTCAGCAAAATCCTCTCTCGCTCGCTCTCTCTCTCAGTCAGCAGGATCCTCTCTCTCTTTCTCTCAGTCAGCAGGATCCTCTCTCTCATCACCAGGATCCTTTCTCTCTCTTTCTCTCTCCCTCTCTTTTTCTTACTTTCTATTATTTACCTATATTCCATTTAAATATTACTACATTTACTCTATCTACTTATTTATATCTTTTATGATTTTTTATGATTTACAATATTATTTTTATTTTATAATTTACTTTAAATTACTTATCTTTTATTCATACAATATTACACTTACTTTATTTACTTATATTTTATTTATATATTACAGCTATTATTTTATATTTATTGATATTCACCAATATTTTATTTATGTAATATTAGATTTATTTTATTTACTTTTTAAAATTGTATTTATATAATATTAGTTGCACTTTATTTAGATATTAATATTTTATCAATATATTAGATTTATTTTTATTATTGACATGTATTTATGCGTTTTATATAAAACTAGATTTATTTATACTTTTTCTTATGCCTTATTTTTAAAATATTAGATTTATTTTATTAACTGATATTCTATCTAATACAGTATATTAGACTTATTAGTGAGGAGGGAGTGTGCTCGCTACTCGTGATTTCCGAGCATGCGAACTCTCGAGTAACGAGCCCACTTGCTCATCACTAGTCTTATTGTCTTTATTTACTTATTTTCCATGTTCATTCTCTTTTTCTTCACAGCTTTCCACTGTTAGGAGCTATTCTTTGCAAGTTTCCTTGCTGTATCAATCTTTGTCATTAGGGATAAGCATCCTAAAATGGATGTATATGTTTCTTGAGAGCTCTCTTACTTATTTATACTGCTCACATAGAATAGAGCTTAGTGCAGAAATACAGACACACCTATCAAACTGTTAGTACTTCTCTCTTTCTCTAAAGGCACTGTGTAAATTATTGTTTTCAAAAGCTTCTGCTTCATGTTATTTTATGGCATTGCAAGGGAGGTGGACTGTGCTACCCCTGAGTACACCAATCGTGTTATGTGTTGCATTGTGATGTGAATATTGTCTTGCATCTTTTGTATATATTGTGTAATGTGAATTGTGAAATGGTTAAGTATAGTGTGTAGTAATGTATAGCATAGGATGTATAGTGTAAGGTGTAGAATATAAGACAGGTTGTATAGGAATGTAGATGACCGATGCATAGGTAGTGATGATAAGGTAAGTTACGATAGAGTTAATGTTTGGGACTAGCCCTTAGTGGTAGGAGTTAGTGTTTGTGATGGCGACTGCTTCCCGGTAGGTAGTCAGAGAATGGAAGAAAAATATCTCAATACTAGCTGAAGAGCCCTGCGCTGCCCGGGCACAGTAACTGTGGTTAGTTATAACAAATTATAATTATCCTCCATCCCATAGTCCCGTGCCCATATACCATCATACATATCCACCATCCCATAGGCCCGTGCCCATATACCCATCATACATATCCTCCATCCCATTGTCGAGTGCCCATATACCCATCGCACATCCTCCATCCCATAGTCAACCATTTTTACATCATAATGAGTGGCGGGGCTTGCAACCTATATGACATCAGCGTCGCCATGGTAACCATTATGACATCATAATGAGGGGCGGGGCTTGTTATACACACACACTTTTCCCCATTATGTAGATAGGAGCAAAATTATTTGGTGAATTGGAACTCGCGGGGTTAAAATTTCGCCTCACAACATAGCTTAGGACACTCTCGGGGTCCAGATGTGTGACTGTGCCAAATTTTGTGGCTGTAGCTGCGATGGTATGGATGCCAATCCCGAACACCGAACATACACACATACATACACACATACATACATACATACAGTACATACACACACTTGAGCTTTATATATTAGATAGCACTGTTGGGGAAGTATAGATTTTGATGTCACCAAGGAATATCAAAGACTGTTTTTTTATTATTACTGTCATGTGTGATCTGCACATGGTGCGCTATCTTCTCTCTTTATTTTTTCTATCCTTCTATCCTGTTAGGTAGTGAGATAGGGTTTGGAGTATGAAGGGAGCAGAGCTTGATGAAAGGGTGACTCTGAGTGAGAGGAGACTAAAGGTGAGGGATAGTGAGACCCTAAAGACAAAGTGACGGAAAGAAACAGAGTGACCTTCCAGAGAAGGGTCCTTGAAGAATCACGAACCCCAGAGCTTGTAGCACAGATGATAACAGGCCTAAACAGGACTGAGTACGTGATATTAGTTGGGCTCCCAAGTACAAGAGTTCCCGGGCACCAGTAGTGGACAAAAAAGGAGTAAGTATGGTGACTGATCAGGACTGAAGCTTTAAAGCTGGCTTGTGGCGAAGAAGTAGGGAGAAATAATGTGCCTTACTAGCCCTGGAGTAATTTACACAGGAAGAATACTGTGTGAACAATGATTCATACTGTAAAGGAAACCTCCATAAGACTGTACCCACTATCCCTTGTATATAACCCTTACCAAGCTACCATTCAGTATTTATGTCTGAACAGAAGTCTCTCATTGAACTGTAAAACACCTGGTCCTGGCCAGCACACACCACCGGCTACATGAGGCCTGTACGGGTGTAAGGCCCTCACTACACAAGGCCACACAACCAGCCATCATCCACACTTTCATGTTGTAAAATTATCCCCAATGTCATACTGATTTATGAATCTGTGGCGCCCCTGAGGCTTCAGTCACCACAGAGGTACTGCACCTTCTCCTAAGGTGCAGTGCCCCACCATCCAGGTAAGGTGGGAACTCCTGACCACGCTCCACACCTGCATTCCACACACAGGATAGTTCAGTGGGGCCACCTAACAGCTTCAGGCTGGGGGTTAGCAGAGCACCCCTCGTGGAACCCTGCTTCGTAACACGAGATGTGCTGGGAGATGGGTGGAGTGAGATGATACAAAAGAGTGGGAAGAGTGAGAGTTAGTAGTTAGTTGGTTAGAGGAGAGAGAAAGAGACTGATAAGATTGATAACCTAACCTTCCATAAGAGAGAGATAGAACAGATCGGAACGAAGGAGAATAGGACGGTGGGAAGCTGGTGGAAGAAAGTTAGAGAACCCTTCCAGTCCAGAGAGCGCAAAGGCCGGGGCCCGGTCCCCGAGGTTGATTGGATCTTTATGTCCTGCAACAGACACCGGAGGAGTAGTGAGCCACTAACACCTTGCTCTGATCATAGACTTGGGACACAACAGCAACTGAATAGAGAGCCGGGACGCAGAGTGGAGTCCCCGAAGCAGGCTACAGCTGTCTGTTATACAAGTAAAGACTAGGAACACCTAGAGAGAGGCATTCCAGGGTAACTAAGTACTGGAGTGCTTCGCACCTAATGGCGCATTGGAGGAGTCGTTCAGTAAGGTACATGTTGGCGGAGTGTGGAAGGGAGAATCCTATCTTGCCTGGAGGTTGGCTGGAGCCCTGACCTGGAGAACACAGTACGGAGGCAGGCAGTTGTGTGAACTGCAAACAGTGAGTAAAGCTTTGAAACCGCATGCTCTGGTGTCCTCCAGTTATTCCCGCACCGTTACACCTGAGCACCCGCATCCATACTATTCTGCGCCTCTCCTCATTCGTTGCACCTACACTGCCCTGGGACTACAGCTCCACCTGTGGGGAGCTTTACCATCTAAGCTGCACATACCATCAGTCCCAGCGGATCTGTATGCAGCGCTGGCCTAACACCATATTTTCCAAACACCATGGGTGGCGTCACAAACTATTCTACCATTAACTACATCTCCCCATTGCTTGGGCGCCCAGGGCCATGGACCGGGTCACCGCTGCTGTGACACATCCCCCTGACACTGGCTCGGTACCGAGTACCCCACAGCCCTGGGAGGGTGACCCAAATCTACCAGTGGAGAAGTACACACAAGATATTGTGGTTTGTGAACTTTCAAATGGCTATTTCCATTCTACATTCTTGCGTATGATTCTATACTTTCAGTAAGCGCAATGGTACATGAAATTTGCATTTTTGCCCCCAAGCTACTTCTGATGTTAACTTTGATGATCCTTAGCTTTTCAAGTAGCAGAAATAATGTCAGAAGGTTTCAGTGAATCCTAGAATATCAGCGATCAGGCAAGGAAGAGATCATTGATGAAGGTTACTTAGATATAGACGAGTTAAATATTCAATAGAGGGCAAATGTCTGTATATGAGAGGAGCATGTCTGTGATTGGCTGCCAGTAAGTAGCAAGGGTGATTAAAAATTATATAAGCAGCATAAAACAGATCGCAAATGAAGATATAACCAAGAATAAAAAAAGCTGATGTTGACACAAGAGATATTGAGGATTACAAAAGAATTTGAGTACAGTAATTTTGAGGTGGATCATAATACATGGAGTATTATAGCTGGAATAAATTAACATTAAAATTAGAAAATCCCACACACAGACTGGAATCTATCTTCATGTTGGCTCAGCATACCCTGAGATTAGTGACAAACAATGATCAGGATTGAAAAATAAAACTTTGTAACATTTTGTTGGAAGACATACATGCTGTATGTGTCTATAAGTATGGCCCCCAGTGGTTGTGGTTGGAACTGCAGATTGTTAAATCGCTACCTAGCATATAACAGTAAGTTATTGAACTTATTTTTTTTAGAAGTAAGAGACTTTACCTAAATTTGAAACAAGGGAATGGTGGGCAGACCTAGAAGTGAGATCTATAAAACCAAAAAAGCCCAATAAGGACAAAAAATCAAGGACAGAAAAGTTTTTCTTCTTTGGTGAATGAAAAGGTATAGTAGCTTATAAGTTAAATATCCGAAGCGTTGATATCCTTCACCATAATAATAACAATAATATAGATATGTTATAATAATGCTCCTTGATACATAATAGAGGCTCCATACAAAATATTTAGCATATCATATAGAAATTTATTGATAATAATCCATAAATAGTGACACCATGCAAAGCACTACAAAAAGACAAGGGGTGGTAATAAAAGGCGAATATGAGATGTCATATAATATCAAATAGGGGAAATCAACAGCATTTCTCACAGAAAGTATATATGACCACAGCTACCACTGATGAATAGATAGAGAGCGGTATACAAATTGATCTCAAGATAAGAAATGGTACTACTGCATATGAATATAAAATATATGATGAATGTGCATATTTCACCTAGATAAATAAGGATATAAACATCTGACAGGGAAATGGCAGTCTCACACTGCCCGTAGTATCCATGCTCTTAGGGGAAAGAAGATTCAATGCTCATCTCTAACTAATCCTATGTAATCATGAATGGCCATAGTAAAAGTTCCACCAAAGGATAAGGTAATCGCTAGGCCATCTGTCAGCAAATAATCAGTGAAGGAGGGTAGAGGTGTTGATAAAGTCATTACCTTCAGTCATGGTGCAGCTAAGTCTGAGCACCGGGGGCACATGTGGGACGCCAGGAGCCTCAACGCGCGTTTCGCCTATGGCTTTGTCAGGAGGTGTGACCATTTTAAAAGAGGCATGGGCATTTATAGTACGCGATATGGATCCTCAGCAAATCAAGAACCTCAGTGCGGGTGCCCGCCCACTGTAGGGAGGAGCCAGCACGCATCGGAGCTGATGAGGAGGAGGACTAACGTCGTCGCTACCCATCACCCCGGCAATGCGCACGCTCCCCCGAAACAGTGGCAAAGACACACCGTGCCACAATGGCACAAGTGTGGAGCGAATCGGCGTGCCTCCTGTGTGATGCGCCCGTCTGAGGCAGAGTAGGGCGGGCGTGCGCCTGAGCAGTGGAGGGGAGGACTAACGTCATCACCCGCCATCACCCCGGCAACGCACATGTCCACTCAATGCCACAGGGTGGGCGCAGCGCACACATACAGCGCATCTGCGCAGATGATGAAAAGCAGGGTGACAGAGTATGTACCTACAAATAAGAGCCCTAAAGAGAGGAATTTAAAGATGAGAAGCACCCTAAATGTCATCTGTGCAATACAGCATATATAGGGCATGTTAACAATTTAAGGGATGCCTATCTCATACAGTCCATAATAAGATATAGTATACAGACATTTGTGGCATATTGGTTCATAAATCTGCCTATATGAAATTTTACCCAATGTTTACTACACACAAGTATTTGTCTACAGCCATAAAATGTACCAAATAAACAATAATGAAAGAGAAATAATAATAATTCATACAATAGAGTCTATATCGGGTAAGTATAAATAACCCCAATATTAAATGTACACATAAACAAAATGCTGATCATAATATAGACTAGCAATACATATTTCTTAAAAAGAAAAAAAGAATATAGTAACAAAAATAGATATATGAATTATAAATGAGAATATGTATCATAATACACCATCATGATTACAGCAAACACTTATGGAAGAGATGGAAAGGTCTTCATAGTTCTTCAAAGTGTGTTCCATGTACGATATCGCTGAGGAAATCCAGAGACGGAATAAGTGATGGGAAGGGGGTGAAAGCACATCATCCAATCTACAATGTGATAACAAAACATAATATAAGAACCAGCCAAATAGAAAATTAAAACCATTGCACATGCCTCAAAAATTTGTAACATTCTGTTGGAAGACATACATGCTGTATGTGTCTATAAGTATGGCCCCCAGTGGTTGTGGTTGGAACAGCAGATTGTCAAATTGTTACCTAGTATAGTAAGTTATTGAACTTATTTTTTTTAGAAGTTAGAGACTTTACCTAAATTTGAAACAAGGGAATGGTGGCAGACCATGAAGTGAGATCTTTTTGATGATTTTCATCACAACATACTCTGCAAAGCTGCCCTAGGACATTATGCTTGTATCCTGGCTGAAGGTGGCAAGCACACTTACAAGATAAGGTTTTCCTCCCAGTTGAAAGAAAAAAGTGAACATTGCACTGAATTGCATGGAAGTGAGTGTTTAAGGAATACATTTTGCCTTGCACTTGTATTGGAAAGATAGGGCTTCAATTGGCATAGCTGGAGCAGAGGCCTAGACGTGACAGTGGTTTGGAAGCATGCTAGGAAAAGGTTAATAGGTTGTTTTGTTAGTAAAAGGGTTAATTTCTGATTTTACACATCCACAAACCAAAGTTAGGGAATGTGGGTTCAGAGTCCAGGTTATATATGTTTCGGATCAGCTTAAGATTAAGTAGGAAGATTGTGGGGAGGAAAGTGGAAATGGTGATGGTATCTTAAAAAGATGAAGAGCTGTTGAATCATCATTAGTGATAAGCGAACTCGTAGATGTTTGGGTTCACTAGGTTTGCCGAATATACAATAAAAAGCTCGGTTCAGGTCCAAACTTGACCTTGCACTTGACCCCAGACTCGAATCCAATAGAAGTCAATGGGGAACCAAATTTTGGAGATTTAAAATGGATGTAAAATTACAAAAATTAATGGTGGAAACCAACAAAGTGTCAGCAATTGCAATAAAGTAGAATTAGTATAGCATGGACCGACGCCTCTTCCATTACAGCCAACCCAGCAGATGGAGACCGTAATGGGCAAGGTGGTGGAATCACTCTGTTCCATGGGGCAGCACAGTGGCTCAGTGGATAGCACTGTAGCCTTGCATCATCTGCAAGGAGTTTTATTGTTCTCCCCAAGTTTGCATGGATTTCCTCCAGGTTCTCTGGTTGCCTCCCACGCTCCAAGAGATACTGATAGGGAATTTAGATTGTGAGCCCCATCGGGGACAGTGATGATAAGGTGTGCAAAACTGTAAAGCGCTGTAGAATATGTTAAAAATAAAGATTATCGACTGAAACACGTAACCCAATGCAAGTCAATGGGAAAGAAAAGTCGGCAGTAAGTGGAGGACAGGAAACACACCTACAGTGCCCATTTTAATGCCAAAAACATCAATTCTTATTACTTAAGCTTGTCAACCTTAATTTACTTTATAATAATAGTTAGGCATTGAAAACTGGGGGTTATTTGGTTAAAGTTGTGGGGGGTAGGGCTGGCTCCAGATTTTCGTGGGCCCAGGGCCAAAGAGTGTCAAATGGGCTCCTTTAACACATGCCACAATTCATGATCCTCTGATACGGCAGAGAATTAGCGGTATAGTACAAAGAAAAATACTTCACTTCTTACATCTCATGACTGATATCCATTTCAAATTCTCCAATAGCTCCAAAAACGGACAGTATATTACTCCATACAGTATTATGGCCACCGCATAGTGCGCTATACAGAGTAATGAGGCCCATATATTTCTCCGTACAGAATCATTGGTCCCATATAATGTTTGAAACAGTATATGATGAGCTCCACATAATGCTACAGTATATGTTGGTCCCCATGGATGAAGCTCCACTGTGTTATGGGCCCAAATAATGCTCCATACAGTATATAATGGGCCCCATTTCTAATGCTCCAGTGCATAATGGGCCCTGTAAATGCTGCTCCAGTGTCTGATGTCCACCTTTGGAATGCTCCAGTGTATGGTGGGCCTCATATATCATTCTCCAGAGTATAGTGCTCCCCAAAAATAGCTGTGTAAACATTGAACACAATTAAATAAGTCTCCTCGCTAGGGAATAACTACTAGTCTGGACTCCTCATCGTCCCCTATCTTCCATCTCACTGCACTTGGACAGTTTAGGCAGAGGGCGTACAGACGTGATATCATCGCGCTCTCTGACCAGAATGTCACTGTCAGGAAACGCGGAAGATGTCACGGCGGTGGAGCAGGGAGAGGTAAATATTTCAACTTTGCAAGTGCTGTGATCCTGAGCAAGCAGGGGGGGCCCACTCATTGGCGACGGCACTGGCACAGGGCCCCTCATAGTACGTTGGTGTGTCTGACAGCGGGTGGAGGGCCCTCCCACCGGCAGAGACACTTTTGCGTACTATGAGGGGCCCTGTGCCAGTGCCATCTCCCATGAGTATGCCCCCAACCTGCTCAAGGAACCTGCACTTTCATCTGCACCTTCCTCTTTGTCACCGTGTAAGGTGGTATAGTATGCGGGAAGGGGAACCTGAGTTTCCTTAGGGTCACATTCTGGCTGTGTAGAGTGTGAGGGGAATGTAGTGGTCTGGGTCAATGTAGCAGCAGAATCATCTAGCAGTGGCTGGGCATCAGTGCACTTGTGGCGTCCCCAGGAGTACGGTCGCCACAGTGGCATTACCTTCCTCCTAGGGAGTATGATGTCATGCTTGGGAGCAACGAAGGATCTCTCTAGCAGTTCAACCAACACACAACACATTTCCCACTCCAGGCCAGCAGGGAGACCTCTGAACCTGACTGCTGAGGAGCTGCTCTCTGTGGTCAGGAGGAGGTAAGTTAGGGCACTCTGTGCAGGGAAGGGGAAGTGTGTGGACGTGAGAAGGGGAGCTGGAGGATGAGCAGAGTTGAGGCTCACTCCTAGCTGGAGCGCATGGTCCGGATTCCGGTCTCCGAGTTTGTAGGGACACTGACGCTCCTGCAGCTGAAACCGGAGGAAGTAGCAGTGGTAAATGCTCTGTACCCAACTAAGGCTCAGAGGCCCCAGCATCGACGTGTGGGAGCCAGAAGGAAAAGGCTACGGCTGCCTGCCATACGAGAAAGTTCCAAAAGAGAGTCAACAGGGGGAACTAAATTGAACTCAGCACTGCGAATACCTCAGATAAGCGTTAGAATGGAGGCCACAATACCTATCTGCAGAGAGAGAGAATTCGAAATTGGCTTCCAGGGTGACCAACTCCTTCTCCATCTGTACTCTGGGTCCTGGACGGCACTTACCAAGTACAGGTAAAGGAACTGCATGACTGTGTTTGTCATCTTTCTCCTGCGCCTGGTGCACGGCTCTGCTTCATCCTGCACTGCACACCATCTACCAACTCTTTCATCTGCCCTGCGACTACGTCCCTACCTGTGCAGGGCTTCTACATCTTAGCTGCACCACAACATCTGTCCCAGAGAAGCGACACTGCAGCGTGGGTCAATCTGATCAGAAACCACAGGTGGCGTCATGTATCATTCACCTATAAACGTAATTCACCCCTTTGCATGGACGCCCAGGGCCATGGAACGGGTCACCACCACCGTGACACATCCCTGTGAGACACCGGCCCGGTTTCAATTAACCCCACTTCCCTGGCTGGCCACCCACACTCCATGTCTGATTCATCTTGGACTTGGGAATTCACGATTTAACTTGATAACCCAGGCATGGTATGATAGAAAGAGCTACATGGACTAATGTGAAGGGTGGCCTGCTGCATCATTCACTTTTGGTGGGGGTGAAGGACACAAGGAAAGGGGTTCTTCCTGACCAGGAGCCAGCACTTGATGACTCAGTGCTTGCATTTTTTGAAACTTCAGAGGAGGAGGGCATATTTGCTGGAGTCTGTTTCGGCAATGTAAGCCAAAACCAGTTCCTCATGCTCCGCCTTTAAAAGCGGTTAACCTACTCCCAGAAAAGGTAGCCTTCCAGGCGTTCCGGAGCCAGACCATGACGCAGGCTCAACACCTCCAGCCTTACCTGCTATTGTGCTTTTGCCACTACCAGCAGATGCACCACCACCAACACCACCATCAGGACCAGCAGGCAACCCCCGCTTACTTCCACGGCCTCTTCCACCATACTTCTTCATTTTTTTTAAAAAGGTACCCAAAATAACAACAGGTATATGGTACTGTAAAACAAGGTAAAGGGTCTATAGAGTATTGGTGAGAATTTGAATCTCACTGTAGATTGGAGGACACTGAACTATTGTCTCAGGCCCAGTATATATTACACCGCAATGTGACAGGCAGAAATTGGCAGGTGTATGAGAAGGCAAAAGCTGTATAGAGTATTGGTGAGAATTTGAATCTCAGTGTAGATTTTTGGATGCTGAACTATTGTCTCAGGCCCAGTATAGATTACACCACAATGTGACAGGCAGAAATTGGCTGGTGTATGAGAAGGCAAAAGCTGTATAGAGTATTGTGGAGAATTTGAATCTCACTGTAGATTGGAGGACGCTGAACTATTGTCTCAGGCCTAGTATAGATTGCACCGCAATGTGACAGGCAGAAATTGGCTGGTGTATGAGAAGGCAAAAGCTGTATAGAGTATTGGTGAGAATTTGAATCTCAGTGTAGATTTTTGGACGCTGAACTATTGTCTCAGGCCCAGTATAGATTACACCGCAATGTGACAGGCAGAAATTGCCTAGTGTATGACTAACTACAAGATGTATATAGAATTGGGCAGAATTGGAATCTCCCTAGAGTGTAGGTCTGAAAGAACGGACAAACTCCTCGGCTTTTTCCTACAGAGTCACACACAGATAGCTTCAATTTGGCTGCTGAACTATTGTCTCTGGCTCAGGACAGATTACACCGCAATGTGACAGGCAGAAATTGCCTAGTGTATGACTAAGTACAAGGTTTATATAGAATTGGGCAGAATTGGAATCTCCCTAGAGTGTAGGTCTGTAAGAACGGACAAACTCCTCGGCTTTTCCTTACAGAGTCACACACAGATAGCTTCAATTTGGCTGTGATAACAGCCGGTACATGGTACTGTGTTAGGAGCGTACACCACTGTACGGTGTGTGAAAAAATGAATGCTCAGTAACTCACCAGGACAAAACAATAAAATTTGGATTGCTTTGAAAAAATCAGTTTGCTCAGCAGAGTGAAAACAGCAATGCAGCTATCAGGGAGCCTTAAAAGGCAGCCTAATAACCAACAGAGCTGATGCACCGAAATATAGCCCCCTCTTGCACTGCACAGTAACTGGTGTGTTGTACAGGCAAAATCGCTAGCAGCAGAAGTAGTTTTTGGTATCTTCTTCCCTGCCTAACGCTCTCCCTACAGAATCAGCAGCAGCAGCTCTCCCTATTCTGAGATCAGCATAAGTAACATGGCAGTCGGCATGCACGCCTTTTATACCCTCGTGGCCAACCTCACGCTAAGGTCGGGTTTAGTTTCATGAAACCCGACTTTGGCGAAAGTCGGCGACTTTTGAATTTTTTCGACCCGTTTCGCTCAACCCTAATTATATCCCTTTGAAAGCCTGGAAGGGGTGTAATTAGGTGGCCTACCAAATCCCTACTCAGACAAGTGGCAGCAGGCGAAAACTGTGACCCAATGAGGTACAAAGAGGTAGCACCAGGTGCTACTCCATGGCTGACCTACATAATGTGTCAGCTGACCCCTGAAGTGGGTAAGCTGCTACGGCCCAAAGGAGGAATGAAAAATGCAGGCAGGCACTGTGGGTTCCTATGGAACCACGTTTGCAGATGGGATCGGCTGAGGAACAGAAAAGCACTAGCAGGTGCGGGCTGGACTGGCTTTAGACAGATGGGTGCTGGCAGGTGCGATCTGAAACAGTTGATTGACCAAAGAGTGCAGACAGGTATGAGCAGACAGACACTGACAGGTAAGAGCAGACGGGTACAGGATAAACAAGCATACAGGCGAACCTGGGGAACCTGACAACTAGCAAAATGGGGGTAAGAGCATGACAAGTGCACTGCAAACAAATGTGAATAGGGAAACTACCAAACAAAGAATAAAGCAATAACTCTTAGGGTATGTGCACACGCTGCAGATTATTATTTTATCAGCTCACAATGGGAAAAAGATGTCTTCAGAGTACAATTTTTTTACACACACTACCAGCAAAAAATTGTTACAGAGTACATTTATTTTTTACACAAAATACTCGAATAGATACAGCAGTACAGTAAAATTATTTGTTTGGCCTACAAATGTAAAGGAGACAGCTGATGCAAGTTACTTATTTCAAATAAATAGAGTTCTACTCTGTAGTGCTAAAGCATGTAAGAAATATATGAAATATGAATAGCAATACTGATCTAAAGCAATAACGCTATTCATATTTCATATATTTCATATTTACATGCTTTAGCATCCTAAAGCAAAATTCATTTAGCAACACTAGTTCGCACCTGTACGCGCTAGTTTCCTGCTTTGGAAGTGCAAGTCAGTCTTTTGTTATTTGCATATTAGCTGTCTGACCGAGCACACCGCCCTTCAGCATATGGCGGTTTTAATTGCAGCAGGATTCTATCTACCCAGAAATTTAGGCTGTAGCAGTAGAGAGGTGTTCCCACTAGATAGATTCCCAGTGAAACCAGAGATCGCCTTGTCGCGGCTGCTGGGCATGCATGAATTGACCAAATTATGTGCTAAGTATCTCCATTTTTTCTTATTATCAAGAACAGTAATGCTATGCATATTTCATAGATTTCATATTTACATGCTTTAGCACTACAGATTGCAACTTTATTTATTTGTTATGTTTAGAGATGGTTACTCTTAGTTCACACATGTGCACATTAGTTTCCTGATTTGGAAGTGTCAGTCTTTTGTTATTTGCCAGTTATTTATTTGCAGCACTACTAGAAAACACACAGCGGTATTTATTTGGCCTATAAATGGCAATGAGATGGCTTATGCCAGTTGTTTATTTGCAAACCTACTAGAAAACACAGACAGCAGTACTGAAAAATTACATATTTCGCCTAGAAATGACAGCTGGATGGCTGATGTGATACATTGTTTTGCTAAACTACTAGAAGACACACACTGGTCCAGAAAAATTATTTCTTTGGCCTAGAAATGGCAATAAGATGGCTGATGCCAATTATTTATTTCCCAGACTACTAAAAAACACACCAGCCCAGAAAAAATATTTTTTTGGGCCTAGAAATGGTAACTAGAGAGGGCTGATGCCAATTATTTATTTCTCAGACTACTAAAAAACACACACCAGTCCAGAAAAAATTATATTTTCGGTCTAGAAATGGCAATGAGACGGCTGATGTGACATATTTATTTGCAAAATTATTACCAAACAGCGGTCCTGAATAATTATTTATTTGGCATGCTAATATCAATAAGATGGCTGATGCCAATTATTCATTTCTCAGACTACTAGAAAACACACAGCTGCTTAAAGGACAGTACTCCACAGTCAGGGGGGATGCAGAGTACACAAAGTGACTTTTATCACAATACTCTCACAAACAGGTTTGCAGAGTACACACAGTGGATTAAAGGATGGTACTCTCACAGGCGTGAGGGTGTAGAGTGAACACAGCAGCAGCTTAAAGGAACAGTATTCCCAGACACAGGGGGTGCTGAGTACACATAGCGACTTCAACTACGGTACTCCCACAGGCTGGGAGTGCAAAGTACACACAGCGGCTTAAAGGACAGTACTCCCACAGGTGGGGGGTTCAGAGTACACACAGCAGCTTAAAGGACAGTACTCCCACAGATGGGGGGTGCAGATAATACTGAGCAGATTTTAGCACAGTACTCTTAAGGGCCTGTCACACTAAGCGATATCGCTAGTAATATCGCTATAACGTCACTGGTTTTTGTGACGTTATAGTGATATTGCTAGTGATATCGCTATGTCTGATACTTACCTCCGACCGCTCCCCCGCTGGTTATCGCTGATAGCGCGAGAACGTCCTGGACTGTTTCTCGCTGTCAGCTTCCTGCTGGGGCTTCCTGCTGTGATGACGAGCGACGCGTGGACGCGGGCGGGAGGACGTCTTCATCGCCTCGTCTGACACGTAAGTATCGACCCCCGACCCCTGCAATGTCGCTGGCGAGATCTGCCTGTGTGGCAGCTCACTAGCGACCACTTAGCGATGTAACAGCGATCCTGACCGCGTCATATTGCTGGTCGGGATCGCTGGTACATCGCTAAGTGTGACAGTACCTTTACAGACAGGGTTTGTAGAGTACACACAGGAGATTTTATCACAGTACTGACAGAGATATGGGTTGCACAGTACACACAGCAATTTTTCTGCAGAGTGTGCAATCAGAATCTGTCACTCATTCCTGCTGCGCCTGTCTGTTATGACCCCTTGGTGGCACAAAAATCCACTCAGACAAGACACTAGCAGCAGGACAGCACAATACACCTATGGCATAGATGGACAGCTTATGAAGTGTGTTCAGTTTTGAGACCCAATATCTGAACGTTAAAGATGAATTAGGGAGTACTCTGTGTTTGTCTGCCAGGTATTGCTTCACCATCTTTAAAAACTTTTCCCTCCTTGTAAAAAAAATAGCTGGTCATAATGGTCTGGATGCTGGGACAGTGTCATGAATTTGGCTCAAGCCTTTGACAGTGTATCCCTGCCTCTGCTATACCTGGTGTGTGTCTCCCTCATCTCTCCTCCTTGGTTGCCCCATGTCCCCTGTCTGATGGGAACTTTTTCAACATATTTTCCACAATAGTCTCCTGATATAGCACCATTTTAGTAGACCTCTCCACCTTAGGAAGGAGAGATGCAAGGTTTTCCTTGTAGCATGGGTATAGCAAATGACCTGTACTTTTTTTTGGCCAAAAAGAATGTAACACAAGTGTCACGGGAATGGCAGCCATACATAAAGTCATCTATATTTGCCAAGTTACCTACATCCAACACTTTCCTGTCTCCACTATGATGACTACTCTCCATCTCCTCCGCCTCCATCTCTTCTTCCTCATTCCCCTCCTCAGTCCATCCACGTAGAAGAGACGGGAGGAAGCTTGTGTGGATACTAGCCTATGTTCCTGTTCCTCCTCCTCTTCCTCAACCTACACCTCCTCATTGTTACCCAATCCACGCTAAGCAGATGAGATGAGGCTGGGCTGGGTAGTATCTCCCTGTCTCAAGTCTTCCTCCATCTCCATCTCGTCCACCTGCAAAGCTTCATGTTCAATTATCTGCAGCGACTGTTTATGTAAGCACAAAAGCAGGATGGTTGCTGTTATGAAGGAGTCATCAAAGCTCACAATCTTAGCCGAGTCTTCAAAGTCTTGGAGAACCACAAAAAAGTCAGACATTCATGCCCACTCTTCAGTTGTTATGTGCGAAGGCTGACCAGGAAACCGATGGGCATGTTGGAGCCTGTATTCCACAACTGGCCTCTGCTGCTCACAAATCATTGCCAGCATGAGCATTTTGGAGTTCAAGTATGTAGTGACGACCTCACACACCAGTCAGTGAGCTGGCACTTGCATGCGCTACTGCAGTGCTGCCAGATTGTCGGCAGCTGTAGCTGACTTGCGGAAATGGACACTAAAACAGCGTACATTGTCTAGAAGCTCTGACAAATCAGGTTAGGTTTTCAGAAACCGCTGAACTACCAAGTTGAGCACATGTGCCAAGCATGATACTTGTGTGAGTTTGCCAAGCTTCACAGCCACCACCAGGTTATGCCCATTATCACACATGACCATGCCTGGTTGTAAGTTCAGAGGCAAGAGCCACAGATGTGTCTGGTCTGTTATTCCTTTCAATAACTCTGTTGCAGTGTGCGGTTTGTCTCCTAAACAAAATAGCTCCAGCAGAGCCTGTTGCTGTTTCGTTGAGGCAGTGCTGCAGAGCTTCCATATTCCAGCTGATGTGGACAACGTGCTTTGAGATAGCGCATTGGACATGGAGGAGCAGGAGGGGGTGCAGGAACTGGTGTAGGAGGTAGAGGAAACACTGATAGAAATAGTGTCAGCGTATATGCTGTTCCAGGGTGGGACTCAGTTCAGGCCTCCACAATGTTCACTCAATGTACCATCAGGGAAATGTGACATTCCTGGTCACAGGCACTTGAAAGAGTGTCGTTTGGTAAGTGGACAATCCCATTAACCACATTGGTAAGGACACAGACGATGTTCCTGGACACGGGCTGGTACATGATGGGGACGCCACACGGGGAGACATAGTGGCGGCTGGAGACTGAGTACAGAGAGACCAAATTTGTACACCTGTAGCAGGTCAATTTTTGTTTTTATTTCAAACCAACAAAATTTCACACAAACCATGTTGTTCAGCATATATGACAATAGTCAATTTTTGAATAAAAAACTTGTACACCTTTAGCAGGCCAATGTTGGGTTTATTTCAAACCAGCAAAATTTCACACAAGCTGAGTTCTACAGTATATATGATAATAGTCAGTTTTTGAACAAAAAAATTTGTGCACCTGTAGCAGGCCAATTTTGGTTTTTAATTCAAATCAGCGAAATTTCGCACAAAGCAGGTTCTACAGTATATATGACTGTGGAGACACAAGGGTCAGTGGATGCTCTCATCTGCTGGATCGGCTGTCTTTAGACCGCATCGTCCAGAAATCATCCCACTGAACTTCCACATTCCTTTCCCTTAGACAAAATAGTATTCAAACAACACAGGGTGAGGGTAAAACAGTGTGGGAATACTTTATTGAACTACCAACAGACAATAACATGTAGAACAGTCCCAGCATATACACAAGAAGGCGCAAATTACAGACTCACCCTTCCGCTGGCTCACCAGGATTAGAGCAACTGCGACTTCGGGGTTTCCAGGGTCGAGTACCCCCACCAGTGGCACCCCACATTTGGCGGGCACCCACAAAGATGACATAATGACAAGCTTAGGAAGCTGGCAGTTCATTGAGGTAAGTGGCCAGGTGACCTGATCCAAACTGGCTTTTTTCAAACATCTTCATTAGGTCAGGTGACCTGATTGTCCCTACCTGGCTTCTCCTAATGTTTCCATGGGGCCAGGCGACCTGATTGTCCCAACCTGAATTCTCCAAACATCGTTGAAGGTTCAATGATGGTCATGAAGCAGATCTGTATTCCTGAAGCTAGGGCTGTGGTCTCTTAAGCTGACATCCTGCAGAATCCCTCAGGTAACAGAGGCAGAGCCTCCTTCTATAGTTCACATCTGTCTTTCAGGCCTTCATCCACAAATCAGGGGGAACTTGGGATGAGGTCATCTCTCATTGTTCGAGTATGCAATCGATTTGCATAGTTTATCCTTCAATGTTTGAAGGTCAACAAGCTGTATAGACTGGTGCAATTGGTTATCAACATTTTAGCAAACATCAATTGTTTAATGACCCTGTCGGTAATCAACATATTAGCAAACATCAATTGTTTAATGACCCTGTGTTCCTCTCCTCCAAAGGATAGCATCACAAAAAGCTGCAAATTATGCAAATTGTCTCTTCAGAGAGGAAGAGAACTAGAACTCTAGTGCCACCTATTGGGAGTAGCAATCCTAAAAGTCAATGTTGACCCTTTAGCGAGCCTTGTTACATAACTTAGGATAATATATAATACCAGAACAGGGAGGGCACCATCAAGATAATCAGACTAAATATATCAGGGATCCATCCGCTGTATATCAAAAATTGAATCAAAATAGTAAAGAGAGCAAAGTAGACATACACACATGCAGGGATCACCCTTAAGAAATTACAATTTTTATTTCAAGATGTACAAGAAAAGCACCACAAATGATAAAAACATGTAAAAATATACAGATGTTACCACACGTAACCTGTACATATGGGAGCAGCTAAACGGTCCTGAGCAATATCTAAATATCCAACAATTAGTGTTGAGCGATACCTTCCGATATCGGGAAATATCGGATTGGATTGGATTGGACCGATACCCCAAAAATATCAGGTATCGCCGATTCCGATACCGGAAACCCATGCAAGTCAATGGGGCACAAGTATCGGAATGAAAATAACCCATTTATTTCCTTGCACATTCAGTTCGGGAGGGGGGAAGAGTGTGGGCGGTGCGTGGGCGGAGACTGTGCGCATGTGTGTGTGCGGGCGGGGTCTGTACGGGCCTCTCGGGGGTCTGCGCGGGCCTGCCGGGGGTCTGTACGGGCCTCTCGGGGGTCTGTGCGGGCCTGCCGCGGGTCTGTACGGGCCTGCTGGGGGTCTGGGCGGGCCTGCCGGGGGTCTGTGTGGGCTGCCGGGGGTCTGTGCGGGCCTGCCAGGGGTCTGTGCGGGCTGCCAGTGGTCTGTGCGGGCCTGCCGGGGGTTGTGTGTGTGTGCAGGCATCGTCCGATGGGACTACAAGTCCCATCGGGCTATGCCTGCTACAATGACAGTGATTGACACATTAGCCAATGATGGGACAGTAGTAGTCCCATCATCCGGCTAATGTGTTGAATGTAAAAAAAATACCAAAACATACATACTACATACATAATACTCAGGAGGTGTTTCAGCAACTTCGACCAAAGGATGGTTAAAATCAAAAGCCAGTGTCATCTGTAAAAAATATTAAAATAACAAGCTTACTCCAGTAAGGACCCTCCAGTCCGAAACGCGTAAGCGTCTGTCACAATGGTGAACCATATGTTTTTTTATGCATCTATTCTGCTTTTAATCATTTTTTTGGAATAAAGTCTTTTGATTTTAACCATCCTTTGGTCGAAGTTGCTGGAACACCTCCTGAGTATTGTGCCTACAAGATTTTCCGGAATCCAAGTTCCCTGCACCGCCCAGGATTGATTGCATTCCTCCAGACTTCGCATTTGCTACGGTTTGGTGAGCTGACAAAATATTTTCCTTGTATACTACATACATACTACATATATACAACATACATACATACTACATACATACTTCATATATACTACATTCATACAACGTACATACATACTACATACATGCTAAATATACACTACATTCATACAACATACATACATACTACATAATACATACATACTACATATATACTACATTCATACAACATACATACATACTACATACATGCTACTTACATGCAACATACATACATACATACTACATACATACAACATATATACTACATTCATACAACATACATACATACATACTACACACGTACTACATATATACTACATTCATACAACATACATACATACTACATACTGTACATACTACATATATACTACATTCATACAACATACATACATACTACATATATACTACATTCATACAACATACATACATACTACATACTACATATATACTACATTCATACAACATACATACATACTACATAATACATACATGCTACGTATATACTACATTCATACAACATACATACATACTACATACATACAACATGCTGCATACATACAACATACATACTACATACATACTACATACTGTACATACTACATATATACTACATTCATACAACATACATACATACTACATACATACTACATACTACATACAATACATTCATACATTCATACTATACATACATATATACATACAGAACATATAACATAGAGTACATACTCACAATCACTTGTCACTTTGACCCCCGAAGGCAGTGTCAACTGTAAAAAATATTAAAATAACAAGCCACCAATATACTCCCTGATCCGCAGAAATCCACGAGGTCCTACGACGATCTCCCGTGGAGAACAGCAGCATCAGCTGATGCGACCGCTCTCTAGGGGCTCCAGGAATACAATGACGGGAGGTAGGTATCCTTCCGCATTGTATTCCTCCGCCACTGTAAAAAAATAGTCCCTAGTCTCATTTTTGGCATTGCTGTGTGAGAAATTTCCCATGCAGCTTTTGCCATAAAGTGAGACCAGTGAACTATAGTAACCTATATATATGTGTATATAGGTGGGCACCACGGAAAATATGACATGAATATGATAACTGGGTGCAACACTGTGCCAAGTAGATCAAATGAAAAAATAAATTTGTGTTAATTAAAGACCTGTTTTTATTTTGTAGGAAAATCATTTTACATGTGTTACACTGCAAACCAGATTTGCTACCGGAGACCTCTTCATCGATTGACAGATGTGTATTCCTCGATTTGCTTGACCTCCTTAATGAAAATGATCTAGGTAGGAAGCGTTTCCCCCACAGAAATCCTTCTACAACTTCCCCCCCTTGTGCATCATACCTTCGGTCAAAACATTCTTTGAGGTCATGAGGAATGAGATTTTACAACTTCCTCAGGACATCACTAGCTGACAAAACTTGACTTTGATGGACAAGAAGGCCTTATATGACTTGAAATCCAATGATACCTTCTTGATCAAATTGGCTGACAAGGGGGGGAATGTTGTTCTCTGGCCTACTGAACTTTATGTCAGTGAGGCCAGGAGACAGCTGGATAATCGTGAATACTATCACAAATTACCATCGGATCCAACACAAGTGTTCAACCGAAAACTCGAACGGTTGTTGTGTGTTGCACTCGATGAGGGTGTAATCACAAAACAGGAGAAGGACTACATTTTTGTTAAAAAGCCTGTTGTGCCAACCTTTTATTTACTGCCTAAGGTGCACAAAGATCTATCTAATCCACCGGGCAGGCCCATTGTTGCTGGAATAGGGGGTCTTGGAGAGAAGGCCTGCATCTATTTGGATTTTTTTCTCCAGCCCTTGGTCCTGAATTTACCATCTTATTTGAGAAAGAAAAAAGAAGTTCCAGCGCGAGGAATGGAAAATTAAAAATCCATTTTATTGTGCCATTGCATATTAAAATTCCAGCAGGTACAGCATATCTGTCGGATGACTACAGAACAACGCGTTTCGACGCCTCAGGTCTTAATCATGTTCTGACATTAAATGCAACCAACTTCCTTTTGTTGGATTCTCCCACCTGAAAAAATCAGAAGCACATGTGTGGACTGCTCCAAAGCAGCTCCTGCTATGGTAATTGTGGGAGTACCAAACAAAGTAGGAAAAAAAAAAAACAGTCAGTGTAGACAACACAACATAAACGACATACATATTTTAAAAGGGAGATATACAGTCATATGTAAAAGTTTGGGCACCCTTATTAATGTTAACCTTTTTTCTTTATAACAATTTTGGTTTTTGCAACAGCTATTTCAGTTTCATATATCTAATAACTGATGGACTCAGTTATATTTCTGGATTCAAATGAGGTTTATTGTACTAACAGAAAATGTGCAATCTGCATTTAAACAAAATTTGACCGGTGCAAAAGTATGGGCACCCTTATCATTTTCTTGATTTGAACACTCCTAACTACTTTTTACTGACTTCCTGAAGCACTAAATTGGTTTTGTAACCTCATTGAGCTTTGAACTTCATAGCCGTGTATCAAATCATGAGAAAAGGTATTTAAGGTGGCCACTTGCAAGTAGTTCTCCTTTTTGATTCTCCTATGAAGAGTGGCATCATGGGCTCCTCAAAACAACTCTCAAATGATCTGAAAACAAAGATTATTCAACATAGCTTTTCAGGGGAAGGATACAAAAAGTTGTTTTAGAGATTTAACCTGTCAGTTTCCACTGTGAGGAACATAGTAAGGAAATGGAAGAACACAGGTACAGTTCTTGTTAAGCCCAGAAGTGGCAGGCCAAGAAAAATATCAGAAAGGCAGAGAAGAATGGTGAGAACAGTCAAGGACAATCCACAGACCACCTCCAAAGACCTGCAGCATCATCTTGCTGCAGATGGTGTCACTGTGCATCGGTCAACAATACAGCGCACTTTGCACAAGAAGAAGCTGTATGGGAGAGTGATGCGAAAGAAGCCATTTCTACAAGCACGCCATAAACAGTCGCCTGAGGTATGCAAAAGCACATTTGGACAAGCCAGTTACATTTTTGAAGAAGGTGCTGTGGACTGATGAAACAAAGATTGAGTTGTTTGGTCATACAAAAAGGCGTTATGCATGGAGGCTAAAAAATACAGCATTCCAAGAAAAACACTTGCTATCCACAGTAAAATTTGGTGGAGGTTCCATCATGCTTTGGGGCTGTGTGGCCAATGCCAGCACCGGGAATCTTGTTAAAGTTGAGGGTCACATGGATTCAACTCAGTATCAGCAGATTCTTGACAATAATGTGCAAGAATCAGTGACGAAGTTGAAGTTACGCAGGGGATGGATAATTCAGCAAGACAATGATCCAAAACACCGCTCCAAATCTACTCAGGCATTCATGCAGAGGAATAATTACAATGTTCTGGAATGGCCATCCCAGTCCCCAGACCTGAATATCATTGAACATCTGTGGGATGATTTGAAGCGGGCTGTCCATGCTCGGCGACCATCAAACTTAACTGAACTGGAATTGTTTTGTAAACAGGAATGGTCACAAATACCTTCATCCAGGATCCAGGAACTCATTAATAGCTACAGGAAGCCTCTAGAGGCTGTTATTTTTGCAAAAGGAGGATCTACGAAATATTAATGTCACTTTTATGTTGAGGTGCCCATACTTTTGCACTGGTCAAATTTTATTAAAATGCAGATTGGCAATTTTCTGTTAGTACAATAAACCTCATTTGAATCCAGAAATATAACTGAGTCCATCAGTTATTAGATATATGAAACTAAAATAGCTGTTGCAAAAACCAAAATTGTTATAAAGAAAAAAGGTTAACATTAATAGGGGTGCCCAAACTTTTACATATGACTGTATATACTCCTGATGTAAGGTAACAAAGATGAATATAAAGAATAATTCCAATGACATATTTCAAAATGCATATCACATATTCAAATCCTATACATAATATTCTATAATTATACCACAATGGGGAAAGAGAAAAAAATAAAATAAAAAATAAAAAATAAAATAAATAATATTAAAAAAAAAAATATTGCTGTAGTGATGCCTGATATATTTAATGAGGAGTTGGAAAGATCAGTTGCTCCATCTAAAGTGGAGGGCAGAGATGTATCACCTGTAGAGTCAGAGTTGTCAAAGTTGACTCGATTAAAACTGGAGTGACGTCTCCTTCTAATAATCGATCTGGGTTTATAATTCCAGGTGTAAATCTCATTTTTGGTATAGTCTGTGGAGTCTCTCATAAACTTCTTCTTTTTAATATCCATAATATTACTCTCCAATTTTGACAATTTAGTTTGTATTTTGTCATAGGAGGTTTTATATGAGTCCAAGTTGTTATATTTCTTGAGAGAGTCCTTGAATAGGAAATCCTTCTGGATCTTCACCCTGGGCACAAGATATCCGGATGGAATGAATAGTCGACAAGATCTTATATTGCATTATTGAATATGTTCGTTCCATTCTTCCATTTAGGGGTGGTAATATTATATATATTGATTGCTTTTTATTTTTGATTGGGGCCCTCTTAATTTGGGATCCATTCTTGGTAGAGGAAAAGAGATAAGAAAAGAGGGAAAGAGGAAGAAAAGTAGAGAGGAGGAAAAAAGGGGAATAGGTGTTTTTTTTTTTTTTTAAATATTTTTTTTTAAAATATTTTTTTTTTCTCTTTCCCCATTGTGGTATAATTATAGAATATTATGTATAGGATTTGAATATGTGATATGTATTTTGGAATATGTCATTGGAATTATTCTTTATATTCATCTTTGTTACCTTACATCAGGAGTATATACACTCACTGGCCACTTTATTAGGTACACCTGTCCAACTGTGTGTTAAGACTTAATTTCTAATCAGCCAATCACATGGCGGCAACTCAGTGCATTTAGGCATGTAGACATGGTCAAGACAATCTCCTGCAGTTCAAACCGAGCATCAGTATGGGGAAGAAAGGTGATTTGAGTGCCTTTGAACGTGGCATGATTGTTGGTGCCAGAAGGGCTGGTCTGAGAATTTCAGAAACTGTTGATCTACTGGGATTTTCACGCACAACCATCTCTAGGGTTTACAGAGAATGGTCCGAAAAAGAAAAAAAATCCAGTGAGCGGCAGTTCTGTGGCCGGAAATGCCATGTTGATGCCAGAGGTCAGAGGAGAATGGGCAGACTGGTTCGAGCTGATAGAAAGGCAACAGTGACTCAAATTGCCACCCGTTACAACCAAGGTAGGCAGAAGAGCATCTCTGAACGCACAGTGCGTCGAACTTTGAGGCAGATGGGCTACAGCAGCAGAAGACCACACTGGGTACCACTCCTCTCAGCTAAGAACAGGAAACTGAGGCTACAATTTGCACAAGCTCATCGAAATTGGACAGTAGAAGATTGGAAAAACGTTGCCTGGTCTGATGAGTCTCGATTTCTGCTGCGACATTCGGATGGTAGGGTCAGAATTTGGCGTAAACAACATGAAAGCATGGATCCATCCTGCCTTGTATCAACGGTTCAGGCTGGTGGTGGTGGTGTCATGGTGTGGGGAATTTTTTCTGGGCACTCTTTGGGCCCCTTGGTACCAATTGAGCATCGTTGCAACGCCACAGCCTACCTGAGTATTGTTGCTGACCATGTCCATCCCTTTATGACCACAATGTACCCAACATCTGATGGCTACTTTCAGCAGGATAATGCGCCATGTCATAAAGCTCGAATCATCTCAGATTGGTTTCTTGAACATGACAATGAGTTTACTGTACTCAAATGGCCTCCTCAGTCACCAGATCTCAATCCAATAGAGCATCTTTGGGATGTGGTGGAACGGGAGATTCGCATCAGGGATGTGCAGCCGACAAATCTGCGCCAACTGTGTGATGCCATCATGTCAATATGGTCCAAAATCTCTGAGGAATGCTTCCAGCACCTTGTTGAATCTCTGCCACGAAGAATTGAGGCAGTTCTGAAGGCAAAAGGGGGTCCAACCCCTTACTAGCATGGTGTACCTAATAAAGTGGCCAGTGAGTGTATATCTCCCTTTTAAAATATGTATGTCGTTTATGTTGTGTTGTCTACACTGACTGTTTTTTTTTTTTCCTACTTTGTTTGGTACTCCCACAATTACCATAGCAGGAGCTGCTTTGGAGCAGTCCACACATGTGCTTCTGATTTTTTCAGGTGGGAGAATCCAACAAAAGGAAGTTGGTTGCATTTAATGTCAGAACATGATTAAGACCTGAGGCGTCGAAACGCGTTGTTCTGTAGTCATCCGACAGATATGCTGTACCTGCTGGAATTTTAATATGCAATGGCACAATAAAATGGATTTTTCAGTTTCCATTCCTGGCGCTGGAACTTCTTTTTTCTTTCCTATTATTGATTGACTGCCTAGTCAAATCCGTGCGCAGGATCTGGATCCTACCAGCAAGGCAGTGCGGTGAGCTGGATTAATTTCTCTTTTTTTATCTTATTTGAGAGACTCGTTGGACTTAATTCACAAGATGAATTCTATTCAACTGTCAAGTCCGGCGTTACTGGTTGTAATTGACGTTGAGTCTCTCTACACAAACATTCCACATGATTTGGGACTAAGGGCTGTTGAATATTTTTGAGCCACCAGATTAATTGCGATTTGGGAAACAAGGATTTTCTCCTCAGTTTGTTAAAATTCGTTTTGACACACAATTATTTCATTATTGATTTTGTTTTTATTCGACAGGTGTCAGGTACGGCGATGGGTGCCAGCTGCGCCCCCTCCTTTGCCAACCTTTTTTTGGGTTGGTGGGAGGCAGAGCTTGTGTACCCAGCGCCTGACTTTCAAGAACATGTATTTTCGTGGTTTCGTTTTATTGATGATATTTTTTTAATTTTGAATGGCTCTGTTTCAGATTGTGAGAACTTCATTGCGTCTCTTAGTCGGAATTCGTTAAATATACATTTGACTTATCACTTTTCTGTTTCCACCGTAGATTTTTTGGATCTCAGACTTTCTCTCCAGGACAATTGGATTTGCACCAACCTTTTCTGAAAAGCAACGGCAACCAATAGTCTTTTAGACTATAGGAGCTTTCATCTGGAACATTTGAAAAGGGGCATACCCTATGGACAATTAGCGAGATTGCGTCGAAATTGTGCGGACTTCATTGATTTCAGGACATGATCTAGGGATCTTACCAATAGACTGCGTCAGAGACATTATCCGAGATCAACAATAGGTCAAGCATTTCGTAGGGTCACCTCTGTCACTCGTGAAGAGCTTTTAAAACCTGTCTCACGGATTGGTGACAGCCAAATTCGTTTCATCATGATGTTCCACAACCAGTGGGACAAAATGAGGAAACTTTTTGAGACTCATTGGCCAATTTTGAAAACTGACGCGCGTATTACTAACCTCTTACCTGAAGACCCCTCCTAACTGCACGGAGAGCACCTAATTTGCGAGATTCGCTTGTGTGGAGTCATTTTGTTAGGCCCACTGTAAGAACCCAAACAGGATTTCGCTTACGGGGCTCCTTACCGTGTGGGGAGTGTAATGTGTGTGGCTTCATGATTCGCACCCACACTTTCACTAACCCACAGGATGGATGCAAATACCAGCTATGAGATTACATTAATTGTAAAACGCACAACATCATATACGCACTAGTCTGTCCATGTTCTAAAGTTTACATTGGACAGACATCCCAAGAATTGCGTAAACGTGTGCAGCAGCACACTTCCAACATTAATTTGGCTGGATCAGACCAGGCCAAGGGTAAAAGCTTGAGCTCAGTGGCTTCACATTTTTTGGAATTTCATAATAGCCAAATTAGGGGCCTTACTGTGGTGGGTTTGCAGAGGATCAAACCCAATATTCGCAAAACTGACAGACTGAGCGAATTATTGCGGTTGGAGTCCAGATGGATTTTTCAATTGAACACGGTCAGACCTGGGGGCATCAATGAGGATTTGTCCTTCACTGGCTTCCTCATGGCCTGATTGGTGTTGACATTCTTAGGGCCCTTCTTGTGTCGATTTGGTGTTTTTCATGTACCTATATGCTTTTTTTTTTTTTTTTTTTGCTATTTTCTATCATGATTTTCATTAGAGCCAAAAAAAAAAAAAAAAATTGGGGGGTTTGATAGGCCCTCTAGTTCCATCTTAAGGAAAATAGAAAAGAAAAAAAGAAACAATTTTTCCTCATGGTAGGATTTATACTGTTACAGAATTGACCATTCAGTTTGGTACTATGAATTATGGCATCATCGATTTTTATGGAATATTTTTTCATCTTTGATATTTTCCCTACTGTTTATATTGGTTACCTGATTGTTGTAATCCATGAAATTGCATTACCCTTTTGATATATTTAAAGGTATATATATCTCTTGCTGATTGTCTGCGTTTCCACCATTTTTAGGATACATTGTTCACATGCTGCAGTTTTTTAGGTGCAGTTTCCATGTCATTAGTGCATTTTTTTTTTTTTTCTCTTTTTTTATTTTTAGTATTTGTATTGATTTTTGTATTACATGTGATTCTGAGCATGGACACTGCTGTAAGGTACTGGCGCTCTATTATCACTTTATTTTTCCAGGTTGATAGCATAAGTTTATGTTATGGAGCACTGATGTCATTCTTGGGTGCTGGGCTATGTGAGGAGAAAGAGGTAATTACCACCCTCCCCCTCCCTGCCTGGCTTACAGAGCAGCAGCTTTGTTACATGTGGGGAACCTCCTGGTCTCTGGCTTTTGAACTGCTAGTGTCTTGTTCACAATCTCTTAGGAATACAGTGCTATCTACTGCGCAGGCGTCATGACTCATTCTGGACTCAGGTTATCTTCATCACACAGCTGACGCCGCACTCAGGTGTCAGCGTGCACTGTAGTGATTACAATTGCAATTGTACTATAAAGGGGACTTGATATAATTCCTGGCTACTTCCCCTGACGAAGCTGCAGGTTAGCAGCGACACGCATTGGGTTCTGTGGGCAGTGTGAGTATGCCTAGGTAATTTTCATGTGATCCAGCAATTGCCTTCCCTCATCTATGGACTTGCATGGTAATCATTTGGATTGTTTACATACCTACAAGTGACTATTAGACTGATCAGACTTTACTGCTGCAAATTGTCCATATGTTTATACTAAACAATTTATGCATATTATATGGTGATAGAGGGCACTGTTGTGAATGCATTTTTTTGAAACACTTATTTATATAAACATTTCTTCCTTTGTATACTGCATGTGTTCTCCACCTGCCCACTTTTGTTTCATTTGTGGATTTTAATTGTTTTTATTGTACACTTGGATCTCTCTGGCTATTGTATGTCAATAAAAGCCCTTTTTCACATGGACATTATGCTGTTGCGTGCATGTTATCCCTTTTTTTCAACTATAGTAACCTCTCAGTGATGCACTGCAGGAGATCGTCGTGGGACACTCATGGATTTCTGTGGATCAGGGAGAATATTGGTTGTTTGTTATTTTAATATATTTTACAGATGACACTGGCTTCGGGGATCAAAGTGACAAGTGATGGTGAGTATGTACTCTATGTTATATGTACTGTATGTCAATATGTATGTATTGTATGAATGTATTGTATGTAGTATGTATGTTGTATGCATGTAGCATGTTGTATGTATGTTGTATGTATGTAGTATGCATGTAGTATGTATGTATGTATGTTGTATGAATGTAGTATATATGTAGTATGTATTGTATTATGTAGTATGTATGTATGCTGTATGAATGTAGTATACATGTAGTCTGTATGCAGTATGTATGTATGTATGTTGTATGAATGTAGTATATATGTAGTATGTATGTATGTTGTATGAATGTAGTATATATGTAGTATGTATGTATGCATGATGTATGAATGTAGTATATATGTAGTATGTATGTATTATGTAGTATGTATGTATGTTGTATGAATGTAGTATATATGTAGTATGTATGCAGTATGTATGTATGTTGTATGAATGTAGTATATATGTAGTATGTATGTATTATGTAGTATGTAGGTATTTTGTATGAATGTAGTTTATATGTAGTATGTATGCATGTTGTATGAATGTAGTATATATGAAGTATTTATGTAGCATGTAGTATGTATGTATGTTGTATATATGTAGTATGTATGTAGTATGTATGTTTTTATTTTACATTCAACATATTAGCCGGATGATGGGACTACTACTGTCCCATCATTGGCTAATGAGTCAATCACTGTCATTGTAGCATTCATAGCCCGATGGGACTTGTAGTCCCATCGGATGATGCCTGCACACACACACAACCCCCGGCAGGCCCACACAGACCCCCGGCAGCCCGCACAGACCCCCGGCAGGCCTGTACAGACCTTCGGCAGGCCCGCACAGACCCCCGGCAGGCCCGTACAGACCCCCGGCAGGCCCGCACAGACCCCCGGCAGCCCGCACAGACCCCCGGCAGGCCCACACAGACCACTGGCAGGCCCGCACAGACCCCCGGCAGGCCCGTACAGACCCCCGGCAGGCCCGCACAGACCCCTGGCAGGCCCGTACAGACCCCCGGCAGGCCCGCACAGACCCCCGGCAGGCCCGCACAGACCCCGCGGACAGCCCGCACAGACCGTGCATCATGATGACATCATTTCAGCAGCCAATCACAGCTATGCCATTAGTTAACATGGCTAACACAACTGGCTCATTGCATTATGGGAACTTCCGATTCCAGTATTCGATATTGTAAAAATATCGGCACTCAGTATCGGAACTCCGATACAGCGAATATCGTCCGATACTGGATATTTGCAGTATCGGAATGCTCAACACTACCAACAATACTCAATAAAGGTTCAATATTCTAAGTGGCATGTCTGAAAAATAAGTATATAATATACACATAATAAAAAAACAATACAAGTGGCTCGTGTGTTAATCAAGGCCCACAAAGACTTTTTACCTTTCTGGGCCTTGATTAACACACTAGCTGCTTGTATTGTTTTTTTATTAGGTGCAATCCTATTGCTAATATGGCTGTCTTTTACTTCTAAAATGGCTTATTAAGATATCACTACTTACCAATATATTTTTGTTAAGGTATAATACTATATTTGATTGTATGGTTATTAGAAATACTGAGGAATCTATTGGTCAGAACTAATACATTATAACATCAATTATATGTGTATATTATATACTTATTTTTCAGACATGCCACTTAGAATATTGAACCTTTATTGAGTATTGTTGGATATTTATATATTGCTCAGGACCATTTAGCTGCTCCCTTATGTACAGGTTACGTGTGGTAACATCTGTATATTTTTAAGTGTTTTTATCATTTGTGGTGCTTTTCTTGTACATCTTGAAATAAAAATTGTAATTTCTTAAGGGTGATCCCTGCATGTGTGTATGTCTACTTTGCTCTCATGACTTAGGATAAAAGCCAAGCCAGAATCTCAATTTGCAGACACTGTGTTTCGGGGTACTGCCCCTCATCAGTGCAAAGTGTGAGATCTGGTTTGGCTGTGAGAGAGGCATCTGACCAATATCCAAGAAGTATCATTTCTCCTTGCGGAGAATAACATGCTAAGCATGTCAAGTTGATGAGACTTAAAGCCGCAATGCTCCTCTGGGAGATATGCTAATTATGAAAATTGTCTCTTCAGAGAGGAAGAGGACTGGAACTCTAGTGCCACCTATTGGAAGTAGCAATCCTAAAAGTCAATGTTGACCCTGCAACAAAACATCAGCTGCAACAAACATCAATTCAAGAGTCAACGTTCAGACTCATATGAACAATGAGAGAACTAAAATTAAATAAAAAAGAACCGTAATTAAGGCCATTAAATAGTCTCATAGAACCTTTATGCACTTCAATATTTAGCATGCTCTTTTTAACTGGTCCATAACATTTTTTCTCCTTGGTGGTCCCTAGTTGTTCATATAAATTGGATGTTATATGTCTTTCTTTTTTTGTTGTCATATTTTTATCTCTCACTATTCTGTGGACACTCTTGCACACATTGCCAATTGTTTTGCCATTCACTTTGTAATAAAGGCATTTTATATCATCTATTAATGTGCCCCATGACCTATTTTCGTTGGTTATCCTTGTTTAATGTTTTTTTTTTGTTCTCTCTATCTCTGAATTGTCTGTCATTCATTGTTAAGGTTTATGCTGGTGATGGTAAATAGTCACATATGGATTTTGCATTTAATTAAGCTATTACGTCCGCTTCTTCTGTTTGTGCTCATATGAACACTATGTCTCCTGGCCTACCGAGAAATACATCTGGCTTAATCAAGAACAAAGGCTGTGTTTTCACAACTCCAACAACATCAATTCAAGAGTTAACGTTCAGGCTAATATGAACAATGGCGTATATCTCTTGACCCACCGAAGCAAAATACGTCTGGCATAATTAGCAATAAATGCTGTGTCGTCACAATGACAACAATCAATTTTTGAACACCCAAATTTGAATACATGTAGCAGATTGATTTTGGATTTTATTTCAAACCAACAAAATTTCACACAAACCAAGTTCTACAGTATACAGTGGGGCAAAAAAGTATTTAGTCAGTCAGCAATAGTGCAAGTTCCACCACTTAAAAAGATGAGAGGCGTCTGTAATTTACATCATAGGTAGACCTCAACTATGGGAGACAAACTGAAAAAAAAAATCCAGAAAATCACATTGTCTGTTTTTTTTTCATTTTATTTGCATATTATGGTGGAAAATAAGTATTTGGTCAGAAACAAAATTTCATCTCAATACTTTGTGATATATCCTTTGTTGGCAATGACAGAGGTCAAACGTTTTCTGTAAGTCTTCACAAGGTTGCCACACACTGTTGTTGGTATGTTGGCCCATTCCTCCATGCAGATCTCCTCTGGAGCAGTGATGTTTTTGGCTTTTCGCTTGGCAACACGGACTTTCAACTCCCTCCAAAGGTTTTCTATAGGGTTGAGATCTGGAGACTGGCTAGGCCACTCCAGGACCTTGAAATGCTTCTTACGAAGCCACTCCTTCGTTGCCCTGGCAGTGTGCTTTGGATCATTGTCATGTTGAAAGACCCAGCCACGTTTCATCTTCAATGCCCTTGCTGATGGAAGGAGGTTTGCACTCAAAATCTCACGATACATGGCCCCATTCATTCTTTCATGTACCCGGATCAGTCGTCCTGGCCCCTTTGCAGAGAAACAGCCCCAAAGCATGATGTTTCCACCACCATGCTTTACAGTAGGTATGGTGTTTGATGGATGCAACTCAGTATTCTTTTTCTTCCAAACACGACAAGTTGTGTTTCTACCAAACAGTTCCAGTTTGGTTTCATCAGACCATAGGACATTCTCCCAAAACTCCTCTGGATCATCCAAATGCTCTCTAGCAAACTTCAGACGGGCCCGGACATGTACAGGCTTAAGCAGTGGGACACGTCTGGCACTGCAGGATCTGAGTCCATGGTGGCGTAGTGTGTTACTTATGGTAGGCCTTGTTACATTGGTCCCATCTCTCTGCAGTTCATTCACTAGGTCCCCCCGTGTGGTTCTGGGATTTTTGCTCACCGTTCTTGTGATCATTCTGACCCCACGGGGTGGGATTTTGTGTGGAGCACCAGATCGAGGGAGATTATCAGTGGTCTTGTATGTCTTCCATTTTCTAATTATTGCTCCCACAGTTGATTTCTTCACTCCAAGCTGGTTGGCTATTGCAGATTCAGTCTTCCCAGCCTGGTGCAGGGCTACAATTTTGTTTCTGGTGTCCTTTGACAGCTCTTTGGTCTTCACCATAGTGGAGTTTGGAGTCAGACTGTTTGAGGGTGTGCACAGGTGTCTTTTTATACTGATAACAAGTTTAAACAGGTGCCATTACTACAGGTAATGAGTGGAGGAAAGAGGAGACTCTTAAAGAAGAAGTTACTGGTCTGTGAGAGCCAGAAATCTTGTTTGCTTGTTTCTGACCAAATACTTATTTTCCACCATAATATGCAAATAAAATGAAAAAAAACAGACAATGTGATTTTCTGGATTTTTTTTTTCTCAGTTTGTCTCCCATAGTTGAGGTCTACCTATGATGTAAATTACAGACGCCTCTCATCTTTTTAAGTGGTGGAACTTGCACTATTGCTGACTGACTAAATACTTTTTTGCCCCACTGTATATGGCACTAGTCAATTTTTGAATAACCAAATTTATACACCTGTATCAGGCCAGTTTTGGTTTTTAATTCAAACCAACAAAATTTCACACAAAGCAGGTTATACAGTATTTATGACAATGTTAAACTTTTGGAACAAAAATATTTTATGAACTGTACCAGACTAAGGCTATGTGCCCACGTATGCATAGAATTCATAGAATTCATAGAATTCATAGAATCGTAGAGTTGGAAGGGACCTCCTGGGCCATCTGGTCCAACCCCCTGCTCAAAGCAGGATTCGCTAAATCATCCCAGTCAGATGTCTGTCCAGCCTCTGTTTGAAGACTTCCATTGAAGGAGAACTCACCACTTCTCGTGGCAGCCTGTTCCACTCATTGATCACTCTAACTGTCAAAAAGTTTTTTCTAATATCTAATCTGTGTCTCTTCCCATTCAGTTTCATCCCATTGCTTCTAGTCTTTCCTTGTGCAAATGAGAATAAAGTTGATCCTTCTACAATGTGACAGCCCTTTAGATATTTGTAGACAGCTATTAAGTCTCCTCTCAGTCTTCTCTTTTGCAAACTAAACTTTCCCAAATCCTGCAACCTTTCCTCATAAGACAGGGTTTGCAGACCGGTCACCATTCTGGTCGCTCTTTTCTGAACTTGCTCCAGTTTGTTGATGTCTTTTTTAAAATGTGGTGCCCAAAACTGGACACAATATTCCAGATGAGGTCTGACCAAAGAGGAGTAGAGGGAAATAATGACTTCACGTGATCTAGACTGTATGCTTCTGTTAATACATCCTAGAATTGCATTTGCCTTTTTTGCTGCTGCATCACACTGTTGACTCATATTCAGTCTGTGATCTATTAGTATACCCAAGTCTTTTTCACATGTGCTGTCACTTAGCCCTATTCCTCCCATTCTATATATGCTTTTTTCATTTTTATTGCCCAGATGTAGTACTTTGCATTTCTCCCTGTTAAAAACCATTCTGTTAGTTGCTGCCCACTTCTCCAGTTTATTTAAATCTTTTTGAATCCTCTCTCTCTCTTCTCTAGTATTAGCTATCCCTCCTAGCTTTGTGTCATCAGCAAATTTAATCAGTTTACCCTCAATTCCTTCATCTAAATCGTTGATAAAGATGTTGAACAATACAGGGCCCAGGACAGAGCCCTGTGGTACCCCACTTGAGACATTCTTCCAACTGGATGTGCAGCCATTTACGACCACTCTTTGGGTCCGATCACTAAGCCAGTTATGAATCCACCTAACAGTTGCCTTGTCCATTCCATACTTAGTCATTTTTTCAATAAGGATTGTATGAGAGACTTTGTCAAATGCTTTGCTGAAGTCAAGATATACTATATCTACAGCATTTCCTTGATCCACCCAATCAGTGATACCGTCATAGAAGGAAATTAAGTTAGTCTGACATGACTTATTAGTTAGAAACCCATGCTGACTCTGTTTAATCACTTCATTCTTATCCAGGTATTGACATACATGTTGTTTAATAATTTGTTCAAAGATCTTTCCTGGTATAGAAGTCAGACTCACCGGCCTATAGTTGCCTGGGTCCACCTTCTTCCCCTTTTTGAAGATAGGAACAACATTTGCTCTTCTCCAGTCTTCTGGCACTTCTCCTGTTCTCCAAGAATTTTCAAAGATTATGGAGAGGGGTTCAAAAATTTCTTCTGCTATCTCCTTCAGTACTCTGGGGTGTAATTCATCTGGACCTGGAGACTTGAATTCATTTAGGTTAGCTAAGTGTTTCCTCACTATCTTTCTGTTTATAGATATCCTGGATTCTTCTATTCCCTTAATAGGACAGTGAATAACAGTTGATGTTGCATTTCCTTTCTGAGAGAAAACAGATGCAAAATAGGAATTTAAAAGTTCAGCCTTCTCAACATCCTGTCTTACCATTTCATCATTTTCATCCTGTAAAAATCCTATAGCATCTTTGACTTTTCTTTTACTTTTGACATATCCCCAAAATCCTTTATTATTGCTTTTGACATCTCTTGCAAGCCTCAGTTCATTTTCAGCTTTAGCTAATCTGATTTGTGCCCTGCAGGTTCTGCAAACAGCATTATATTCTTCTTTAGATATGCCTCCCTCTTTCCATTTTATAAACATTTTTTTCTTCCTTTTTAGCATGTGCTTAAGTTCTGTGTTCATCCATCCTGGTTTCCTTAAATGCTTCCTATTCTTCCCTCTTTTCGGAATTGTTAACAACTGTGCTTTGAGAATTTCATTTTTCAAAATTTCCCATCCTTCCTGGACATTTTTGTCTTTAAGGATATCCAGCCATTGGATCCTTCCAATTCTCTTTCTGAATCCCTTAAAATCTGCCTTTCTGAAATCTAACCTTGACGTCTGAGTCTTCACAGGTCTTCCACCTCTAGTAATCCAAAATTCTAAAATAGCATGGTCGCTACCTCCTAGGGTCCCAGCCACTTTTACCTCCTCAACCATTTCCTCCCTGTTTATAAGGATTAGATCCAAGGTAGCAGTTCCCCTTGTTTTCTCCCTTACCTTTTGGAAGATAAAGTTGTCAGCAAGAGAGGATAAGAATTTCCTTGACCTGTTAGTTTTGCCTGAGAGAGATTCCCAACAAATGTCTGGATAGTTGAAATCTCCCATGACTAGAGTTGAGCGATACCATCCGATACTTCAAAGTATCGTATCGGATGGTATCGGCCGATCTTTAAAAAAAGTATCGGTATCGCCGATTCCGATACCGGAAGTCCCATTCAAGTCTATGGGACTTCCGGTATCGGAATAAGAAAAACCCTTTCCTGCCCTTGTACAGCCTCTCTGGGGTCTGTACGGGCCTTTCGGGGGGCTGTGCCGGCCTGCCAGGGGGTCTGTGCAGGCTCCGGTGGTCTGTGCCGGCCTGCCGGTGGTCTGTGCAGGCTCCGGGGGGCTGTGTCGGCCTGCCGGGGGGCTGTGCCGGCCTGCCGGGGGGCTGTGCAGGCTCCAGGGGGCTGTGCCGGCCTGCCGGGGGACTGTGCAGGCTCCGGGGGGCTGTGCCGGCCTGCCGGGGGGCTGTGCCGGCCTGCCGGTGGTCTGTGCAGGCTCCGGGGGTCTGTGCAGGCATCGTCCGATGGGACTACAAGTCCCATCGGGCGATGCCTGCTACCATGACAGTGATTGACACATTAGCCAATGATGGGACAGTAGTAGTCCCATCATCCGGCTAATGTGTTAAATGTAAAAAAAAAAAAAAATTACATGCTACATACATACAACATGCATACTACATACATGCTACATTCATACTACATACTACATACATGCTACATTCATACTACATGCAACATACATACTACATATATACTACATGCATGCTACATACATACTGCATACTACATGCTACATACATACTACATATATACTACATGCATGCTACATACATACTACATGCTACATACATACCACATACATACTACATGCTACATACATACTACATATATACTACATGCATGCTACATACATACTACATGCTACATACATACTACATACATACTACATATATACTACATACATGCTACATACATACTACATGCATGCTACATACATACTACATGCTACATACATACCACATACATGCTACATATATACTACATGCATGCTACATACATACTACATATATACTACATGCATGCTACATACATACTGCATGCTACATACATACTGCATGCTACATGCATGCTACATACATACTACATACATACTACATGCTACATACATACCACATATATACTACATACATGCAATACATTCATACAATACATACATAGACATACAGTACATATAACATAGAGTAACATACTTACCAATACTTGTCACATTGTTCCCCGAAGCCATTGTCGTCTACGGAATAAATATTAACATAACAAACCACAAAAATACTCACCCACGATCCGAAGCAGTCCACGAGTGTGTCCCACGACGATCTTGGGTAGAGAACGGCAGCATCAGCTGTTGCTGCCGTTCTCTACGGGCTGCAGGAATCCAATGACGGAAGGTAGGTATCCTTCCGCACTGTATTCCTCCGCCACTTAAAAAAAAAAAAAGTCCCTAGTCTCACTTTATGCCATTGCTGTGTGGGAATTTCCCACACAGCAATGGCATAAAGTGAGACTAGGGACTTTTTTTTTTTTAAGTGGCGGAGGAATACAGTGCGGAAGGATACCTACCTTCCGTCATTGGATTCCTGCAGCCCGTAGAGAACGGCAGCAACAGCTGATGCTGCCGTTCTCTACCCAAGATCGTCGTGGGACACACTCGTGGACTGCTTCGGATCGTGGGTGAGTATTTTTGTGGTTTGTTATGTTAATATTTATTCCGGAAAGACAATGGCTTCGGGGAACAATGTGACAAGTATTGGTAAGTATGTTACTCTATGTTATATGTACTGTATGTCTATGTATGTATTGTATGAATGTATTGTATGTATGTAGTATATATGTGGTATGTATGTAGCATGTAGTATGTATGTAGTATGTATGTAGCATGCATGTAGCATGTAGTATGTATGTAGCATGCATGTAGTATATATGTAGTATGTATGTAGCATGCATGTAGTATATATGTAGCATGTATGTAGTATGTATGTGGTATGTATGTAGCATGTAGTATGTATGTAGCATGCATGTAGTATGTATGTAGTATATATGTGGTATGTATGTAGTATGTATGTAGTATATATGTAGTATGTATGTAGTATGTATGTAGCATGTAGTATGTATGTAGCATGTATGTAGCATGCATGTAGTATGTATGTAGCATGCATGTAGTATGTATGTAGTATGTATGCAGCATGCATGTAGTATGTATGTAGTATGTATGTAGCATGTATGTAGTATGTATGTGGTATGTATGTAGCATGTAGTATATATGTAGCATGTATGTAGTATGTATGTGGTATGTATGTAGCATGTAGTATATATGTAGCATGCATGTAGTATGTATGTGGTATGTATGTAGCATGTAGTATATATGTAGCATGCATGTAGTATGTATGTAGTATGTATGTAGCATGCAGTATGTATGTAGTATGTATGTAGTATATATGTAGTATGTATGTAGCATGCATGTAGTATGTATGTAGCATGTATGTAGTATGTATGTAGTATATATGTAGTATGTATGTAGCATGTAGTATGTATGTAGTATTTTTTTTTTTTTTTTTTTTTAACATTTAACACATTAGCCGGATGATGGGACTACTACTGTCCCATCATTGGCTAATGTGTCAATCACTGTCATGGTAGCAGGCATCGCCCGATGGGACTTGTAGTCCCATCGGACGATGCTTGCACAGACCCCCGGACATCAGCACAGCCCCCCGGCAGGCCGGCACAGCCCCCCGGCAGGCCGGTACAGACCCCCACAGGGTGCACAGACCACCGGCAGGCCGGCACAGCCCCCCGGCAGGCCGGTACAGACCTCGGGCAGTCCACACAGCCCCCCGGCAGGCCGGCACAGCCCCCCGGCAGGCCGGCAGAGACCCCCGGAAGGCCCGAAATGACGGCGCATCATGATGCGCACACACCGCGCATCATGATGACGTCAGGCCGTCAATCAACTGAACTTCCGATTCCGATGCCGAATTCCGATATTGAAAAAATATCGGAAGTCGGTATCGGAATTCCGATACAGCAAGTATCGGCCGATACCCGATACTTGCGGTATCGGAATGCTCAACACTACCCATGACAACTATGTCATATTTTTTGGAGAACTTGGCCATCTGATGCATAAAGAGTTCATCTATATCTTCAGCTTGCACAGGCGGCCTGTAGTAAATGCCTACAATGGTGTCCTTTCCATTGTTCTGTCCTTGTATTCTTACCCAAACAGTTTCCACAGAACTCCCAGTCTCTGAAGCTTGGATCTCTGTGCAGATATACGCGTTTCGAACATACAATGCGACACCCCCTCCTCGTTTATCAAGTCTGTTTCTTGCAAATAAGTTGTATCCTTCTAGTCTTGTATTCCAATCATGTGTATTGTCCCACCAAGTTTCAGTGATTCCAATTACATCATATTTCTGTTCCTGTGTTAGTAGTTCCAATTCTCCTTGTTTGTTGCCCATGCTTTGTGCATTAGTATAGAAACATTTTAGTTTGTGATTGGTTTCTCTTTCTCCAATATTTTTAATAATTAGATTCTTTCGTCTTTGTTCTTCCTTTCCACTTCTAATAGCAGAGTTCTCAATAGCATTTGTCAGGTGTATGGCTTTTTCTGGTCTTTTGCTTCCCTTCCCATGTTGTTCTAGTTTAAAGCTCTCCTTACAAGTGTAGCAAGGCGACTTCCAAATACATGCTTTCCAGTCTTCGTAAGGTGCACCCCATCTCTAGCAAGTAGTCCATCGTATAAGTAGTTCACTCCGTGATCCAGAAATCCAAATCGTTGCCGACGGCACCATCGACGTAGCCAGTTGTTCACCTGCAGAATCTTATTCCACCTCCTTGTTCCATGGCCATCCACTGGGAGGATGGAAGAGAAGACCACCTGCGCTCCCAGTTCTTTCACTTTCTTGCCTAAGTCTTCAAAGTCTCTGCAGATGATTTCCAGGTCGTTTCTTGCGGTGTCATTTGTCCCCACATGTAGTAGCAGGAATGGGTAGTCATCTGTAGGTCTGAAGAGTCCTGATATCCTGTCAGACACATCTTTAATTTTTGCACCTGGAAGACAGCACATTTCTCTTGTAGTTATATCCGGTCTGCAGATAGCGGCCTCTGTTCCTCTCAGCAGGGAATCCCCCATGACCACCACTCTCCGTTTCTTCTTCACAACATTTTTCTTTCTCCATCCAGGAGGACTCTGAAGGCGTACAAGGTTGCTGTTTGTTGGCAAAGTCTTATCCTGATGTATTTCTTCATCGTTTTCCTGCGTGAGAGCCTGGTACTGGTTTCTGAGCAGTATGGGTGCAGACTGCCTCCTGATCCTCCTGTTTCTCTGGGTCACATGTCTCCATTCCTCTGTTTCTTCAGATGCACTTCGAATTTCTTCTCTTTCTGTAACATGAAGAGATAATTCTGCTCTGTCCAAGAACTCTTCACCTTCCTTAATGATCTTCAACGTAGCCAACCTCTCTTTGAGATTTTGCAACTTTTCCTCCAACAGGGACACAAGCTTGCATTTGTGGCATGTGAAGTTTGGCTTTTCCACTGGTAAATCTGTGAACATGTAGCAAGAAATGCAGCTCACCAAATGGCTCCTGGCCTCTTCCATCTTGAGATTTCTTAAACACGATGAAAGATGAGCCAAATTTCGCGCGCCGCTAGGCGCGCGGTTTTTCCGATTTCCTCTTTTCAGCTGCAACCGCCAAAACCCAGTGATCGTTGAGCTCGCGGAGACTCTTCACTTATCCCAGAAGGCACTGGGAATATGCAAATGATCTCCTCAAGACTCTTCCCCTGGTTTTCCGATTTCCTCTTTTCAGCTGCAACCGCCAAAACCCAGTGATCGTTGAGCTCGCGGAGACTCTTCACTTATCCCAGAAGGCACTGGGAATATGCAAATGATCTCCTCAAGACTCTTCCCCTGGTTTTCCGATTTCCTCTTTTCAGCTGCAGCCGCCAAAACCCAGTGATCGTTGAGCTCGCGGAGACTCTTCACTTATCCCAGAAGGCACTGGGAATATGCAAATGATCTCCTCAAGACTCTTCCCCTGGTTTTCCGATTTCCTCTTTTCAGCTGCAACCGCCAAAACCCAGTGATCGTTGAGCTCGCGGAGACTCTTCACTTATCCCAGAAGGCACTGGGAATATGCAAATGATCTCCTCAAGACTCTTCCCCTGGTTTTCCGATTTCCTCTTTTCAGCTGCAGCCGCCAAAACCCAGTGATCGTTGAGCTCGCGGAGACTCTTCACTTATCCCAGAAGGCACTGGGAATATGCAAATGATCTCCTCAAGACTCTTCCCCTGGTTTTCCGATTTCCTCTTTTCAGCTGCAACCGCCAAAACCCAGTGATCGTTGAGCTCGCGGAGACTCTTCACTTATCCCAGAAGGCACTGGGAATATGCAAATGATCTCCTCAAGACTCTTCCCCTGGTCTGCTTCAAAACCAGACTCCTTCCCAGAAAACGCTCATTTTATTTCCGCACGTTTTTGTTGTTTGCGCAAAAAACGCGCGTTTTTGATGTGTTTTTTTCCGCGCGTCTTCTGACTCATAGAAAATAACTAAAAACGCGGACTTTTCCGCAAAATTAATGAGCATGCTGCGTTTTTTACCACAAAGCGTTTTTTTTGGCGGAAAAACGCATCAATGTGCACAAAAAGTGCGGAATTCATTTAAAATGAATAGAATACTTCTTGTATGCGTTTTTGAAGCGTTTTGACTGGGACAAATGCTTCAAAAACGCTTACGTGGGCACACTGCCTAAACAGTTTTTCAAAATTTTAAATCACCTTACTATTACACAGAGCATGTTAAACTGTATGGATGACTAATTGAATCCAGGAAAAAAATAGTTTTAGATACTACCGTAATGTAACAATAACTGCTTTCAACGATAAGGATGACTAAGACTAATTGAATCCAGAAAAAAATTTTGAACTTTTTTTTTGTTTTAGATAGCACCATAATGTAACACAAAGCACGTAATACTCTATGGATGACAAATTCAATCCCGAAAAATGTTTGAACGTACAGTGCTAGTCACAATTATTAGCACCTCTTCATTTTTTTCATAGACTGTACAATATCTTCAGAAATAAATGTAAATGTATCAAAGTTATATCCTCAGGATTTTTTAATTAGTGGTCCAAAGTAATACAACAATAAAACATTGCTTTTTAAAACTTATATCTTGCAATTTCAAAGAAGAAACAGAATAAACAGCATGTGCAGCAATAAAGGCACCTCTAATTAATACTTGGTTGCACACCCTTTGGCATTGATTACATCCTCCAAACATTTTTTGTAGACATCTATAAGCTTCTTCGACTTCTCAGCTGGTATTTACTCCCCCTCTTCCTTAGCAGTTTTCTTTAAATTTCTTGAATGTTTGCAAGCTTCTTTTCAAAATGGCAGATTTCAGCTTACCCCAAAGATTTTCAATGGGATTCAGGCCAGGACTCATTGATGGCCATTTTAAAACAGTTCATTTTTTCTTTTTCAACCATTCCTGTGTACTTTTAGATGTGTACTTTGGGTCATTGTCGGAGGACCCGTGATCTTCAACTCAAATAATGTTTCCTTATACTAGGTAGAACATTTAGCTCTAAATCTCTTGATAATTTTCTGATTTCATGATTCCTGTGATACAGTAAAGGCCTTCGGTACTAGACGAAGCAAAGCAACCCAACAGTATTATAGGTCCTCCACCATGCTTAAATGTTGGTAGGGTGTTTTTTCCTTATAAGCTTCATTGTACCGCTGGTAAATTAACTGTTGCTTTGCACTGCCAAAAAGCTCTATTTTGCTTCATCTGTCCATAGAACATTTTTCCAGAAGGATTGTCATTTGTCAAGGTACTCTTTGGCAAAGCTCAGTCATTCCTTTTTGCCTTTTTTCTCAGCAATGGTTTCTGCCTTGGCCTTCACCCATAAAGCTCTGCTTGATTTAATGTGCAGCATATGGTACTTTTTGAAACCATAACCCCAGACTGTTCTAGGTTGGCTTTCAGGTCTTTGGATGTTTGACATGGTGTTTATTCCACCATTCACACCAAACATCGAAAATATCTCTTGTCAGTTTTTTCTTTCCCCCATGTCCAGGGATGTTCTTGACCATTGCAGGCTTGGAAAACGTCTTAATAACATTGCGCACTGTTGAAACTGGAATACCAAGATCTTTGGAGATGGCCTTGTACTAGAGATGAGCGACTTTGCCTTTTTTCGGGTCGAGTCGGGTTTCATGAAACCCGACTTTCTCAAAAGTCAGGTCGAACGAAATCGGCCGATTATCATGAAAAGTCGAAGGCCGACTGAAACATGAAACCCAATGCAAGGCAATGGGGAACCAAGGTCGGCAGGGAGTGGAGGACAGGAAACACACCTACAGTGCCCATTTTAATGCCAAAAGCATCAATTCTTATTACTTAAGCTTGTCAACCTTAATTTACTTTATAATAATAGTTACGCACTGAAAAATGGGGGTTATTTGGCTACACTTGTGGGGGGGAGGGCTGGCTCCAGGTTTTCGTGGGCCCAGGGCCAAAGAGCGCCCCTTTAACACATGCCACAATTCATGATCCTCTGATACGGCAGAGAATTAGCGGTATAGAACAATGAAAAATACTTCACTTCTTACATCTCATGACTGATATCTATTTTAAATTCTCCAATAGCTCCAAAAGCGGACAGTATATTACTCCATACAGTATTATGGCCACCACATAGTGCACCATGCAGAGTAATGAGGCCCATATATTTTTCCATACAGAATCATTGGTCCCATATAATGTTTGAAACAGTATATGATGAGCTATACATAATGCTACAGTATATGTTGGTCCCCATGGATGAAGCTCCACTGTCTTATGGGCCCAAATAATGCTCCATATATAATGGGCCCCATTTCTAATGCTCCAGTGCATAATGGGCCCTGTAAATGCTGCTCTAGTGTCTGATGTCCACCTTTGGAATGCTCCAGTGTATGGTGGGCGTCATATATCATTCTCCAGAGTATAGTGCTCCCCAAAAATAGCTGTCCCAACATTGAAAACAATTAAATAAGTCTCCTCGCTAGGGAATCCCTGTACCAGTCTGGACTCCTTGTCGTCCCCATCTTCCATCTCTCTGCACTTGGACTGTTTAGGCAGAGGGCATACAGACGTGATGTCATCGTGCTCTCTGACCAGAATGTCATTGTCAGGAAACGCGGAAGACGTCACGGCGGTGGAGCAGGGAGAGGTAAGGATTTCAACTTTGCAAGTGCTGTGATCCTGAGCAAGAAGGGGGGGCCCACTCGTTGGCGATGGCACTGGCACAGGGCCCCTCATAGTACGGCGGTGTGTCTGACGGCAGGTGGGCCCAAGAGACACTTTTGCGTACTATGAGGGGCCCTGTGCCGTCGCCCATGAGTATGCCCCCCACACCTGCTCAAGGAACCTGCACTTTCATCTGCACCTTCCTCTTTGTCACCGTGTAAGGTGGTATAGTATGCGGGAAGGGAAACCTGAGTTTCATCAGGGTCAGATTCTGGCTGTGTAGAGTGCGAGGGGAATGTATTGGTCTGGGTCAATGTACCAGCAGAATCATCTAGCAGTGGCTGGGCATCAGTGCACTTATGGCGCCCCCAGGAGTATGGTCGCCACAGTGGCATTACCTTCCTCCTAGGGAGTGTGATGTCATGCTTGGGAGCAACGAAGGATCTCGCTAACAGTTAAACCAACACACAACACAGTTCCCACTCCAGGCCAGCAGGGAGACCTCTGAACCTGACTGCTGAGGAGCTGCTCTCTGTGGTCGGGAGGAGGTAAGTTAGGGCAGTCAGTGAAGGGAAGGGGAAGTGTGTGGATGTGAGAAGGGGAGCTGGAGGATGAGCAGAGTTGAGGCTCACTCCTAGCTGGAGCGCATGGTCGGTATTCCGGTCTCCGAGTTTGTAGGGACACTGACGGTCCTGCAGCAGAAACCGGACGAAGTAGCAGCTGTAAAGGCTCTGTTCCCAACTAAGGCTCGGAGGCCCCAGCAGTGACGTGTGTGAGCCAGAAGGAAAAGGCTATGGCTGCCTGCCATACGAGAAAGTTCCAAAATAGGGTCAACAGGCGGAACTTCAGTGAACTCAGTAGTGCGGGTACCTCAGATAAGCGCTAGAACGGAGACTACACTACTTATCTGCAGAGAGAGAATTCCAAATTTGCTTCCAGGCTGACCAACTCCTTCTCTCTACTCCTCTTTGGTCAGACCTCATCTGGAATATTGTGTCCAGTTTTGGGCACCACATTTTAAAAAAGACATCAACAAACTGGAGCAAGTTCAGAAAAGAGCGACCAGAATGGTGACCGGTCTGCAAACCCTGTCTTATGAGGAAAGGTTGCAGGATTTGGGAATGTTTAGTTTGCAAAAGAGAAGACTGAGAGGAGACTTAATAGCTGTCTACAAATATCTAAAGGGCTGTCACATTGTAGAAGGATCAACTTTATTCTCATTTGCACAAGGAAAGACTAGAAGCAATGGGATGAAACTGAATGGGAGGAGACACAGATTAGATATTAGAAAAAACTTTTTGACAGTTAGAGTGATCAATGAGTGGAACAGGCTGCCACGAGAAGTGGTGAGTTCTCCTTCAATGGAAGTCTTCAAACAGAGGCTGGACAGACATCTGACTGGGATGATTTAGCGAATCCTGCTTTGAGCAGGGGGTTGGACCAGATGGCCCAGGAGGTCCCTTCCAACTCTACGATTCTATGATTCTATGATTCTATGATTCTCCATCTGTCCTCTGGGTCCTGGATGGCACTTACCAAGTACAGGTAAAGCAACTGCACAACTGTGTCTGTCATCTTTCTCCTGCGCCTGGCGCACGACTCTGCTACATCCTGCACTTCACACCTGTAAAATAATGCTTATCCTTGTAAATACTCAGGACTAGTTACCAGATAAAAATATAGTGGTTTATTTGGATTCTTCTACCAAAGAAAAGATTATTACAGAAAAACATAAAAATAGGTGAAAGAGAGATTGTCCATTAGTTCATTGCAAAAGCTTGTCACCTTCTTTCTCTGGGATGCCAAATGGTAAAAATGGCGTCTGGCTCTGTTCAGCTTCTCAAATAGCAAGATCACATACCAGCTGTTCAGCTATGTCCGTGCAGAGATGACATCTTGCGTCTGTGTCTCATGATGGTGAGGGAATGATCGAGCGACCTCTACAGCTAGCTATGAATTATATACATCTCTTAAAGCACGTGATCCTGGTATATATGGAGTTGTCCTGTACCATGAGCCAAGCTTAAAAATAGCCTATGTCGTGTAAGCTAAAGCAATGTACAGAACTGAGTTTTATAAGAAATTAACGGATTATTAATATTTAACAATTCCCCCTTTTGAGGGAGACAGACATTAATTGGAACCCTCAAAATATAATGAGATTTTTTTTCCTTCTTTTCTTCTTCTTTGACAAAATAATTTAATATCAATAATAATAATATCAGATTACTGTTATACGTACTCAATGACATAATTCATGTGAATTCATGTTATGGTAAGCCGTGAACAATATTCATATAAAATATGTATAATTATACTTCCCTAAGTCTAAATTGAAGCATCTCAGGTCCAGTCATCATCATCCAATGTCATCTGGTCTTCATTTTGATGTCTTCTGTCTTCTTCTTGGTTCTTTTAAAAATACAGTTTTTCTCTAGCATATAGATGTTGTAGAAATCGTGTTGTGTATAAAATCAAAGTCCATAAATTTAAATGTTGATATGAAAACAAAGTCTATAGATGAAATGCAGCTTTAATATCTGTGCAATGTCACCTTTAAAAACCTGGGCTTACATTGGCTCGCCTTGGATATTCTGGAATCCTTCATCGGCACTGGTCTTTGAACAGGTGTGACGTCTTATGATTCTATAAGAGTGGTCGTAAATGGCTGCACATCTAGTTGGAAGAATGTCTCAAGTGGGGTACCACAGGGCTCTGTCCTGGGCCCTGTATTGTTCAACATCTTTATCAACGATTTAGATGAAGGAATTGAGGGTAAACTGATTAAATTTGCTGATGACACAAAGCTAGGAGGGATAGCTAATACTAGAGAAGAGAGAGAGAGGATTCAAAAAGATTTAAATAAACTGGAGAAGTGGGCAGCAACTAACAGAATGGTTTTTAACAGGGAGAAATGCAAAGTACTACATCTGGGCAATAAAAATGAAAAAAGCATATATAGAATGGGAGGAATAGGGCTAAGTGACAGCACATGTGAAAAAGACTTGGGTATACTAATAGATCACAGACTGAATATGAGTCAACAGTGTGATGCAGCAGCAAAAAAGGCAAATGCAATTCTAGGATGTATTAACAGAAGCATACAGTCTAGATCACGTGAAGTCATTATTTCCCTCTACTCCTCTTTGGTCAGACCTCATCTGGAATATTGTGTCCAGTTTTGGGCACCACATTTTAAAAAAGACATCAACAAACTGGAGCAAGTTCAGAAAAGAGCGACCAGAATGGTGACCGGTCTGCAAACCCTGTCTTATGAGGAAAGGTTGCAGGATTTGGGAATGTTTAGTTTGCAAAAGAGAAGACTGAGAGGAGACTTAATAGCTGTCTACAAATATCTAAAGGGCTGTCACATTGTAGAAGGATCAACTTTATTCTCATTTGCACAAGGAAAGACTAGAAGCAATGGGATGAAACTGAATGGGAAGAGACACAGATTAGATATTAGAAAAAACTTTTTGACAGTTAGAGTGATCAATGAGTGGAACAGGCTGCCACGAGAAGTGGTGAGTTCTCCTTCAATGGAAGTCTTCAAACAGAGGCTGGACAGACATCTGACTGGGATGATTTAGCGAATCCTGCTTTGAGCAGGGGGTTGGACCAGATGGCCCAGGAGGTCCCTTCCAACTCTACGATTCTATGATTCTATGATTCTATGATTCTTTGGTCAGCAAAGCAAGGGTTAAAATGACTCTTCCTTGCTAAACATAGCACCATAACCAGTCCTTGTCCTAATGCACAGGACATATGTCAGGGTTGTAGCTTCCTGACAATTACCTTATTGTTCACCAGCCTTCATCAAGCTTTACAGGTGATTGGAAACCTCTGGAACTTGATAAGAACGTGATAACACAGTTCACCTCAGCATCATAGGATCATCGTCCTCTGGTTGTCAGGTTAGACACTTTAATTGTGACTGCCAGTGGTGGATACTGCACTTGTGGCTGTCAGTGGTGGATACTGCACTTGTGACTGTCAGTGGTGGATACTGCACTTGTGGCTGTCAGTGGTGGATACTGCACTTGTGGCTGTCAGTGGTGGATACTGCATTTGTGACTGTCAGTGGTGGATACTGCACTTGTGACTGTCAGTGGTGGATACTGCACTTGTGATTTTACTCAGTCTATTACTCAGTAATCATAGCTTTGCTACCTTCTGGGACTTCTGGATAGCGGCATTCTTCTTCTTGCAACTGGTAAGAATCAATAAAGTTTAGAAATATGAAAAGTCTTTATTAACGTAATTTCAATATCTTGCTTGAAGTCTTCATTCCCTATTCTATACCAAATCTGGTAATTTTCCTATCCTATAATATCACAGCGTACCATAGCAATCAGTAATATCCATATAATTATTATCAGAATTTATACCATATATGGATTTCAATGTTTGAAATAATAAACCAATAATAAATGATAATACATTATTATCCATATTTTTTTTCATGTGATAGAACATTTTTTTATGTCATAGGTGTAATTACCTTTTTCAACCCATAGGTGTCACTGTGTTTTATGTAACCAGTGTTTTCATCTTTATTATGCAAATTGTCTCTTCAGAGAGGAAGAGGACTAGAACTCTAGTGCCACATATCCAGAGGAGCATTGCGGCTTTACGTCTCCTCACCTCGACATGCTTAGCATGTCATTCTCCGCAAGGAGAAATGATACTTCTTGGACATCTTTATTAATAAGGAATATATTTATTATACTAATAATATGTAGGAATGTATAGCCATGAACCAAAATAAGAATATACGAGTGAGCGAATGAATGAATAAAAAAATTGTTGCATATAACTCAGAAGTGAAACATTTTTCTTTGTAATAGAACCATATCATTGCTATATTTAATGAAGAAATATTCTCAGTAGATATTACTTTATTAAATATTTATTGACAGAAAAAATAAAAATGTAAGAATTAAAATACAAATAGAATAAAAAATTGAAAATTAAAAATAAGAATAAGAATAAAAATAAAAATAAGAATAAGGCCTTTATGTTGATGCAGAGTAGTTATGTCTTCAATAACATATAGCCTTAATATTTCCATGATCCGGATTATTTCATAATTGTCATAAACTTGTGTTACCAAAATATTCAAATTATGCAACTTTGCATATAATATTCCTCTTAGTGTAAAGAACTGACTCTTTATAATACTTATTATTATACCCAATACTTATACCATTGTACCTTGTTAATATTTCTTTTCTATTAAAATGTGTGAAGAAGAGGTATTAATCAAATGTGATAATGTAGTCAGGATCAAAAACATATTTTCCCCCTTAATACCAAAAAATATTGTTTTATGAAATAATTCATTTATCAAAACCAAAATTAAAAATAATTAATTTATAAATTGTGTAAATATTATACTTGCTTATACCATTATTTGTCTGAAGATGTGTGACCATTAAAATTAATTTGAATATCATAAAATTATCCTTTGGAAAAATTAATTTAAATGTAGATTTCCTTCATAAACCATTTTGATGTGCGATTGCACTTATCCACAATTAACTAAATCAAGAAATAAAAATTACTATAGAAATATAGAAATATATGTTGTGTAGATATTATTATATCTTAATATTCTAATAATTTAGCTGATCTGCATATTTCTCCTAAAGATAAAGATTTTGTTTTTTTTTTCTTTCTCTTGCATTCAGAATCCTGAGGCCTCATCCATCAAACGTATCACATTACTCGCTCAGCAGCTGCTCATACACTCAGTCACTGTCACTCAGACTGTGTCACATATTTAAGTTTAAACCAAATACAGTCATATGTAAAAGTTTGGGCACCCCTATTAATGTTAACCTTTTTTCTTTATAACAATTTTGGTTTTTGCAACAGGTATTTCAGTTTCATATATCTAATAACTGATGGACTCAGTTATATTTCTGGATTCAAATGAGGTTTATTGTACTAACAGAAAATGTGCAATCTGCATTTAAACAAAATTTGACCGGTGCAAAAGTATGGGCACCCTTATCATTTTCTTGATTTGAACACTCCTAACTACTTTTTACTGACTTCCTGAAGCACTAAATTGGTTTTGTAACCTCATTGAGCTGTGAACTTCATAGCCAGGTGTATCAAATCATGAGAAAAGGTATTTAAAGTGGCCACTTGCAATTAGTTCTCCTATTTGATTCTCCTATGAAGAGTGGCATCATGGACTCCTCAAAACAACTCTCAAATGATCTGAAAACAAAGATTATTCAACATAGCTTTTCAGGGGAAGGATACAAAAAGTTGTCTCAGAGATTTAACCAGTCAGTTTCCACTGTGAGGAACATAGTAAGGAAATGGAAGAACACAGGTACAGTTCTTGTTAAGCCAAGAAGTGGCAGGCCAAGAAAAATATCAGAAAGGCAGAGAAGAAGAATGGTGAGAACAGTCAAGGACAATCCACAGACCACCTCCAAAGACCTGCAGCATCATCTTGCTGCAGATGGTGTCACTGTGCATCGGTCAACAATACAGCGCACTTTGCACAAGGAGAAGCTGTATGGGAGAGTGATGCGAAAGAAGCCGTTTCTGCAAGCACGCCACAAACAGAGTCACCTGAGGTATGCAAAAGCACATTTGGACAAGCCAGTTACATTTTGGAAGAAGGTCCTGTGAACTGATGAAACAAAGATTGAGTTGTTTGGTCATACAAAAAGGCGTTATGCATGCGCTGTATTGTTGACCGATGCACAGTGACACCATCTGCAGCAAGATGATGCTGCAGGTCTTTGGAGGTGGTCTGTGGATTGTCCTTGACTGTTCTCACCATTCTTCTTCTCTGCCTTTCTGATATTTTTCTTGGCCTGCCACTTCTGGGCTTAACAAGAACTGTACCTGTGTTCTTCTATTTCCTTACTATGTTCCTCACAGTGGAAACTGACTGGTTAAATCTCTGAGACAACTTTTTGTATCCTTCCCCTGAAAAGCTATGTTGAATAATCTTTGTTTTCAGATCATTTGAGAGTTGTTTTGAGGAGCCCATGATGCCACTCTTCATAGGAGAATCAAATAGGAGAACTACTTGCAAGTGGCCACTTTAAATACCTTTTCTCATGATTTGATACACCTGGCTATGAAGTTCAAAGCTCAATGAGGTTACAAAACCAATTTAGTGCTTCAGGAAGTCAGTAAAAAGTAGTTAGGAGTGTTCAAATCAAGAAAATGATAAGGGTGCCCATACTTTTGCACCGGTCAAATTTTGTTTAAATGCAGATTGCACATTTTCTGTTAGTACAATAAACCTCATTTGAATCCAGAAATATAACTGAGTCCATCAGTTATTAGATATATGAAACTGAAATACCTGTTGCAAAAACCAAAATTGTTATAAAGAAAAAAGGTTAACATTAATAGGGGTGCCCAAACTTTTACATATGACTGTACCTCACATACGAAGGTGTGATGAATACACGTATTTTAACCCTAATTATCATAATTATCAATGCATTGTAAACTATTTAAATTTAGTCTTAATATTTCTTTGAATATTCCCCAAATACACATGACATAAATATATGTTGTATAGCTATACTTGACATTTAGGCCTGAAAAAAAAATTCCATTGCTTTGCAAAAGTTGAGACCCCCTTAAAAATTCTTTCCCTAAAGAACAGGGACATAGTATACTGGTATACCTATTATTAGAACAAGGTTCAAATTTCACAAGCTGTGGTTGTCATTCATGCCATGCAGTAAAGGCACTCACACAGAACACTTTTAAAATGCAGTTAGTTATTTCCTTTTAAGTGTTAAATATAAAATCATGCAATTATTGCAACTTCCTGTGTAAATAAAGGCATAAATCCTTGTAAGAGAATTTTTCCCGATTAAGTCCTGCTTTGAAATAAAAATTCTAAGGAAAAATAAAAGATAAGGTTAATATCATATTCATAATTCTAAATATTATTACTGATGTAGATTTTAATTTTCATTAAAAAATACAGTTCTACAATCCCTACTTCTACAAACACTCTATATATACTGTATGAATATGTATATACCCACAAACCATAGAACTACAGGATTATAATCTATAAAATAATTACATACAATTAGTTAGTTATATAACACTTTTACACAATATATAATTACTTTTTCTAGCCAATTCCTAAACCCATACTTATTTCTCTGCAAAAAATATCCTGAAAGGTTCTTGCCATTTTGAAGCTGATAGATTCTTGGAGCAGAGTATTCAGTTTACAGGCCATGATGTCACTCACCACCTGCTTCTGTCTGTCAAATTCGGCCATCTTTGTTACAGAAAGAAAATCAGAACTCATCATTTTTCTTAACTCAATTTGTGTCTTTTCGGTGGTCCTTTGCATCATTCCATAAGGCTTATAACAAACATGTGATTTTCTTCGTTCTTCATAGATTTGATTTTGGGGAAAACTCATTTTAGAAGGCTTTGCTAATACAGGCTTCTGATAAGATTTTACTTTGCCTGTCTTCACAAAATTAGCACAATTTACTTTCCTTTCACGATTCTCGTGTTTTCTGGCAAAATCAAGGGATTGCGCACATTCCAATAAAGAATCTTTTTGTGATGCAATAACACGAGATGCAGGATTTAAAAACCAAAATTTGCTTACAAAACTCCTTATGAGGGACGGTGTTTTGACATTCTCAATCAGCATTTTGTACAGACGTTCATATATGGACATAAACGTAAAAGTACATTCCTTCCGACCAATCCTTAATTTTTGAAGAATATCAATATCTGGATTTTCACTTGATGAACAAAAAATGAGAATTTGTAATCTGTCCTTATCAGTTAAATTCTCATGTGTTTCACCAGATAACTTTAAAGTCAATCTCCTAGCAAAGTTTACAGGGATCCACATTTTGAACAACTGATTCTTCTCCTCGTTAGATAAATCAAATTTATCAACACAACTTTCAAAAACCTCAGAGTTTCCACAAACATGGATTTTGTTATCATATGCAGGAATGATTTTGTATATTTTTAGCAAAGTTTTTCTTACTTTCCTTCGGAGTTGGGCCTGTGAGTCGTCTATTTTTAGTGGTCCGTATTTCCCTTGTACGTCCTCTACGTCAGTTCTGAAGTCTCCTCCTACTTCTCCATCTTGTTCCACGTCTGCAAGGTCACCTTCAATGGCTGCTGCTACTATTTACCTTTCATCTTGTAACTGCTTTTCTACATTACAATGTATCTCGGGAACATCACTATTTTCCATTGCACAGTCATTTTTAAATTTCTCTGACACAGATCTATGATATATATCGACCATCTGTAAAATATTTTTTAATCTCTCTCTTTCTCTATTGAAAAACTTAGAATTATACTTCTGATTCGCCATTTCGCACTCGGCATATAAGCTAAGTCATAATACTTCTGGATTAGACTTGTCTACAGACTTAAATTTCAATTTACTCTGCTTAGCAAAACAATTAATGACATCCATTTTATTTCTCTTACCTTGAAATGTCTCAGCTTGTTCCTTTGATGGACAACGCTGGGCTTTTGTCTTCACACGTCTGGCTTCAGCACGTCTGGCACTTTGGCACTTGTAGTACTTCTCAATCCATCTGGCAATTCTTAGTCCTCACTTCTACATTCTGTCTGATTCTTGTGAATAGTGGAGTTCCTGATAACTTGCACATATGACTGACGTTAGCAAAGTCCAATCCCCTTTTGGGCAAGTTGAGGGAAATCCGCAAAAAAAAGTACAAAAACTCAGATCTGGCTGGCTCTCCAATGTAAAATAATGCTTATCCTTGTAAATACTCAGGACTAGTTACCAGATAAAAATATAGTGGTTTATTTGGATTCTTCTACCAAAGAAAAGATTATTACAGAAAAACATAAAAATAGGTGAAAGAGAGATTGTCCATTAGTTCATTGCAAAAGCTTGTCACCTTCTTTCTCTGGGATGCCAAATGGTAAAAATGGCATCTGGCTCTGTTCAGCTTCTCAAATAGCAAGGTCACATACCAGCTGTTCAGCTATGTCCGTGCAGAGATGACATCTTGCGTCTGTGTCTCATGATGGTGAGGGAATGATCGAGCAACCTCTACAGTTAGCTATGAATTATATACGTCTCTTAAAGCACGTGATCCTGGTATATATGGGGTTGTCCTGTACCATGAGCCAAGCTTAAAAATAGCCTATGTCGTGTAAGCTAAAGCAATGTACAGAACTGAGTTTTATAAGAAATTAACAGATTATTAATATTTAACACCATCTTCAAACTCTTTCATCTGCCCTGCGACTATGGCCCTACCTGTGCAGGGCTTCTAGATCTTAGCTGCACCACAACATCTGTCCCAGAGAAGCGACACTGCAGCGTGGGTCAATCTGATCAGAAACCACAGGTGGCGTCACATATCATTCACCTATAAATGTTAATCACCCCTTTGCATGGACTCCCAGGGCCACGGAACTGGTCATCATCACCACCAAAGTGACACATCCCTCTGATACACCGGCCCAGTACCGATTAACTCCACTGCCCTGGCTGGCCACCCACACTCCATGTCAGTTTCATCTTGGACTGGGGAATTCATGATTTGACTTGATAACCCAGGCATGGTATGATAGAAAGAGCTACATGGACTAATGTCAAGTGTGGCCTGCTGCATCATTGACTTTTGGTGGAGGTGAAGGACACAAGGAAAGGGGTTCTTCCTGACCAGGAGCCAGCACTTGATGACTCAGTGCATGCATTTTTTGAAACTTCAGAAGAGGAGGGCATATTTGCTGGAGTCTGTTTTGGCAATGTAAGCCAAAACCAGTTCCTGATGCTCCGGCTTTATAAGCGGTTAACCTACTCCCAGAAAAGGTAGCCTTCCAGGCATTCCGGAGCCAGACCATGATGCAGGCTCAAAACCTCCTGCCTTAGCTGCTATTGCGCTTTTGCCACTACCAGCAGATGCACCACTACCATCAGCACCAGCTGGCCCCCCCATGCCCACGTCCGCGGCCTCTTCCACCAAACTTCAAAATGTTGCAGAACATGAACCTAAAATAACAACATGTTACGCTGCGGATGCCGGTGGCGAGAGTGGACCCTCTGGGCCGTGACGCCGAGCCCTCCCCGAGTGAGCGCACCAAGTGGACCGACCCCTATACAGGGACCGTTAGGGAACAGACTTGGGAAGTTCAAGCGCCACGGCAGCCAGGACCAGGGGTCGGCTCTGGAGGGTGAGCAGATGATGAGGAGCAGAGGAAGATCCAGAGAGGAACCAGGAAGACCAGGGTCCAGAGGCTGAGGGAGGAGGAGAAGGACGGAGGAGGATGGCGGGAGCCAGGAAGAGGCAAACTGAAAAGGGAAGGAGACACAGGGGTTACCAGGGGGCACAGGCAGGAGTCTCAGGGGGAACACAGGAGACACAGGCGGGAGACACAGGGATTATCAGGAAGAAGAGGTACAAGACACAAGGGGTTAACCAGCGCACAAGCTTGCAAGGAACTAGCAGCAGAGAGCGCGACCTAGACATCAGAGAGGTAACTCAATAGTCAGGCGCCTCCACTAAGGGAGGGCGGCCTGAAATACCTGGTGGTGGGCTCTGATAGGTCAGGAGGCTGGTCCGGGTCAGGTCACGCCAGGCAGGTGGCTGACGGCAGAGGCGCGCGGCTTAACCCTCCGGCGCGTGCGCAGAGGCATAGTGCACGTGCCGAGAGAAGTGGAGGAGTGCGTCGGGACGCTGGCTCTCGGAAAGCGAGGAGAGCGGGGGCGCACGTCCAGGACGCGTCAGAGGAGCGAGTCGGACCAGAAGCGGAGGCGGTGAGTATGGCAGCGGGAGCGGGAGCAGCGGAACTGGGAGCGGTGCTGACAGTACCCCCTCTCTTACACTCCCCTCCACTGCGTCTGGCTAAAAACCTCTTAAGAATGCGTGGAGCATTGATGTTCTCCTGCGGCTCCCAAGATCTCTCCTCGGGACCAAAACCCTTCCAATCGACCAGAAAAAAGGTTTTACCCCTAACCTTTTTCGAGGCCAGAATGTCTTTTTCTTCAAAGACATCATCAGACGTGACAGGAAGAGGAGAAAGGTTCGGGGCCGGGTGAAACCGATTCAAGACAACTGGTTTAAGGAGAGAGACGTGGAAGGAGTTGGGGACCCGAAGCGACGCAGGCAACTCCAGTTTGTAAGATATGTTGGTAAGACGTTTGAGAATCTTGAAAGGCCCAATGTAGCGCGGTCCCAGCTTGTAAGAAGGGAGCTTTAGTCTAATGTACTTGGCCAAAAGCCAAACTTGTTGACCTGGGAGGTAGGTTGGAGCATCCAAGCGTCTTTTGTCAGCGTGCCTCTTCATGCGCTCCCCAGACTTCCTGAGAGCCTCCTTAGTCTCGGACCAGATCCTAGAGAACTCTTGGGTCAGGGAATCGGCTGCAGGCACACCGGGGGAACCGGATATAGGTAGAGGGACACCAGGGTGCATGCCAAAGACCATGAAGAATGGAGACTTGGCTGAAGACTCGCTGGGATGATTATTGTAGGAGAATTCTGCCCAGGGGAGTAGATGGACCCAGTTGTCTTGATGAGCGTTAGAGAACTGCTGTAAGTAGGACGCTAGCACCTGATTAACGCGTTCAACTTGACCATTGGACTGGGGATGGTACGCAGATGAAAAGTCCAGTCTTACCTCCAGAAGTTTACACAAGGCTCTCCAAAACCGAGAAGTTAACTGTACACCTCGATCAGAAACAATATGCTGTGGAAAGCCGTGGAGGCGGAAGATGTGCTGGATAAAAATCTTCGCCAACTCTGGAGCGGAGGGCAGTGCTGGAAGAGGAACAAAATGGGCCATCTTGGAGAAGCGGTCGACCGCTAACAGGATAGTCGTAGATCCGGAAGAGTTAGGCAGATCCGTGATGAAATCCAAAGCTATATGTTGCCATGGAACCGAGGGAATCGGGAGAGAAAGCAGAAGACCGGCGGGTGGCCGCCTAGGAATCTTGATCTTGGCGCAAGAGGGACAGGAGGCCGTGAAGTCAGTCACATCCTGGCGGAGTGAGGGCCACCAATAAAAACGAGCGATGAGCTCCAACATCTTTTTGACTCCGACATGTCCAGAAATTTTAGAGGAATGTCCCCAATGCAGTACCTTTTTTCTTTCAGAGTCAGGAACGTAGGTCTTGCCGGGAGGAGGAGTAATCAATCTCACAGGAGCCACAGTGATGATCCTAGCGGGAACGATAATGTGAGTTGTTACCTCCACCAGATCAGGAGACTGCAGAGACTGGAACAATGCGTCCGCCTTGATGTTCTTTGGCCCGGGACGGAAACGCAATTCAAAATCGAACCGTCCAAAGAAGAGAGACCATCTGGCTTGCCGAGGGTTAAGTCTCTGGGCTGACTGGAGATATGCAAGGTTTTTGTGGTCGGTAAAGATGGCAAACGGATGGACCGACCCTTCAAGAAGGTAACACCACTCCTCCAGTGCCAATTTTATGGCCAACAGCTCGCGATCCCCGATGGCGTAGTTACACTCTGCCGGCGAGAAGGCCTTTGAAAAGAACCCGCAGGTAATCAGTCAGCCGGACGGGGACCTCTGTGAGAGCACTGCACCTGCTCCGGTGGAAGAGGCATCTACCTCCAGGATGAATGGCTTATTAGCCTCGGGTCGGTGTAGGACAGGTGCAGTCGCGAAGGCTTGCTTCAAACAGGAAAAGGCCTCTTCAGCCTCCGGGGGCCAGGACGAGGAGTTGACGCTCTTGCGAGTGAGACTGGAGATGGGTTTGATGACGGACGAAAAATGTGGCACAAATTGACGATAATAGTTGGCGAAGCCGAGGAACCTTTGAATCGCCTTGACCCCCACTGGGCGGGGCCATTGAAGAATAGCCGACAGTTTCGCACGATCCATCTCCAGCCCAGAATCTGAAACAATGTAGCCCAAGAAGGGCAAGGAAGACTGCTCAAAGAGACACTTCTCAAGCTTCGCGTAGAGGCGATTCTCCCACAGACGTTGTAGGACCAGACGAACACTCCTCCTATGGGACGCCAGATCCGGGGAAAAAATAGGGATGTCGTCCAGATACACAACCACGCAGGAGTATAACAAATCTCGGAAGATATCATTGACGAACTCCTGAAAGACCGCGGGAGCGTTGCAGAGACTGAAGGGCATAACCAGGTATTCATAATGCCCGTCCCGGGTGTTAAAGGCGGTCTTCCATTCGTCACCAGGGCGAATGCAGATGAGGTTGTAAGCTCCGCGTAGATCCAACTTCGAGAAGATGCGGGCTCCCCGCAGTCGGTCAAAGTGTTCTGGGATGAGAGGCAAAGGATACTTATTCTTCACAGTAATGTCGTTCAGACCCCGGAAATCAATACAAGGATGGAGAGAACCGTCTTTCTTCTTTACAAAGAAAAACCCGGCTCCGGCCAGGGAGGAAGACTTCCGTATGAAACCTCTAGCTAAATTCTCACGAATATACTCGGACATGGCCGTAGTCTCTGCTGGAGACAAGGGATAAATTCGCCCTCGAGGTGGGGTGGTCCCGGGCCGCAGGTCAATAGGGCAGTCATACGGGCGATGCGGGGGAAGAACCTCTGCCTCCTTCTTATCGAACACGTCAGAGAATGCCCAGTATGCGGCTGGTAGAGCCTCAGGACCCGAGGAAGCTGGAGGGGGATTGACCGGGCGGACAGACCCCAGGCACCTCTCTTGGCAAGGATGCCCCGAGCGGTGGACCTCACCGGAACGCCAGTCCAAGACAGGTTCATGTGTCCTAAGCCATGGAAGACCTAGCAGCACAGCATGAGAAAGGTTGGGAAGAACGTAGAAAGCTATCCACTCCTGGTGCAAGGCCCCGATTTGCAGGCACACCTCCTCCGTAACCAGGGACACAGATTCTCATAGGGGTCTTCCATCTACTGAGGCGATGACACGTGGAGTCTTCAGGGAAATCACGGGAATCTGGTACTTCTTCACCTCCTTCAACCTAATGAAGTTCCCTGCCGCGCCCGAGTCCACATAGGCCACCTCCGAACCACGTCTCTGACCCAAAACCAGCTGAACCGAAAGGGTAAGGGGATGAGAGGAGTGAGACACACCTAGATCGGCCTCTCTTACCTGCCCTAGGTGGAAGAGTTTCCCGGTCTCTCAGGACAGGAGCGTAGGAAATGAGATGCGCTGCCACAATACAGGCACAAACCCTCCATCAGTCTCTCCTTACGGCGCTGTTCTGCCAACTTGACCCGATCCACCTGCATCGGCTCTGGCGCCAGACTGGAGGATGCCCCAGGAGGACGTGGGCTGGACGGCCTGTGAAAAGAAGCAGATGGTCTAAGCGGTCTCCTATCCCTAGCAGTCTCCCTAGCGTGTTCCTGGAACCGGAGGTCGATTTGTGTGGCCAAAGAAATTAGATCCTCCAAGGATGTCGGGGTATCTCGCCCTGCCAGCTCATCTTTAGTTTTGCCAGAGAGACCACGCCAGAAGGCCCCAACCAAAGCCTCGTTATTCCACCCCACCTCAGAGGCCAAGGTACGGAACCGGATGGCGTATTGTCCGACCGTAAGAGTGCCCTGGGTGAGGCAAAAAAGAGACTCCGTGGCGGAAGCCAACTATCCGGGCTCGTCAAAGACCTTACGGAAAGTGTCAATGAAGGTCTGGAGGCTGGAGACTATGGGATCGTCCCGCTCCCACAGGGGGTTTACCCAGGAGAGTGCCTCTCCCTCCAAATGGGAGACAATGAAGGCAACCTTGGCCCGGTCAGTGGGGTACTGTTGGGGCAGGAGTTCGAAGTGCAACCTGCACTGATTTAAGAAGCCTCTGCACAACTTTGGGTCGCCGCCATACCGAGGCGGTCTACCAAGCCTGGGAGGCGGGGAAGGTCCGGGATCAGAGCTGCGGGACGAATCGCGCCCAGCAGCCGACTGAAGGGAAAGCAGCCGATCGTCGACCGAAGCCATATATGAAAGAATATGGGACTGGGTGTCCCGTTGTAGAACCAGCTCCTGCTGGAGGCTGGCCAGTTGGGAGGCGTTACCAGGGTCAGCGGCCTGCAAGGCCGACAAGCGGGAATCCATGGTCTTCATGAAAGACATAATACGGGTCTGGTTCTCCCTTAGGAAAACCAACTCCTTTTGGGCAGCGGCCCCGGCGGGGTCCATGGCCTGACTATACTGTTATGCTGCGGATGCCGGTGGCGAGAGTGGACCCTCTGGGCCGTGACGCCGAGCCCTCCCCGAGCGAGCGCACTAAGTGGACCGACCCCTATACAGGGACCGTTAGGGAACAGACTCGGGAAGTTCAAGCGCCACGGCAGCCAGGACCAGGGGTCGGCTCAGGAGGGTGAGCAGATGATGAGGAGCAGAGAAAGATCCGAAGAGGAGCCAGGAAGACCAGGGTCCAGAGGCTGAGGGAGGAGGAGAAGGACGGAGGAGGATGGCGGGAACCAGGAAGAGGCAAACTGAAAAGGGAAGGAGACACAGGGGTTACCAGGAGGCACAGGCAGGAGTCTCAGGGGGAACACAGGAGACACAGGCGGGAGACACAGGGATTATCAGGAAGAAGAGGTACAAGACACAAGGGGTTAACCAGCCGCAAGCTTGCAAGGAACTAGCAGCAGAGAGCGCGGCCTAGACATCAGAGAGGTAACTCAATAGTCAGGCGCCTCCACTAAGGGAGGGCGGCCTGAAATACCTGGTGGTGGGCTCTGATAGGTCAAGAGGCTGGTCCGGGTCAGGTCACGCCAGGCAGGTGGCTGACGGCAGAGGCGCGCGGCTTAACCCTCCGGCGCGTGCGCAGTGGCATAGTGCGCGCGGCCGAGGGAAGTGGAGGAGTGCGTCGGGACGCCGGCAGCCGGAAAGCGAGGAGAGCGGAGGCGCGCATCAAGGACGCATCAGAGGAGCGAGTCGGACCAGAAGCGGAGGTGGTGAGTATGGCAGCGGGAGTGGGAGCAGCGGAACGGGGAGCGGTGCTGACACAAGATATATGGTACTGTATCAGAAGCGTACAGCTCTATACAGTCAAAGGATGATTGTCAACCTCCCTATATATACCATCAGTCACATAGAGACGCTCACAGGCTCAGTATGGATTAGACAAGAATATAAAAAGTAGAAAAAGTGTACAGTATCATCAGATAGCAGGTACAGTGGGGAAAAAAAGTATTTAGTCAGTCAGCAATAGTGCAAGTTCCACCACTTAAAAAGATGAGAGGCGTCTGTAATTTACATCATAGGTAGACCTCAACTATGGGAGACAAACTGAGAAAAAAAAATCCAGAAAATCACATTGTCTGGTTTTTTTTTCATTTTATTTGCATATTATGGTGGAAAATAAGTATTTGGTCAGAAACAAAATTTCATCTCAATACTTTGTGATATATCCTTTGTTGGCAATGACAGAGGTCAAAAGTTTTCTGTAAGTCTTCACAAGGTTGCCACACACTGTTGTTGGTATGTTGGCCCATTCCTCCATGCAGATCTCCTCTAGAGCAGTGATGTTTTTGGCTTTTCGCTTGGCAACACGGACTTTCAACTCCCTCCAAAGGTTTTCTATAGGGTTGAGATCTGGAGACTGGCTAGGCCACTCCAGGACCTTGAAATGCTTCTTACGAAGCCACTCCTTCGTTGCCCTGGCAGTGTGCTTTGGATCATTGTCATGTTGAAAGACCCAGCCACGTTTCATCTTCAATGCCCTTGCTGATGGAAGGAGGTTTGCACTCAAAATCTCACGATACATGGCCCCATTCATTCTTTCATGTACCCGGATCAGTCGTCCTGGCCCCTTTGCAGAGAAACAGCCCCAAAGCATGATGTTTCCACCACCATGCTTTACAGTAGGTATGGTGTTTGATGGATGCAACTCAGTATTCTTTTTCCTCCAAACACGACAAGTTGTGTTTCGACCAAACAGTTCCAGTTTGGTTTCATCAGACCATAGGACATTCTCCCAAAACTCCTCTGGATCATCCAAATGCTCTCTAGCAAACTTCAGACGGGCCCGGACATGTACAGGCTTAAGCAGTGGGACACGTCTGGCACTGCAGGATCTGAGTCCATGGTGGCGTAGTGTGTTACTTATGGTAGGCCTTGTTACATTGGTCCCAGCTCTCTGCAGTTCATTCACTAGGTCCCCCCGCGTGGTTATGGGATTTTTGCTCACCGTTCTTGTGATCATTCTGACCCCACGGGGTGGGATTTTGCGTGGAGCACCAGATCGAGGGAGATTATCAGTGGTCTTGTATGTCTTCCATTTTCTAATTATTGCTCCCACAGTTGATTTCTTCACTCCAAGCTGGTTGGCTATTGCAGATTCAGTCTTCCCAGCCTGGTGCAGGGCTACAATTTTGTTTCTGGTGTCCTTTGACAGCTCTTTGGTCTTCACCATAGTGGAGTTTGGAGTCAGACTGTTTGAGGGTGTGCACAGGTGTCTTTTTATACTGATAACAAGTTTAAACAGGTGCCATTACTACAGGTAATGAGTGGAGGAAAGAGGAGACTCTTAAAGAAGAAGTTACAGGTCTGTGAGAGCCAGAAATCTTGATTGCTTGTTTCTGACCAAATACTTATTTTCCACCATAATATGCAAATAAAATGAAAAAAAAAACAGACAATGTGATTTTCTGGATTTTTTTTTCTCAGTTTGTCTCCCATAGTTGAGGTCTACCTATGATGTAAATTACAGACGCCTCTCATCTTTTTAAGTGGTGGAACTTGCACTATTGCTGACTGACTAAATACTTTTTTTCCCCACTGTATATATAGTATAGTTTAAACAATCTAAATCTCCGTAGATATTTCAGGAGGCAGACACAGACGCTCTCAGGTTCAGTATGGATTACAACACAATATAAAAAGCCGTAAAACGGTAATGGATCTGAAGAGTACAGCTGTACACAGTGTAGGGGTCATTGTTGTCAATCTCAGTATTTATTTCCACAGTCAGAAAATAACTCTCACTTGGTCAGTTTGGATTAGGTCAGAATATAAAAAGCAGTAAATGGGTAATGTATCATAAGCGTAGAGCTGCATACACTAGTGTTGGGGTAATTTTTAAATGTACATCTAAATTGCAGGAGTAACCCACAGACTGTCACACGCTCAGGAAGGATCACACCACAATATAACGAGAAGATCCGCAAGAAAAAATCACACATGTGGGACAATGTTCCAGGTGTCAATGATACACTTAGAGTGGTGGGTGGAGGAGGACTTCCTGGCAGAAAGGGTACAGTATCACCAGATACCAGGTATACATAGCATAGTTTAAACATTAAAAATGTACGTCTTTATATTCAGGAGTAGTGTTGAGCCACCCCACTAGTGTTCCATTTTGTTTTGGTTCGTCGAAAACAAGGCAAGTTCGTTGAATGTTTGTCGAACGTCGAACAATGTCGAACACCTTTGAAAACAATGGCAGGCAAACACAAACACATACAAACACATAGAAAACAATTACGAAACACCTTAAAAGGTGTCCCAAAGCAGACAAAATGCTCAGAATACAAAAATAACATATAGAAAACGGCAACTACATATAGAAAAGAGGTGGAGGAGTAAAAGGAGGAGGAGGAGACACAGATATAGGCTTGTCATGCCCTTATGAAGTCAAGAAAGGCTGGAATAAAAATGTAAAATACCAAAAAACAGTAAAAATCTGAAATCGAAGACGATCATATACCATCGGACTTCCCACCATAATTTAGGCCAACTGCTGATCGGGCGGCGTTATTCCCACGAACCTCCGAACAGCGTCCAAGAAGGCAAAGTGTTTGGTTTCCAGGGGCAGTATGGTTGCAAAGCAGAACCTTAAAGGAATGTCCAGAAGGGCCCCACCAGGAGTGGAGCCTACGGCTTAATTCGACTCCACCCGGGAAACCTCAACCATGCCAGCTACAGAAAAGATTGACAGATTGCAAGCTTTGTTGATTCTGTGGGTGGTGGTGGATGTCCATTTTTAGTTGTGCTAGCGATTTGTCAGCTTAATTCCATTAACGAACGAGACTCCGGCATGCCCCCTCGGTACGCGTCAAGCTTACTAGAGGGACACGCAAGGCTCTGGCACGCAAGATCGATCAATAACAGGTCTGTCATGCCCTTACATGTCTGGGGCTGCATGCTACACTGAAAGGTCCAGCGTGTGTCGCTTACAGGTGCTGATAACCCGCTGAACCCCATTAGTGATGGGGATCTGGGATTACAATTCTTCTCTGCGAATGAGGATTTCCCAGTAAGTGCAGGTCAACCGGAATTCCGGAATTAGGCCAAACCGGCATTCCAGAAAAAATGAAAAAATTAAGTATCCAAACCACAGATGCTGTAGCTTGCTTAACAGCTGGGCTCCTCTGCTGAGTAGCATGCAGTTCTTACATAAACAGGCGGCATAGCTTGGTTCACTGGTGGGCTCCTCTGCTGAGTAGCAGACAGTGCTACAAGGCCCAAATGGATTTTCTGGACAAGATGCGGTAAAAAATAATTAGAAACACACATGGTGTAGCTCCTTGACAGGTGTACTACACCGCTTGCTACCACACACCGTTACTATGCCATGAAACAGTCTATTAACATTGAAAACCATTATTAATGTGAAAATGAAGTTGCACTTTTGGTGAACGAACCGTTCTCGAACGGAACCTCGAACAGCCGAATTTTAAGCAAAGTGTTCAAGTTCGACGAACGGCTTGAACACCGCCCAAAACAGCTGGAATTTTAACTTGGCGAACAGGTCGACTCAAACACCGCTCATCTCTAATCAGGAGGCATACTCAGACGTTCTCAGGCCCAGTATGGATTCGACAAGATTGTAGAAAGTTGAGAAAGGGTTCAGTATCACCCGATAACAAGTATATATGTAGCATAGTTTACACATGAAAAACCTATGTCTATATATCTGGAGGCAGACTCAGAAGGTCTCAGGCCCAGTATGGATTTGACGTGATTGTACAAAGTTGAGAAAGGGTACAGTATCACCGGATAACAGGTATATATGTAGCATAGTGTACACCTGAAACTTCTATGACTATATATCAGGAGGCAGACTCAGACGGTCTCAGGCCCAGTATGGATTTGACGTGATTGTACAAAGTTGAGAAAGGGTACAGTATCACTGCATAACAGGTATATATAGCATAGTTTAAACATTAAAAACCTATGTCTATATATCAGGAGGCAGACTCAGACGGTCTCAGGCCAAGTATGGATTCAATGTGATTGTAGAAAGTTGAGAAAGGGTACAGTATCACTGGATAGCAGGTATATATAGCATAGTTTAAACATTAAAAATCTGCGTGTATATTTCCTGAGTCCGACAAAGACATTCACAGCCTCAGTATGGATTAGACAAGAATCTAAAAAGTAGAAAAAGGGTTATGTATTCGAAACGTACACCAGTATACACTGTTGGGGTATTTTTCAATCTTCATATATATTTCAGTCTCAGCAAGACAGTCCAGACTCTCCGCAAGAGGAAATGAGATGGATACAAGTACAGAAGGAAAGTCGACTGATTGCAGAAATTTTAGAATTACTAATCACTGTAAAAACTCCCGGGAGAATTCTCAGAGGCGATGCTGACCCTCAATTACTTTGTCTGTGGAGACAGCGAAAACAGTTCTTGTGAAGAAAGGTTTGCTGTATCGCAATACCGTGGAACCCATCTCCGTTACTCATCTCTATCAAATTGTGATCACAGGGACAGATGTAGACATTGTCCTCACTGCCTATCATTATCTGTCAGGTAACTTTGGAGTGCAAAAGACACTAGCCACAGGCCGTAGGCGATTCTATTGGATTGGCATGAGGGGACACATTTAAAAATGTGGGCCGGAATGTCCCACGTCTGTGAGTCGGAAAACCGTGAAAGCTGATGATAAACCACCACTGCATCTCATTGTGAGTCGACGTCCATAACAAATGGAAGCCATTGATCATCTGAAGATAGAACCCAGCAGGACAGGGCATAGGTACATCTTAACCATCATCTATCATTTCACCAAATTTGTATTGGCAGTCCCAGTGAAGTATTTAACAGGCCAGACTACACAGTGGTGGAGCAGGGAGAGGTAAGTATTGCAAGTGCTGGATCCCTGAGCAAGCAGGGGGGGCCCACTCGTGGGTGGCGGTACTGGCACAGGGCCCCTCATAGTACGCCGATGTGTCTGACGGCGGGTGTGCACCCCCACCGTCAGAGACACTTGATTCTACTATGAGGGACCTTGTGCCAGTGCCGTTGCCAAAGTGTGTGCCCACCCACCTGTCCAGGGCAACGGCACTCGCACAGGTGCGTGCGCCAGGTGGTGACCCCGGCCGTGTGGGGGGAGGCAGCCCAGTTAGGGAGGTGGAAAAAATGGCATATGTTGATGTTGGACATTCAGCAGCTACAAATGGAGTAATTGGAGAAGTCCGCGGAAGAGGACAAAAGCAAGCCATTTTTCTGGCAACCTACATGTCAGCAGGGGAGGGTGGGACAAAATCCTTTGAAACCCATGCATGGTTCATTTTAATGAAGGTTAGATCATCAACATTTTGGGTTGACTGACGGGTCCTTTTTTCTGTCAGGATTGATCCAGCAGCACTGAAGACTCGTTCAGATAACACACTAGCAGCAGGGTAAGCGAGCTCCTGTAAGGCATATTGTGCCAATTCAGGCCAGGTGTCAAGTTTACTGGTCCAATAGTCGAAGGGGAATGACCGGTGAGGGAGAACATCGATAGGGGAGGAGAAGTAGTTTGTTACCATAGTTGACAACTGCTGTCTCCTGTCACTTTCGATCAATGCAGTATTACCTGTCGTGTGAGCGGTACTTGAAAAATCAGTCCACAACATGGTCATGAAACCCCTGTGTCCAACGCCACTTCGGCTGTGTGCACCACGAACACCTCTTCCATGTTGCCCCCTACGGCTCATTGGAAAAACATCACCGGCGCTGTGTGCTGGGAATGCCTCAAACAAACGGTTTACCAGAGTTGCTTGTTTGTTAGCCAATATTAGCTCTAGATTCTCCTGTGGCATGATGTTTTGGAATTTGCCTTTATAGCGTGGATCCAGGATGCTTGCCAACCAGTAGTCGTCATCGTTCATCATTTTGGCAATGCAGGGGTCCCTTTTTAGGATCTGCAAGGCATAATCAGACATTTGGGCCAATGTTCCAGGTGTCAATGATGCACTGCGAGTGCTGGGTGGAGGAGCACTATCTGGCAAATCAACATCCCTCCAGTCATGCACAAACCCTGTACCTGACCTTGCCACGCCAACATTTTTTCTTGCCCCCTGAGAAGCATCCTCCTCCCCAAAATAATCAACCTCATCATCCTCCTCCTCCTCCTCTTCCTCTTCTTCCTCCATCTCATCCATGAGAATTTCCTGAGCAGACAATGGCTGACTGTCATCAAGGCTTCCCTCCTCCTCTTCCTCCTCGGCTGCAGACGCCGGCTCCTTAATATGCGTCAAAGCTTGCATGAGCAGACGCATAAGTGGGATGCTCATGCTTATGATGGCGTTGTCTGCGCTTACCAGCTGTGTGCATTCATCAAAATACTGAAGGACTTTACAGAGGTCTTCAGCTTCGACCACTGCACACCAGAAAACTCCATGTCTGCCTGCAAACTGCCTGCCTGTGTATCCTCCCACAAATGAATTACAGCCTGCCTCTGTTCGCACAGCCTCTGAAGCATGTGCAGGGTGGAGTTCCACCTTGTTGCAACGTCGATAATTAGGCGGTGCTTGGGAAGGTGGAGCAATCGCTGCAGCTTCTGCATATGACTGGAGTGTACAGGCGACCAGCGGATGTGCGAGCACAGTCTTCGCACCTTATGGAGCAGGGGTGTTAACTCCGGATAATTATTGAGGAAGCACTGCACCACCAAGGTTCAAGGTGTGAGCCAGGCAAGGTATGTGTCTGAGTTTTGAAAGGGCTATGGCTGCCACAAAATTCCGGCCGTTATCACTAACTACCTTGCCTGCCTCAAGATGTAGACTGCCCAGCCATGACTCAGTTTGTCGCTGCAAGTAGTCGGCCAGTACCTTGGCGGTGTGTCTGTTGTCGCCAAAACACATCATCTTCAACACAGCCTGCTGACGCTTACCACTAGCTGTTCGATAGTGGGACAACTCGTGTGCAACACTGGCAGCTGCGGATGGAGTGCTCGTGCGACTGCACTCTGTGGACGAGCTTTCGCTTCTGGAGGAGGAGGAGGGTCGAACGCCTACAGCCAACTGTTTCCTATGCCGTGGGCTAGGCAGCACTGTCCCACCGCCGCTGTACCCTATGGACCCTGCATCCACCACATTAACCCAGTGCGCAGTGATGGACATGCAATGGCCCTGGCATGCCTACTGGACCATGCATCTGTTGTTAGGTGCACCGTTCCACTCACTGATTGCTTGAGTATGCGGACAATGCGGTCTTTCACATGCATGTGGAGGTCTGGGATGGCTTTTTGTGAAAAGAAGTGCCAACTGGGTAGGTCATAGCGTGGTACTGCGTAGGCCATGAGCTCGTGGAAAGCTTTGCTTTCAACCAACCAGTAGGGCATCATCTCTAACGAGATTAGTTTGACAATGTGGTCGTTCAAAGCCAGTGTACGCGGATGAGAGGATGAGTACTTTCTTGTCCTACTAAGAGTCTCTGGTAGGGAGAGCTGGACTTGAGAGCTGCATATGGTGGAACTAGCGGTGGACATGGCGGACTGAGAGAGGGTTGGTGATGGTGTTGGTGGTGTTGCTGATGGCCTAGATTCAGTCTTTCGCAGCAATAGCATTGTGATTCCATGACTGCTTTGCCCTTGCGATGACACCTCGACATTTGCTGCTGGTGGTGTGCTAACCGGTGGGCTTACATTGGGGGAAGCGATGTAGCATTGCTGACTACCTTCATTCAGAGCAGGTGCATATGTGGTACGTGAGGTTTGGTAGTCCGTCCACGCTTGCAAGTGCATGGTGGTTAAATGTCTAAGCATGCAACTGGTATTCAAATTTCTCAGATTTTTCCCTTGGCTAAAGGTCTTTGCGCACTTCTTACAGATATCTTTTGCCTGATCATTAGGATTTTGTTCAAAAAAGTGCCACACTGCACTCTTCCTACTTTGGCAGACATTTTGAGACCTTGCACGCTGTGCTAATTTGACCGTCTGGCCAAGCTGTCCTGCAACTCTTTTGGTTTTTGTAACACTTTTTTGGACTGCTACGGTCATGCCAGATAACAGCTGTTGCGATGTCGTTGCCTGCTGCGGATCCTCCTCCTCCTCTTCTGAGCTATTGGCAGTGGCACCCTCTTCCCCCAATGGATGTCAATCTGGGTCAACAACTGGGTCATCCATCACCTCCTCTTCAATTTCAAGTGCACCTTCCTCTGTGTCACTGTGTATGGTGGTATAGTATGCGGGAAGGGGCACCTGAGTTTCATCAGGGTCTGATTCTGCCTCAGTACACTGCGAGGACAATGTAGTGCTCTGAGTGAATGTACCAGCAGAAAAATCTAGCAGTGGCTGTGCATCAGTGCACTCCATGTCAGATTCATCTTGGACTGGGGAATTCACGATTTGACTTGCTAACCCAGGCATGGTATGTGAAAAGAGCTCCATGGAGTAATCGGTAGTGTGGCCTGCCACATACTTCACTTTTGGTATGGGTGAAGGACACAAGTAAAAGTGTTGTTCCTGACCAGGAGCCTCCACTGACGACTCAGTGCTTTTATTTTTTGAAACTTCAGAAGAGGAGGTGAGAGAGCTGGAGCTGTTTCAGCAATGTAAGCCAAAACTTGTTCCTGAAGCTCCTGCTTTAAAAGTGGTCTACTTACTCCCAGAAAAGAGAGCCTTCGAGGCCTTGTGGAGCCAGACGATGACGCAGGCTCAACACCTCCTGCCTTAGGTGCTATTGTGCTTTTGCCATTACCAACAGATGCAACACCACCTCCACCATCGGGACCAGCTGGCAACCCCCGCCCACTTCCATGGCGTCTTCTACCATACTTCCTCATTTTTGTGAAAATGTACCCAAAATAACACCAGCTATATGGTACTGTAAAACAAGGTAGAAGGTGTATCTACTATTGGTGAGAATTTGAATCTCACTATAGATTTGAGGACGCAGAACTATTGTCTCAGGCCCAGGAGAGATTACACCTCAATGTAATAGGCTGAAATTGGATGGTGTATGACAAGGTGGAGGGTGTCTATAGGATTGGTGAGAATTTGAATCTCACTATAAATTTGAGGACGCTGAACTATTGTCTCAGGCCCAGTAGAGAGATTACACCTCAATGTAAAAGGCTGAAATTGAATGGTGTATGACAAGGTGGAGGGTGTCTATAGGATTGGTGAGAATTTGAATCTCACTATAGATTTGAGGACGCTGAAATATTATCTCAGGTCCAGGAGAGATTACACCTCAATGTAACAGGCTGAAATTGGATGGTGTATGACAAGGTGGAGGGTGTCTATAGGATTGGTGAGCATTTGGATCTCACTAGAGATTTGAGGACACTGATAATGATCCTCTCAGTCCAAGTATGGACGCAGGCAGCCTAATAAGCAGGACTGCTGCACACACAAAAGGGTGGAAAAATGAACGTTTGGTAACTGTGCAGAAAAGAGGAAGAAAAGTATTTTTGCTTTTAAAAAAGCAGTGTGCACAGCAGTGTGCAAATAGCAATGCAGCTATCAGGGAGCCTTATAAGGCAGCCTAATAACCAACAGATCTGATGCACAAAAATAGAGCCTCCCCTGTCACTGCACACAAAGTGTTGTGTTGTAAGTGGAAATTGCTAACAGCAGAAGCAGTTTTTTGGTTCTTCTTCCCTGCCTAACGCTCTCCCTACAGAATCAGCAGCTGCAGCAGCTTTCTCTATGCTAAGATTGGCATAAGTAAGATGGCGGTCGGCGTTCACGCACTTTTATAGCCCCTGTGACACCACACAAAGCCAGCCAATCACTTGCATGCCCTTCTCAAAGTTGGTGGTGACTGATGCCTATGTCATCGCATTGCCCACAGTGTGCGTCCTCCATCATTGGCTGAAAAAGGGCGCTGGAAGCATCTTTTGAAACGCGACTTTGGCACTCTGGTCACCGACCTCGTGGCCAACCTTACGCTATGGTCGGGTTTCGTTTCATGAAACCCGACTTCAGCGAAAGTCGCCGACTTTTGAATATGACCGACCCGTTTCTCTCAACTCTACCTTCTACCCTTTGAAAGTCTTGTGTTTGCTAATAATAGCAGTTCTGATGTCTTCAGACAGCTCCTTTGTCTTCACCATTGTGACAAAGGAACAGGGCCTACCATGTCGCTTTTTATAACAGGAAGTCATCATTCATTGGCTAATTCATATTACATGGGCAAATCAAAGGTGATTCTTATTGATGATTTATCACAGGTGAGTCAATTTGTGTTTCCATACTAATTTTAATGTATGCAGTACAAAATCCAGTGTCACAGCAAGCTTAAGGTTTTTATATTTTTCTCTCCCATTGTTTTTTGTTTTAAATTATTGTTTATCATTTGCTCTTTTTTATTTAACACGAGAGCTCTAAACAAAAAAACTTTCAGTTGATTCATTTTTTACATAATCCACATTATGTACTTAAACTTCATGGGTGAAAATAATGATGAGCAGGCTTGTATACTGTATATTTTGAAAGTGTAGTTGATGTACTCCTACACTCATAAAGGCTTTGCACTAAATGTAAAGCCAGGTAAAAATTATAAGGAGGATAATGTGGTAGTCCTCTTCAGGTGTCTGCTTCTTCTCCCTTGGGAGGCAGAGGGGACTGCATCCACCTGCTGCTTGGAGCCCGATTCCTAGGTTTCTGCTCTGCAAGTGTCCCATCTTTGGGTGGTGCCAGAGCCATAGACATGTAGAAATGGGCGACATCCCTGTTGTGAACTCATTTTCTGATCTGCCTCTGGTTTCTGGAGAGGGAGCTGGTTGTGCTGACAGAAGAGTCATGAGTTCTCTTTACGGGCTCCCACTGATGGTGGCAGGAGGTAGTGAAGCTGATTTAATTAACAGAGACCTGCTACCTGATAATGAGGAAGAGGATTGGACATCTGGAGTCTCAGACTGGATTTAAGACAGCTGACTCCCTATTCCCATGCTGGTGATTTTTTCCTGCCTCCTGAGGTCTTAGTTTCCAGCTCAGTTCCTGCCTTCTCAAGCTAAGTTGTTTTTGCTAATGTTCACATTTGATTTGGTTTGGTCTATTCAGTTTTTTGTGTGGTCAGCCAGCCCCAGCTGGGGCTGTGCTGAATTTCCACTCTTATGTCACTGTATGTGCCAGTTTACTTTTTGTCCCTTATTAGATTGGCCTCTTTTTGCTCTGTTCTCAGAATATGCCAGAGTGCTGTTATAGTGGGAGAAGTCTAGTGACTTCAGGGTATTTTTTGCTATCAGAAGTGTTGGACATTTTTGCAGGCTTTTTTGGTGTGATTGCAACAGTATCTTTCCTTTCCTGTCCTTTCTAGCTGGTGTGGGCCCCATCATTTGCTCAGCCTATTTTCCTACCTGTGTTCGTGTTTTCATCTTGTCTCACCGTCAATACATGTGTGGGGGCTGTCTATTCCTTTGGGGTCTGCTCTGGGGCAGTTTTAGATTTCCCCTTTTCTTGCTTTAGGCTTATTTAGTCCTCCAGCTGTGACGATGCATCTAGAATCATCATAGTTACGCTCCACGGCTGCTGTTAGTTGTGTGGTTAGGATCAGGGGTCTGCAATCTGCGTAGTTACCAACCTCTCTGGTTTTCTGTGACTTGGCTTGGTCTTGTTTTCCTCCTCAGTGACCCATTCATAACAGAATCACCAGCCATACTGCAAATTCTAGGGTACTCAAAAGCAGGAAAAAATTGTTTAAAAAAAAAAAGTGTCAGAATTTTTTTATATGTATTTTTTCCTCTTTTTCTCTGGGGCCATAGGAGGATTTTTTCTCTAATGGAGATTAAGCAATTGTCTGATCGTGTGGAGCAGCTGCTGAAGTGCGGGGAATTTCCGCCTATCTCGCTCAGTCACATGCTGTTGAACCAAAGATCCCTACTCCTGATGTGTGTTCTGGGGATCGGTCTACATTTTTGAATCTTAAGAATAATTGTAAATTATTTCTTGCCTTGAAGCCTAACTCATCAGGGAGCTCTGTGCAGCAGGTTAAAATTGTCATCTCCTTGCTGTGCGGCGATCCTCAGGATTGGGCTTTTTCTCTGACACCTGAAATTTCTATTCTGACTAATGTGGACGCATTTTTTCAAGCCTTGGGGTTGTTGTATGATGAACCTAATGCTATTGATCAAGCTGAGAAAACCCTATTGGCATTGAACCAGGGTCAGGATTCTGCCGAGTCAGGCTTGTTTCACACTTGCGTTTTTTGCGCTGTATTTTAGCGCTAAAAAACGCATGCGCTTTTTTTTCCTATATTTTGCATAGGATGCGCTTATGTGCGCATACACATGCGTTTGTATGCGTTTTTACACGCATGCGTTTTTTTGTGGTGTGCGCTCGGGCCCACAAAATGCATCCTGTTGCATTTTTTGGGCGTCCGACTTGCCTCAAAAAAACACATGCGCGCAATGCGTTTTTTTACAGCAAGACACCCATTGTAAGTCTATGGGTGCGCATACCTGCGCATTGGCATGCTCATGTATGCATTTTTTTGCGCATGCTTTTTTTGTTGACCATTGGTTAGACAATGGAAATTAGGGGTTTGGGTTAGAGTTAGGGTTAGTTAAGGGGGTTTAGGGTTAGGGTTTGGGTTAGGGTTAGTATGGTTTGGCTAAGGGTTAGGGTTTAGGGTTAGTTAGGGTTTAGGGTTAGGGTTAGGGTTAGGGTTAGTATGGTTTGGTTAAGGTTAGGGTTAGGGTTAGTATGGTTTGGTTAAGGGTTAGGGTTAGTATGGTTTGGTTAAGGGTTATGGTTAGGGTTAGTAAAGTCATGGTTTGGGTTAGTGTTAATCCTAACGCTATCTTGATTTTTTTGGTGAGGTAAAAACGCACTAAAAACGCATAAAAATGCTTGAAAAAAACACAGCATTTGTATGCGTTTTTTCCATGCGTTTTTTTTGCGGGAAAAACGCGCTGCAAAAAAGCAAGTGTGAAAGTAGCCTCATACTGTCAAAAATTCCGAAAGTTGGCGGTTCTAACTACATGGAATGATGGTGGATTGGCAGCTCTCTATCGGAAGGGTTTATCAGAGACCGAAAAAGATATGATGGAGGGATTTCCTGTTCCCTCTGGTCTTGATAATTCTATGTCATTAGCCATTCAAGTTGATCGGCGTTTACGTGAACGTAAAACTACACGAGAGGCGTTGCCATCTTTTGAACAAATGTCTGAACCTATGCAATGTGATAGGGTTTTGTCTAGGGTGCAATGTCAGGAGTTTAGAAGGCGTAATAAGCTGTGTTTTTTCTGTGGAGACGCATCTCATACTATTTCTGTCTGCCCGAAACGAGAGAAACGATTTGCACACACATTTGCTGTGGGCAGTGTACAACCTACGTTTTTTTTGGCAATTACTCTGATCTGCTCCTTATCCACATTTTCCGCTAAGGCTTTTGTAGATTCAGGATCAGCTTTGAATCTGATGGATTTGGTCTTTGCTAAACGTTGTGGTTTTCCTATGATACCTCTGCAGATGCTTATTCCTTTGAGGGGTATTGATGCTACTCCTTTGGCGGAGAATAAACCTCAGTTTTGGACCAAGGTGATAATGCGAGTTGCCCCAGACCACCAAGAAAATTGTAATTTTTGGTGCTGCACAATTTGCATAATACTATTGTTCTGGATTTTCCCTGGTTGCAAACTCATAATCCACTTTTGGATTGGAAATCTGTGTCTGTGGTGAGTTGGGGTTGTCAGTCTGTTCTTAGGGACATTCCTGTTTTCTCCACCTCTCCTCAGTCTCATGATATTCCTGATTATTTGGCTGATTTTTCTGATGTATTTAGTGAGAGTAAGTCTGCATCTTTGCCTCCTCATAGGAGTTATTACTGTGCAATTGAGTTGATGCTTGGGTGTAAATTTCCCAAGGGTCGGCTTTTCAACTTATCAGTATCCGAACATGATACTATGCGATCCTATATTAAGGAGTCGTTGGAGAAGGGTCATATTAGACGATCCTCTTCACCCTTAGGTGCTGGGCTTTTTTTGTGGCCAAGAAAGATGGTTCATTAATACCTTGTATTGACTATCGTTCCCTTAACAAGATGACGGTTAAATATCAGTACCCGTTACCCCTGATGTCTGATTTATGATCCAGAGTTGAAAGTGCCTGCTGGTTTACTAAGCTTGACCTCAGGGTGGCGTATAATCTTCTTCGCATCAAGCACGGGGATGAATGGAAGATGGCGTTTAATACTCCGGAGGGACATTTTGAGTACCTGGTGATGCCTTTTGGGCTCACTAATGCCCCTTCTGTCTTCCAGTCCTTTATGAATGATATTTTCTGGGACTTTGTGGATAAGTTTTTGATCATCTATCTGGATGATATTTTTATCTTTTCCAGTGATTGGGATTCTCATGCGGAACATGTCCGGACTGTGTTCTGGATTTTGAGGGAGAATTCCCTGTTTGTTAAAGGATCAAAATGCCTCTTTGGTGTACAGAGGATTTCATTTTTAGGATTTATTTTGTCTCCGTCGGCTATTGAAATGGACCTGGCCAAGGTACAGGCCATTTATGATTGGGCTCAGCCCACTTCTTTGATGGCTCTCCAGAAGTTTTGGCGTTTTGTTAATTTCTATCGTAAATTTATAGGTAATTTTTCCGGTATTGTCAAACCACTGACTGATCTGACCAAGAAGGGTGCTGATGTACTGAATTGGTCTCCAGAGGCTGTCTCGGCATTTCAGGAGCTTAAGCGGAGATTCACTTCTGCTCCGGTTTTACGGCAACCTGATGTCTCACTTCCATTTCAGGTGAAGGTAGATGCTTCTAAGATTGGTGTGGGAGCTGTTTTGTCCCCAAAAGATCCTGTGACTTCTAAAATGAATCCCTGTGCCTTCTTTTCTCGAAAGTTCTCCCCATCTGAACGCAACTATGACGTGGGGAATCAGGAATTGTTGGTCATGAAATGGGCATTTGAAGAGTGGAGATATTGGTTGGAGGGAGGGAGCTAGACATCAAGTTGTGGTCCTCACCGACCACAAGAATTTGATTTCTCTGGAGTCGGCCAAACGCTTGAATCCTAGACAGGCTAGGTGGGCCTTATTTTTTATGCGTTTTAATTTTGTGGTCTCTTTTCTTCCTGGCACTAAGAATGTTCAGGCAGACGTCCTTTCTAGGAGTTTCTTTGCTGATTCTCTAATTGTGACCGAGCCTACTACCATCCTAGGTAAGGGGGTAGTTCTTTGTGCCATTTCGCCCGATTTCTCAGATAAAAGCACAACGGTTTTCCAACCGGCATAGGACCATTGGTCCCCGGTTTAAATTGGGTTTAAAGTCAAATCGACAGAGGGGTTGCAAGTTCTCTTTCTGGGCTCCCTCTGGTGGTTACTGGATGTAGTGGAGCTGATCTGATTGAAAGAGGCTTGCCACCTGATAATGATGATGATGATTGGAGATATGGGGTTTCAGATTGGGATTTAAGACAGCCGACTCCCTCTATCCCTGCTGGTGATTTGCTTCCTGCTCCTCCTGAGGTCTGATTTCTCGAGCTCTGTCCCTGCATGTTCAGCTAAGTGTTTTACAGTGGGGCAAAAAAGTATTTAGTCAGTCAGCAATAGTGCAAGTTCCACCACTTAAAAAGATGAGAGGCGTCTGTAATTTACATCATAGGTAGACCTCAACTATGGGAGACAAACTGAGAAAAAAAAATCCAGAAAATCACATTGTCTGTTTTTTTTTCCTTTTATTTGCATATTATGGTGGAAAATAAGTATTTGGTCAGAAACAAGCAATCAAGATTTCTGGCTCTCACAGACCTGTAACTTCTTCTTTAAGAGTCTCCTCTTTCCTCCACTCATTACCTGTAGTAATGGCACCTGTTTAAACTTGTTATCAGTATAAAAAGACACCTGTGCACACCCTCAAACAGTCTGACTCCAAACTCCACTATGGTGAAGACCAAAGAGCTGTCAAAGGACACCAGAAACAAAATTGTAGCTCTGCACCAGGCTGGGAAGACTGAATCTGCAATAGCCAACCAGCTTGGAGTGAAGAAATCAACTGTGGGAGCAATAATTAGAAAATGGAAGACATACAAGACCACTGATAATCTCCCTCGATCTGGTGCTCCACGCAAAATCCCACCCCGTGGGGTCAGAATGATCACAAGAACGGTGAGCAAAAATCCCAGAACCACGCGGGGGGACCTAGTGAATGAACTGCAGAGAGCTGGGACCAATGTAACAAGGCCTACCATAAGTAACACACTACGCCACCATGGACTCAGATCCTGCAGTGCCAGACGTGTCCCACTGCTTAAGCCTGTACATGTCCGGGCCCGTCTGAAGTTTGCTAGAGAGCATTTGGATGATCCAGAGGAGTTTTGGGAGAATGTCCTATGGTCTGATGAAACCAAACTGGAACTGTTTGGTAGAAACACAACTTGTCGTGTTTGGAAGAAAAAGAATACTGAGTTGCATCCATCAAACACCATACCTACTGTAAAGCATGGTGGTGGAAACATCATGCTTTGGGGCTGTTTCTCTGCAAAGGGGCCAGGACGACTGATCTGGGTACATGAAAGAATGAATGGGGCCATGTATCATGAGATTTTGAGTGCAAACCTCCTTCCATCAGCAAGGGCATTGATGATGAAACGTGGCTGGGTCTTTCAACATGACAATGATCCAAAGCACACCGCCAGGGCAACGAAGGAGTGGCTTCGTAAGAAGCATTTCAAGGTCCTGGAGTGGCCTAGCCAGTCTCCAGATCTCAACCCTATAGAAAACCTTTGGAGGGAGTTGAAAGTCCGTGTTGCCAAGCGAAAAGCCAAAAACATCACTGCTCTAGAGGAGACCTGCATGGAGGAATGGGCCAACATACCAACAACAGTGTGTGGCAACCTTGTGAAGACTTACAGAAAACGTTTGACCTCTGTCATTGCCAACAAAGGATATATCACAAAGTATTGAGATGAAATTTTGTTTCTGACCAAATACTTATTTTCCACCATAATATGCAAATAAAATGAAAAAAAAACAGACAATGTGATTTTCTGGATTTTTTTTTCTCAGTTTGTCTCCCATAGTTGAGGTCTACCTATGATGTAAATTACAGACGCCTCTCTTCTTTTTAAGTGGTGGAACTTGCACTATTGCTGACTGACTAAATACTTTTTTGCCCCACTGTATTTGCTATTATGTTTGCATTTGATCTGGTTTTGTCTATCTCTTCTTGGTGCGGGTGAGCCAGCTCCGGTTGTGGCTGTGCTGAATCACTGCCCATATGTTACTGCTTGTGCCAATTTGTCTTATCCCTGTTAGATTGGTCTCTTTTTGCTCTGATTTTAGAATATACCAGAGTGCTGATATAGTGGGGGGTGAAGTCGTGTGACTTCAGTGTTTTTTGCATCAAACGTGTTGGACTTTTTGCAGGTCTTTTTGCGTGATTGCAGACAGTGTCTTTCCTTTCCTGTCCTGTCTAGTCAGTGTGGGCCCCATCATTTGCTTAGTCTATTTTCCTGCCTGTGTTTGTGTTTTCATCTTGTCTCACCAACAATATATGTTTGGGGGCTATCTATTCCTTTGGGGTCTGCTCCGGGGCAGTTTAGATTTCCCCTTTCTTGCTTTAAGCTTAGTTAGCTCTCCAGCTGTGCCGAGGCATCTAGGATCATCGTAGGTACGCTCCATGGCTACTGCTAGTTGTGTGGCTAGGATCATGGGTCTGCAATCCACTTAGGTACCAACCTCTCTCGTTTTCTGTGGCTTAACCTGGACCTTCTCTGCTCCTCGGTGTCCCATTCATAACAGCAGACAGCTGTGGACTGGTATTATTGTTCTGGGAAGGGGCCAATATTCAAGAAGCGTTAAAGGCTATTAATAAAAAAAGATGTCGGGTCCCCATTATATTTAATATTTAATAACCAGCAAAGCTAATCAACAGCTGCGATCTGATATTAATAGGGTGGGAAGGGACCATGGATATGGCCCCCTCGCAGCCTATTAACATCAGCCTTCAGCCGCTCCAAAAATGGTGCATCCATTAGATGTGCCAATTCCGGCGCGCCTTGGCTCTTCCCACTTGCCCTGGCGCATTGGCAAGTGGGGTAATGGTTTTAGGGTTGATGTCAGCTATTTTATGTCCACTGACATCAAGCCCAGGCCTCTATTACTAACCTGTAGTGAAAATGAATAAAGACACACATAAAAGTCCTTTGATTGAACAAGACACTACCCAACAAATCCTCTTCTTTCCCATTTATTAACATAAAAAAATTAAAGTAATCCTCACCTGTCCAGTGATAATTCATAATGCTAACGTCCCACGACAATCCCCAACTCTGCTACATCTGTTTGCATTGTTGAGTGATGACATCAGTAATGTTACCGCTGTTATCTCTCCCCCAGTGCATGAATTTTGTGAGATGGAAGAGGGAGGAGGCCAACTCTGTTGGCTTTGATTAAACATAATTTTGAATGTATGAAAAAAGTAATCGGGGGAAGATAGATAGTCTCAGAGCCCTCAGTACAGCTTTGATATCATGCCTTCATAATTACTTACCTTACAAAATGACATACAAGGCACACTAACAAGTGTAGGCCATAGTTCACACCTTCCATGCTATTCCTTATTTGTTTAGTACACTTTTCCTTCTTTTATTTGTTTGATTTCTTATAAATTCTGCATTTATTAATTTTATCAACAATCAGTTTATTTCAATCTAATTATAATCCAAGCAGTTGACTTTCTTATAATTTTAATCGACTCCCAAATCATCCCTGCTGTTTGCCTAAGCCTAGATATTGAGTGTATCTCTACAGGTGGTCTCAGAATGAGAATTGCAAAGTGCAGTTAGATAAGCTTATCTTATGAACTAAACATAAGGATGAGAAAAATACACTGAATTATCCAGCCCTAGATATTTTGCTGTTAGCAAAATGAAGAAATTTAGAGGGATGAGCGAACGTGCTCAGTCAAACTCAGTCATCACTCGAGTATCTGGGTGCTCTGCACTCAACGAGCATTGGCTGGTGCTCGGATTTGAATCTCGAATCCCGGCCCTGCATGTTTGACACCTGTTACACAGCCGATAAGCATGCGGGATTGCCTAACAGTCACTCTAATGCCGTAGCCATCTTGGTAGTGGCATTTCTGTGATTGGCTGGCCTAGAGCTTTGCAGTTCATTGCTAAATATATAACTGCTGCACTTGACCACATTCTTTTCTTTGATGGTGAAAAAATTGACTATATTGTCATCCATAGAGTATTTTGTGCTTTGTGTTACATTACGGCTCTAAGAAAAAGTTCAAAAAATGTTCTGGATTCAATTAGTCATCCATAAAGTATTACATGCTTTCTGATAAATTTCAGTGGTATATAACACTCCAAAAAAGTGTTGAAAAAAAATTCTGGATTCAATTAGTCACCCATAAAGTATTACATGTTTTCTGTCATATTTTGGTAGTATATACCACTCTAAAAAAATTCAAAAATGTTCCTGGATTAAATTAATTATCGATGCAGTGAAACGTGCTTAGTGAGCAAGAAGGCGACAAAGTTGGCAGAATCCCACGAGACTCCTAGGGAGTGACCGGAGGAATATTGGAGCCAGACAAAGCTGATGTGACAGCGGAGGTGGCAGTAGCATGTGGTCCAGAACTGGCCACTTTCCCGGAACCACCAAGGCAGGAAAGCCATACTGCAGCCTTCACCACTGGGGTTTTTGCAGACTGCAGAGAGGAGACACAGGATCCAGCAACTAGGGAGCAGAATGCAAGACCTAGGCTGGTAGGATGAGAGAAGGAAGTGAGCCAGGACCAGGGCTGAAGACATGCTAGTGTGCCCACTAGCCGCAAGGTACTGAGAGTTGATATCCCGGGGGGAGGTAGTTACGTATGATCGGAAGCGGAGATGGGGGTCCATAGAAGAGTTTGGGACCTCTCATCATATCTCATTCCACCAGCAAGCAGTAGAGAGAGACAAAACACTTGCCTTGAAGTCTGCAAGACCTGACAACTAGAACTAGAGTCACATTTCTGAAAATGGAGAGGCAGTGGTATGCAGTGGGTATGATCCAAGAAGGAAGGGAGCAGGATGAAAACTAATTGTGAAATGAACGTACCTGGGAGCAGCTCCTCGAAACTGGGCTACCAACCCCAATAAATCGTATAGTCCTTGGAGTTCCTCCTCTCGTATGCAGGATGTCATGATGCAGGCTGGATCTGACAAGTTAAATGGACAAGTGAACATTTTTTCCTTTGGCTGAGTGCCAAAGTGATGTGATTGCCCCCGGTAAACATTAGAATTATTACACGTGCTGTCATTCATTCTAAGTTGCCCCGGTGGTGGTGAGTGGTATTACACTTTAGTTTTAATATGCACGTATTACAAATCAGGTGTGAGGCTCTATAAAAGAGTTTCAGGTGTGTTTGATGATGGTTGGTGATATTGATAGTTCGTCATTTGGGAAGCAAGCCTGGGTGATGAAGGAGCTGAATGAGAGCTGCCCAGCCAGAGGGGTTGAGTCAGCTATGGAGTCTGCAAGGAGTGCTGGCATGGATTGGTGGAGTTCAACGTTGGTGTCTGCAAGAAGGGCTGGCATGGCATGGTGGAGTCGCAGTTTATGGTGTCAGCAGGAAGTGCTTGCATGGCTTGGTGGAGTGGCGACTATGGTGAGAGTTGCACTCAGCATGCTGGACTTGGTTGCTGAAAGCTGGACTCAAGCATGCTTGACTTCTTGGCAGAAAAGTTGGACTCGAGCATGCTGGACTTTTTGGCAGAAGCTGGACTCATCTTTGGGACTCTGTTTACTGGGCAGCTGCTACTGGTGGTGGACTCTGCTCCAAAGCTGCACTAGGGTGATGGATCCGGTTATGGTGATGGATCCGGTTTGAGGAGAAGATGCACGCAGGTGGTGGGGTCTGTTGCTAGGAGCGTACGCAACAGAGCAAAGCTAAGTGGTGTTCCCCCTGTATTGTCATTTTCCCTTATGTGTATTTAGTGCAGTGGTGGGACTAGTTTCTGCACGGCTAATTCCCTAGTGAGGGTTTAGGTGCAGGGCGAGTCAGGGTTTTAAGGTACTCGTGCGTCGCCCCGTGCGGAACCGGCATAGGGACACTGGCTCAGTGGAGTGCAGGAGGTCTCCACGTCCCAATTCCCTATCGCAGGGCCCACCATTGTTATTGTTACCCAGGTTTCCACTTTATTATTTAAATTTGCCTTACTGGAGGCGGGGTTTCCAGATTTACGTGTAATACTTAAATTCGCCTGTTGGAGGCGGTATATCCAGCTGCACGTCTTATTATTTAAATTCGCCCCACTGGAGGCGGTGTATCCAGGGTCACGTGTGTCATATGGGTTCGCCTTGCGGTACTCGCTGCGTCCAGACACACGTGATCATGACACTGGAGCAGGCGATGGTGCAGGTGATGCAGGGGGATGTGTTATGAATGGGTCACTGAGGAGGAAAACAAGACCAAGCCAAGTCACAGAAAACCAGAGAGGTTGGTAACTACGCGGATTGCAGACACCTAATCCTAACCACACAACTAGCAGCAGCTGTGGAGCGTACCTACGATGATTCTAGATGCCTCGTCACAGCCGGAGGTCTAAATAAGCCTAAAGCAAGAAAAGGGGAAATCTAAAACTGCCCCAAAGCAGACCCCAAAGGAATAGACAGCCCCCACACATGTATTGACGTTGAGACAAGATGAAAACACGAACACAGGTAGGAAAATAGGCTGAGCAAACGATGGGGCCCACACTAGCTAGAAAGGACAGGAAAGGAAAGATACTGTCTGCAATCATGCCAAAAAAACCTGCAAAAATGTCCAACACTTCTGATAGCAAAAAATACCCTGAAGTCACTAGACTTCTCCCACTATATCAGCACTCTGGCATATTCTGACAACAGAGCAAAAAGAGGCCAATCTAATAAGGGATAAAAAGCAAACTGGCACATACAGTGACATAAGAGTGGAACTTCAGCACAGCCCCAGCTGGGGCTGGCTGACCACACAAAAAACTGAATAGACCAAACCAAATCAAATGTGAACATTAGCAGAAACAATTTAGCTTGAGAAGGCAGGACCTGAGCTGGAAACTAAGACCTCAGGAGGCAGGAAAAAATCACCAGCATGGGAATAGGGAGTCGGCTGTCTTAAATCCAATCTGAGACTCCAGATGTCCAATCCTCTTCCTCATTATCAGGTGGCAGGTCTCTGTTAATTAGATCAGCTTCACTACCTCCTGCCACCACCAGAGGGAGCCCGGAAAAAGAACTCACAACTCCTCTGTCAGCACAACCAGCTCCCTCAACAGAAACCAGAGGCTGACCAGAAAATGAGTTCACAACAGTACCCCCCCTTGAGGAGAGGTCACCGAACCCTCATCCTCGTCACCAGGCCGATCAGGATGGGCCCGGTGAAAAGCACGAACCAATCTATTGGCGTGAATGTCAGAGGCAGAGACCCAAGAATTATCCTCCTGGCCATAACCCTTCCATTTGACCAAATACTGGAGACTCCGTCTAGCCAAACTAGAATCCAATATTTTCTCTACCTCATATTTCACATTGCCTTCAACCAATACAGGGTCAGGAGGCGCCGCCACAGGAACTACTGGCTCAACAAACCTCTTCAACAGAGATTTGTGAAATACATTATGAATCTTAAACGTAGCTGGAAGAGCCAATCGAAAAGAAACAGGATTAAGAATCTCCAAGATGTTATAAGGTCCAATAAATCTTGGCTTGAACGTTGAAGACACAACCTTCATAGAGATATTCTTTGACGACAAACAAACCATATCACCCACTTTACACCAGGGACCAATGGTCCTATGTCGGTTGGAAAACCGCTGGGCCTTTTCCTGAGAGAGTGACAACTTATCCACCACTTGGTCCCAAATCTGCTGCATTCTCTCTACCACAGTGTCCACCCCTGGGCAGGCTGAACATTCCACTTGCCCTGAAGAAAATCGAGGATGAAACCCAAAGTTATAGAAAAAGGGCGACATCAAAGTGGCAGAACTAGCTCAATTGTTTAGCGCAAATTCGTCCAAGGGCAAAAATGAGACACAGTCATCCTGATCAGCAGATATAAAACATCTTAAATAGGTCTCCAAAGTCTGGTTTGTTCTCTTAGTCTGCCCATTGGTCTGAGGATGAAAGGCAGAGGAGAAAGATAACTGAATTCCCAGATTGGAACAAAAGGCTTTCCAGAATCTGGAAACAAACTTGACTCCTCTGTCCGACACAATGTTCTCAGGAATCCCGTGCAAACAAACCACCTGTTGAAAAAACAAGGGCACCAACTCAGAAGAAGATGGCAACTTTGGGAGTGGTACAAGATGGACCATCTTAGAAAATCTATCACAAATTACCCAGATATCAGTCATTCTCTGAAGATCAGAAATAAAATCCATTGAAATATGGGTCCATGGCCTCTTGGGCACTGGCAGGGGCATCAACAACCCACTAGAATGAAAACAGGGTTTAGACTGAGAACAAGTCCCACAGGACTGCGCAAAATTCCTGACATCACGAGATAAGGCAGGCCACCAAAAAGACCGACTCACCAAATCTCTGGTACCAAAAATACCTGGATGACCAGCCAAAGCGGAGCAATGAATTTCAGACATTACTCTTTTCCTCCACTGGACAGGGACATACAATTTTCCCATAGGGCAACGTTCAGGTTTGTCCTCCTGAAATTCCTCCAGGGCACGTCTCAAATCAGGTGAAATAGCGGAAAGAACTACACCCTCATTTAGAATGGTAGTAGGCTCGGTCACATCAAGAGTATCCGCAAAGAAACTCCTAGAAAGGGTGTCTGCCTTAACATTCTTAGTGCCTGGAAGAAAAGAGACCAAAAAATTAAAACACATGAAAAACAAGGCCCACCTAGCCTGTCTAGGATTCAAGCGTTTGGCTGATTCAAGATAAATCAAATCCTTGTAGTCGGTGAGGACCACAACTTGATGTCTAGCTCCCTCCAACCACTGTCTCCACTCTTCAAATACCCATAATTCCTGATTCCCCACGTCATAGTGGCGTTCAGATGGGGAGAATTTTTGAGAAAAGAAGGCAAAGGGATTCATCTTAGAAGTCACCGGATCTTTTTTGGGCAAAACGGCTCCTGCACCAATCTCAGAAGCATCTACCTCCACCTGAAATGGGAGTGAGACATCAGTTTGCAGTAGAACTGGAGCAGATGTGAATCTCTGCTTAAGCTCCTGAAATGCCGAGAGTGCCTCTGGAGACCAATTCACCACATCAGCGCTCTTTTTCGTCAAATCAGTGAGTGGTTTAACAATACCAGAAAAATTACTTATACATTTACGGTACAAATTAGCAAAACCCAAAAACTTCTGGAGAGCCTTCAAAGAAGTGGGCTGAACCCAATCATAAATGGCCTGTATCTTGGCCGGGTCCATTTCAATAGCCGACAGGGACAAAATGAATCCCAAAAATGAAATCCTCTGTACACCAAAAAGGCACTTCGATCCCTTAACATACAGAGAATTTTCCCTCAAAATCCGGAACACAGTCCGGACATGTTCCACATGAGAATCCCAATCACTGGAAAAGATAAAAATATCATCAAGATAATGATCAAAAACTTATCCACAAAGTCCCGGAAAATATCGTTCATAAAAATTGGAAGACAGAAGGGGCATTAGTGAGCCCAAAGGCATCACCAGGTACTCAAAATGTCCCTCCGGAGTATTAAATGCCATCTTCCATTCATCCCCATGCTTGATGCGAATAAGATTATATGCCCCCTGAGGTCAAGCTTGGTAAACCAACAGGCATTTTTAATTCTGGAAAATAAATCAGAAATCAGGGGTAACAGGTACTGATATTTAACAGTGATTTTGTTAAGGGAACGATACTCAATTCATGGCCTTAATGAACCATCTTTCTTGGCCACAAAAAAACCCCCAGCACCTAAAGGTGAAGAGGATGGTCTAATATGACCCTTCTCCAACGACTCCTTGATATAAGATGGCATAGCAACATGTTTGGGTACCGATAAGTTGAAAAGCCAACCCTTGGGAAATTTACACCCAGGCATTAAATCAATTGCACAGTCATAACTCCTATGAGGAGGCAAGACGCAGACTTACTCTCATTAATTACATCAGAAAAATCAGCCAAATAGTCAGGAATATCATGAGACTGGGGAGAGGTGGAGAAAACAGGAGTGTCACTAAGAACACATTGACAACCCCAACTCACCACAGACACAGATTTCCAATCCAAAACAGTATTATGAGTTTGCAACCAAGGAAAACCCAGAACAATAGTATCATGCAAATTGTGCAACACCAAAAAATTACAATTTTCTTGGTGGTCCGGGGCGACCAGCATTATCACTTGGGTCCAAAACTGTGGTTTATTCTCTACCAAAGGAGTAGCATCAATACCCCTCAAAGGGATAGGAGTCTGCAGGGGTATCATGGGAAAACCACAACGTTTAGCAAAGTCCAAATCCATCAGATTCAAAGCAGCTCCTGAATCTACAAAAGCCTTAGCGGAAACTGTAGACAAGGAGCAGATCAGGGTAATCGCCAAATGAAACATAGGCTCTACACTGCCCACCGCAAATGTGGGAGCAAAATGTTTTTCTCATTTAGGGCAGACAGAAATAGTATGAGAGGCGTCTCCACAGAAAAAACACAGCTTATTATGCTTTCTAAACTCCTGACGTTGCGCCCTAGACAAAACCCTATCACATCACATGGGTTCAGATGTTCGTTCGAAAGGCGGCAACGCCTCTCGTGTAGTTTTACGTTCACGTAAACGCCAATCAATTTGAATGGCCAATGACATAGAATCGTCTAGACCAGAGGGAACAGGAAATCCCACGATAACATCTTTTACGTTTTCTGCCAAACCCTTCCGAAAGAGAGCTGCTAGGGCATTGTCATTCCATTTAGTAAGGACTGCCCACTTTCGGAATTTTTGACAATATAACTCTGCAGAATCCTGACCCTGGTTCAATGCTAATAAGGTTTTCTCAGCTTGATCAATAGCATTAGGTTCATCATACAACAACCCCAAGGCCTGAAAAAATGCATCCACATTAGCCAGAATAGGATCTCCGGGTGTCAAAAAAAAGGCCCAATCCTTGGGATCGCCAAGCAGCAGAGAAATGACAATTTTAACCTGCTGTACAGAGCTTCCCAATGAGTTAGGTTTCAAAGCAAAAAATAGTTTACAATTATTCTTAAAATTCAAAAATTTAGACCGATCCCCAAAAAACACATCAGGAGTAGGGATTTTTGGTTCAACAGCAGATGATTGAGCGAGATAGGCAGAAACTCCCCTCACTTCAGCAGCGAGCTGCTCAACACGATCAGACAATTGCTTATTCTCCATTTAGAGAGAAAAAATAAAGTCTCCTCCTGCAGCCCCAGAAAAAAAAGAGGAAAATATATATATATATAAAAAAATCCTGACACTTTTTTTTTTTTAATTCTTTCCTTCTTTTGAGTACCCTAGAGTCTACAGTTAGGCTGGTGAATCTGTTATGAATTTGTTACCGAGGAGGATAGTAGGCCTAGGCTAAGCCACAGAAAACTAGAGAGGTTGATATCTAAGTGGATTGCAGACCCCTGATCCTATACACACAACTAGCAGTAGCCGTGGAGCGTACCTACGATGATCCTAGATGCCTTGGCACAGCCGGAGAGCTAGCTAAGCTTAAAACAAGAAAGGGGAAATCTAAACTACCCCAGAGCAGACCCCAAAGGAATAGATAGCCCCCAAACATATATTGTCGGTGAGACAAGATGTAAACACAAACACAGGCAGGAAAATGGACTAAGCAAATGATGGGGCCCACACTGACTAGACAGGACAGGAAAAGAAAGACACTGTCTGCAATCATGCAAAAAACCCTGCAAAAAGTCCAAAATGTCCGATGCAAAAAACACTGAAGTCACATGACTTCGCCCCCCACGATATCAGCACTCTGGTATATTCTGAAAGCAGAGATAAAAGAGCCCAATCTAACAGGGATAAAACAAACTGTCACAAGCAGTAACATATGGGCGGTGATTCAGCACAGCCACAACCAGAGCTGGCTCACCCGCACCAAGTAGAGATAGACAAAACCAGATCAAATGCAATCAGAATAGCAAATAAACCACTTAGCTGAACATGCAGGGACAGAGCTCGAGAAATCAGACCTCAGGGGGAACAGGAAGCAAATCACCAGCAGGGATAGAGGGAGTTGGCTGTCTTAATTCCCAATTTGAAACCCCAGATCTCCAATTGTCATCATCATTATCAGGTGGCAAGCCTCTGTCAATCAGATCAGCTCCATTACCACCAGTAACCACCAGAGGGAGCCCAGAAAGAGAATTTGCAACCCCTCTGTCGATCTGACCAGCTCCACTACCTTCAGTAATAACCAGAGGGAGGCCAGAAAGCGAATTCACAACAGTCTGCTTTCCCTCAGCTGGTTACTAAAAATAAGGGGAACCTAACACCATTTTTTCTTTTATTTATTTATTAGCGAAATACATTTACAGCAAGCTACACATGCGCTGCACTCATTATCTTACTGTCACTGACATATTTCTTACTAAGCACAGTCGCCGGCTGGTGAATACTCTCATCAGTGTACGCCTGCTCTCGCTGCTATCAGGGAGACCATGCGTACGCTGATGAAAGTAGTAGTAAACTTCACCACTGGTCACAGCTGCTGGCTCACACGCTTTCATCTGTGTGAGAGTGTGGGGACTGCAGCACTGTGATCGGTAGTAAGGTCCCAATTAATGCTTTGTCCCAATTAATTTGCACAGCACTGCACCAGATGTTCAGCCCCTCCATTCATTTCAATGTAGTCCAGGTTCAGGATGGAGTTCAATTACCATTTTGGTACCTAAGTCAAACTTTTTTCTAAAGTTCAGCCAAAGCAACGGACCCGAACATCCACGGGTTTGCCCATCCCTAGTCATGACACTTTCTCAAATTTCTAGTTCTACTGTACGTATTTACATGTACAAAACACTGAAAAAAAAATTTCAGTCCAACAAAGCGAATTAAAATAAGTAAAGTTATTATGACCTAATTAAAAGAGTAGCATGGGCATAGAAGTAAACCTGATCAAGTGTTGCCGACTCTTAATCGCAAATGACAAAACTACTGGTATAAAAACAGATGAAGCCCACTAAGGGTTTGTCAGTTTGTATTGAAATAATACATTTTCTCTACAATAGCTATAAGTAACTAACCTAATATATAACATTCTCACATTGATACAAAGTATGAAAGATGGATGCTATCAGTTTATACTGACACTATGTTTTCTCTGCAACACCTACAGTTTTTATATATATATATACATATATATATACATATACACTGATCAAAAAAATAAAGGGAACAATTAAACAACAGATTATAACTCCAAGTGAATCAAACTTCTGTGAAATCAATCTGTCCACTTAGGAAGCAACACGGATTGACAATCAATTTCACAAGCTGTTGTGCAAAGGGAATAGACAACATATGGAAATTATTGGCAATGATCAAGACACCCACAATAAAGGAGTGGTTCTGCAGGAGGGGACCACATCTCAGTACCAATGCTTTCTGGCTGATGTTTTGGTCACTTTTGAATGTTGGTTGTGCTTTCACACTCGTGGTAGCATGAGACGGACTCTACAAACCACACAAGTGGCTCAGGTAGTGCAGCTCATCCAGGATGGCACATCAATGCAAGGTGTGGCAAGAAGGTTTGCTGTGTCTCTCAGCGTAGTGTCCAGAGGCTGGAGGCGATACCAGGAGACAGGCCAGTACACCAGGAGATGTGGAGGGGGCCGTAGGAGGGCAACAACCCTGCAGCAGGACCGCTACCTCAGCCTTTGTGCAAGGAGGAACAGGAGGAGCACTGCCAGAGCCCTGCAAAATGAGCTCCAGCAGGCCACAAATGTGCATGTGTCTGCACAAATGGTTAGAAGCAGACTCCATGGGGATGGTCTGAGTGCCTGACATCCACAGATAGGGGTTGTGCTCAATATAAGAGAGGAAACTGATTAAGATTCAGGCACCGCTGCAGAGGTTTTATGTGCAGGTACCACCAGAGTGGTTTTGGGATTAGGTACCACCAGAGCAGTTTTGGATTCAGGTACTGCACATAAATGACGGGACAGGAAAGCATAACTGGTACTGGTAGATATGAAACTGGATTGGTACAGTGACCTAATCACTAGCTAGCAGTTTGCAGATTGATTAACTACAATTGTTGCTCAGGAACCTCCCAACAGAAGGAGGTGCCTTAACTATTAAGTGTTTCCCAGTTATTGACTGCGGATACATTAAGAGTGTACACTGTCTTTTTAAGAGACAGGAAGCAAGCCCACACGTGCCCTAAGAACTCTGTCAGAGACCCGGCATGGTGTGCGCAGACCCTGGGACATGGAAGGTGAAGCAGGAGATGCAGCAGGGTGGCCTAGGAGGTGAGTAAGTCAACATCCCTTCCAGGTGGGAAGAGTAGAGGAATGCAGGGATGCTGGTGCTGCAACCTTCTTATCGACATCTTCCAGGCACGACTTGTCTTATCACACTGATCACTGCAGCAATGGAAATTAACAAGGTGGCATACATCGTGCATGTATACTGTACATTTAATTTGTGAACAAAAAAATCCCTAACACCGTGTCCCTGAATACAAATATGTACCAAATCATTATTATAAAATTAGTAATGCATCATTCAAAATATACATTGATAAGCCAGCATAGTACCCCCAATTAAATATAATTGGCCAATAAATATAATTGAATTGGTCACTGTGATTCTAACCCCCAAATTTATTACAAATCCATATCCAGCCCCCCAATTCATTATAAGTCTCTGTGTATTGTCCCTCCTCAAGTCCCCTAATTCATTATGAGTCCCTATTCTATATCCACTATCCCCTCCTCATAGTTCGCTAGATAGTGTTCTGTCTCCCATTCTCCCTACTCAATAAAAAATCACTGTCCTCTCTCCCCCTTCCCCTAATTCATTATAAGTGCCTGTATGCTGTCCATACTCTCACTCCCCCAATTCATTATAAGTCCCTGTATTGTGTCCTCACCGTCCCATCGTGCCCAACTACACTGTGCTGTAAAAGAAAATAAAAGGATGACTCAACCCTCCAAACAATACTACGCTTACATCCTCTTCTGGCCAGGCACTTTCTATAGATGATGTAGGAGGTGCAATGGAGTCACGGCACTAGCTGAGTCAGAGGCAAATCATCAGAAGGAAAACTTAGAGTAGCTTCCTGCAGCAATGCTGCTACTTCCTATAGCTGTGTTGGTGAAAATAAATATAATGAAGGCAATCAAGTCATGGGCCCCCCAGTGTCTTGGGCCACATGCAGTAGGACAGATTATAATCATTATAATCCTTCCTTGCACAACAGGCATTAGACCCCTCCCCTTCTGGACCTTTGTAAAGTTAAATTGGCTACATCGGCGTTAGCTGATTGACAGTTGTTTAATGGCCCATGTTGACATGTATAAATCTAGCTTACCTTTTTGTTATTAATTCTATCAAGCTTGATCTTAATGATAAACTCCAATTCTACTTTTTTTGTTATCATAGTAACATAGTAACATAGTTTTGAAGGCTGAAGGAAGACCTTATGTCCATCTAGCTCAGCCTATTTTTAGTGCAGCTGTTCTGCATTGTTGATCCTGGGGAAGGCAAAAAACCCACAGAGTAGAAGCCAATTTTCTCCATAGGGAAAAAAATTCCTTCCCTTAAGCTGGGTCAACCATCTACCTATAATATTCTGTTATTTGTAACCTTCTATACTGTTACTCACAAGAAAGCATCCATTCCTTTCTTAAATTCATTCAGTGAGTTGGCCATCACCACTTCCTCAGGAAGAGAATTGCAGAGCCTCACTGCTCTTACCGTGAAGAACCCTCTTCTACGCTGGTTCAAAAATTGTCTTTCGTCCAAACGAAGAGAATGCCCCCTTGTTCTTGTCACAGTCCTTGGTACAAACAGTTCATTGGAGAGATCTCTGTATTGCCCTCTGATATACTTGTACATATATATAAGGTCTCCCCTAAGTCTTCTCTTTTCTAGAGTAAATAGACCTAATTTTGATAACCTTTCTGGGTATTGTACTGAACCAACTCTATTTATCATTTTAGCAGCCCGCCTTTGAACCCTTTCAAGTTCAGTAATGTCTTTCTTGAGCACCAGCGTCCAAAATTGCACACAATACTCCAAGTGTGGTCTGACGAGTGATTTGTACAGTCATGGCCAAAAGTTTTGAGAATGACACAAATATTAATTTTTGCAAAGTCTACTGCTTCATTTTTTCTAATGGCAATTTGCCTATACTCCAGAATGTTATAAAGAGTGATCAGCTTAACAGCAATTACTTGCAAAGTCAATATTTGCCTAGAAAATTAACTTTATCCCCCAAAACACATTTCAACATCATTGCAGCCCTGCCTTAAAAGGACCAGCTAACATCGTTTCAGTGATTGTTCCATTAACACAGGTGTGTGTGTTGATGAGGACAGGGCTGGAGATCAATCTGTCATGATTAAGTAAGAATGACACCACTGGACACTTTAAAAGGAGACTGGTGCTTGGCATCATTGTTTCTCTTCTGTTAACTATGGTTATCTCTAAAGAAACACGTGCAGTCATCATTGCACTGCACAAAAATGGCCTAACAGGGAAGAGAATCGCAGCTAGAAAGATTGCACCTCAGTCAACAATCTATCGCATCATCAAGAACTTCAAGGAGAGAGGTTCCCTTGTTGCCAAAAAGGCTCCAGGGCGCCCAAGAAAGACCAGCAAGCGCCAGGACCGTCTCTTAAAAGTGTTTCAGCTGTGGGATCGGGCTACCAGCAGTGCAGAGCTTGCTCAGGAATGGCATCAGGCAGGTGTGAGTGCATCTGGACGCACTGTGAGGCGGAGACTCTTGGAGCAAGGCCTGGTCTCAAGGAGGGCAGCAAAGAAGCCACTTCTCTCCAGAAAAAACATCATGGACAGACTGATATTCTGCAAGAGGTACAGGGAGTGGACTGCTGAGGACTGGGGTAAAGTCATTTTCTCTAATGAATCCCCTTTTTGATTGTTTGGGACATCTGGAAAACGGCTTATTCGGAGAAGACCAGGTGAGCGCTACCACCAGTCTTGTCTCATGCAAACTGTCAAGCATCCTGAAACCATTCATGTGTGGGGTTGCTTCTCAGCCAAGGGAATGGGCTCTCTCTCAGTCTTGCCTAAAAACACAGCCATGAATAAAGAATGGTACCAGAATGTCCTCCAAGAGCAACTTCTCCCAACCATCCAAGAGCAGTTTGGCGATCAACAATGCCTTTTTCAACATGATGGAGCACCTTGCCATAAAGCAAAGGTGATAACTAAATGGCTCAGGGAACAAAACAGAGATTTTGGGACCATGGCCTGGAAACTCCCCAGATTTTAATCCCATTGAGAACTTGTGGTCAATCATCAAGAGACGGGTGGACAAACAAAAACCTTCAAATTCAGACAAAATAAAAGCATTGATTTTGCAAGAATGGACTGCTATCAGTCAGGATTTGATCCAGAAGTTGATTGAGAGCATGCCAGAGAGAATTGCTGAGGTCCTAAAGAAGAAGGGTCAACACTGCAAATATTGACTTGCTGCATTAACTCATTCTAACTGTCAATATAACCTTTTGTTACTCATAATATGATTGCAATTATATTTCTGTATGTGCTAAAAACATCTGACAAACACACATAAAAACAAGAGGGCAGCAGATCATGTGAAAATATAATATTTGTGTCATTCTCTAAACTTTTGGCCATGACTGTACAGAGGGAGAATTATGTTTTCATCTCGTGTCCCCAGACCTCTTCTAATGCATCCCATGACCCTATGTGCTTTGGTGGCAGCTGCCTGACACTGGGCACTCCAATTTAGCTTCTTATTGACTAAGATGTTTTCCATGTCTGATTTCCCCAGCAGTTTCCCATTTAGTAAGTAATTGTAGCATCTGTTTCTCCTTCCCATGTGCATAACCTTACACTTATCTGTGTTAAACCTCATTTGCCATTTTTCAGCCCAATTCTCCAATTTACTCAAATCTGTCTGTAGTTGCAAACTGTCCTCCTTTGTGTTAACTACCTTGCATAGTTTTGTATCATCTGCAAATACTGATATTTTACTGTGTATGCCATCCACTAGATCATTAATAAATATATTAAATAGTAGGTGGCCCAATACACAACCCTGTGGTACCCCACTAGTAACCCTGGCCCAACCTGAGTATGCACCATTAATAACCACTCTTTGTTTTCTATCACTAAGCCAGCTACCTACCCATCTACACACATTTTCCCCTAGCCCAAGCTTTCTCATCTTACTTACCAATCTTTTATGTGGGACAGTGTCAAATGCTTTAGAGAAGTCGAGATAAATGACATCCAATGATTCTCCTTGGTCCATTTGAGAGCTTACATCCTCATAGAAGCTGATCAGGTTAGTTTGACAGGAGCGATCCTTCATAAATCCATGTTGATATGGAGTTAAACATTTATTAACATTGATATATTCCATAATGGTATCCCTTAGAAACCCTTCAAAAATTTTACCCACAACAGATGTTAAGCTTATCGGCCTATAGTTTCCAGGTTCCCTTTTACACCCCTTTTTGAATATTGGTATCACATTTGCTTGCCGCCAATCAAAAGGAACAGACCCTGTTTCTATAGAGTCTTTAAATATAAGGAATAGAGGCCTGTCTATCACATTACTTAACTCCCTTAATACCCGAGGGTGAATGCCATCAGAGCCTGGTGATTTGTCAATTTAATCTTACTAAGGCAGTTCTGCACTTCTTCCTGGGTTAGGCAGGTAATACTTAATGGGGAGTTTACATTATCACTCTGCGTTTCCCCTGGCAAATCCTTTTCCTGTGTGAACACTGTTGAGAAAAAAAGTATTTAAAACATTTTCTTTTCCCACATCGCTCTCTATGATTTCACCCTCATTGTTCTTTAAAGGGCCGACACCATCAATTTTAATCATTTTACTGTTTATATAATTAAAGAATAGTTTGGGGTTTGTTTTACTTTCCTTAGCAATGAGTCTCTCAGTTTCCACTTTTGCTAAATGTATTTGTTTTTTACACATTTTATTTTTTTCTCTATAACTTTTTAATGCTTCTTCATTGCCTTCTTGTTTTAGCTTCTTAAATGCCTTGTTCTTGTTATTTATTGCCCTTTTTACATCCTTATTTAGCCACATTGGTGTTCTCCTGTTCCTAGCCCTTTTATTTCTGTACGGTATGGCTAGCTCGCAGTGGGTGTGTAAAACTGATTTAAATATTTCCCATTTATTTTCTGTGCTCCTATTTTTGAGGACATTGTCCCAATCAATTCTGCGAAGGTCCTCTCTAAGCTGATCAAACTTTGCTTTCCTGAAATTCAGCGTTTTTGTAACCCCCTTCCAGGGCACCTTACTGAAACACAAGTGGAATTGTATTATATTGTAGTCACTGTTCCCTAGGTGCCCATCAACTCATACGTCTGTTATTCAATCTGGCCAGTTGCTTAAAATTAAGTCCAGAAGGGCTGACCCTCTAGTTGGGCTCTGCACAAGTTGTGACAGATAATTATCCTTGGTCACTGACAGAAATTGGTTTCCTTTCCGAGATACGCAGGTTTCAGTTTCCCAGTCTATGTCGGGGTAGATGAATCCCCCATAATAATCACCTCATTGTGATTTGCTGCTTTGTCTATTTGTTTTAATAATACATTTTCAGTGGCTTCTGTTATATTTGGTGGTGTTAGGTGTCGGGTTCCTGCCACTGCACAGCAGGAATCCAGGTCCTTGCATCCAGTGGTCTCCCATTCTTCTTCGGCCGCAGTGGAGCCTGCTCGACAGATTCATCAGTCCCTGCGCTCTGCCCAGGCCAACTCCATGGGTTTGCTAGCTGCTGCCACCTCTGGTACAGCTATGACTATGCATGCTGCTCAGCAGCGAGATTCTCCAGGGACAAGGTCCTCATGTCGGGCCACTGAGCATGCCCGTGGAGTGATCTCCCACTGGAGATCGAAGGTCACGTGCTCAGGTCCTGCTCCTGTTCGCATTGGCCCATCCGAGAAGCCAGGAAGGACCCGGACGCTTGCGGCTATAAAAGGTTCGCATGGCCGCTCGGCTATGTGCTAGGATAAGACTGTATTTACAGACTATGTGGAGTGAGTGATGTATGCACGCATGAATGTCTCTGGTGAATGACTCATTAAGAAACCCCTATCCTTGGTATGCATATGTTGTGCAGCCTAGCCTGCTATCTCCCAGGCTTAGTTGTAGGTAGGACAGAGGTTGAGTCAGGCATCAGTCCTCACCAGGGACTCGGCACGCCTCAGTGCATGTGCTCCATAGCCAGCGTCTATAGCGGCGTTCGCGGCAGCGACGCCGCACATTCAGTGAGCCTAGAAGGACTCTAACCCCGCGTCCTTGGGGCATAGTTCTGTGGCCGTAGACTGTGCGCTCTTTTGGCCGGGCTCTGTGAGCTTAACAGGCTCCGGCATCTACGTTCAGCAGTTGTGTGGCTCTGTGCATTAACAGAGTTCGCCCCTGTTCACATTGGGTGACGTAACCCACATGTGACTGGTTTCACACCCCTTAATTCTTCTGCCATTACTTAGCATCAGTGTACCACCTGCGAACGCACCTACTATTATTTTATAATTTTGTGCATTCCGCCAGCCCTAACATTATCCTAGCGCCAGGGTCTGGCTAGTAATGGCAGATGAACAGCTACTACTGCAGTACATCCGGCAGCTGCAGGGCAGGTTGGCGGCTCTCGAGCGTTCAGCCTCAGCTGCGGATGTTACTGCGGTCGCTGTTCAGGCAGCCACATAGGCTGTCTCCCGTGTGACCACAGCAATCCCTACCCCGACTTTGTCCCACCTCCCGCTGCCCGAGAAGTTCTCGGGTGATAGTGCTTCTTGTAGGGGTTTCGTAAGCCAGTGCTCTATACAGCTGGAGCTGCTGGCCGCACGATTCCCCTCTGAGCGGGCTAAAGTGGGATTTGTTATTTCCCTCTTGTCGGGCAGGGCTTTGGAGTGGGCCACACCGCTGTGGGAGCGTGGTGATCATGTGGTGCAGAGTGTCTCGCGGTTCTTGGACACTCTGAAGCAGGTCTTCCTGGGACTACAAGTCACCCATTACACCGCACTCCGGCTGCTGGCATTATCACAGGGCTCGTCCATAGTCAGCCACTTTGCCATCCTGTTCCGGACGCTGGCCTCAGAGTTAGAGTGGCCAGATAGGGTCCTCATTCCGGCATTCTGGAGAGGTTTGTCTGGCCATGTGAAGGACACCCTGGCCACCAGGGAGATTCCCGCTACACTGGAGGAGCTTATCACGGTCTCCACCCATATTGATCTTCGCTTCGCCAAGCGAAGGTTGGAGCGAGCCCAGTGTAGGCAGAGGTTTAGGTTGGCACCTAGCTTTGCTAAACCTCTGGAATCTTCCGATTGGGCGTCCGAGCGTCAGGGGGCTTCCCGTGAGGGATCCAGGCCCCGGTCCGCTCAAGCTCCTATGAGCTGTCATGTTTGCCAGCAGTTCGGTCACCTTGCCAACCAGTGCCCAGAGCAGCTGGGAGAACGCTCGTGCCTAGTGGCCGTAGGAGGCGGCGCACTAGAATCAGCGGCGTTTTCCTCCAAGCTGTCCTTTAAGGGGACACTTGAGGTTGATTCTTCCACTCTGGCGGTGGAGGTTTGCGTGGATTCCGGAGCAGAGGTCAATTTTATGTCATCAGCCTTCGCTCAATGGCACGCTATACCCCTGGTTATGATGTCTACACCAGTCACCATCAGAGTGGTGAACGGCGCCACTTTACCCTCACAGATAACCAACCAGACCCTTGTTACTCTCAGTGGCTCCATCTCATCAGGAGACGATATCCTTCCTCATCATGCCCGAGGGTATTGACCAGGTACTTCTAGGGGTCCCCTGGTTGCGGTACCACTCCCCTCATATACAGTGGTCCTCAGGGAGGATTATTGGGTGGAGTAAATCATGTGAGGGTAGATGTCTGAGGGAGTGCGTTCAGGTTGCCTCCACCGAGGTTCCCGCAGATCTCTCCTCACTCTCCACACACTATCGACAGTGTGCGGATGTGTTCTCCAAAAAGGCTGCGGAGACCCTTCCACCGCATCGCCCCTATGACTGTCCTATTGACCTCTTGCCTGGTAATGAGCCTCCCCGGGGTCGAGTCTATCCCCTATGTCTCCCGGAGACAGAGGCCATGTCTCAATATATCAAGGAGAATCTGGCAAGAGGATTCATTAGGAAGTCAGTGTCACCAACGGGGGCGGGATTCTTCTTCGTCCAGAAGAAGAGTGGGGAACTACGTCCTTGCATTGATTACAGGGGTCTTAACGCCATCACCGTTAAGAATAAGTATCCTCTGCCCCTGATATCAGAGCTGTTTGATAGGCTACGGGGAGCGAGTGTGTTTTCCAAACTTGATCTGCGGGGGGCTTACAACCTGATTCGCATCCGTGATGGGGACGAATGGAAGACGGCATTTAACACCAGGGATGGGCACTATGAATACCTGGTGATGCCCTTCGGCCTCTGTAATGCCCCGGCCGTCTTCCAAGACTTTGTAAATGATATCTTCTGGGATATGCTTACCACCTTGGTTGTAGTCTATCTGGATGATATTCTCATCTACTCTCCAGATATTGACTCCCACCGGAGAGATGTTTGCAAAGTTTTCGATCGCCTGTGGGCAAACTCCCTCTATGCCAAGTTGGAGAAGTGTGTGTTTGAGCAGGAGTCCTTGCCTTTCCTGAACTATATCTTCTCCGCCCGGGGATTGGCCATGGATCCTGCCAAGCTACAGGCGGTGATGGATTGGCAGGAACCTCATTCTCTCAAAGCGGTGCAGCGCTTTATGGGGTTCATAAATTACTATCGCCAATTCATCTCCCACTTCTCAACTTTGGTAGCACCCTTGGTAGCCCTCACCAAGAAGGGTGCAAACCCCAAGTTGTGGTCGGAACCGGTCTCCAAGGCCTTCTCCTCCATTAAGTCCCATTTCGCTAGCGCTCCCATTCTACATCGCCCCGATGCATATAAGCCCTTCATTCTGGAAGTGGATGCCTCTTCAGTCGGTGCTGGAGCGGTCCTGTTTCAGAAGGACACGCAAGGTCGGAAGCACCCATGCTTCTTTTTCTCCTTCACACTGGCAGAGAAGAATTATGCCATCGGGGACAGGGAGTTGCTAGCGAAGAAGTTGGTCTTCTCAGAGTGGAGACACCTCCTGGAGAGGGCTCACCACCCTTTCCAGGTGTTCACCGACCACAAAAACTTGGTGTATTTACAAACAGCCCAGTGGCTAAATTCTCGCCAGGCCAGATGGTCTTTGTTCTTTTCCCGGTTCCGCTTCACCCTCCATTTTCTCTCCAGGGAGAAGAACATCCAGGCCGATGCTCTCTCCTGCTCCGTGGTGTCATCGGAGGAAGAGGAGGAGGAGCCTCGGATGATCGTCCCCTCCGAGAGCCTGAGGACTGTGGCTCCAGTTGCCCTTGAGTCAGTACCTCTGGGCAAGTCATTTGTCCCTGCCCGTCTGCGACCGGAGGTCCTCTCTTGGGCTCATTCGTCCAGGGTGGGTGGACATTTCGGGACAAAACGGACCTCTGAGCTTCTGACGAGGATGGTGGCCACATATGGCCCGTGACGTCAGGGACTATATTCAGGCTTGCGTCTCTTGCGCTTCTTTTTCCTCTGCCGGTAGCGAACAGACCCTGGGAGATGGTCGGTATGGACTTTGTGGCGGGGCTACCCAAGTCCAGTGGCAGCACGGTCATTTGGGTTGTCACCGACCATTTCTCTAAGATAGTGCACCTGGTTCCTCTCTCCCGGTTACCTTCTGCGCGGGGCCTGGCATTGATGTTCATTAAGCACGTTTTCCGCCTGCATGGCACGCCGGACAAGATTGTCAGTGACCGGGGTCCTCAGTTTTCGTCCCGGTTTTGGAGAGAGCTTTGTTCCCTGTTCAGCATTGAGCTGAATCTCTCCTCGGCCTATCATCCCAAGACAAACGGGTTGGTAGAGAGAGCCAACCACATATCTTCGACATTTTGTCTCGGCCAGGCAGGACGACTGGGCATCCTTGCTGCCATGGGCAGAGTTCGCTTTGAACAATGCTGTGGCCGACACCACCGGTCAGACCCCATTCCTCCTAAATTACGGCCAGTATCCACGTGTCCCTGTGCCCATGCCCGTGTCATCCACCGACTCCAGGGTGGCAGACTGTGCGGAGGAGGCATGCGACATTTGGGATCGCACCCAAGATGCTATCCGGGCTTCCAAGGAGAGAATGAGGACCTCCGCTGATGCACACCGGCGCCCTGCTCCGACTTTTGCCCCTGGCGACTTAGTGTGGCTCTCCGCCTGAAACATCAGGCTGCGGGTAGAGTCTGCTAAGTTCGCAGCACGCTATATTGGCCCCTTCAAGGTCCTCGAGCAGATCAGCTCTGTGGTCTACCGTCTGGTCCTTCCACCACACTTGGCTATCTCTGATACATTCCACGTGTCCCTCCTTAAGCCTGTTCACTTGTCCCGGTTCTCCGAGTCATCTGCCGGGACATCAGACTTGTCTTCGGACGAGTTTGGGGTCAATGCCATGGTGGGATGCAAGATGATGCGGGGGTTTTAGTTGGTGGATTGGAAGGGTCATGGCCCTGAGGCTCGGACCTGGGAGCCAGAGGAGAACATCCACACTCCGCTCCTCATTGCGGCGTTTCAGCGTAGCGAGGCTCAGAGGGGAGGGGGCCCTGGGGGGGGTAATGTTAGGCGTTGGGTTCCTGCCAATGCACAGCAGGATTCCAGAACCTTGCATCCAGCGGTCTCCCATTCTTCTTCGGCCGCAGTGGAGCCTGCTCAACAGATTCGTCGGTCCCGGCGCTCTGCCCAGGTTTTCTAGCTGCTGCCACCTCTTGTACATCTATGACTATGCATGCTGCTCAGCAGCAAGATTCTCCAGCGACTAAGTCCTCATGTCGGGCCACTGAGCATGCCCGTGGAGTGATCTCCCATTGGAGATCGAAGGTCATGTGCTCAGGTCTTGCTTCTGTTCGGATTAGCCCATCCGAGAAGCCAGGAAGGTCCCGGACGCTCGCGGCTATAAAAGGTTCGCATGGCCGCTCGGCCATGCGCTAGGATAAGACTATATTTACAGACTATGTGGAGTGAGTGATGTATGCACGCATGAATGTCTCTGGTGAATGACTCATCAAGAAACCCTTACCCTTGGTATGCATGTGTTGTGCAGCCTAGCCTGCTAGCGCCCAGGCTTAGGTGTAGGTAGGACAGAGGTTGAGTCAGGCATCAGCCCTTACCAGGGACTCAGCACGCCTCAGTGCACGTGCTCCATAGCCAGAGTCTATAGCGGCGTTCGCGGCAGCGATGCCGCACATTCAGTGGACCTAGAAGGACTCTAACCCCGTTTGGCCGGGCTCTGTGAGCTTAACAGGCTCCGGCATCTACGTTCAGCGGTTGTGTGGCTCTGTGCATTAACAGAGTTCGCCCCTGTTCACATTGGGTGACGTAACCCACGTGTGACTGGTTTCACACCGCTTAACTCTTCCGCCATTACTTAGCAGCAGTGTACCACCTCTGCACGGTGGACCCCCGGCTGCGAACACACCTACTATTATTTTATAATTTGGTGCATTCCGCCAGCCCTAACAGGTGGCATATAACAAACCCCTATGATAATTTTATTACTTTTCCCTCCTTGTATCTCCACCCATAGAGACTCCACCTCTTCATTTCCCTCTTGTATATCTTCTCTTACTGTGGGCTTTAAAGTGGACTTTATATATAGACAGACTCCACCCCCTTTCCTTTTTTTACGATCCCTCCTAAACAAATCATATCCTTGCAAGTTAGCCGCCCAGTCATAGCTGTCGTCTAACCATGTCTCAGTTATTCCTACTATGTCGTATTTTTCCTCATACATTACCAACTCCAGATCTTCAATCTTATTGGTCAGGCTTCTTGCATTGGTCAGCATGCAGGAAAGAAGTTTTGCTTCCTTTTTCTTAGCTTCCTTCTGAGTACCGTGTCTTGGGTCCTCTTTACCACATCTAGTATCCTTGATTAGTTTGTCCTTCCGCTGCATGTTCTTGTCTGCTGTTTTCCCTCCCATCCCCTCTTCTTCTAGTTTAAAGCCCTCCTCCATTTGTACTACAAAAAGTAGGGGACAGCTACAATGTTCATTTTTAACATCTTTGGTCCACTAGGGGAAATGATTGTTAGGCTGTGTGCACACGCTGCGGAAAAGGTGCGGATTCATCCGCGCGGATTTTGTACAATCCGCAGGTGAAACCGCAGGTCAAAAGACCTGCGGTTTTACCTGCGGATTGCTCTGCGGTTTTGCCCTGCGGTTTTTCATCTCCTCAGTGGAGGAGATGGCAAACCGCAGGAGAATCCGCAGAAAGAATTGACATGTCAATTCTTTCTGCGGATTGAAAACCGCAGATAATCCGCGCGGAAAATTCCGCACCGTCTGCACTGCGGTTTTTGATTCCCATAGGGAATCATTGTACTGTACACCGCAGCAAAAACTGCTGCGGGTCCGCAGCGGCCAAAACCGCTGCGGAACCGCAGCAAAATCCACAGCGTGTGCACACAGCCTTAGGGTCCATCTTTCATCAATGCAGAACATGTGTACATTCACTTTCAAATTTTCCAGAAATGTTATCACATGCAGAATATATTCCAAGAAAAGTCTTAGAGATTATTATTAATAAATCAACTGGGAAGGGAATGAAAAATGGTAATGGTTCCAAGATCAACTTCATGTAGGTAATGTTCTGCTTGATCTTTTTAGACCAATAATTCTGTCACTTAGGTTCCTTGGTGCTTTGGTGGGCCGATGTGACACAGGCTAGTTAGAAAGAAGTTACTTCTGGAGTATCAAAGTTGGGTTTGTTGATACATAGGCCTACATAAGAGCAGTGGATTTATGGTAGGTGGATGTGAAGATGTGTACTGTGTACTGTTTGTGGTTTAGGAGTTTTTCAAGGCCTTTATTTTTCCAGGAGAACAGCAGAAAGCCAGTGCAAAACAAAGAGTAGAAATGAACTCACATTTACTAAGATTTGGATTGCAAGCCAAAATGTCTCCCGAGAACAGAGCATGAACATTACTGGAACACAAAACAGGTACAGCCTCGAACACCAGCCAGGTATTTTTCTCATGTGGTGCTGCTGTGCTCAGGAAGAATAATAAAAAAATTATGCCCAACTTTAAATTATTTGCTTATTAAATCATGGTGACAGTCTTCAGTTTCAGGTTCCTTCAGAGGCAAACCTCATTCAGGTTCCTATCTCCAAATATGCCATTCACTTCTCGGTCTTTATCCTTGACACAATCTCTATAGGCTTTTTTTTGACCAGTGAAAACCCTCTGTTATGTTATTTACTGAAATTAAATTTTGCCCATTAGGATACATAAGTGGGTTGCGACAATAGTAACGCTTATACTTGCCTTTGCTTCTTACACTTTATTCCAAGCTGTACACATTTGGTTTAGTCACTATACGGAGGCTGAGAAGAGGAGATAAATAGGAGAACATGCCCTGTTCCCCTCTGTGTAATATATAATCAAGACTGCTATGATTACATTTACACTAAATGCAAACTTCTTGATCAGAGCGGACAGAATTGACATTTCTGGAACAGCAGAGGAGGCACATTGCGCGGCAAAGGGTTAACGAGGGCACACTGTCCGCAGCGCCGGATGAGACAAGCAGCTGTTAGATGGTATTTACAATCATTATTTCCAATACTGTTTGCCTCATATCTTTGTTTGAACATTTGATATTTTCGCAGTCTTGTAGACCTTGGCAGTGAAGGAAAATGTTTACTTGCAAACAGAACAAATCATGTAGCTTTCTGAATATTTATTCAAAGGAGCACTTAATGCGTCCTAGAACTGCATTTAATGATATGTCAGAACAGCTTCTTCCATGGAGCGTGATCAGCACACATTCTCCCAATTACATGTACAATACATCATGTCTATTGCCTAATGCTTTCTGTCAGAGGAGGGGGTGGCTCGTAACGTCACAGAATCTGTACTGTGTAGTGAGGCATGTGCTGATGTCTTATCAATATCGGCCTAATTCTCTGCATATATTTGAGCATTTACACCTTATTAAAGGGTTCATAGGAGAATTAAGCAAGTGGTTGGATGCACTTAAAGCCGGTCTGCAACCAAATTTCATAGCCCAACTACGTATATTATTAAATACATCTTTTAGACCTGATGCGACTGGTGAATTTAATTTGATATCGATCTCTGAATGATTGCATAATCCTGATTTTAAGATTAAAAAAGTTGGCCACTACTTTTTTTCTATTGATTGCTTATCCTCAGGATAGGACATCAATGTCTGATCAGTGGTGTGCAGCACCCCTGCCGACATAGTAGGATTGCAGGAAGATGTGTAGATTGTTTGGAGGCATTTTTTTGTGCGGAGGCAGATCGGTGGACATGCATACCAGAAAGGGGCCCAAGATATATACTAGGATGGGAGGACATATATACCAGGATGGGGAACATTCATAACAGGAAGCGGCCCATGATGGGGGACAAATATACCAGGAAAGGGCCCAGGATAGGGACATGTGTTTCTATGGAAGGGGACATGTACACTAGGATGAAGGGCATTACACCAAAAAGGGGCCCAGGATGGAGGACATATATACCAGGACGGGGGAAATACATAGCAGAAATGGGCCCATGATGGGGGACATAATATATACCAAGAAACTGCCCAGGATGGGGACATGTATGCCAGGATGGGGAATACATATTTCTATGGAAGGGGACATATACACTAGGATGAGGGTCATTATACCAAAAGGGGCCCAGGATGGAGGACATATAAACCAGGATGGGGGACATATATAACAATGTGGGGGGACATATATACCAGGATGGAGGACAATCATAGCAGGAAAGGGCCTTGACGGTGGATATATAAACATGGAAGGGGCCCATGATGAACTGACATGTATATCTGGAAGGGGCCCAGCATGGATCGACAAATATGCCTGGAAGGGGAGCATGCTGGAGGACATTACTATATAATGAAGGGGGTGAACACATATGTCTTAATAGAATTTAGTACACTACAAGCGCACATATATCTGACTAATATGCAGGGAGGGGGGACAGGACCAAATTTTACTTCAGGACATGTCTTACACTAATTACACCAATGAGACTCAGTTTGCTCTATAAGATTAAGCATAAGGTTAAACCATGGGATGCATTTGTCAGGGATTCAAGACTTTCAACTCTACCCGTGTTGTGGACTTTGTCAAATACCTCAAGTAGCTTCTAATAGCAACAGCAAATAGCTTGCAGAGGGTAGAGCTGGCAAAGTTCAAGACAATAAGGAACAAATGAACAAGAGTGACAGATCCAGGTCAGGGCAAATAGCAATCTATAGTCAGAGTCAGGAAACTGTCTGGGTCAAATTAAAAATAGCAAACCACTAACACTAGTGTTCAGAAATAAATCACTGCACACCTCTTCAGAAGTATACTATTTATTCATAGAAAACTTAGCCAAGGAAACTTGTTACTTTTGATGTAGTTTTGACATCTAAAATATTTTCATTCAAACATAATCGTATAGCACAGGTGTATCTAGTAGAGATGATCGAATCAAATTATATTTGTAGAGTTGAATTTTTGGAAATTTCAAGTGTCCCGGCAAACACTAATTATTTGTGATTTAACTCATACATAGATAAAGAAATCCCACCATCATTTTATACACTGCAAAAGTTTTGCGGTAAGATAGATAAGAGAAGCAACAAATAGGAGAGGTACCAGCAGCAGTTCCAGACTCAGTGACAATGATTAGTGATATGTTGTACCTGGCATCTGTCCTGTTGCATTTAAATTACAATTAGACATTTTTTATTCATTCTTCATGCACTTGAAATCAGGAGCAAGACAGCACAACAATTTTTACAGAAAAAAAGGTTTAAAATTAAGGTCAGATGGTATGCTTCCTTGTCACAAGTGACTGTACAGAGTTTTTGCATTTCTTGTGTAATTATTTTTGTGAAGGAGTAATGATTGTTTATTTTTTGACATACAAAAATAAATTCCCTAAAAGGCTTTTTACTGTTATAGTCCACCTCACAAATTATGCGTCACTAACAAGTTTTATTTTTTTGCATATCTGTTTTATTAGTCAGATTTTACATCTATACATACAAGCTATACAAATAAAGTAACCTATTGCAGTTGATTGATGTTTATCATGCACCTACAGTACTTTTTATTTTGCTATTTTGCAGAAGGGGTTGAGTTTTGGTAAAAATTTTGTTTAACAAATAGAAAAGTAAAGTTTGAGAAAAAAATTGAAATTTAATTGTGCATGTCTGTTTGACTAAAAGGGATATCTTTTGTAAAATGTTTAAATTTAAAAAAAAAACAAAAAAACATTATGTCTGTCAGCTTACCATAGGCTGTTGGCTGTGACCAAGTTACCGTCTGATTCTATTATCAGGTCACTTTGACATCACAAAGAACGTGCGTTTAGTTTTGTTTTCCCCCATCTATTCACCCTTTGGCATGGATGTAAAGGCCCTCATATTTATTAGGCTGAAATTGGCCAAGCCAGTTGATATATATGGGGCTTTTGCATCTTGATACCTGCCTCAAATAGGCCGATACTTCCAAAAATGATGTCAGAGAGAGCACACTGTGAGTCTGTTTGCTTCATTAACGTCAATGGCCTGTCCCCTATTACCAGGTTTCATATGCAGTCACTAACAGCAGGCTACTATGTAGTGTGAATCCCCACCTCAGTCACTGTCAGAGAAGTCTGGCAGCAGCTCTTTCATAGAGCACATGTTCCTGTGCACAAAGGAGTTAGAAGAAAGTAAGGAAAAGTGTAATTTTATATTGTAACTTCCTTAAACAAGCTTTATGTAGGACAGGGAATTTAGTGAGTGGGCAGCCAACCAGGTTAGTGAGGTCCACAACAATGTGAGTTTCAAGTAGGTCAGGCCCAAAAGTTGTCACTGAAGTAGACAATAGCATCAGCATTAAGCAGACAGGCCAGTAGGCAGAGTCTCTTAGCATAAAATAGAGGTGGAGGTTGGAGGGTAGAGTACATGTTCTATACTTTATTTTAGTGCATCGTTCAACCTCCACCATAATAACATTATTCCCTCTCCCTTCACCAGCTGCGAGGAAATAAACTTCCCTTTAGGCTATGTGCACACGGTGCAGATCCTCCCGCGGATTTTTTGTGCGAGTTTCAATAATGGAAAACTTGTGATTGCTGGAAAATACACGTTGGGAGAGAGAGAACTTTGCTGAATGTAAATTCATACACTTTATAGGTGAGAAAGAGAGGACCCCGCTGATTATAAGAGCTTTCAATTTACAGGACTGTGGTGCTAATAAAAATATGGATATCTTATAGCCTACATATTGTAATATATTGCTTATATGCTTTGATATAGTGTGGTCACTAGACCAAGGGTGGAAAGTATTGCAAATATGAAATATGGTTGTTTGAATCCAAACACTATATATTGCAATATACTATGGTGTAATATCATTAATGCTGAGCTTTGATACTGAGCCACAAAGCGTTTGCTCTGTGTCAATACCGTAAGACAAGGAATTGTTCTGTGGTCTTTGAAGCTCTGTGTTTCAAAGATTCATTATCCTGATTTGCACACAAGTGACCACTGTGATATTTGCTTTGTCAAACAGTGATAGATACTGTTTTGATGGTCTCATGTAGCAATGGTCATGCATGACATCAATAATCAAGGACCGATTGTGATACAAGTGAGACAAGTATGAGTGTGTGCCTGGATTACGATAGGTATCCAGTTTTCAGAATAGGTGATTATGGAAGTCATGCTGCCCATATGCTACCATCTTAGAGCGTTATGCCATGATCACGAAGAGTTAACTTTGTAACAAGCAACATATGTTGAACTTTGAACAGTGATAGACAACTTTGACAAGTTGACCAGAGGTAAACAGATCTTGGGTTGGTGCAAACAAACTTTAAGATTGTAGTAGTCTATAACAAACAGACCTTGAAGTCTTGTGCTGTTATCAAGACAACAACCAACTGTGCAATTTCAAGATTCTGATGCAGCCTAAACATACTGCACAGATGTATTAGGGGAGGATCTGGAGTTTTGTGTATAAAAAGGTGGACCCGGTTCAGTGAGGTAGGGACATTTCCAGAAGGTATCGTGGGTGCACGGTTTCTGTGATGACAAGACCAGAGTATTTCCTTCTCGCTGACACTGTGGTCCCTCCAGTGGAGAAGTGATGTTACAATACTTGGTAATGTATAGTATGGATGCTTATTTCTCTATGTACTATAATTCATATTAATTGTATGATTCACATGAAATTAATTACCAAAACAGGGTAATATTATATCTGCGATTCCATTAATTTGGTGTTTTATCATTTAAATTAATCATTGTATAATAAAATTGTGTCATATCCAAGTGGTGCCTTCTTTAAAGCCGTATCCGAACCTTATTGCTAAACAGTTGGCAATACAAAGACAGAGCAGAGGGGACCCCACTTACCATAAGAGCTTACATATTACCAGTGAGAGAAAGAAAGAAAGGACCCTGCTGGTCTTAAGAGCTTACACTCCACAGTAGAAGCCACCACAGACCATAAGAGCTTACACTACACAGTAGAGAGGCCACCATTGACCAGAAGAGCTTACACTCTACAGTAGAGAGACCACCACTGACCATAAGAGCTTACACTCTACAGTAGAAAGGCCACCACTGACCATAAGAGCTTACACATTACCAGTGAGAAAGAAAGAGATGACCCTGCTGGTCTTAAGAGCTTACACTCTACAGTAGAGAGGCCACCACTGACCATAAGAGCTTACACTCTACAGTAGAGAGGCCACCACTGACCATAAGAGCTTACACTCTACAGTAGAGAGGCCACCACTAACCATAAGAGCTTACACTCCACAGTAGAGAGGTCACCATTGACCATAAGAGCTTACAATCTACAGTAGAAAGGCCACCACTGACCATAAGACCTTACACTCTACAGTAAAGAGGCCACCACTGACTATAACAGCATACACTCTACAGTAGAGAGGCCACCACTGACCATAAGAGCTTACACTCTACAGTAGAGAGGTCACCACTGACCATAAGAGCTTACACTATATAGTAGAGAGGCCACCACTGACCATAAGAGCTTACACTCTACAGTAGAGAGGCCACCATTGACCATAAGAGCTTACACTCTACAGTAGAGAGGCCACCACTGACCATAAGAGCTTACACTCTACAGTAGAGAGGTCACCAATGACCATAAGAGCTTACAATCTACAGTAGAAAGGCCACCACTGACCATAAGAGCTTACACTCTACAGTAAAGAGGCCACCACTGACTATAACAGCATACACTCTACAGTAGAAAGGCCACCACTGACCATAATAGCTTATACTCTACAGAAGATTTAGACTTACCTAGTGACTCTGGTGGTGGAAAATGACTATGCTGTACAAACTGTGCTCCACTGGCAATCACTGATCTATGATGGCCCCGGTATGTACTGAACAACATGGTACAAGGTATTTAAGGTATGAAGATCGCATGTCCAGCCTACCCCATAGATATAGATATGCTTATAGTAATGCAGAAATTTAAAAATAATATTCAAGAACTGTTTTCTGTACATACTTTATGTATTCATTTTTACCTCTTCATAATATTCAGGAAGAACTTCAATTTCTTTCAATACAAATTTCATACATTGTGACAAGCTAGCAAAGCTATAAACACTCCTCAACATTGAAATCGCAACATCAAAAAGGAATCGAGAAGCATAAGTCAAAGAACTCTGGAAATCACAGAATTGATAGACAAATTTATGATATGCAAATGAATTTATGATATGCAAATAATGAAAAAACAGAAACAAAATTTTAGAATATGAGTGCCATAGACAGAAATTAATTCACTTACTCACCTAGGCATGTTATCAATGACATTATTAATGATTGTCATCAAATTCTGCTGCAATTGCCAACTACTGATGTCTAATAAAATAATAAAATGTGATTATTGGGAGACAAGTCCAGAAATGCTGCATACCAGTAAAATTTTTAGGCTGTGACGGCTGCTCAAATCATCACAGGCGACATGCAATTTGTCGTTGTGATTTTAAAAACTGGGTCACCTGGAGAAATGGCCTTCCACTGGTTCCACAACGAAATCAGTGTAACGCCAAGTTTTTAGTGTACCTAGAATAAAGACTAGAGGGGTCTAGCTACATAATGCTACTACACTCCATAATCTCAGGAGTTGGACCGTTGTGACAATCCCTTGTGAAGGCCTCTTCATGACGTTTCCTACATGGTTTCCAGATCAATCTCTGGCTATCATTGTGTCCAAAACCTAAACAAGCCTCATCATTGAAGAGGATAGACCTCTATTTTAGCCTCCATTGCCATCTTGCTCTGCACCATGATAGCGTTTCAGAGCGATAGTGTGAGGCCAATGGAATACCTGTTGCTGGACGTCTGACTCATAGTCCAATGTTATGTGCACTCTAATGGTTTGGGTAGACACTGTCTTATCCCTTATACTTGGTATGTGGCATCCAGTTTCACTTGCAGTAAACAAGCGATTAATTATGGGACCAGTGGTATGCATAAAAAGGGGCTGTCCATCCATCCCAAGGCTAGATGATTAGTGGGGGTCCTACCACAGGGACCTTTACCGATCGGCAGAGCTAGGAAAGTTTTATCCCTATTCAGAAGGACTGTCAGTTGTAAACTCTGCCTCTTCTCCATTCATGCCCTATGGAGTTGCTGAGTGTTGCGCTTTTTCCTGCAGTCTCATTGAGAATGAATGGAGTGATGATGGAGCATGCAAACTATCCGTCCATTCTAAATCTGATAAACGTGCACCATTGGGAATAACGATTCACTCCTCTGCCAAATGATACAGGTCCTATCAATCAGACCCTACTGATCATTAAGCTATAATAATAATCTTTATTTTTATAGTGCCATCATATTCAATTCAACAGTTCAAATACAACAGTCATAAGTAACAAAGTAAAAGATAATACAATAATTAAAGCAAAGATAATGACGACCCTGCTTGTAAGAGCGTACAATTTACAATGAGCTGGGGGTGACACAAAGTATAGGTGCTTATTTACAATGATGGTCCAGCCATCTTGAGGAAATGGGGGATAGATAAAGGCTGTATGGGTTAGTCACCAGCCAGTATTTGTAGTGCTTTTGGATGTGGTGGAGTTTGATGGAGAGTTATGTTCACAGAAATAGTGAATGGGCTATACATAAGAGGACTTTGATTAAAGAACACAGACCTCTTTAAACAGATATGTTTTTAGTTAGCGCCTAAAACTGTGTAAGTTGTGTTTAGTCCTAATTTCTTGGGGTAGAGCATTCCAGAGGATTGGTGCTTCTCGGGAGAAGTCTTGGAGCCAGGAGTGGGAGGTGTGGATTATTGCGGATGTTAGTCGAACGTCGCTTGTGGAGCATACCGAGCGGGTAGGCTGATAGGCAGAAATGATGTAGGAGATGTAATAGGGTGCCGGACTGTGGAGAGCTCTGTGGGTAAGAAAAAGCTATTTTAATTGGGATCTATAATATATGGGCAGCCAGTGCAATGATTGGCACAGAGCGGAAGCATCCGAGTACCAATTAGCCAGGTGAATGACCCTAGTTGTTGTATTAAGGATGGTGTCACAGGTTTACCGCGACAGAGAGGAGCCAGAAGATGACAGTGTCTTAGTTCTCCTGTGCTGAATAGAAGCACTTCACCTTCTTATTAAACAGTGTACATTTCATTGGGCAGTGCAGGGGTTATTCTGTTTTGTTGAGAGCTCCAGGATCTCTGTTAGTCACCCCCTTCTATATAATCTGGGTCCTGATTAAAACATATTGTCATATTTTCAGAGCGAGCTTATGGTGCATGGCTGGGAGAATATGTGTTGGTGATTGAGTAGTCGGTTGGTAGATTTATCTGTGTCTGTTGATTGGTTTTTGTGAGTGTGATAATTCCCCTTCTTCTCCTACTTTGGTTTAACCCCATCCTTCACTCCCCGGTGCATACTTCTGTCATATGTGACAAGTCTATACTTGTACATTTGGTATTTTCCATTATCCCTGTCTGTATTATCTTGTTAGTCTGGTTGGTGTACTATGGTGCTCTACTACTCCCCTCTTCTCTGGGTGGGGGACGGGTACAGACTGAGGGCAGATTCAGGAGTTAAGGCAAGTTACATGGCTCCGGCATCTTCATCTTCAGAAGTAACCTTGAGAACAGGGCGAGCTAGTGTTCGTAGTGTTAGGAACAGGGAAGGAGCCCCCTGGTCCCAAGACTCTCGATAACAGCGTTGTGACAGATGGACTGGAGAGGGGAAAGTCTTCAATGAATAGCTCATTCTATTTTCTATGATTTTTATGTATTTTCATAATCAGGAGGGTCTTCTATATAATAATGTGGTAACTGGAGATTTCTTTCAGTCTTTGGCCTCCTGTATGCATAGCAGACAGTGAATGAGTAAGATATTTCAGTAGGTATAGGCGCTGCACAGCCACAGGCAACCTAAGGTTTCCGATTTAGCTGGAGCAGTAATGAAATCTTTGTGAAGCGGTTATTTCCTTTGAAGCTACAGAGCACCATGAGGTTCCTAAACTCTCCCAGTAGTAATATAAACCTTTATCTTTTTTGATGAGAGCTGGAGACTAAAAACAACAGGTGGGTAAAGAGAACGCAGCGTGAACCTTTAGCGCAGTTGCCTTCTGTTCCCGCCAATGTAAGAAACTTTACATTTAGCCTGAGCTTTTAGCACAGTGGTCAGCAAGACTAGACAAGGCCGCGTAAATCTTACGTATATAAATCAAGACATTTACAGCGTTACTGAACACTGTACTTTGTGCCAAACGATGGTTCCTCCATCAGCGATTCTTCATCCCAACCACTGTAATACTGATTGGCCTTTCCTCCATTTAACAACCTATATTGGTTTTGCAGTAAGGTGTAGTCACTTAGCAATTTACCACCTTGTCTGGAATTTTTAGTATCTGCTGTGTTACATTTGAAATATTTTGCAGCTTGGTCTAAAGAGGTCAAATGTTCTTTTAGGTAGAGAGAAATAAATGGATTTCCCCCTCCCTGGAGGCAGCCTGGCAGACGCACTTCGTTCTGGACAGATATTGCAGACGGAGACCTGCACACAAGCGCGCATCCCAGGCCTATTTGCTTTCTATCTGTGTTTAAACAGACTACAGCCGCTGCTCCATCTCATTTGCCGTCTTAGAGGAGGAATGTTTGCTGAGAAAATTTAACACTTAAAATTAGACGGTTAAGAAAAGCAAAGGGCAGATTCAGACACATTAATGTGCACCTTCCGAAATAACGGGAATAGTTACTGAGACAACTTGGACATGGATCACTGAAGACTACCAAGACTGTCTTTTATTGCGCACTTGGAGTTTTGCAAGGAGTTTTTTCATCTTCATTTTTTTTTTTAGATTAAAGCATATCCCTAGAATGTGTCACCGTTACAGTTGTACTCAAAAGTTTACTTACCCCAGCAGAATTTCTGCTTTCTTGACCTTTTTTCTGAGAATAATGAATGATAGCACCAAAACTTTTTCTCCACTCATGGTTAGTGGTTGGGTGAAGCCATTTATTGTCAAACTACTGTGTTTTCTCTTATTAAATCATAATGACAACCCAAAACATCCAAATGACCCTGATCAAAAGTTTACAAACCCTGGTGATGTTGGCCTGATAACATGTACAAAAGTTTACACAAATGGGTTTCAATGGCTACTAAAGGTAATATCCTCCCCTGTGACCTGTTTGCTTGTAATCAGAATGTGCATAAAAGCTGAGTGAGTTTCTGGGATCCAGACAGACTCTTGCATTTTTCATCCAGCCACTGACTTTTCTGGATTGTGAGACATGGGGAAAGCAAAAGAATTGTCAACGGATCTACGGTAAAAGGTAGTTGAACTGTGTAAAACAGCAAAGGAATATAAAAATATATCAAAGGAATTGATAATACCAGTTAGCAGCATTCAAATTTTGATTAACAAGTGGAAAATCAGGGGCTCCATAAAAACAAAACCACGGTCAGGTAAACCAACAAAAATTTTATCCACAACTGCCAGAAAAATTGTTTGGGATGCAAACAAAAACCAACAAATAACATCAGCTGAAATACTGGACTCTCAGAAAACTAGCAGTGGAGATGTTTCAAGATGCACAATAAGGAGGCACTTGAAGAAAAATGGGCTGCATGGTCGAGTCGCCAGAAGAAAGCCATTACTGCGCAAATGCCAAAAAATCTCTCACCTGCAATACACAGAACAGCACAGAGACAAGCCTCAAAACTTCTGGAACTTTTGAGCACAACTGTATATAAAGAGGTAGCCTAGAATTAAAAAAATGCAACTTTCTTTCAAAAACAGTGCAACATTGGTAACAAGTTGCACATGCTGACTTGAGACATATTTGACGCTGTTTATGGAAGAATAAGCCATGATTTTAAAAACCTGACCCAACAGCAAAGTTAGGTGGAAAAGTGGGAAACTTGGCAATCTCCCGGAACCACCCAATCCCCGGGGGGGGGGGCACCAGCACCTGAACCAACCATTACCTATAACTATGTTAGCATGCACACTATGCTAATACAGATAAATTCTGCAGCAGAGCAGAGACATCGTCTCCTTACTTAATGATCTCTGCTTTTTTAGCCATAGGTTGTTTTACTCTTGTGGATGTCAGCATCCTGGTACAGGTGACGTGATGACGTTACTGCATCACTCTGCCTACACTGGGATGCCAACTGTGCTGGCAGACACAGGTTTATGTAAATATATAGTGTGTAGTGTGGAGACGTTATCATATATATAAAAACGAGTGTGTGTGTATGTGTGCGTGTATTGATGATGATGTCAGAATGGTTGCCATGGCGACGATGATGTCATAAAGGTTGCCATGGCTAAGATGATGTCACAATGGTTGCCATGGCGACGATGTTGTCACAATAGGTTGCAATGGTCACGGTTATGTCATAATGGTTGCCATGGTTATGATGATGTCATAATAGGCTGCCATGGCGACTATGATGTCAGAATGGTTGCCATGGCAAATATGATGTCATAATGGGTATATGGGCACTGAACTATGGGATGGAATATGTGTGATGAGTATATGGTCATGGGACTATGGGATGGAGGATGTTGATGGGTATATGGGCACTGGCCTATGGGATGGAGGATATGTATGATTAGTATATGGGCACGGGACTATGGGATGGAGGATAAGTATGATCAGTATATGGGCACGGGACCATGGAATGGAGGATATGTTTGATGGATATATGGGCACGGGACTATGGGATGGAGGATATGTGTGATGGGTATATGGGCACGGGGCTATGGGATGGAGGATGTGTGATGGGTATATGGGCACTGGACTATGGGATGGAGGATAAGTATGATTGGTATATGGGCACGGGACTATGGGATGACAGATATATATGATGGGTATATGGGCACTGGATTATGGGATGGAGGATAATCATTGTAATTTGTTATAACTAATCACATTTAGTTACTATGCCCAGGCAACGTCGGGCTCTTCATCTAGTACTATATGTAGGGAGATGTGGAGGCCATTTACTGAGTATAGGAAACTGGAAGGCCCATAGAGTATATAAGGAGTTATGGGTCCCATCATAATGTATTATAATCTATATAGTGGGTTGTGGGGACCATCGCACTATTTATAGAGTATACAGTATATGACATGATAGCATTACTGCATCACTCCGCCCAAGCTAGCATGCCAAATGTGCTGGCAGACACAGCTTCAGGCAAGTAACATAGTAACATAGTTTTGAAGGCTGAAGGAAGACCTTATGTCCATCTAGTTCAGCCTATTTTTAGTGCAGCTGTTCTGCATTGTTGATCCTGGGGAAGGCAAAAAACCCACAGAGTAGAAGTCAATTTTCTCCATAGGGAAAAAAATTCCTTCCCCTAAGCTGGGTCAACCATCTACCTATAATATTATGTTATTCGTAACCTTCTATACTGTTACTCACAAGAAAAGCATCCATTCCTTTCTTAAATTCATTCAGTGAGTTGGCCATCACCACTTCCTCAGGAAGAGAATTCCAGAGCCTCACTGCTCTTACCGTGAAGAATCCTCTTCTATGCTGGTGCAGAAATTGTCTTTCCTCCAAACGAAGAGAATGCCCCCTTGTTCTTGTCACAGTCCTTGGTACAAACAGTTCATTGGAGAGATCTCTGTATTGCCCTCTGATATACTTGTACATATATATTAGGTCTCCCCTAAGTCTCCTCTTTTCTAGAGTAAATAGACCTAATTTTGATAACCTTTCTGGGTATTGTAGTGAACCAACTCCATTTATCATTTTAGTAGCCCGCCTTTGATCCCTTTCAAGTTCAGTAATGTCTTTCTTGAGCACCGGCGTCCAAAATTGCAGACAATACTCCAAGTGTGGTCTGACGAGTGATTTGTACACAGGGAAAATTATATTTTCATCTCGTGTCCCCAGACCTCTTCTAATGCATCCCATGACCTTATTTGCTTTGGCAGCAGCTGCCTGACACTGGGCACTCCAATTTAGCTTCTTATTGACTAAGATGCCTAAAGGTACTGTCACACTAAGCGATATCGCTAGCAATATCGCTATAACTTGTGACGTTGTAGCGATATTGCTAGCGATATCACTGTATCTGACCCGCTCTCCCGCTGGTTATCTCTGATCGCGCGAGAATATCCAGGACTGTTCCTCGTCATCAGCTTCCTGCGGCGCTTCCTGTGGAGAGATGAGCGACGAGCGTGGAGCCGGGCGGGAGGACGCAGGATCGCCTAGTGTGACCGGTATGTAGCGACGCCCGACCCCTGCGATGTAGTTGGTGAGATCTGCCTGTGTGGCAGCTCACTAGCGACCACTTAGCGATGTACCAGCGATCCTGACCACGTCATATCGCTGGTCGGGATCGCTGGTACATCGCTAAGTGTGACAGTACCTTAAGTCTTTTTCCATGTCTGATTTCCCCAGCAGTTGCCCATTTAGTAAGTAATTGTAGCATCTGTTTCTCCTTCCCATGTGCATAACCTTACACTTATCTGTGTTAAACCTGTTTTGCCATTTTTCAGCCCAATTCTCCAATTTACTCAAATCTGTCTGTAGTTGCAAACTGTCCTCCTTTGTGTTAACTACCTTACATAGTTTTGTGTCATCTGCAAATACTGATATTTTACTGTGTAAGCCATCCACTAGATCATTAATAAATATATTAAATAGTAGGGGGCCCAATACAGAACCCTGTGGTACCCCACTAGTAACCCTGGCCCAATCTGAGTATGCCCCATTAATAACCACTCTTTGTTTTCTATAACTAAGCCAGCTACCTACCCATCTACACACATTTTCCCCTAGCCCAAGCTTTCTCATCTTACTTACCAATCTTTTATGTGGGACATTGTCAAATGCTTTAGAGAAGTCGAGATAAATGACATCCAATGATTCTCCTTGGTCCATTTGAGAGCTTACATCCTCATAGAAGCTGATCAGGTTAGTTTGACAGGAGCGATCCTTCATAAATCCATGTTGATATGGAGTTAAACATTTATTAACATTGAGATATAGTATAGTATATAGTGTTTATTTGTTATAGTATAAGTCAGTACATGTAGGGGAATGTGGGGGCATTACACTGTATATAGAGGTTGTGTTGGACATTATACAGTTAATTGTGGGCTGTGGTGGCCACATAATGTATATGGATCTGTGGGGACATTATACTGTATATAGAGAGGTGTGGGACCATCATACTGAGTATATGGAGCTGAGGAGGGCCCATACTGTATATAGGGAGATGTAGGGGCCATTATAATCAATATAGTGTGTTGTGGGTGACCCGTACTGTTTAGTCAACTGTGGGGACAGTATACTATACATAGGGTGGTGTGAGACCCCATACTGTATATAGGAGACATTATTCTGTAAATAGCGGGCTCTGGAGACTGATACTGTATATCAGAAAGTGTGCAGCCATCATACTGTATATATTGGGCTGTGGGGGTCATCATACTGTATATAGTAGGCTGTGAGGTGTTATACTCTATAAAGGTGGCTGAGGGGATATTATACTGTATATCTTGGTGTTTATATTGCCCCATACTACATGTAGATGACTGTGGGGAACATCATACTGTATACAGTGAGTACTATGGTTCCCATACTGTCTAATGGGAGTTATGAGGACATATTACTGCATATAGTGAGCTCTGGGGGCCCCATAATTTTTATAAGAAGTTGTGGTCTACATCATACTGTATATAGTGGGCTATGTGGTTCCCATTCTGTGTTAAGGGGGCTGCGGTAGACATCATTACATGGCACACAGCATGTCCAGTCGTAGGAACAAAACCAGCAGCAGCTCAGTGTTGGGGAATCAGCAGGACTGAGAGTTTGTGCAGGTTGGGAATAGATGGGGATGGTACTGAAATGTCAGAAGTCCAATGTATCTTTGTTATAAAGTCTACAGACACTTGTTGCTGGAGAAGCTGTCATGTTGGTCTGAGCCAGGTGGAATAGACAGAAAAAGTGAAAGAACATAGGCTGCAATTTACTACATCCCCACTGTAATACCTTACAGGGAACTTATTATTTAAAAAGAACCCTATTGGACTGCAGATATGGGATTAAACAGCAGGTTAATAGCATTCTGAAGCTGCACAGCACTGATCTGGCTGTCAGTCAGTCCAGGGACAAGTGGTTACAGCTGCAGCTCACTATGCCACACCCACTGGGAAAGTCCATAAAATTAACATTAAATAGGAAATCTCTATACAAAACTGACTAGAAACAAAACCCAGGGGTCATGTCACGAGTCATTTTGGACTCCTGGCAGCTCTGGCTCCACTATAGTTTAAATGGAGCTTTTTTCCTTTCAGGCCAGCAGGGGTTAAAGGTCAGTTTCCTCGCTTGCAGCTGCTTTGATTGCTAATCAGCTGATGTGGGTGGTGACCACTTCCACCAGCCTTTAAAGAGTCAAATGATGCATCAGCTGACTGTCAGTGATAGAGCAATCTATGCTGACACAGTCTGGAGTAAGGAGCTCTCTGGCTGCAGTGGTGCTTCTGTAGGGAAGGTGACCTGACGGACGGACGGACTAGTCAGAGTGAAGAAAGATAGGTTTGCACAGTGTAGGTATGAGTCACTGATTACAGTGGGGAAACAACTAGGAAAGTGTAGTGGACGTGCAGTACCTTGGGATGACCATTTGATGGCAGGGTGGAGTGTGAGCAAAGGACTTTACAGCAGCTTAGGGCTTTAGAAACCGTTGGTCATGGGGGGCGTGGTGACAGTTAGTGACAGTTTCAAGGAACCGGGGGAGTTATAAATACTGAGGGAGGGTTCCAGAAGGTTCCAGTCCCCAGGGGGAGCCCAGGTGACAGGAGGACTACGCCAGTCTGTGTGCCCTGAGGAGAATCCGACCAAGGGGACTGAGGAGAGGAAACGTCAGGGGGGTGGTCCTGACAGGGAAGGACAGCAGCAGAGACAAGGCTCTGGGTGGAAGACACCGTATGTATAACGACGAAACTGACCAGTAAAGTGCTGTTGGTGTACGGGCCTAAGGCGGCCACAGTAACCGAGCTGTCAGGATTGTCACAGTGTGAGACGGGACGTTGCGTATAAATACGTCCCTAGTGTGACATACGGTGTTGAAGCGGCCCTGGACACGGAGGGCAGAGAGAGAGATATCGCGGTGTACCGCGAGGACCGTCAGTCGGACGGTGAGCAATAAACTTGGACCTGTTGCACCCAGAATCTGCCTCATCGTGTCTCTGTTATCATCTCTGCGCGGTAAGAAGTGGGACCACCCCCCTATCACCCCTCCAGTTCGCCCTACCGACCCTACATTTGGCGTAGTCGGCAGGATCACCGCCGCTAATACATCATCTTCTGCAGCAGACCTGCCTCAAAGAATGGAAAAGGACTCAGTCTACTCAGTTTGGATTACAATTACCGGTGGATTGCAATTGGCTTACCAGTGGATTACAAATGAGGAGCGCAGTGATGAATCTGTGTGGCCAGTAGAGGATCCGGGGCGGTACCAGAGACAGTGCAGTATGGCAGCGCTCCTTCAACGCAGAGGCAAGGTCCGGGTGTTCGCAGTAGTTCAGAATGGACTGGGACCCCCTCCAACGTTCCCCCGTGGACAGCAGAATGTGCCCGGAGGCCGACGTTTCCAAAAATTGGACCCTGACAGGTGGGTGGAGAGGCCTGCCAACGCCCCACCCCACAGAGGGAGTGACGCCGAAGAAAAGCCCGGGAGCGACTGTTTGGCGCCATTCGATTGCTGCCCACCGGACGGTATGAGACGCTGCGGAAGTCGGGGTATTGGCCGTCTAGAATGGCAGTGGCGGCAGGAGAACGAACTGAGACAGAAGACGTCATCTTCGGGTCCATGGGCAAGAAGAGAAATCTGTGCGGAGCCCCTGCGGAACCAGAAGGAGCGGCCGCCATTGATACCGGCGGAGAGTCTCCCCGCGGAGCCCCTGAGCCTGGAAGCTGGGCCCGCTGTGCAGCGAGTTGGAGAGGGGAGGCTGCGGGATGAGCCATGCGGTGGTGTGACGGAGGCCGTGGCGCCGGGGAAGGTGAGAGTTCCCCCGGCCCTGCCGGCGGCTTCACAAGCGGCCCCTATCAGTTTGCCACAACACGCAGTCTCCAGTGTACCGGAAGGCCCGGCTGCGGAGGGCCCTATGCTATACGTAGAATTGAGCAAGGCCCTAGCTTCCGTTCCCGAATCTCCCCGCCCGGAGTCACCAGGGCGGAGCTTATTTACAGAAGGCGCGGTTGCGCTCCCTCGGCCGGTGTCAGTCTCATCACCCGAACCGGCCGTTACTCCGGCTTTGCTGGGAGTTGTGGATGCGGCCTACCCTGTGGCCGCGGTGAAGCCAGTATTGGAACCGGCTAGGGTCTGTTTAACGGGCCCTGTGGACCAGCCCTCTGGAATCACGGCTGCTCCCATCCGCTACCCGGCCCCTGCGGCTGCTGGGCCACAGATATCATCGACCGCCTCTGCCCCGCGCCCCTTCTCGGCAAGGTCCCGCCCACCGGACTCTGGGACTGGCGCGGTACCCTCCGTTTGGGTTGCGGAGGTGGTAAAACAAAAGAAGGTTCGAGAGCAGGAGGTATGGAGCCTGCTTCATTCAAAAGGGGAGGCTGGCATGGCGGTGGAAAGATCCCGGGGGCGGCTGGTGTACACCAATGTGGCCCGGGGGTATGGCTTCATACGTGATCAGACTGGCCAGAAGGTATACGTGAACGTAGCCTCCATACGCCACGGCCGTGCCCTAGAAATAGGGGACTATGTCTCTTATTATAAGGAATACTGCCCCCGCGGGTATTATGCGGTGGCGGTACTGGCGGTACCCGAGGAACGCGAACCCCCGTAAAGAGGACTGTATTGGACACTCCCTTCACCCCAGGAGTTCCACGGCTGTGGGCCCCTTGCTACCGGCCATCAGGAGATGGCCTGGACTGTCAGAATTTCGGTGCACCGTTGTGCAGGTTAAAAAGGACAGTTGTGTTTAAAAAAAAAATGTGTTTTGTAGTTATCAGATGCAATTATTTTATGTTTCTCTCTTTTCTTATGTTCCATGTATGGAAAGCAAACGTAAAGTTGATTGCCTGACAGAGCGGGGATATGTAAAAGAGAGGGAGTGTCCATGTCCAAGGAAGGGGGAGGGAAAAAGGAGTACTGGTGATGTTTATTGTTGAACGTTGAGTTTTAAAGCAAAAGAAAATGAAAAAAAAATAATATAAAAATGGGTACTTGTGCTATTATAAAGTTGTTTAATGTATAATATGCCAAAGTAAATGCAACAGGTCCGGGTAAGGGAAGGTCTGCGGGACCAAAGGAAAGTGTGAGATCCGGTAGGGATCTAAGAGTTGAGGAGGTCTGGGAGACCGGGACGCCGACCATGACATGTAATTGAAAGAAGGAAAATGAATGGGAAGACGTGAGAAAGACAGCCGTCCTAGGTCAGGTCCCCAACACCACGGACACCCCTGAAGAAGGAAAGGCGGGCGTCGGCAATGATCTGGTAGGTGAGTGGCCTCGATCATGGCGTACCGGATAGTGAAAGGTAACAGTAGGGGAGAGTAGGGGAAAGATACACGCCGTAGAGAGAATACGGGTGTACCTTGCCCAATTTGAAAGACGTTGTCATGTGGCGTGCGCGCTGGTGAGTAGCAGTAGGCTGCTCAGAGCATAGTGCTCCCAGTATAGTTCGGCCCCCGCAGATAGTGGGCTTGGCTCAACTTCTGGTCCGACAACAGAATGTAGGTGTAGATTCAGAACGACGAAGGCAGGGATGACGATTGTCGAGGACGACAATGGACAAAGGAAGGGGGAGTGTAGGGAAGGTGACCTGACGGACGGACGGACTAGTCAGAGTGAAGAAAGATAGGTTTGCACAGTGTAGGTAGGAGTCACTGATTACAGTGGGGAAACAACTAGGAAAGTGTAGTGGACGTGCAGTACCTTGGGATGACCATTAGATGGCAGGGTGGAGTGTGAGCAAAGGACTTTACAGCAGCTTAGGGCTTTAGAAACCGTTGGTCATGGGGGGCGTGGTGACAGTTAGTGACAGTTTCAAGGAACCGGGGGAGTTATAAATACTGAGGGAGGGTTCCAGAAGGTTCCAGTCCCCAGGGGGAGCCCAGGTGACAGGAGGACTATGCCAGTCTGTGTGCCCTGAGGAGAATCCGACCAAGGGGACTGAGGAGAGGAAACGTCAGGTGGGTGGTCCTGACAGGGAAGGACCGCAGCAGAGACAAGGCTCTGGGTGGAAGACACCGTATGTATAACGACGAAACTGACCAGTAAAGTGCTGTTGGTGTACGGGCCTAAGGCGGCCACAGTAACCGAGCTGTCAGGATTGTCACAGTGTGAGATGGGACGTTGAGTATAAATACGTCCCTAGTGTGACATACGGTGTTGAAGCGGCCCTGGACACGGAGGGCAGAGAGAGAGATATCGCGGTGTACCGCGAGGACCGTCAGTCGGACGGTGAGCAATAAACTTGGACCTGTTGCACCCAGAATCTGCCTCATCGTGTCTCTGTTATCATCTCTGCGTGGTAAGAAGTGGGACCACCCCCCTATCACCCCCCCAGCTCGGCACCCCACCACCGACTCTACACTTCGGCTCTGTTCTTGGAGTTTGTGGTCCTGGTGACTTTCATCTGCTGTGCGGTGCTTTGCAGCAGAGACATTTGCTAAGTTTCCCTTTTGCTGTCTGTCTTGTTGTTGTCCCTCTCCCTGTGTTGTTGACCATCTGCAGTGGTCATGTTAACGTCCTTGCTGGCCAGTGCCCTAGCCAGGGAATAGTGAGGAGACAAATAGGATTTAGGCATGAGATGTTGGCAGGGGGATGGACCCACTTATGGCGTTAGAGAAGTTTAGGGACAGGCTCAGGTTGGAGTTTAAGAGGTGCCCCATTCTTTGTTTGATACGGTGAGGGCCTTCCTCCCCCCATTCCATCCCATTGTTTGGTGTACGTTGTGTCATCCACTGGACTTAATCGTATTTGCTCGTGACAGGTCAACAAGAGTAGAACAAAAATAAGAAGAAAAACAGTTCTCTTGTGACAGGTCCTCTTCAAAGATGGCTGGAGCACCTATCGATCTTAAAGGAGCTGCAGGAATGATTCCTCCTTGTGTCCCTTTCACAGTTTTCCCAGTACAGCAGTGCTCTGATATGCTAGAAAGCCACAGCCTACCTCATTTACTTAATTAGAGCCATGAGGTAGTGGGCGGTCAGGGGTGTCATTGTAAGGAAAAACTGAAGAAGCAATGGGTGGGGGTCTATATGAAATACCCATTTAATAGAGGTGCAGTAAGTTATTTCTACAATGAAAAGTTGTACTATTTTTCAGTATAATTTCTACAATAATTTTTCATAGCTTAAAATGTTTGATTGCTCTCATTAAATAGAAACCTTCATTGGTGGATCTCTGGGCCTACACCATGTGTGGTTTAATGTGAATTGTGTCCTATGTTTTTTGATTTACGCTAAGAGTCTGGCGATGGAGGACATGTTTGGCATCATGATAGCACAAGGAAAATATGTCCCTGGCTTTTATGCACCAGTCTGTTGTCACACTGTTTGTTGTGAGGCCATTGATGTGTAGCATGTGAAGTGTGTTGCCAATAATGTCCACATATGACCAGTGTGAATAAATGTTTTTACTTCAAGGTTTTTGTTTAGCTCAATAGTTGTGGCACAAGTTTAGTACGGTGCTGAAGGATCAGCTGTACCCAGCCAGCCTGCTATGGTGATTTTTCCTAGGACACAATATCCACCAGTTAGACCAATGAGTGGCATAGTTGAAAAAGGCTCCAGAAAAGGAGCTAGTGGAACGGCATGTAAAATATTCCATATCCATAATATGTACAGAGATAGAGTGAGACAGGTGTCTGATTGTGAGCCAAGAGGGCCATATAGTTCACTCGTACATTAGATTGTAGACCTATCTGATGAGTTCCACTGTTTTGTCTGATGCGAGCCATCAGTTTGCAAATTAAATAATTTTTTGGGCATGTAGACCTTGCGTAAAAAAAAGACTTTTGTTCATTTTTTATAGCCTAATGATTCATCAGGATTACTATATATTAATTCAGTAATTTTGACACAAAAGACATATCTTATAGGAAAAGAAGTATACAGGGTGGGCCATTTATATGGATAAACCTAAATAAAATGGGAATGGTTGGTGACCCAGATCGGCGCGCTGAATTTGCAGAATGGACAAAACAAAAATTGGAACAGGACCCTCAGATTACACAGAACATTATGTTCAGTGATGAGGCAAACTTTTTTGGGTGGGCCATTTATATGGATACACCTAAATAAAATGGGAATGGTGACCAATTTTTTGTGTAGGGTGTCTTGCATTGAAATCTGCTGCAATGACCGGGGAACTGCGTTCACCAGACATCAACACAATTTCTATCCGCTCCTCACGTATTAACCTCTGCGACATGTCAATGGCTGTAAACAAAGAGAAACTTGTAAATAACTCATGAAAGAATAAAGTTACGTTAAAACCAAGCACACCATTGTTTTTCTTGTGAGATTCTCAATAAGTGTGATGTGTCACATGACCCTCTTCCCATTGAAAAATATAAAGTTGGATCCAAAATGGCCGACTTCAAAGTGGCCGCCATGGTCACCACCCATCTTGAAAAGTTTCCCCCCCTCCCATATACTAATGTGCCACAAACAACAAGTTGATATCACCAACCATTCCCATTTTATTTAGGTGTATCCATATAAATGGCCCACCCTGTAGTTCATGTGACAAACATGCCGCAATTTTCAGCCAACCATAGGTGCAAAAAAGTGATGTAAAGCAGGCGAATGAAGAGGTGGTGTAAAGATAGGTAAAAAATGTTTATGTGCACCAAATTTATCATCCATCCTGAGCAATAGGGATACATTTATTGCATTTAAAGTTATTCTACCTACAACATAATCTTTTATAGGGAATCAGCACTCTTGAGAAGAGCAACAGAGAAACGTATAAAGAAAGACCAAGGGTAAAACCAGGATGCTAGGCCTATCGTCTACTGAGCTTTATGTTTTATCTTTTTATTTCTGTATTAGAAGATGAAAAAAAATATGTTAATTATCTAAGAAGAGAATGTAAAGATCTGAAAATGTTTGCAAATCAACTCTAATTCTTACCAAACAACAGAAGATTGTGAGAGCTGGGAAGATATAGTTAAACTTGTCTGCTCAACCACCTGGCAGAACACAATGTAAGTACTTGCAGGGGTCAAATGCTGCACTGATCCCCACCAGACTAGAGGGATTTGCTACATGCACAATTCAGTAATGTTAGGCAGCCAGCACAGTTAGTCTGAAAGCAGGTCTGCCAGCCTAGAAAGCAAAGCAATCATGAAATGCTCTTAAATAATGTGTTATGATTAGGTAATCGAGGAGGAAATCAGGGGAATAGGCTAGGCAACCAGATAACCAGAGAGGTTGGTAACTTAGCGGATTGCAGCCCCCTAAACTGACAACACAATTAGAATTAGCCGTGGGACGTACCTACAATGCCCTAGACGCCTCGGCACAGCCAAAGAATTAACTAAGCCTAAAGAGAGAAAGGGGAAAGCTAAACTGCCCCGGAATAGAACCCCAAAGGAATAGATAGCCCCTGAACATATATTGATGGTGAGACAAGATGAGGCACAAAACACAGTCAGAAAATAGAGTAAGCAAATGGTGGAGCCCAAACTGTCTAGATAGAACAGGACAGGAAAGGATACTGTCTGCAATCACGCAAAAAACCCTAAAGAAAAAATCCAACACGTCTGATATGCAAAAATACTGAGGCCTCATGACCTCTCCCCCACTAGATCAGAAATCTGTTGTGAACTGGGCGCAAAACAAAGATACTGATATATCAAGGGATTAGAAATACTGAAAAGACTGACATGAGCTGTGGCATATGGAACGGAGTCCAGCACAGGTTCCAGCAGGGAACAAGGCTGAACTCACACCAGCAAAAAAGAAATCGGAGAAAAGCAAAAAATGGATCAAATGCAAAAAGATTCAAGCAGACAACTTATCTGAAAGATGCAGGACAAAGCAGGAGGCAAGCATACTTCCAAAATGCTTAGGAAGGAAAACAAATCAACGGCAACAACTGAGGGAAGGTTGCTCACTTAAATCTCTCCAGTCTTTAACACCTGACCTCCAATCATCCTCCTCAGGTGTGTTATGCCGCGCTCACCAGGAGTCGGGGCTTCGGTCCCGACGTCACTCCCTCCGGTATGGCGGTCCCTTCGGGGCTCCCGTTGGGTGCGCACGCGCAGCTCTCATCCCCGGGGCTCCTCCCCAATGTCACGTTTGCACTTGCGTGCTCCTGTCAGTGCTGTCTCCGGGTCGGTCCCCTCTATGGTAATGGAGGACCTGACCCGGAAGCTGTAGTGGTCATATGCTCTCTGCCTAGGATCTGACCCGGAACCTGTCATGGTCATGTGCTATATCAGGCTTCCTTCCCCTATGGGAGGTGCCTGATTATTGTTGTGCTTCCGGGCTGGGTCTGCTGTGTCCCAGCGGGCTGTGCACTGTTCTCAGGTCCTCTGCTCTGTCTGGTATTCTATTGTGCTCCTAGCACTCGCTCTGAACTTTCTCATTGCTTCATGCTCAGTTGTGCCTCCTGGCACACTCTAGTATCCTGTCCTCTGTCCCTTGCTCAGTCGTGCCTCCTGGTACTCATTCTGTTCCTGTGCTCTGTAACACCTCCTGGCATGACTGCCCCTCTTGGTACCGGCTGTCGCGGTTCTGACCTCTGCGGTCCTGCCCCTAACAATCCCTGTATAGGGGTCGGTCATCACCTGGCGTGTTCGGCCCAGGGGCTTCAGATCCACGACCCAGAGGGTCCACTCTTGTACATTGTTCTGCTCCTGATCGTCACAAGGTGATTGACTTCTGTCAGCCAGACCAGCTCCATTACCAGCAGCAACCACCAGAAGGAGCCCAAACTCAGAAGCCAGGTCAAAAGTGTTCGCAACAGTTATGACTATGTGTTCAAATATTATTTCTACCTTCAAGTAATGTATGCTTGTGTGAACAATCTATCATAGACAATACAAATTGACATAACAGGCTTTTTAGCTTGAGTAACGACTTCTATGCAGGATCGACAACCAGAAGCTGTGGTGTTCCAGGGTCAAGGTCTTTGGCAGTCAATGTGTCAAGTGAAAAGTGTGCATTCCTATAGTGCTGGGCTTTACATAATGAAGGGGATATAAGTGGAAATCTTAACATATACAAGCGCTTCTTACTAAATTAGAATATCATCAAAAAGTTAATTTATTTCAGTTCTCCAATACAAAAAGTGAAACTCATATATTAGATAGAATTACTACAAACAGAGTGATCTATTTCAAGTGTTTATGTCTGTTAATGTTGATGATTATGGCTAACAGCCAATGAAAACCCAAATGTCATTATCTCAGTAAAGTAGAATAATTAGCAAAAAAACACCTGGAAAGGCTTCCTAAGCATTTAAAAAGGTCCCTTAGTCTGTTTCAGTAGGCTCCACAATCATGGGGAAGACTGCTGACTTGACAGATGTCCAGAAGGCAGTCATTGACACACTCCACAAGGAGGGTAAGCCACAGAAGGTCATTGCTTAAAAAGCCGGCTGATCAGAGTGCTGTATCCAAGCATATTAATGGAAAGTTGAGTGGAAGGAAAAAGTGTAGTAGAAAAAGGTGCACAAGCAATCAGGATAACTGCAGCCTTGAAAGGATTGTTAAGGAAAGGCCATTCAAAAATTTGGGGAGATTCACAAGGAGTGGACTGTGGTCAAAATACCCAGAGATGTCTGTAAGAAGAAACAAAAAAGAAAAAAAAAGAGTCAATCAAAGGTGAGTGTCGAGGAAATGTGAGGTAGAGAGTTTATTTTTTAGTCCTCTCACTGGCAGATTTGATTTGCACAACATTTGTTTCATACAATTCAAATCATCCTCACCCCCATACCTAAATTGAGCAAATCTAACTTAATCGAATTCCAGAAGATTCACTCAACTCCAGCTCTAACCAATCCCAGACTGACTGCAATGCCATCAAATTAATAAGGACTTACAATAATGATTGGTACACTTACAAGTCGACTGCATGCATACAGGGCTGGCTCCAAGGTTTTGTGGGCTCTGGGTGAAAGAGTCTCAGTGGGCCACTTTAACACATACCATGATTCATGATGTACAGATATGGCAGAGAAACATAGGTGTACTACAATGCCAAAGATTTCACTTACTTTTACATTACATAGAATCATAGAATTGTAGCGTTGGAAGGGACCTCCTGGGCCATCTGGTCCAACCCCCTGCTCAAAGCAGGATTCGCTAAATCATCCCAGACAGATGTCTGTCCAGCCTCTGTTTGAAGACTTCTATTGAAGGAGAACTCACCACCTCTCGTGGCAGCCTATTCCAGTCATTGATCACTCTAACTGTCAAAAAGTTTTTTCTAATATCTAATCTGTGTCTCCTCCCATTCAGTTTCAGCCCATTGCTTCTAGTCTTTCCTTGTGCAAATGAGAATAAAGATGATCCTTCTACAATGTGACAGCCCTTGAGATATTTGTAGACAGCTATTAAGTCTCATCTCAGTCTTCTCTTTTGCAAGCTAAACATTCCCAAATCCTGCAACCTTTCCTCATAAGACATGGTTTGCAGACCGGTCACCATTCTGGTCGCTCTTTTCTGAACTTGCTTCAGTTTGTTGATGTCTTTTTTAAAATGTAGTGCCCAAAACTGGACACAGTATTCCAGATGAGGTCTGACCAAAGAGGAGTAGAGGGCAATAATGACTTCACGTGATCTAGACTGTATGCTTCTGTTAATACATCCTAGAATTGCATTTGCCTTTTTGCTGCTGCATCTGTGGCGCCCCTTAGGGTTCAGTCGCCACAGAGGTACTGCACCTCCTCCTGAGGTGTGGTACCCCACTATCCAGGTAAGGTGGAGACACCTGACCACACTTCAACACCTGCAGCTTAAACTGCACAAGAAAGCAGGAGAATATTAGGAAAAGGTCAGTCTGTGAGAGAAGATCCCCTGAGAGGGATGGAGTGAAGGAAGTGCTGCAGCAGACTCCTGTGACCTGGAGCAGCTGGCACAGGAAATAGCCATAGAAAGCCTGATTCTTCACAAGGAAGATAGTTTAGTACGGAATGTAAGGAGAAGAAGAGAACTAAGGACTAGGGTCAGAGCTGAGCCCTTCTTCAAGTTCGAAGTGCATGGCCGGGGTCCAGTCCCCGAGGTTGTATGGATACTGATGTTCCTAGCAAAGAGCAAACAGATGAACGGCATACTATGGCACACAAATCACTACATTAACAGACGGAGCTATTTATCTGAAGTATTGTGGTATATATTTCAGTCAAAGGTATATATTTCAGTCAAAAAACGGAGGTGCTTGCATGAAAAAACATGAATATTTCAATGTGAAGTGAAAAAAGGAGAAATATGCAGCACTCACCGATATAGCTGAAAAACTGTGCATCTTTATTTCACACAAATTCCATCAATAGATGTGTGGACATGCAGGACGTTAGAGGAATGCTAGAGGAGGGAGGTGCCGGACAACGGCCGTTTCGCGATTACTCGCTTCTACGGGTCCAGGTGGACCCATAGAAGCGAGTAAGGCCGGGGTCACACTAACCGACGCAAAATATGATCCGTAGTTTACAGGCGTAATAAGGATGAATGACCCCTAAATAGTGCTCCGTATGTCATCGGTAAGCAAGGTGTGGTCGCGTATTTTGCGCATGTCAGCATCCGTATGTAATCCGTATGGCGAGATTTTCTCGCCGCCTTGCAAAATGGACATATAATGGAGCCCTATGACAGGGTTTCTAACAGAAAAAATATAATAGATATAGACACATAGAATGCATATATATATATATATATATATATACATACATGTCATTGAGATAAACATATATATATATATATATATATATATATTATATTTCACAGAGTTCTTCATAGCAGAATAGGCGGCTTCTATCAAATCATTCCCCAACCCGACATGAAATGACAAATGGTTTACATTCTGTAAAGCATTTCATTTCATGTTTTTTAATATGTCCCTGACTAATAATTAGATGAGGGTTTGTGTGCAAAATTTGGGAGTTGTAGTTGTTATTTTAAGGGGTTAATTCTTTGCTAAAAAATGCATGGGCTTCCCATTGCCTTGTAGCGGTGGCGAATGGGTTAATCTAACAAAGGGTTAATGTCACCTTACAATCGAATGGTGACATTAACCCTTTGTTAGATTAACCCACTCGCCACCACTATAGGGCAATGGGAAGCCCACGCATTTTTTAACAGCGAATTAACCCCTTAAAATAACAACTACAACTCCCAAATTTTGCACACAAACCCTCATCTAATTATTAGTCAGGGACACATTAAAAAACATGAAATAAAATGCTTTACTGAATGTAAACCATGTGTCATTTCATGTCGGGTTGGGGAATGATTTGATAGAAGCCAGCAATTTAATTAGCGCCTATTCTGCTATGAAGAACTCTGTGAAATATAAATATATATATCTGTTTGTCACAATGACATGTATGTATATATATAGATATATATATATATGTGTGTATTCTATGTGTATATATCTATTCTTTCGTTTCTTTATTAAACCTGTCAGTGTGAGTTTACTGTATAGCGCACTGAATTGCCGGCTTTTCTAAAAAACACCGGGTGCGTATTTCTCGCAAGTCACATGTGTGGTCCGTGTGTAATGCGTATTTTTAGCGCACCCATAGACTTTCATTGGCGTACTACGGGCGTAGTACGCTGACAATCGCAGCATGCTGCGATTGGCACGGACCGTAGAATACGCCCGAGAAATATACGGCTGTTGGGAGCAAACCCATAGAGAATAATTTGTCCGTGTGTAATGCGTGCTTTTATCGCCTCTCACTCGTCCGTATTCCTCGCCAGTGTGACCCCGGCCTAATCGCGAAACGGCCGTTGTCCGGCACCTCCCTCCCCTAGCATTCCTCTAAAGTCCTGCATGTCCACACTTCTATTGATGGAATTTATGTGAAATAAAGACACACAGTTTTCCTGCAGCAGACACCGGAGGAATAGAAGTTGTCACCACTTTATTCCCACCTAAGACTTGGGGGCACAACAGCAACGTGAGTGAGCCGGGACTTGATAGCAAGGAGTCCCCAAGGCAGGCTACAGCTGTCAGCCGTACAAGTAGAGTTCTAAGTAACATCAAGAAGGAGGAACTAGAGTTTAATGCGCAACTACAAGTACTTCAGATTAGGCGCTACGGTGGAGACGTTCAGAGAAGGCACATGTGGATGAGTGCTGGAAGGGTGTACTTTACTTTGCCTGGGAGTTGGCTGAGCTCCTGACCTGGAGGACACAGCACCGAAATGGGCACCTGTATGCGCAACAGACTGTGAGTAAAGCTTTGGAACTACATGCCCTTGTGTCCTCCACTTATTCCTGTGCCTTACACCCGACTCTGCTACATGTGCTTCTCTACACCATCTCCCCACTTGCCAACCTCATCTACACTGCCCTGGGACTACAGCTCCACCTGTGGGAAGCTTCAACATCATTGCTGCACCACACCATCTGGCCCAGAGAAGCAACCCTGCAGCGCTGGTCAAACTGACCAGAAACCACAGGTGGCATCACTAATCATCTCAACAACTTTATCCCCATCACTCTTCCCCCTTCTACATTGACCGCCTGAGGCCACAGACAGGGTCATTGCCACTGTGACATCTCCCATTGAAATCAATGGGCCTGGCACCGAGTACCCCACGGCCTCTGGGGGCGAGGAACATAACACTGTTGACTCATGTTCAGTATGTGATCTATTAGTATACCTAAGTTTCTTTCACATGTGCTGTTGCTTAGCCCTATTCCTCCCATTCTGTAAGTGCTTCTTTCATTTTTATTGCCCAGATGTAGTACTTTGCATTTTTCCCTGTTAAAAACCATTCTCTTAGTTGCTGCCCACTGCTCCAGTTTATTTATATCTTTTTGAAGCCTCTCTCTTCTCTAGTATTAGCTATCCCTCCTAGCTTTGTGTCATCAGCAAATTTAATCAGTTTACCCTCAATTCCTTCATCTAAATCGTTGATAAAGATGTTGAACAATAAAGGGCCCAAGACAGAGCCCTGTGCTTCCCCACTTGAGACATTCTTCCAACTGGATGTGCAGCCATTTACGACCACTATTTGGGTCCGATCACTAAGCCAGTTATGAATGAGTCATAATTGTAACATAAACTGTAACATAAACAGTCATTTATTATAGATATCACATGAGTGATATCTAATATATAAAGCTCAATGTGTGTTTACAGTATGTGTATGTATGTATGTGTGTATGTATGTCCGGGATTGGCATCTGCACTGTCGCAGCTACAGCCACAAAATTTGGCACAGTCACACGTCTGGACCCCGAGAGTGTCCTAGGCTATGTTGTGAGGTGAAATTTTAACCCCGCGCATTCCAATTCACCAAACAATTTTGCCCCTATCTACATAATGGGGAAAAAGTGTGTGCGTATCAAGCCCCTCATTATGATGTCACAATGGTTGCCATGGCAACGCTGATGTCATCATAGGTTGCAAGCCCCGCCGCTCATTATGATGTCATAATGGTTGACTATGGGATGGAGGATGTGTGATGGGTATATGGGCACTGGACTATGGGATGGAGATATGTATGACTTGTGTATGGGCACGGGACTATGGGATGGAGAATGTGTGATGGGTATATGGGCACTGGACTATGGGATGGAGGATATGTATGACGGGTATATGGGCACTGGACTATGGGATGGAGGATATGTATGATGGGTATATGGGCACGGGACTATGGAATGGAGGATATGTATGATGGGTATATGGGCATGGGACTATGAGATGAAGGATGTGTGATGGGTATATGGGCACTTGACTATGGGATGGCGAATATGTATGATGGGTATATGGGCATGGGACTATGGGATGGAGGATGCGTGATGGGTATATGGGCATGGGACTATGGGATGGAGGATGTGTGATGGGTATATGGGCACTCGACTATGGGATGGAGGATATGTATGATGGGTATATGGGCACGGGCCTATGGGATCGTGGATATGCATGATGGGTATATGGGCATGGGACTATGGGATGGAGGATATTTATAATTTGCTATAACTCACCACAGTTAGTTACTATGCCCGGGAAGCGCCGGGCTCTTCAGCTAGTCTATAATAAATTCTACAATAGCTCAGAAACTGGTGAATCCTTGCAGCGGACAGTGCATGCACGGTGGCGGTTCAAAAGCCTGCAGTCACGCAGAGTGACTGCAGACTTTTCATTTTAGTCTGGACAGTATAGTCCCCCATATAATATTATGGGCACCACATCGCCCTCTATACAGTATTATAGGCAGCACAAATTCCTTCCAACAGTATTATGGGCACCACATAGTTCTTCATACAGTTTTATGGGCAGCACATAGTCCTATACACAGTATTATGGACTTCATATAGTACTCCATATTGTATTATGGGCACCCCATAGTCCTCCATACAGTATAATGGACCCCACATAGCACTCCATACAGTATAGTGGGCAACATATATTGCTCCATACAGTATAGTTGACCTTGTATATTGCTCCATACAGTAAAATGGCCCCACATAGTGCCCCATACAGTATAATGGGCACCATCTATTACTGCACACAGTAAAAGGACCACATATATTACTCTGTACAGTATAATGGCCCCACATAGTGTTTCATTCAGTATAATGGTCCCACATATTGTTCAATACAGTATAATAGGCCCCATATAGTGTTCCATACAGTATAATGGCCCCATATATTGCTTTATACAGTATAATGACCCCACATAGTGCTCCATACAGTATATTGGCCCCCAAAAATGCTCCATACCATATAATGGCCCTCTCATAGTGTTCCATGTACTATAATGGCCTCGCAAAGTGCTCCATATAGCACATATAGCATGATGACGTCACATAGTGCTCCACACAGTATAATGGTCTCACATAGTGCTCCATACAGCATAATGGCTGCACATAGTGCTCCATACAGTATAGTGTGCCCCATATATTATTCCATACAGAATAATAAGCCCCATTTATTACTCCATACAGTATAATAGCACTACAAAGTGCCACATACATTATAATGGGCTACATATATAGCTCCATACAGTATAATTGGTTGTGTATACAGTTCCGTACAGTAAAATGGCCCAACATAGTGCTCCATACAGTATACTGGGCACCATATATTATTATGTACAGTACAATGGCCCCACATATTGCTCCATACAGTATAATGGCCCCACATATTGCTCCATACAGTGTAATGGGCCCCATATATTACTCCACACAATATAATGGGCCTCATATATTACTCTGTACATTATAATGACCCCACATATTGCTCCATACAGTATAATGACCCCACATATTGTTCCATAGAGTATAATGGGCCCCATATAGTGCACCATACAGTATAATGGGCTCCATATAATTCTACATACAGTATAATGGCCCACACAGTGCACCATAAAGCATAATTGTCCCACATAGTGTTTCATGCAGCATAGTAGCCCCACATATTGTTGCATACAGAACAATGGCCCCACATAGCACTATATATAGCATAATGGATCCCATATAGTCCTTCATATAGTATAATGGCTTCATATACTGTAGTGATACATACAGTATAATGGGCCCCACATAGTTCACCATACAGTATAATGTCACCACATAGTGCTCCATACAGTATAATGGCCCAATATATTGCTACATACAGTATAATAGACTCCATATTTTGCTCCACACAGTATTATGGCCCCATGTAGTGTGCCATACAGTATAATGGACCCTTTATAGTGTTCCATTAAAAAAAATCAAATACTCACCTCTCCACATTCCCCGCTCTCCGATCTTTGCAGAGTCTTCTTACTCTCTGCACATAGGGCATGCTGACATCACTACAGGGCACACTCTGTGCAGAGAGTCAAAAGACGCTGTGGAGATCAGAGCAGCAGAGAATGGATAGAGTTGAGTACTTGAAACAGTTTAAGGTGTGGTGCGGGGCCTGGTATCAGCGCTGGCATAGAGCCCACCCTACTCACAGGACCCATAGCCTGCCGGAGACTCTGATGATGAGTTCCTCCCTGCCTGTCCTGAGGAAAAAGTGCTAAACATACCTTACCATAAATCAATAAACTCATCAACCACATTGTGCAATGGAAAGAAAGGTGTGAAAAAGATAAACGTGTGAGAATAGAAACAATGTGAAAAATAATTGTTATGTGTGAAGATTTGAGATAAACAAATGTGCAAGAGAATAAAAGAATACAAATGTCAATATCTACACAGTGCATGTGGAGAATTTCTTAAATTAAAACATAAGTAAGATATCACGTTGCAGAATGTTAACTTTTAACACAAAAAAAACATTGAATTTATAAAGTTAATATGGATGATGAGTTACACTTTCTGGGTTCTCTCATATCTGCGTTTATAAAGTAGCAGAGATTCTCAGCCAGAAAAGTTGTAGTGTGTCATGCTAGAGTCATGCATTTTTTTGCACCTACAGTGCCTTGCAAAAAGTATTCGGCCACCTGGAACTTTTCAACCTTTTCCCACATATCATGCATCAAACATAAAGATGCCAAATGTAAATTTTTGGTGAAGAATCAACAAGTGGAACACAATGGTGAAGTTGAACGAAATTTATTGGTTATTTTAAATTTTTGTGGCAATTCAAAAACTGAAAAGTGGGGCGTGCAATATTATTCGGCCCCTTTAACTTAATACTTTGTTGCCCCACCTTTTGCTGTGATTACAGCTGCAAGTCGCTTGGGGTATGTCTCTATCAGTTTTGTACATCGAGAGACTGAAATTCTTGCCCATTCTTCCTTGGCAAACAGCTGGAGCTCAGTGAGGTTTGATGGAGATCGTTTTGAACAGCAGTTTTCAGCTCTTTCCACAGATTCTCGATTGGATTCAGGTCTAGAATTTGACTTGGCCATTCTCACACCTGGTTACCTTTATTTGGGAACCATTTCATTGTAGATTTTGCTTTATACTTGGGATCATTGCCTTGTTGGATGACAAATCTCTGTCCCAGTCTCAGGTCTTTTGCAGACTCCAACAGGTTTTCTTCAAGAATGGTCCTGTATTTGGCTCCATCCATCTTCCCATCAATTGTATCCATCTTCCCTGTCCCTGCTGAAGAAAAGCAGGCGCAAACCATGATGCTGCCACCACCATGTTTGACAGTGGGTATGGTGTGTTCAGGGTGATGAACTGTGTTGCCTTTACGCCAAACATATCGTTTGGCATTGTTGCCAAAATATTCTATTTTGGTTTCATCTGACCAGAGCACCTTCTTCCACATTTTTGGTGTGTCTACCAGGTGGCTTGTTGCAAACTTTAAACAACACTTTTTAAGGATATCTTTGAGAAATGGCTTTCTTCCTCCAACTCTTCCATAAAGGCCAGATTTGTGCAGTGTATGACTGATTGTTGTCCTATGGACAGACTGTCCCACCTCAGCTGTAGATTTCTGCAGTTCATCCAGAGTTATCATGGGCCTCATGGATTCATCTCTGATCAGTCTTCTCCTTGTTTGAGATGAAAGTTTAGAGGGATGGCCGGGTCTTGGTAGATTTGCAGTGGTATGATACTCATTCCGTTTCAATATGATCACTTGCACAATGCTCCTTGGGATGTTTAAAGTTTTGGAAATCATTTTGTATCCTAATCTGACTTTAAATTTCTCCACAACAGTATCACGGACCTGCCTGTTGTGCTCCTTGGTCTCCATGATGCTTTCTTTGCTTCAAACAGAACCCTGAGACTATCACAGAGCAGGTGCATTTATACGGAGACTTGATTACACACAGGTGGATTATATTTATCATCATTAGTCATTTAGGACAACATTGGATCATTTAGAGATCCACAGTGAACACCTGGAGTGAGTTTGCTGCACTGAAAGTAAAGGGGCCAAATAATATTGCTCGCCCCACGTTTCAGTTTTTGCATTTCTACAAAAATTTAAAATAACCAATAAATTTCGTTCAACTTCACAATTGTGTTCCACTTGTTGTTGATTCTTCACCAAAAATGTACATTCCGATACTGCAATATCGGGTATCGGCCGATATTCGCTGTATCGGAGTTCCGATACTTTTAGAATATCGAATACCTGAATCGGAAGTTCCCATAATGCAATGAGCCAGTTTGATTTTATTCAGCCAATGAGTAGTGTTGAGCATTCCGATACTGCAAGTATCAGGTATCGGCTGATATTAGCTGTATCGGAATTCCGATACTTAGTTCCGATACTTTTTTCATATCGAATACCGGAATCGGAAGTTCCCATAATGCTAGGAGCCCGCTCGATTTGATTCAGCCAATGGGGATCCTCAGAAGTGTGGGCACATCCTGTTAGGCATGTAGGCATGTTAACTACTGGCATGGCTGTGATTGGCTGCTGAAATGATGTCATGATGCACTATAAAAGCCGCAGCAGCTGCCATTTCGGGTTCACTCTGCTGTGAATTCAGTTAGGGACAGGCTGCTGTTGAAGACTGTGAGGGACAGTTAGAAACAGCGATCATCAAACATATCTATTGCTCTACCCAGGCTACATAATCCACCACTGTAGCATTTTTTTAGCCCAGCAGTGCTGTTTTAATAGCTGTCTGCAAGGGCTGTGTGAGTGCAGACCCACGCTGTGTAGTGTGTCCTGCAGGCACGTCTGCTTGTAGGCTGCCCAGCGTGTGTCTCTGCCTCATACACATTTTTCTTTTATTGCTGCTTTTTTTTTCTCCTGTATAGTGTGCTTCCATACGTATCCATATACGTTGGTTGCAAACACTATAGGAGTGGACAGCGGAGCCTTTCAGCAGCCTTTCAGTGCTATAGCCCATTTCTCTGCACTGTTTTTGGCTGTCTGATAGGTCTCTCTGTGTGTGAGTGCAGCTCACGTTGCAGTGTGTTCTACAGCCACCGCTGGTTGTAGTCCGCTCAGCGTGCGTCAATGCCTCATACATAGTCCGTTTTTTGCAGCTAGTTTGTCCAGATTTTTGATCCTATGTTAGTGTGCTTCCATCCGCATCCATTGTCATTGGTTGGTTGCAAACACTATATAGGATTAGATAGAGGAGCCTTTTTGCTGGCTTGTGCCCTTCAGGGCCAGCCAGACTAGTATCACCCTATTTTTTGGAGCCTCATCAATTGCATTGTAGGTTAGCTTCCTGCATTGTAATCGCTCCAAAAAGTTTGTGATACTATAGCTTTCAAACTTTGGTCACATCCTTTTATTTCCCCCCCCCAAAAAAAGGAAATAAAGTTCACCAAACACTCCACTTTAGAGTTGTGTAGGCCACATTAGATCATATTAAAGTGTAGTACACACACTCTTAGCAAAATTAGTGTTTCTTATACCGGTTAGCAGGTGTTCAGGAATAAGAACACTAAGCCCCCCTTTTTTACTTTTCTGCCTATCTTTATCAGTCTACCAAGATGAAGAAGGCAGGGAGTAAGGCACGTGGTCGTAGCCGTGGAGTTTCAGCAGGGAGAGGATGGGGGGATTCAGCAGGGAGAGGACGTGGGGATTTGGTGTCTGCTGTGGCCACCAGTGACCCAGCATCCCCCACTTTTACCAGGCAACAGTCCTTCATGCGCAGCTTTGTAGGACCTCGCCGTACCCCACTGCTGCGTGACTAACAAATTGAAGCCGTTGTCGGATGGATGGCAGCTAACGCATCCACTTCAATGACTTCCGCATCCTCTCAGGGCCAGAGCACTGAAGAGCAACCATCTGTCTCTTCACCACCTGCCAAATTGCCCAGGCAGTCTGAGAGCCCTGGACAGGAGCCATCTCAATCTTTAATTCTGTTCTCAGAATCTGTTGGCTTGGAAAGAGGTGGCCAGCCAAGCAGCATTCTAGAGCGTGAAGAAGAGGGAGTATGCAGTGATGCGCAACTGCTTTGTCCCTCTGAATCTGAAGAGGCGGGTGGGCCAGTGCCTATTGTCAGCACACCTCAGTACTCATCTGATGATGATGAGACTCAGTTGCCAATTTCTGGTGCGTACGGTGCTGGCGAGACAACCCAGGACCAGCCAGTGCTTGAAGAGGGGAGTGGAGATGATGAGGTCCTTGACCCATCATGGCGTCAGCCACAGGAAGGTGGTGGGAGCAGCTCTGAGGAAGAGATTCCCCGAACGGCCAAAAGAGGAGGGAAAGGGCGGGGGCAGACTTGGTTGCCTGTAGCCTCCACTTTGGCACCCGTGACGAGCAATCCTCTTCCAAAACACAAAATGGGCGCTCCCAGGACTTGCAGTGCGTGGTCTTTTTTTTGACACAGTTGCAGATGACATTTGCTTTGTCAAATGCAAGCTGTGTCATCAGAAAGTTAAACGAGGGAAAAATGTGAGCAACCTCAATACCACAAATATGTGGAAACATGTGCGTACCAAGCACGAGGTGGAGTTACACAGACACACTGAAGATGTAGGCCAACCTTCAGCAGCACCTACCACCTCTTCAGCTCGTGATGGGGCCTCTTCCTCCAGCTCACACACAACTGGTTCGGCTTCCTCACTGGAACGTCATGGAAGAACCTCTGCCACTGTTGTCCAGAGACCCAGTGAAATTCCACCCACTGAACCACGTTCTCAGTCATCAGCACACTCCCAGGCCACTCACCAGGAATCGGTAGCACAGGCATGGGAGAAAAAGCGGCCATACTCGGCAAACCATCCCCGAGCACTGGCTCTGAATGCCGGCATTGCCAAACTACTGGCCCTTGAGATGCTGTCATTCAGGCTGGTGGAGACTGACACCTTCCGGAACTTGATGTCATTGGCAGTTCCACAATACAATGTGCCCAGCCGCTTTTATTTCAGCAGGCAAGCCGTCCCTGCCCTGCAAAAGCATGTGGAGGGAAAAATTAAAAATGCGCTACTAAACGCCATCAGTAGCAAGGTCCACCTGACCACCGATGCGTGGACCAGTAGCCATGGACAGGGATGATACCTTTCCCTCACTGCCCATTGGGTCAATGTTGTGGAGCCGGGTACAGATCTGGATAGTGGCCCTGTACGTATTCTGCCAACTCCAAGGATTGCAGGAATGCAGTCTGTACATATTGAGTCCTCCTCCAACTCTAGTTCCTCGGAATCAGCACTGCATGAGCCTGTTAGGCCAGATATGAGCACAGGTGTGGCCAAACGTCAACAGGCCGTCCATAAATTAATTTCTTTGGGGAATCGGAGCCACACAGCACAGGAGCCCTGGAATGCCATCAAGCAGGAGAGTAATGTGTGGTTTGTGCCAGCGAATCTCCAGCCAGGTTTGGTAGTGAGTGACAATGGCCAAAATCTAGTTGCAGCTCTGAGCCTAGGCAACCTCACTCACATACCATGTCTGGCACACGTGCTCAATTTGGTCGTGCAGAGCTTTCTGAGGGACTATCCGGATCTTGATGCACTGCTGCACAAGGTTCGCCTAGAGTGTGCTCACTTGCGGCGTTCCAGCATGGCAAGATCGCGCATTGCATCTCTGCAACGCCGATTCCGCCTGCCATAACATCGCATCATATGTGACCTCCCCACCAGGTGGAATTCAACGTTACATATGTTGGAGCGGTTGTGTGAGCAGCAGGCAGCAGTAATGGAGTACCAGCTGCATCAGGCGCAAACAAGTCGCACTGTGCGCCGGACACACTTCACCACCACTGAGTGGACCACTATGAGGGACATCTGCCAAGTTTTGCGTGCCTTCGATGACTCCACGCGGATGGCCAGTGCAGATGATGCACTAGTCAGCATGACTGTCCCCCTTATCTGTCTGCTTCAAAAAACCTTACAAGCACTAAGTGAGGAGGTTTTTGAAGAGGTCGAGGATGAGGAGTCAGAAATGCCATCAGCTTGTGGCAAGTCTGTGCAACGTGCTTCCACACAAAGGCCCAGGCAGGGGACACTTAGTGAGGAGGATGATGAGGAGTCAATGGAGGAGGAGGAACACATCTCTCCAGAGGAGGCTCTAGTAGGCACAAGGCTCTAGTAGTCAGTGTGTACAGCGAGGGTGGGGTGATGCTGAGCAGGCTGAGATGCTGCCTCAAGCTGGGGACAGCGTTTCCGGTCCAGTTGGCAGTCTGCAGCACATGGTTGATTTCATGCTGCAGTGCTTGTTAAATGACCGCCGCATCGCCAACATTCTCCACACGGCTGATTATTGGGTGTACACCCTCCTAGATCCTCGCTACCGGGACAACTTACAAAGCCTCATACCACAGTTGAACCGGGAGCGTAAAATGCGGGAGTACCAAGAAACACTTGTGCAGGCCATCATGTTCTCCATTCCCCCCGCAAGTGTTGCTCGTAGTGCTTTTCAAAGCAGCCATGTGGGTAGAGGCAGTGGAGGAAGCTCTGCACAAAGAGGTAGCAGAGGCAGTGCCGCAGGACAAGGCAAGGCCAGTATGGCCCAAATGTGGAAAAGTTTTGTGGGACCGCCACAAACGGCTACACCATCACAGATGGCTCCAGTCAGCAGGAGGCAACGTTTCCGTCAGATGGTGACAGACTACTTGTGTTGCCCTGTAAGTGTACTCCCAGACGGCTCTTCCCCGTTCAAGTTTTGGGTCTCTAAGCTGGATACATGGCCAGAGCTTAGCCAGTATGCACTGGAGGTGCTGGCTTGCCCTGCTGCCAGTGTATTATCGGAACGTGTCTTTAGTGCTGCAGGTGGTGTGGTAACAGACCGTCGCACGTGACTATCCACTGATAATGTTGACCGGCTTACTTTTGTGAAAATGAACAAGGCCTGGATCTCACCTGTATTTGCCACTCCTCTTCCAGAATAAATAATTGCCTGGCATCAGGATCCAGGTCTCCTGTTGTGTTCATGTTTCTATGACCTGAACTTTATTTCCTGGGCTACAGCAACGCCCGTTGTTGCTCAGAAGTGCTGTCCACACAAACAAAACACTCGCTCATGTGTAAGTGGGGTTTGGTAGCGTCAGCTGATCCCCTGCTGTGTGTATGGCAAACTCAAAGTACCTCAGATTTACACCTGGCTCCAAGTAGGCCTCGGCCTACTACCTGATTTTCCTTGGGCTCCGACAACACCAGTTGGTGCTCAGAAGTGCTGTCCACACAGAAAAAACACTTGTTCATGTGTAAGTGGGGTTCGGTAACGTCTGCTGATCCCCTGCTGTGTGTACGGCAAACTCTCCTGCTGCCTACAACTTCTGACTACCTCTGATTTAATATGTTCTCTGATTTGCCCTCTGTCTCCACTCTGTTTTGAGTATTTCCTCCGGCCTACAACACCGCCTGTTTCTGCTCTCAAGTGCCGTCTGCACAATCAACACTTGTTCCTGTGTTACCTGGGTCCTGTAACATCTGCTCATCTCCAGAGGTGAGTCCGGCAATGTCTCCTGCTTTGTCTACATTCCCACTACTTGTAGTGGAAAAGTGGACAGAGCAGGAGACATTGCCTGACTCACCTCTAGGGAGAAGCTGCTGTTACAGAACCCCAGTAACACAGGAACAAGTGTTGGTTGTGCAGACGGCATTTCAGAGCAGCAACTGGCTTGGTTGGAAGCCAGAGGAAATACTCGAAGCAGAGTGAAGACAGAGGCCTAATTGGAGTACGTTGACAGTTAGTAGTAGTGTAGAAACAATCTAAAACTGCCACCAAGTAGGCCTCAGCCTACTACCTGATTTTCCCTGGGCTCCGACACCGCCAGTTGGTGCTCAGAAGTGCTGTCCACACAGAAAAAACACTTGTTCATGTGTAAGTGGGGTTCGGTAACGTCTGCTGATCCCCTGCTGTGTGTATGGCAAAGTGTCCTGCTCCCTCCAAACTCAAAGTACCTCAGATTTACACCTGGCTCCAAGTAGGCCTCGGCCTACTACCTGATTTTCCCTGGGCTCCGACACCGCCAGTTGGTGCTCAGAAGTGCTGTACGCACAGACAAAACACTTGTTCATGTGTAAGTGGGGTTCGGTAACGTCTGCTGATCCCCTGCTGTGTGTATGGCAAAGTGTCCTGCTCCCTCCAAACTCACAGTACCTCAGATTTACACCTGGCTCCAAGTAGGCCTCGGCCTACTACCTGATTTTCCCTGGGCTCCGACACCGCCAGTTGGTGCTCAGAAGTGCTGTATGCACAGACAAAACACTCGCTCATGTGTAAGTGGGGTTCGGTAACGTCTGCTGATCCCCTGCTGTGTGTATGGCAAAGTGTCCTGCTCCCTCCAAACTCACAGTACCTCAGATTTACACCTGGCTCCAAGTTGGCCTCAGCCTACTACCTGATTTTCCCTGGGCTCTGACACCGCCAGTTGGTGCTCAGAAGTGCTGTATGCACAGACAAAACACTTGCTCATGTGTAAGTGGGGTTCGGTAACGTCTGCTGATCCCCTGCTGTGTGTATGGCAAAGTGTCCTGCTCCCTCCACAGTCAAACAACCTCAGATTTACACCTGGCTCCAAGTTGGCCTCAGCCTACTACCTGATTTTCCCTGGGCTCTGACACCGCCAGTTGGTGCTCAGAAGTGCTGTCCACACAGAAAAAACACTTGTTCATGTGTAAGTGGGGTTCGGTAACGTCAGCTGATCCCCTGCTGTGTGTACGGCAAACTCTCCTGCTGCCTCCAAATTCAAACAACGTCTTATCTTAAACTGCCTCCAAGTAGGCCTCAGCCTACAAAATGACTATCCCTGGGCTCCAACATCGTCAGTTGTTGCTCGGAAGTGCTGTCCACACAGCAAAAAACACTCGTTCATGTGAAAGTGCGGGTCAGTAATGTCAGCTGATCCCCTGCTGTGTGGAGGGCAAACTGCTGCTGCCTCCAGATTGTAACTACTTCTGATTTAAACATTCTCTGATTTGGCCTCTGTCTCCACTCTGTCTCTAGTATTTCCCCTGACCTCCAACACCGCCAGTTCCTGCTCACAGTTGCCGTCCACGCATTCCACACTTGTTCCTGTGTTCCTGGTGTTCTGTTACGTGAGCTGATCCCCCAATGTGTGTCCGGCACTGTCTCCTGCGCTGTCCACCTTCCCACTACAAGTGGTGGGAAGGTGGACAGAGCAGGAGACATTGCCAGACACACATCAGGGGATCTGCTGACATTACAGAACCCCAGTAACCCAGGAACACGTGTGGATTGGGCAGACGGCTACTGTACACATAAACTGGCGGTGTTGGTGGTCAGGTGAAATCCTGGAAACAGAGTGGAGACAGATGCCTAATTGGAGCACGTTGACAGTCTGCTGTAGCCTACAAACAATCTAAAACTGCCACCAAGTAGGCCTCGGCCTACACCATGATTGTCCCTGGGCTCCAACACCGCCAGTTGGTGCTCGGAAGTGCTGTCCACACAGAAAAAAACACTTGTTCATGTGAAAGTGGGGTTTGGTAACGTCAGCTGATCCCCTGCTGTGTGTATGGCAAAGTGTCCTGCTCCCTCCAAAGTCAAAATACCTCCGATTTACACCTGGCTCCTAGTAGGCCTCAGCCTGCACCATGATTGTCCCTGGGCTCCAACAATGCCAGTTGGTGCTCGGAAGTGCTGTCCACACAGAAAAAAACACTCGTTCATGTGAAAGTGGGGGTCAGTAACGTCAGCTGATCCCCTGCTGTGTGGAGGGCAAACTGCTGCTGCCTCCAAATTGTAACTACTTCTGATTTAAACATTCTCTGATTTGGCCTCTGTCTCCACTCTGTCTCTAGTATTTCCCCTGACCTCCAACACCGCCAGTTCCTGCTCACAGTTGCTGTCCACGCATTTCACACTTGCTCCTGTGTTCCTGGTGTTCTGTTACGTGAGCTGATCCCCCAGTGTGTGTCCGGCACTGTCTCCTGCGCTGTCCACCTTCCCACTATAAGTGGTGGGAATGTGGACAGAGCAGGAGACAGTGGCAGACACACATCAGGGGATCTGCTGACATTACAGAACCCCAGTAACACAGGAACACGTGTGGATTGGGCTGACGGCTACTGTGCGCATAAATTGGCGGTGTTGGTGGTCAGGTTAAATCCTGGAAACAGAGTGGAGACAGATGCCTAATTGGAGCACATTGACAGTCAGCTGTAGTCCGGAACCGATATAAAACTACCACCAAGTAGGCCTCGGCCTACACCATGATTGTCCCTGGGCTCCAACAATGCCAGTTGGTGCTCGGCAGTGTCTTTGGGACGGGTACTCCCTGTTGCCCAGCCTGGTTCCAGCACGCCAGCTGTTTCCAGGTAGTGTCAATTTCACTTTGCCACCAATCCGTTGTCCTGTCGTCTTGCGGCCGGGTTAGCCGACTCTACGGTGCCTGCAGTTTAGGTGACTCCTATGTGGGCTGCGGGAACTGGCATAGTGCCAATCGGACATGGACCCCCTGTAGGACTGTGGGTTTCGGTAACTGCGGCCGGCTTGCGGCCTGGCTACTTTGCTTTGGATGGGTACCTTCTGCTACCCACCCGGGTTCCAGCACTGTCAGCTGGTTCTCGCCAGAGCCTTTGGCCTAGGTGCCTCCATCTCGGTATCCGAGGTCCAGCAACGTCAGCAGGTCCTTGGTAGTGCTTTCTATCACAGGTACCTCCTGCCTAGTAACCGTGGTCCAGCACCGTCAGCTGTTCCTCGGTAGTGCCATTGGCTCTTGTAGCTTTTGCTACCCATCTGGGTTCCAGCACCATCAGCTGGTTTGCGGCAGTGTCTTTGGCACGGGTACTCCCTGTTGCCCAGCCTGTTTTCAGCACGCCAGCTGTTTCCGGGTAGTGTCAAGGTCACTTTGCCACCAATCCGTTGTCCTGTCGTCTTGCGGCCGGGTTAGCCGACTCTACGGTGCCTGCAGTTTAGGTGACTCCTATGTGGGCTGCGGGAACTGGCACTGAAGGCTGGATCCGTAGTGCCAATCAGATATGGACCCCCTGTAGGACTGTGGGTTTCGGTAACTGCAGCCGGCTTGCGGCCTGGCTACTTTGCTTTGGATGGGTACCTTCAGCTACCCACCCGGGTTCCAGCACTGTCAGCTGGTTCTCGCCAGAGCCTTTGGCCTAGGTGCCTCCATCTCGGTATCCGAGGTCCAGCAACATCAGCAGGTCGTTGGTAGTGCTTTCTAGCACAGGTACCTCCTGCCTAGTAATCGTGATCCAGCACCGTCAGCTGTTCCTCGGTAGTGCCATTGGCTCTTGTAGCTTTTGCTACTCATCTGGGTTCCAGCACCGTCAGCTGGTTCTCGGCAGTGTCTTTGGCACGGGTACTCCCTGTTGCCCAGCCTGTTTTCAGCACGCCAGCTGTTTCCGGGTAGTGTCAAGGTCACTTTGCCACCAATCCGTTGTCCTGTCGTCTTGCGGCCGGGTTAGCCGACTCTACGGTGCCTGCAGTTTACGTGACTCCTATGTGGACTGCAGGATCTGGCACTGAAGGCTGCATCCGTAGTGCCAATGGGACATGGACCCCCTGTAGGACTGTGGGTTTCGGTAACTGCGGCCGGCTTGCGGCCTGGCTACTTTGCTTTGGATGGGTACCTTCTGCTACCCATCCGGGTGCCAGCACTGTCAGCTGGTTCTCGCCAGACCCTTTGGCCTAGGTGCCTCCATCTCGGTATCCGAGGTCCAGCACCGTCAGCTGGTCCTTGGTAGTGCTTTTTAGCACAGGTACCTTCTGCTTAGTAACCGTGGTCCAGCACCGTCAGTTGGTCCTCGGTAGTGCCATTGGCTCTTGTTCCTTCTGCTACCCATCCGGGTGCCAGCACTGTCAGCTGGTTCTCGCCAGAGCCTTTGGCCTAGGTGCCTCCATCTCGGTATCCGAAGTCCAGCACCGTCAGCTGGTCCTTGGTAGTGCTTTTTAGTACAGGTACCTTCTGCTTAGTAACCGTGGTCCAGCACCGTCAGTTGGTCCTCGGTAGTGCCATTGGCTCTTGTTCCTTCTGCTACCCATCCGGGTTCCAGCACTGTCAGCTGGTTCTCGCCAGAGCCTTTGGCCTAGGTGCCTCCATCTCGGTATCCGAGGTCCAGCAACGTCAGCTGGTCCTTGGTAGTGGTTTCTAGCACAGGTACCTCCTGCATAGTAACCGGGGTCCAGCACCGTCAGCTGTTCCTCAGTAGTGCCATTGGCTCTTGTTCCTTCTGCTGCCACTACGGTTTCCAGTACTGTCAGCTGATTCTCGCCAGCTTCTCAGCCTTCTTGTACCTTCTGCTACATTTCCAAGATCAAGCTTTTTGAAATTGTCTTTGGTAATCCTTATTGATCTCCATGATGACGACCCTGATGACGACGACCCTGAAGACTACACCAAAGAAGACCAGAAATATGACCCTAAATAATATGACCAAGAGGAAAAAGAACATGAAGACAACCACCAAGATACAGAAAAAAAGACAGAAGAACAAGAAGCAGAAGAAGCAAAAGCAGAAGAACAGAAAGCAGAAGAACATTAAGCATAAGACTAAAAATCAGCATAGAAGATATCAAAATTATAAGCAGAAGAAGATTAAGCAGTAAATGGGGATGAGTCCAGCCTTGCAGCGCTGGAGTCCTGGGTTCGAATCCCACCAAGGACAACATCTGCAAGGAGTTTGTATGTTCTCCCCGTGTTTGCGTGGGTTTCCTCCGGGCACTCCGGTTTCCTCCCACACTTCAAAGACATACTGATAGGGAATGTAGATTGTGAGCCCCATCGGGGACAGTGATGAAAATGTGTGCAAACTGTAAAGCGCTGCGGAATATGTTAGCGCTATATAAAAATAAAGATTATTATTATTATTATTATGAGTCCGTTCCTCCTCGTGGTGCCCCTGGAAAATGCCTGCTGCTGCAGGCCAAACTGAACACGGACAAATCCTGTTGTAAATCTTTTGTGACAGGCAGAACGTAAGGTGTAATCTTATAAGTTTTATAGATAAGTACTACAGGAATGCCTGTCACCATAAGAAAATGAAGAAAAAGAAGAATAGGAAGAAGATGAAGAAATAGCATATGAAAATTAATAATATCTGAATAAGAAGAATATGAAGAATGGAAAAAAAAATTAATGGGAAGAAGGTGAAGAAGAAGAAGATGAATAAGGTGAAGAAAAAGTTGAAAAAATGCTACTGCTGCGGATCATGAAGGAGAAAGTGTGGGAGAAGTACAAAAGAAGGTGAAGAGCATGGAAGTTGTGAAACATACATATCTGACAAAATATAAAAAAGTTAACATAGTCAATATCTTTTTAACTCCGAACGTCTTGAAATAAAAATTGGAATTAATGCTATGCCATGTGATTTGAATAAACCACTATGCCTTTAATGTCTCCTCCACCTCCCACAATACATTCTACATGACTCTTATTTGTTTTCAATTACGTAGAATTAGCCAACAAGGAAATAAAGGGCTTTTTTTAATTCCGATACCGGAAGTCCCATTGACTTGAATGGGACTTCCGGTATCGGAATTGGCGATACCCGATATTTATTTCGTATCGGGCGATACCATCCGATACGATATTTTTGGGTATCGAACGGTATCGCTCAACACTACCAATGAGGAATCCTAAGAAGTGTGGGCACATCCTGTTATGCATGTTAGGCATGTTAACTAATGGCATGGCTGTGATTGGCTGCTGAAATGATGTCATGATGCACTATAAAAGCCGGCGCCGCCATTTTTGGTTCACTCTGCTGTGAATTTACTTAGGGACAGGATGCTGCTGTTCTGACTCTGAGGGACAGTTTGAGCTAGCGATTTTCTTTATTGTGCTTTACCCAGGCTACTAGCAACCGCTGTGTGAGAAGCTTTCTTTTGCCTTGCAGCACTGTTCACGGCTGTCTGCGAGGTCTCTGTGTGTGAGTGCAGCTCACGCTGTAGTGTGTTCTGCAGCCACCTCTGGTTGTAGTCCGCTCAGCGTGCGTCACTGCCTCATACACTGTCCTTTTTTGCATTAGTGGTGCTCATTTTTCCAGATTTCTCCTATTAGTGTGGTTCCATCCGTATCCAGCTAGAATATTTGCAACACTAAATAGGAGTAGATGGAAGAGCCTTTCTGTTGGCTTGTGCCCTGCAGCCCCAGCCAGATTAGTATTAGCCTATTTTTTGGAGCCTCATCTATTGCATTGTAGGTTACCTTCCTGCATTGTAATAGCTGCAAAAAGTTTGTGATACTATCGGTTTTACATCTTTGGGCACATCCAGTGTCTTTTCGTGAGAAAAAAAAAGTTAATAAAGTTCACCAAACACTCCACTTTAAAGTTGTGTAGGCCACATTAGCTCATATTAAAGTCTAGTCCACCCTTTATAAAATTAGTGTTTCTTATACCTGTTAGCAGCTGTTCAGGAATAAGTACACTAAGCCCCCCCTTAGTACTTTTCTGCCTATCTTTATGTCTACCAAGATGAAGATGGCAGGGAGCAAGGCACGTGGTCGTGGGTGTGGAGTTTCTGCAGGGAGAGGACGTGGGGATTCTGTGCTTGATGCGGGCACCAGTGACTCAGCATCCCCCAGTTTTACGAGGGAACAGTCCTTTATGTGCAGCTTTGTAGGACCTCGCCGCACCCCACCGCTGCGGGACGAACAAATTGAAGCCGTTGTCAGATGGATGGCAGCTAACGCATCGACTTCAATTACTTCCACATCCTCTCAGGGCCAGAGCACTGAAGAGCAACCATCTGTCTCTTCACCACCTGCCAAATTGCCCAGGCAGTCAGAGAGCCCTGGACAGGAGCCATCTCTACTTCTGTTCTCTGAATCTCTTGGCTTGGAAACAGGGGGCCAGCCAAGCAGCATTCTAGAATGTGAAGAAGAGGGAGTATGCAGTGATGCGCAACTGCTTTGTCCCTCTGAATCTGAAGAGGCGGGTGGGCCAGTGCCTATGGTCAGCACACCTCAGTACGCATCAGATGATGAGACTCAGGTGCCACTTTCTGGTGCGTACTGTGCTGTCAAGACAACCCAGGAGAAGCAGTCGTTTGAAGAGGGTAGTGTAGATGATGAGGTCCTTGACCCATCATGGCGTGAGGTACAGGAAGGTGGTGGGAGCAGCTCTGAGGAAGAGATTCCCCAAACGGCCAAAAAAGGAGGGAGAGGGAGGGGCAGACTCAGTTGCCTGTAGCCTTCACTTCGGCACCCATTAGGAGCATGCCTCTTCCAAAACCCAAAACAGGCGCTCCCAAGACTTGCAGTGCCTGGTCCTTTTTTGACACAGTTGCAGATGACATTGGCTTTGTCAAATGCAAGCTGTGTAATCAGAAAGTGAAAAGAGAGAAAAGTGTCAGCAACCTCAATGCCACAAATATGTGGAAACATGTGCGGACCAAGCACGTGGTGGAGTTATAAAGACACACTGAAGACCTAGGCCAACCTACAGCACCACATTCCACCTCTTCAGCTCGTGTTGTAGCCTCTTCCTCCTGCTCACACACAGTTGGTTCGGCTTCCTCACAGGATCGCCATGGAAGAACCTCTGGCACTGTTGTACAGAGTTATACACCAACACCAATGAGAACCAGTGTAACAAGTCCAATATAGAAATAAAATCACAGTCTTTATTATAAACAGATGAGGCACAATAAAGCTAAAAAGTGACACTACAAAAATGGCAGTGTATAGTGGGCCACAAATACATTAATACTGTAAATATGGATAAAGTAACACATTGTTAATGTGAACACCAGTGTTGCATAGGCAAAGATAATACATGAAAGTGCCATCAGAATGAAGGGAAAAATCCCTGGCTCTACCATCAGAAGTGGAAATACTGCCAAGACATAAGTGGTAGAATCACATACCTAATGAGGAATGCAGCACAGTATACATAGCCGTGCCCCCAATTTTACTGTGTTATGCACAGGTACCTTGGTTTGCAACATGGACTTTCGTGCCAGAGAAAAAACCTGGCTCTCTCAAATGGATCAGGTGTATGGCACCAATACAGCTGATACATCACAGCCTTTGGACATAGGACTGGAAGATAAATTGTCTACGATCAAAAATATGCTTAATAAAAGGTCAAAATTGTGGTGGAATAGGTCCTTTCTGGATAAATATATGAAAAGTAATATGATACCAAGGGGTCTCAGGGTTAGGATAATCCCTTCATTTCCTATTGATGATGATAATTTTATCACCAAATGGGAGGAAGTATGCAACACTTGTTCTGCATCTTTTCTTCAGCTACTGATTGAACACAATACCTCAGTCATCAGTAACCTGGACAATTTGATTGACACATTGCTTAATGATTTCCGTGCTATATGTCCGGCGGAAAGGATGCAGAAATTTGAAATGGATTTTGATAAATCCATGGATGTTATGGTGAAGAAAATCCAGGATGCCCAAATCCTGAAATTTAATCGAGACTCCAAAGATTATCAATCAAAGAAAGTATATATGTGGAAACATAATTTCAACAACCATTCCTCCATACGTAAGGCTTCATCTGCCTTATCCATCTCCTCCTTGTGTGGACATTCTGATCTGTCCTCTGCTTCCACTGCATCCACCACAAATAATGAGATGGCAAGACTCCGAGACCATACGTTTCATCCCTACAAAAGGAATTTGGGGCCTTCTACATCTAAATATGACAATAAGGTGATTAACCTTAGTGATTTTTGCCTTTCTGATGTTGATCTGCGACTCCTCAGCAGAGGTCTCTCCTTTTCTCCTACTTCTAGATTTGACTTATTTGATACCGTTAAGGATCTCCACCTTTTCGCGCGGTCATTGTTGTTCAGGCGTTATTTTCACTCTAATGGCACTCGATAGTTATTTCCCACAGAAGAGGAGCAAGCGGCATTAGACATATTGGAGGAATTGGCGTCTGGAAACGAGAATGATGGAGGTAAGATTCCTCCCTCTATCCGTCCGAGATCCAAGAAATTTCCCCCGTTGACTTCTTGTGCAAACATTGATATGTTTGTACGACTAGTTACGGATGAATTATATAAGATTCCTAGATTTATAGTGAATGACAATTTGACCAATGAAGAGAGGTGCAGGCTGAGATCACTCCAGGAATTACCGGGGATCCTCATTAAACCAGCAGATAAAGGTGGTAATGTCGTCCTGTGGCCTGTGGATATGTATGAGAGAGAGGCTTTTCGACAACTCAACAATAATATTTGTTATAAAAAACTCACATATAACCCTCTCTCTGCATATTCCACCCATTTGGAAACCATTTTGAAAAGATCGGTACAGGACGGCATTATCACCAAGGATCTTTCTAATGCATTGCAAGTACCCGAGCCTCGGATTTCTACCCTGTACCTCCTTCCAAAAATTCACAAGGATTCCTCTATGCCGCCTGGGAGACCCATTGTCTCTGGACGGGGGAATTTTCTCGAGAACGTCAATAGATGGATTGATTTCCATCTCCAACCTCTAGTAATGAATCTCCCCTCGTTCCTCCGGGACACTGGTGATCTGCTGCGCAGGGTCGACGGGCTCTGCCTTGAGGGTGAATCTCTTTTAGTTTCAGCAGATGTAGAGTCCCTCTACACTAATATCAAACATACAGATGGCCTTAAGGCTGTCAAATTCTTTCTTGGTACATCTAACCTCACATTGGGGTTGAGGGACCTCCTGCTGGAACAACTTGAATTCACCCTCACACACAACTTCTTTGTGTTCAAGGGGTCCTTCTACCTGCAGCTCCAGGGGACCGCGATGGGAGCGGCCTATGCGCCCTCCTATGCTGGTCTGTTCCTGGGGCTGTGGGAGAGGGATCTCTTTATGTCAGACGAGGGTATCTCAATGTGCCGTGTCCCTTTTTGGACGCGGTACATTGATGATATATTCTTCGTCTGGCAGGGCACCCCCGTCGACCTTGATCAGCTAATGATCTTCCTGAACACCAATGACCGTAATATTCACCTTACTTTTACACATAACACTAAATCTTTGGATTTCCTTGACGTTACCATTAGGAGGGATCATGCTGGGGTATTGCCGACCGACATCTACAGGAAGACAACTTCCACCAATTTAGTTCTACATGCATCTTCTAGCCACCCTAAACATATTATTCGAGCTGTCCCAGTGGGTCAATTTTTAAGGCTCCGTAGGATCTGCTCCACAGATAATGATTTTTCTCGGCAAGCAGAAATCCTACGTCAACGCTTTCTAGAACGTGGCTACAGCCGCAAGTCTATCAAGAAGGCCTATAATAGGGCAAAATATACCTCCCGTCAGGAATTATTATATCGCTCTCACTTAACTAGACCTGTGAATACAAGTCAGACTGTCAGATTTGTGACAACATTCAGTTCCAGATCTGATGCTGTACGTCAGGCACTAAAGAAAGCGTGGCCTATTCTACTGATAGATCCTATTATGAAGAATTTTTTGACAGACAAACCATCTATGTCATTTCGACGTGCCAAAAATCTTAGAGATCATCTGGTTAACAGTCATTATTCTGCAGAAAAGCCGACTACATTTTTGAACGCCTTTACCCCTAGGGTTGGTTGTGTCCCATGTGGTGGCTGCGTGGCATGCCCCAACATACTACGTAGCAGTTCTTTTTCTGATTCCAGTGGCTCTAAGACTTATTCCATTCGCCAACGCATTACTTGTACCACAAGGTATGTCATCTATTATGCTACTTGCCCCTGTGATTTGATCTACGTTGGTCTCACTACGCGTCAGTTCAAAGTGAGGGTTAGGGAGCATGTGCTGGGGATCCTGGCAGCACGCACACATGAGGACTCCACCACCTTAAAGACCATTCTACGCCACTTCAAGGACCATCACGCCTGTGATGCTACCCAGTTGAAAGTTAGGGGCATTGATGCCCTAAGAATTGATATCAGGGGTGGTAGTTTATCCAAGCGACTTGGTCAGCTTGAATCAAAATGGATATGGCAGCTTAAAACAGTCCATCCACATGGGCTTAATGAATGCCTTTCCTTTGTTCCTTTTCTATAATCCTATGTCCGCCTATGTGACACTTTTTAGTGTGTGTTTTAATCATTTTCTGTTTTTAATTCTAGTGACCGTTGATTCCATTCTGGCCGGCGTCTGTTCAATTTTGGGATGGATCTGATATATACCAGCCCTCGGTTGTTCCCCAAGTCCACCCACCAACCTTTGAAGCCCTGGTCCGTGGTTCTTTGCTCTGCAGTGAATTCAAACATGTCTGTGGATGTAATTCCTAAGATTTTTTCATTATCTATAACCAATAAACATAATTGGATATTGATGATATGTATATTTTGTTCTCTATATATGCCACACAATACCCTGTTGTCTTTGACAATTCTAGTGGATATAATGTGCTTTTATTGCTATTGCTACTCGTATACTTATATAATATCCATTGGTCTTAAAGGGTTATCAACCAAATATGCCCTAATTCTTGTTCCACTAATGTGATTCTACATGATATCTGTCATTTTTCACTATCATTTATATATTTTTTAGGGCTCCAATATCTGTTTGTGACGTTTTATGTAGTATGGCGATATATGCCTGTTATCTATTATGCTGTTTTGTTTTCCTGGTTTGCCCCTTGTTAAGATGGCTGCGGCTGTGACATTGCGGTCTGCGCATGCGCGGTTTTACGTGTATGATGAGGTCATGTTTTCATTACCTTTCATGTCACCACTATATATGCATTCTTATTTGCGTCCCAGATATCCGCTTTTTGATCACACTATTTTCCACGGCGATATATGGCTTCTATGTATCGTTGGTTTCTGCATTGCTATGCCCCTTTCCAAGATGGCCGCGGCTGCATTAGTGCAGTCCGCGCATGCGCGGGTGGAAAAGCCGGATGTTATCACCGGTCTCCTCCTCCCTTCCGCCCACTGTCTGGCGTCTGACACCACGGGGCCCCGTTGTGTGTCAGCGCCAGCGGCGGTTGCCATGTTGGGATGGGGGGATGGTCTTATACACACCGGGCATAGTTAATGGTCCCTGTGAATACCCTATAAATTGAACTAAAAACGGCCTTTACACACGCCCCCTGAGGAAGGAACTTCTTCGAAACGCGCGTTAGGGGCACGGCTGTGTATACTGTGCTGCATTCCTCATTAGGTATGTGATTCTACCACTTATGTCTTGGCAGTATTTCCACTTCTGATGGTAGAGCCAGGGATTTTTCCCTTCATTCTGATGGCACTTTCATGTATTATCTTTGCCTATGCAACACTGGTGTTCACATTACCAATGTATTACTTTATCCATATTTACAGTATTGATGTATTTGTGGCCCACTATACACTGTCATTTTTGTAGTGTCACTTTTTAGCTTTATTGTGCCTCATCTGTTTATAATAAAGATTGTGATTTTATTTCTATATTGGACTTGTTACACTGGTTCTCATTGGTGTTGGTGTATATATATATATACATACAGTGTGTCCTGCACTGTCTCATGATGTGCTGGAATCTTGATGGTGGTCACCAGTACATTCATTGTGAACATGTGGTTGACTAAGTTTTCCAGCTCATCTTGCTACCAATTGTTCTTACTGTTGTACAGAGACACAGTGTCATTCCACCCACAGCACCACGTTTCCTGTCATCCTCATACTCCCAGGCCAGTCTACAGCCATCGGTAGCACAGGCATGGGAGAAAAGGCGCCCATACTCGGCAACCACCCCCGAGCACAGGCTCTGAATGCTGGCATTTCAAAACTACTGTCCGTTGAAATGCTCTCATTCAGGCTGGTGGAGACTGACACCTTCCGTAACTTCATGGCATTGGCAGTCCCACAATACAGCGTGCCCAGCCGCTTTTATTTCAGCAGGCAAGTCGTCCCTACCCTGCAAAAGCATGTGGAGGGAAAAATTAAACATGCGCTATTAAACGCCGTCAGTAGCAAGACCTGACCACCGATGCGTGGACCAGTAACCATGGACAGGGACGATATCTTTCCCTCACTGCCCATTGGGTAAATGTTGTGGAGCCGGGTACAGATCTTGAGAGTGGCGCTGTACGTGTTCTGCCAACACCAAGGATTGCAGGAATCCAGTCTGTACACATTGACTCCTCCTCATACTCCAATTCCTCTGAATCAGCACTGCAGGAGCCGTCACAGTCTACCTCCACATGGACCTGTGAACGCTTACCTGTTATGACCGATATGAGCACAGCCGTGGCCAAACATCTACAGGCCATAATGAAATAAATTTCATTGGGGAATCGAAGCCACACAGTGCAGGAGCTCTGGAATGCCATCAAGCAGGAGAGCGACGTGTGGTTTGTGCCAGAGAATCTCCAGCCAGGCATGGTAGTGTATGACAAAGGCCGAAATCTGGTGGCAGCTCTGGGCCTAGGCAACCTCACTGACATCCCATGTCTGGCACATGTGCTCAACTTGGTCGTGCAGAGTTTTTTGACGGTTGTGTGAGCAGCAGGCAGCAGTAATGGAGTACCAGCTGCATCAGGCACAAACAAGTTGCACTGCGCGCCGTTCACACTTCACCACCACTGAGTGGGCCTCTATGAAGGACATCTGCCACGTTTTGCATGCCTTCGATGATTCCACGTGGATGGCGAGTGCAGATGATAAACTAGTCAGCATGACTATCCCTCTTTTCTGCCTGCTTGAAAAAACACTGCAAGCACTAAGGCCTCTTTCACACATCAGGTTTTCGCCGTCAGGCGCGATCCGTCGCTTTTGACAGAAACCGGATCCGGCGAAATGCAATGCCGGATCCGGTTTCCCCCCCATTGACTTGCATTTGCGCCGGATCGCGCCGGATGGCCATGCGTTTCATCCGGTTTTCGCCGGATCCGGCAATGTGTCGCAATGTGTCGTGATCCGGCGTCTGGAAAAAACGTCTACTGTAACGTTTTTTGTCTCCGGCGAAAAAGCCGGACACGCCGGATCCGGCGCGTCCGGCTTTTTCACACAATGAAAGCCTATGAGCGCCGCAATGCGCCGGATCCGGCGAAAGCCGGATCCGGTGGCCGGATCCGGTTTTTTTGGTCTGAGCATGCTCAGTAGCTCTCCCCACAGGAGATATATAAAAGCAAGACAATGGGACCCTCAGCCACACCCAACATGCCACCCAAGACAGCAACCAGGCGCAGGAGAAGGCAGCAGACATCTGCAGCAGCAGCACCATCAGCAACACCCCAAATGGAGCAGCATGCTGAACGGGAGGGGAGTCCAGAAGCAGATGAGAGATGGTAATTATCAAATCCCCCATTCCTCCAAACTAGGGCCATGGAATATCAAGATATTCATTGGCCCTTTGTTTCTCTTTATTCAACAGCCGCCAAAGAGATGCAGCAGCAGCACCATCAGCACCACCCCAAATGGAGCAGCATGCTGAACGGGAGGGGAGTCCAGAAGCAGATGAGAGACGGTAATTATCAAATCCCCCATTCCTCCAAACTAGGGCCATGGAATATCAAGATATTCATTGGCCCTTTGTTTCTCTTTATTCAACAGCCGCCAAAGAGATGCAGCAGCAGCAGCAGCAGAAATGGCATCACTGGCAGCAGCAATACCCACAGCCATGGAGTCTGGCCATCAACAGGACAGCACATCTTCTTCTGGGAGCCCTCCCTCGCATCGTCAGCGTTTGACGGTAAGTTTTTATTTCCAAAATCCATCATCTCTGTAATATATGTCTATTCATTGCCTTTTATTTCAAAACAGGAATCACAAGATGAAGAGGAGCTCCCAGAAGAAGAAGGAAGGGGTGGACAGACGCTTGGAGTGGGCTCACAATTCGTAAGTTTTTTGCATCAAACGCAGAAACACAACATCACACTACACACAACACATAGAAAACAATGTTCTGCAGACCACACACAGCAAACAAATGCCTACATCCAAACTCATAACATTTTTTGTTTTCTTCTCTAGTCTTCCCAATCTGGTGCTCGGCCAAGAGGTCCTCGCAGTGCCTCCCAGGGTCGTCGGCGACAGCAACGCGGCGGTCACCAGCGTGTAAGTATAAATATTTTTGCTTTGTTTTTTGGCACTTTTTATTTCATTTCTTTTGTGGAGGCTAATTATGTTATTTTTGTCTTTTTCTTTAACAGCCTTCACAGCGTGCTCCCGACTCTGACGGTGAGGATGGAGGGATTGATGTGGACCGCCTCATCGATCTCGTCAGAGAAAGGGAGCCGCTCTGGAATATGGCTGACCGCCGCCACGCTGACCTGATCATTACCCGACGACTCTGGGAGGAAATCTGTTCTCTCCTTGTGGGCCGCTGGGAGGACCTCGAAGCTCGGGACCAGATTAAAGAGCGTAAGTATATACAGTAACGGTTGCTTGATGTAAACCAGTGTTTCCCGAACTCCAGTCCTCGTGGTCCCCACGGATCATGTGTTCAGGATTTCTATTTACTATTGAAATCCTGAAAACATGACCCCTGGGGACCATGAGGACTGGAGTTTGTGAAACACTGATGTTGTATACTAACCACTCCTTTCTCGTTTCAGGGAACAGAATTGTGAATCGGTGGCGGTCTGTGAGGGATCGTTTCAAGAAGGAGTTCAATAAAGAGATGCGGGCCCCGAGTGGATCTGAAGGACGCAGGAGCAAGTACAAGTACGCACAAGCCCTGTCATTCCTCCGGGAAACAATGCTCACCAGAAGGTAAATATTACACACCACATGTGAAAAAGATGTAACTTTTTTTTTTCAGCCAGGGCCATACCATGTCAGTATTTTAATTGTTTTTTTTTCTCTTTATTCCACAGCACGGTGAGCAGCACTCGGGAGCCTGCACGATTGGACCCTTCTGAGGCGATCCCTGAGGAGACCGGCACCGAGGGACACTTCGACCGCCCCGGTACATCTGCACCTTCCCTGCCTTCCCACACATTCGACCCATCTGTCCCATCCACCAGCACAGGAGCATCGTGGCCGCCTACATTACATGAAGCTGCTGGTGAGGAGATCGCTTTCCCTTTACCCCACCCTTCTGCCCCTGCCGCCTCTAGTACACCTGCGGGTACTGGGCGGCAGCGGCAGAGGGGTCAGGAAAAGAGTTATGCGCAAGAGTTATTGCATCTGAATGCATCTTTCCAGAACTGTCTCAAAGTCTTGTCAGAGCAAATCTCCGCAGGCTTTCAGCAGATCAACTCCAGCATTCTGGAGGTGAAGACACTTCTGCAAACCATGCATTCAGAAGCAAGATCTTCGCCAAACCACACCTTTTTCAGGTCTGTTGTGGAGCGCATGGAAACGCTCTCTCCTGCCCAGCAGATGCATGTAATGCATTCGTGCCACGGTGCTCTAAAGCAGGTTACCTCCCAACCTCCACCTCCCACCACTGTAGTTCCTCCACCTGCACCCCCTCCAGCCACTTTCCATCCTCCCCCTCCTATTACATCTGCACCCCCTCCAGCCACTTTTCATCCTCCCCCTCCTACTATATACCAGCAACCTGCCCAGTACCAGCAACCTCCCCAGTACCAGCAACCTCCCCAGTACCAGTCATCTCCCCACTTCCAGCAACCTGCCCCGTACCAAACTCCTTCCCCGTACCAAACTCCTTCCCCACACAACTTTCCATCAACATCATCTGCTCCTACAGTCCCTGCCCAACCCTCCACTCCACCACCCACCACCTCTTCTGCTTCCCACATGTCCACCCATTCTGTAGTTTTTTCCACACCTTCACCTCTAACTGTTCCTTCCCCACCACGATCCCAGTCCTCTCTCCACACACCCAGTGTCGAAGTGTCCCGCAGCCCCTCCAGCAGTATTTCCACCCCACAATACACAGAATTGTAATGTGTGTTTTTTAATAAAAATGCCCATTGGGTTTAAAACCTTTATTAAAAAAGTTATTTGCACTTTAAAAAATTAAAAAAAAAAAAAAAAAAATTTAAATAAAAGTTAAATTATCGTTTCACAATGGTTGTCTGTCTTTTCTTTCTGCGGCGAACTATGTTTAAAAAAAAGGTTAAATACAGGGTATTTCAAAGGTAAAAAGGTATTCAAAACCAGGTATATAACTGTGGGTAAATTTTAGCTTTTTGCCACAGTTGTGTTCCTGGTTGTGTTTGAAGCAAAGTATTTCACCTAAAAAGTTGTGTTTATTGTTGGTGATTTCCTAACAATGTACACAACTTTTGTTAAAAGGTGAAATACTTTGCATAAAACACAACCAGGTACACACCTGTGGCCTAAAGCTAAAAATAGTAAGACCATGACAAGATAGCCAACTTTGGTTGGCAAAGGTATATACTGTTGGTCCAGAAGGTACACAAGTTTGGTTAGGGCACAAATCTTTCACACTCTGTCATCCTGCCAGTGTACTCTGTCTTGAGGGGCCACAAGGGTCAATTTTAAAAACCGGATCCGGCGTAATCCGTCGAAAAAACGGATAGAAAAACGGATGAACCGGATGAGACGGATCCGGTTTTGTCTGTCAAGAACAAGACGGATCCGGCAGAAAACCGGATCCGGCACATCAGGTTTTACAAAACATTTGCCGGATCCGGCATTCCGGCACGACGCCGGATCGCGCCTGACGCCGAAAACCTGATGTGTGAAAGTAGCCTAAGGGAGAAGGTTGTGGAAGAGGTGGAGGCTGAGGAGTCACAAATGCCATCTGCTTCTGGACAGTCTGTGTAACGTGGTTCCTCACAAAGGCCTAGGCAGGGGACACTTTGTGAGGAGGATGAGGAGGAGTCAATGGAGGAGGAAGACATCTGTCCAGAGGAGGGAGGTACACAATGCTCTAGTAGTCAGTATGTAGAGCGAGGGTGGGGTGATGCAGAGCAGGTAGAGATGACGCCTCAAGCAGGGGACAGCATTTCTTGGCCAGTTGGCAGTCTGCAGCACATGGTTGATTTCATGCTGCAGTGCCTGAGAAATGACCGCCGCATCACCCACATTCTCAACATGGCTGATTATTGGGTATACACCCTCCTAGATCCTCGCTACCGGGACTACTTACAAAGCCTCATAACACCGTTGAACCGGGAGCGTAAAATGCGGGAGTACCAAGACACACTGGTGCATTCCATCATGTTCTCCATTCCACTCGAGAGCAGTGCTGCTAGTGCTTTACGAAGAAGCTCAGTGCGTCGAGGCAGTGGAGGAAGCTCTGCAGAAAGAGGGAGCAGAAGCAGCGCCTCAGCACAAGGCAAGAACAGTATGGCCTAAATGTGGCAAAGTTTTGTGTCCCCGCCACAAATGTCTACACCATCACAGACGGCTCCAGTCAGCAGGAGGCAACGTTTCCGTCAGATGGTGACAGACTACATGTCTTGCCCTCTCAGTATTCTCCTACACGGCTCTTCTCCCTTCAAATTTTGGGTCTCTAAGCTGGACACATGGCCAGAGCTTAGCCAGTATGCATTGAAGGTGCTGGCTTGCCTTGCTGCTAGTGTATTGTCGAAACATGTCTTTAGTGCCGCAGGTGGTGTACTAACAGACCGTCGCTTGTGACTATACTCCGATAACGTTGACCGGCTTACTTTTCTGAAAATGGACATGGCCTAGATCTCGCAGGAATTTGCCAGTCCTCTTCCAGATTAAATAATTGGTTTGCAACAGTATCCAGGTCTCCTGTTGTGTTCATGTTTCTAGCACCTGAACTGTAATCCCTTGGCTCCAACACGGCCAGTTGCTGCTCAGAAGTGCTGTCTGCACAGTCAACACTTGCTCCTGTGTTATTGGGATTCAGTAACGTCAGCTGATCCCCTACTGTGTGTCCGGCAATTTCGCCTGCTCTGTCCACATTCACACTACTACACATATTAAACTTGATCCAATTAGGCCTCTGGCTACATTCTGTTTCTACTGTAATCCCTGGGCTCCAACACCACCAGTTGCTGCTCAGAAGTGTCTTTGGCACGGGTACTCCCTCCTGCCCAGCCTGGTTCCAGCACGCCAGCTGTTTCCGGGTAGTGTCAACGTCACTTTGCCTCCAATACGTTGTCCTGCCGTGTTGCAGTCGGGTTAGCCGACTCTATGGTGCCTGCAGTTTAGGTGCTTCCTATGTGGACTGCGGGATCTGGCAATGAAGGTTGGTTCTGTAGTGCCAACAGGACATGCTCCCCCTGTATGACTGTGGGTTTCGGTAACTCCGGCAGGCTCGCGGCCTTGCAAATTTTTTTTCATGTGTACCTTCTGCTGCCTATCTGAGTTCCAGTACCATTAGCTGGTTCTTTGGAAGTCAATCTTGAATATGTCCCCCTGGGTTCCAGTAACGTCAGTTGGTTCCAGGCAGAGCCTTTGGCTTAGGTACCTCCTTCTCGGTATCCGAGTTCCACCATCGTCTGCTTGTCCTTGGTAGTGCTTTCTGGAACAGGTACCTCCTGCTTAGTAACCGGGTTCCAGTACCATCAGCTGGTCCTCGGTAGTTCCATTGGCACTTGTACCTTCGGCTACCCATCCAGGTTCCAGTACCGTCAGCTGGCTCTCAGCAGTTCCTCAGCCTTCTTGTACCTTCTGCTACATTTCCAAGTTCAAGCTTTTTGAAATGGTTTTTGGTAATCACTCTGGATCTCCCTGACAATGACCCCAAAGACGACGACCCTGAAGACCACCCCGAAGGAGACGACGACCCCGAAAATGACGACCCTGGAGACGACGACCCTGAAGACCACCTCGAAGAATTAAAAAAATTTAAAAAAGAAAATAATTCCATTTGATTGGGCTAAACCTCTATGCCTTTAATGTCTCCTCCACCTCCCAGAATACATTCTACATTATTCTTAGTTGTTTTCCTTCATGTAGAATTAACCTACAAGGAAAGTAAAGGTTTTTTTTCATTCCGATATTTGTGTCCCAATGACTTGCATTGGTTTCCGGTATCAGAATCGGCGATATCCGATATATTTTAGGGTATTGGTCCGATCCAATCTGATCCGATATTTCCCAATATCGGAAGGTATCGTAAAACACTAAGCATGATATGTGGGAAAAGGCACTGTATTATCCATATATCATGTGAGAGTCATGCAAGTATGCGCATGACAAACACATGACATATGCTGCTAGCGGGAATCTCACTGAGGTTACCGCAGTTCAGCCCGACTAGGAACAGAGCCTCAGTGACCAGACATAACCTCGATGACGTCAGCGCTAGTCAAGGAGGCCGCGCTCGCAGCACCTCAGTCACCAATGGTTCTCAGCCTGGATGGTCGCATCTTGGCACTGTCCAGGTTGAAAACTATTAATCGCTCAGACTTAGATTACTGCATGGGACAGAATGATGGACAGGTAGGGTATATTGATGCTTTTTTATTTTAGTTTTATTGCAGGAGATCAAGGGCTTCGTTGGAATTAGGCAAGGTTGTAAGTATGACTTAATTAAGGTTATTAAAGGAGTCTGTGTCATTCTTTCAAGTAAAGGACTTTTTCTGGGTGTATGTGTTTTCTTACAATGTGACTATGGGATTAGTAATGGATAGGTGTCTTATTGATGCCTCTACATTACTAAACTCGGGGCTTGATGTCACCTCATAATACAAAGGTGACACCAACACCCCCAACTATCACCCCACTTGCCACCGCTACAGGGCAAGTAGGAAAAGCCAGGCAAAGCACCAGAATTGGTGTATCTAATAGATGTGCCTTTTCTGGGCAGCTGTGGGCTGCTGTTTTTAGTCTGGGGGCCAATATCCATGGCCCCTTATGCCCTTTACCAGCATGAGAATACCAGCCCACAGCTGTGAGCTTTAGCAAGGCTGGTTGTCAAAAATGGAAGGGACCCATGCCATTTTTTTTTAAATTATTTATTTAAATAATTGCAATGCAAAATTTGATGGAATAATTAGCGAACGCCATGTCACGTTTGAAGGGCCCCTGATGTGTCTAAACAGTGGAAACCACCCACAAAATACACCATTTTGGAAACTAGATGCCTTTGGGATCTTACCTAGATGTGTATTGAGCACCTTGATCCCCCAGGTGCTTCACAGAAGTTTATAGCGTTAAGCTGTGAAAATAAAAAAGTTCACATTTTTTCCACAAAAATCTTTATTAGCTTCAAATTTTGCATTTTCCCAAGGACAAAAGGAGAAAATGGACCCCTAAGTTTGTTGTGCAATTTCTTTTGAGTTCACCGATACCCCATATGTGGTTGAAAACTACTTTTGAGGCAGAGTGCAAAGCTGAGAAAGGAAGTAGCGCCATATTACAGTGCAGATTTTGCTTCACTTGTTTGAGGGTGCCGTGTTACATTGGCAGAGCCCCTGAGGTGCCAGAACAGCAGGATCCCCCATAAGTGACCCCATTTTACCAATTAAACCTCTCAATGAATTCATCTAGGGTTGCAGTGATTATATTGACACGACAGGTGTGTCACAGACTTTTATACCATTGGGCAGTGAAGAAAAAATAATTTACATTTTTACCACCAAGATTGTGCGTTAGCCCCAAATTTTACATTTTCACACAGCGAAATGGGTAATGTAGAAATACCCCATATGTAGCTGTACAGTACTACTTTGCCATACGGCGTGACTCACGAGGGACGTTGCACTATTTGCCTCCTGGAGCACAGATTTTTCTAGACTAGTTTGAGGATATATAAAGAGCTCCTAAGAGCTAGAAAAGCAGAATCACCCTTTCAAGTGACCCCATTTTGGAAATTATAACACTTTGGGAATTTATCTACAGATGTAGTGATGATTATGACTCTATGGGTGTTTTCCACTGTAATGATACTACGAATATGCTCACGATCAAAGAACACAACTTAAAGGTTCCATAGCTGTGCAGACACAAGCTGTGGGTTTTGACCCCCCTCCTTCCCCCCTGTCACAGCTGTGAGCTCTCTCTCTCCCTAGCTTCCTTCACTTTGCCTGCCTGCAATACAAAACCCCTCTTACCCCTCCCTCAGTAATGTGTTAATTAGCAGAGATCAGTTCTTTGTGTTCAACCATTTGCTTCCTTGTTATATGTGGGAGGTATTAAAGATGGAATAACTCAGTCCCATTCAGTGACAGAGATACAGAAATTATATATTTAGGACCTGCGATGTTAAAGCTACAGTCCAGTGCCTTTGCACTCCGTGTTTGAACATAAATGAATGCCAACACCATGCTGATTAAGATGATACTTTGCTCGTTGCTATACGAGGTTCCCTCCCCGAGATATGATACTTATGAGCTATTAGGCATTTGTAAAAAGGGAAGTGCTTCGATAGCTCCTCCCACTTCAGTGATGTCACGACCAGGGGGTATAAGATAGTCTAACCTCATTTGGCAAGAGCTATTGCCCTGGAAACCTGATGCAGAGAGGCTCTGTGATGCACTGTGATGTATCGCCCCTCCCCCACCGCATGGTCTGCTATGAAATGAATTAAGCAAATGTAAATGCTTTTCTTCTTTTAATCTCTGTTATTTTGTAATCGTCTGAACATATTCCAGTTGTCTCCCTTTATAATATCTTTTTATACCTTTTGTAAACACTGCCTACCTTTTTGGAGTAAAATATATAAAATTGCTAGCTTCGTTTCTCCTTGCTCTATAACGTACTGTCATGTCCTCTGAAGTGAATTACGCTACCAATTTTGGGTTGGCTCCGGACCCGTTATTAATTAAGAAATCAGAGCTGGTGGCAGGGAAATGTGTTCTGGGCTTGTTGGGCAAAGCTGGCAGTGACGGAACGGGTCTTATAAGTGTATTGCCTGGATGCAGCTGGGAGTAGTTATATTTCCCTCGCTGCAGCGTGCCTAATAGTCAGTAGACATCCAGGCGGCCCGTCTGGCAACTAATTATCCTAGGTGCAGCTCCCTGACTGACCTGAGGGTAAGGGGGGCACCAGAGAGCTGCAAGTTCTAAGCCGAACTGGAAAGTGGGATATACATAAACCCCTGCAGTTGGTGACATATTGGTAGCAGAGTTGGGATAACTAAATATATTCCCCCTGCGATAGAATGTATATTTGACCATCACATCCACAAACAGGCAGCAGCAGATGTTGCTGAATGAAAATGGCAAACTGCCGTTGTAGTGAAAGGTACGTTGTAGGGACCCGTATGTTGCAGTCACCAGTACATTATGCCCAGTTCATGCTTCTAGAGACACGCACCTGTAAATTAGGCGGACTCTCATCACTACAGAAATGCCAAACATGTGGGTAATAAATGTTGTTTCGGCACACTGGCACACTGGTCCTCAAAAGGGATCAGGGGCATTTGGATTTGGAAGCAGAGAATTTGTTGAATTTCTTTTGGGGAGCAAGAAGCCATTTCGCTTTTCCAGAGCCTTTGTGCTACCAGTAACGTGGAAGCCCTCTATATTTCCGTTATCAGATAATCGACCTGAATGGGGACTTGATTTTTGTGGATTGAGTTGAAGCTTTTATTTGGAACATTTTACATAATGTTTGGGAGCACATACTGTATATCTGGTGCTCTACGCTGAGCACTTACTTTGGGGTTTCCATCAACCCCAAGGCAGCAGATTTACTCTGCACTTCGTCTGGCCTCTGTTGAGCGGTGTCCTTTTCAGAAGTGCACAAAACTGTGCAAGCCTAAAAAAAACGAAAACACTGCCGGATCACAGGTCCTATGGCGTCCATAGCGCCGCCATCTGTCTCATTATAGGGAATTTTCCGCCAGGGCTTCTGTCTGAATCACGTATTTGAGAGATTTACATGAAACTTCAATGTAAGCACTCAGTACAGAGGGCAGGATAAATGTGTGCTGAGTAGAGTTGAGCGACTTTTGTTTTTTTAGGGTCGAGTTTCGTTTCGTGAAACCCGACTTTTCCAAAAGTCGGGTCGAGCAAGATCGTCCGATTATAGGGAAAAGTCGGGGTCATCCCGAAACACGAAACCCAATGTAAGTCAATGGGGAATAAAAGTCGGCAGTGAGAGGAGGACAGGAAACACACCTACAGTGCCCATTTGAATGCCAAAAGCATCAATTCTTCTTACTTAAGCTTGTCAACCTTAATTAACTTCATAATACAAGTTACGCACTGAAAAATGGGGGTTATTTGGCTAAAGTTATGGGGGGGGAGGGCTGGCTCCAGGTTTTCATGTGCCCTGGGCGAAAGAGCGCCCCTTTAACACATACCCCAACTCATCATGCTCCGATACGGCAGAGAAATAGCGGTATAGTACAATGAAAAATACTTCACTTTTTACATCTCATGACGAAGCTCATCTATTTCTCCATACAGAATCATTGGTCCCATATAATGTTTGAAACAGTATATGATGAGTTCCACATAATGCTACAGTATATGTTGGTCCCCATGGATGAAGCTCCACTGTCTTATGGGCCCAAATAATGCTCCAAACATAATGGGCCCCATTTCTAATGCTCTAGTGTATAATGGGCCCTGTAAATGCTGCTCCAGTGTCTGATGTCCACCTTTGGAATGTTCCAGTGTATGGTGGGCCCCATCTATCATTCTCCAGAGTATAGTGCTCACCAAAAATTGCTGTCCCAACATTGAAAACAATCAAATAAGTCTCCTCGCTAGGGAATCCCTGTACTAGTTTGGACTCCTCGTCGTCCCCATCTTCCATCTCACTGCACAGTATTTCAACCTTGCAAGTGCTGTGATCCTGAGCAAGCAGGGGAGGCCCACTCGTTGGCGACGGCACTGGCACAGGGCCCCTGATAGTACGGTGGTGTGTCTGATGGCGGGTGGGCCGAACCTGCACTTTCATCTGCAGCTTCCTCTTTGTCACCGTGTAAGATGGAACAGTATATGGGAAGGGTAACCTGAGTTTCATCAGGGTCAGATTCAGGCTGTGTAGAGTGCGAGGGGAATGTAGTGGTCTGGGTCAATGTACCAGCAGATTCATCAAGCAGTGGCTGGGCATCAGTGCACTTGTGTCGCCCCCAGGAGTACGGTCGCCACAGTGGCATTACCTTCCTCCTAGGGAGTGTGATGTCATGCTTGGGAGCAACGAACGATCTCTCTAGCAGGTTAACTGATTGGGCGGCGTTATTCCCACGAGTCATGAACCTCCAAACAGTGTTCATGAAGGCAAAGTGTTTGTTTTACGTGGGCAGTATGGTTGCAAAGCTGAACCTTAAAGGAATGTCCAGAAGGGCACCACCAGGAGTGGAGCCTACGGTTTAATTCGACTCCACCTGGGAAACCTCAACCATGCAAGCTACAGAAAAGATGCACAGATTGCAAGCTTAATTCCGTTAACGAACGAGACTCCGTCATGCCCCGCGGCATGAGATTGGCCAATAACTGGTGTGTCATGCCCTTACATGTCCGTGGCTGCATGTGCGCTACACTGAAAAGGCAAGCGTTTGTCGCTTACAGGTGAAGATAACCCGCTGAACAACGTTAGTGATGGGGATCTGTGATTACAATTATTACCCGCGAACGATGATTTACCAGTAAGTGCAGGTCAACTGCAGTTCCGGAATAAGGCCTAACCGTCATTCCTGAAAAAATGAAAAACTTACGTGTGCAAACCACAGGTGCTGTAGCTTGCTTTACAGCTCGCCAGCCGTTCTCAGGCCCAGTATGGATTACACGTGATTGCACAAAGGTGAGAAAGGGTACCGTATCCCCGGATAACATGTATGGATAGCGTACACATTCAAAATATATGTCTATACATCAGGAGGCAGGTTCAGACGGTGTTAGGCCCAGTATGGCTTGCAGGTGATTTCACAAAGGTGAGAAAGGGTACCGTATCCCCGGATAACATGTATGGATAGCGTACACATTCAAAATATATGTCTATACATCAGGAGGCAGGCTCAGACGGTGTTAGGCCCAGTATGGCTTGCAGGTGATTGCACAAAGGTGAGAAAGGGTACCGTATCCCCGGATAACATGTATGGATAGCGTACACATTCAAAATATATGTCTATACATCAGGAGGCAGGCTCAGACGGTGTCAGGCACAGTATGGATTTGACGGTCCAGATTACACAGCGGAGGAGCAGGGAGAGGTAAAGATTGCAAATGCTGGGGCCCTGCCCAAGCAAGGGGGGCCCACTCGTGGGCGTCGGTACTGGCACTGGGCCCCTCATAGTGCAGCGGTGTGTCTGACGGCGGGAGTGCACCACCACCGTCAGAGACACTTGATTGCACTATGAGGGACCCTGTGCCAGTGCCCGCACCCAAGAGTCGGCCTACCCACCTGTCCAGGGCAACGGCACTCGCACGGTGTCGTGCGCTAGGTGGTGACCCCGGCCATGGGGGGGAGGCAGCACAGTTAGGGAGTTTTAGAAAGTGGCATATGTTGATGATGGACATTCAGCTGATGCAAAAGGCGAAATAGGTGAAGTCCCAGGAAGAGGTGGACCAAAGCAAGCCATTTTTCTGTCACCCTATGAGTCATCAGGGGAAGGTGGGACAAAATCATTGGAAACCCATGCATGGTTCATTTTAATGAAGGTTAGATCATCCACATTTTGGGTTGACAGACGGGTCCTTTTTTCTGTCAGGATTGATCCAGCTGCACTGAAGACTCTTTCCGATAGCACCCTTGCAGCTGGGCAAGCGAGCTCCTGTAAGGCATATTGGGCCAATTCAGGCCAGGTGTCCAGTTTAGCGGCCCAATAGTCAAAGGGGAATGACCTGTGTGGGAGAACATCGATATGGGAGGAAAAGTAGTTTGTAACCATAGTTGACAACTGCTGTCTCCTGTCACTTTCCATCGATGCAGTATTACCAGTTGTGTGAGCGGTATTTGAAAAATCAGTCCACAACATTGTCATGAAACCCCTGTCTCCAACGCCACTTCTGCTGTGTGCACCACGAACACCTCTGCCAAGCTGCCCCCGGCCCGTACGGCTCGTGTGAGAACCATCACCGCTGCTGTGTGCTGGGAATGCCTCAAGCAACCGATTTACCAGAGTTGCTTGTTTATTAGCCAATATTAGGTCAAGGTTCTCCTGTGGCATGATGTTTTGTAATTTGCCTTTATAGCGTGGATCCAGGATGCTGGCCAACCAGTAGTCGTCATCGTTCATCATTTTGGCAATGCGTGGGTCTCTTTTTAGGATCTGCAAGGCATAATCTGACATGTGGGCCAATGTTCCCGGTGTCAATGATGCACTGCGAGTGCTGGTTGGAGGAGCACTTTCTGGCAAATCCACATCCCTCCAGTCACGCACAAACCCTGTACCAGACCTTGCCACGCCAACATTTTCACTTGCCCCACGAGATGCATCCTCCTCCCCTAAGTAATCATCCCCATCATCATCCTCCTCCTCTTCTTCCTCCACCTTGTCCAGGAGAGGTCCCTGAGCAGACAATGGCTGAATGTCATCAAGGATTCCCTGTTCCTCTTCCTCCTCATCAACATTGGCTGCAGATGCCTGCTCCTTAAGGTGCGTCAAAGTTTGCATGAGCAGACGCATAAGTGGGATGCTCATGCTTAGGATGGCGTCGTCTGCGCTTACCAGCCGTGTGCATTCCTCAAAACACTGAAGGACTTTACAGAGGTCTTTCAGCTTCGACCACTGCACACCTGTCAACTCTATGTCTGCTCTCAAAGTGCCTGGCCGTGTATCCTCCCACAAATGCATTATGGCCTGCCTCTGCTCGCACAGCCGCTCCACCATGTGCAGGGTGGAGTTCCACCTTGTTGCAATGTCGATAATGAGGTGGTGGTTGGGAAGGTGGAGCAATCGCTGCAGCTTCTGCATACGAACGGAGTGTACAGGCGACCGGCGGATGTGCGCGCACAGTCTTCGCACCTTCTGGAGCAGGGCTGTTAACTCCGGATAATTTTTGAGGAAGCACTGCACCACCAGGTTCAAGGTGTGAGCCAAGCAAGGTATATGGCTGAGTTTTGAAAGGGCTATGGCTGCCACAAAATTACGGCCGTTATCACTAACTACCTTGCCTGCCTCAAGATGTACACTGCCCAGCCATGACTCAGTTTGTCGCTTCAAGTACTCGGCCAGCACCTCGGCGGTGTGTCTGTTGCCCAAACACATCATCTGCAACACAGCCTGCTGACACTTTCCACTAGCTGCTCGATAGGGGGACACATCGTGTGCAACAGTGGCAGCTGCAGATGGAGTGCTCGTACGACTGCGCTCTGTGGACGAGCTTTCGCTTCTGGAGGAGGAGGAGGGTCGAACGCCTACAGCCAAATGTTTCCTATACCGTGGGCTAGGCAGCACTGTCCCACCACCGCTGTCCCCTGTGGACCCTGCATCCACCACATTAACCCAGTGCGCAGTGATGGACACGTAATGGCCCTGGCCATGCCGACTGGACCATGCATCAGTTGTGAGGTGCACCTTTCCGCTCACTGGCTGCTTGAGTGCATGGACAATGCGGTCTTTCACATGATGGTGGAGGGCTGGGATGGCTTTGCGAGAGAAGAAGTGGCGACTGGGTAGGTCATAGCGTGGTACTGCATAGGCCATGAGTTCGCGGAAAGCTGTGCTTTCCACCAACCGAAAGGGCATCATCTCAAACGAGATTAGTTTGGCAATGTGGGCGTTCAAACCCAGTGTACGCGGATGAGAGACTGAGTACTTTCTTGACCTACTCATAGTGTCTGGGAGGGTGAGCTGGACTTGAGAGCTGCATATGGTGGAAGTAGCGGTGGACAGGGCGGACTGAGAGAGGGTTGATGATGGTGATGGAGTTGGTGTTCTTTCTGATGGCCTAGATTCAGTCTTTCGTTGATATAACAGTGGGATTCCCTGACTGCTGTGGCCTTGCAACGACACCTCAACATTTGCTGCTGTGCTAACCGGTGGGCTTACAGTGGGGGAAACAATGTAGTGTTGCTGACTACCTTCGTTGTGATCAGTTGCACATGTGGCACTTGAGGTTTGGTGTTGTGTCCACGCTTGCAAGTGCATGCTGGTTAAATGTCTAAGCATGCAACTGGTATTCAAATTTTTCAGATTTTTCCCTCGGCTAAAGGTCTTTGCGCACTTCTTACAGATAACCTTGGCCTGATCATGAGGATTTTGTTAAAAAAAGTGCCACACTGCACTCTTCCTACTTTGGCAGACATTTTGCGGCCTAGCACGCTGTGATCTTTTGACCCTCTGGACAAGCTGTCCAGCAACTCTTTTGATGTTTGGAACCTGTCTTTGGAGTGCTCCGGGCCTGCCAGATAACAGCTGTTGCGATGTCGATGTCTGCTGTGGATGCTCCTCATCTGAGCTATTGGAAGCAGAACCCTCTTCCCCCAATGGATGCCAATCTGGGTCAACAACTGGGTCATCCATCACCTCCTCTTCTATGTCATGTGCACCTTCCTCTGTGTCACCGTGTATGGTGGTATAGTGTGCGGGAAGGGGCACCTGAGTCTCATCAGGGTCAGAATCTGGCTCTGTACACTGCGAGGACAATGTAGTGCTCTGAGTGAATGTACCAGCAGAATCATCCATCAGCGGCTGTGCATCAGTGCACTCCATGTCAGATTCATCTTGGCCTGGTTAATTCACCATTTCACTTGATAATCCAGGCATGGTATGTGAAGACAGCTCCATGGAGTAATCAGTAGTATGGCCTGCGTCATCCTTCAATCTTGGTTGGGGTGAAGGACACAAGGAAAGGTGTGGTTCATGAACATGAGCCTCCAATGACGACTCAGTGCTTTTACTTTTTACAACTGAAGAAGAGGAGGCGATAGAGCTGGAGGCTGAGTCAGCAATGTAAGACAAAACTTTTTCCTGATGCTCTGGCTTTAAAAGCGGTTTGCCAACTCCTAGAAAACTAAGCGTTCGAGGCCTTATGTAGCCAGACGATGACGCAGGCTCAACACCTCCTGCATTCGGTCCTATTTTGCTCTTGCCACTACCATCAGATCCACCACCAACACCATCATTACCAGCTGCCAACCCCCGCCCAATTCCACGGCCTCTTCCACCAGCCTTCCTCATTTTTGGTAGAAATGTAGACAAAATCCAACAAACTATATAGTAATGTAAAACAAGGTACAAGGTGTCTATAGGACAGGGGAGATTTTGAATTTCTGCAGACACTTGTGGACACTGGACACTTTTGGATTGTGTGAGGCCCACTGAATATCTGAGCGCTCTGTCACAGGCTCGATGGCACAGCTGTGACCAAAGTGACTAGAGGATAAGGGAGATTTTGAGTTTCTGCACACACTTGTGGACACTGGACACTTTTGGATTGTGTGAGGCCCACTGAATATCTGAGCACTCTGTCACAGGCTCGATGGCACAGCTGTGACCAAAGTGACTAGGGGATAAGGGAGATTTTGAATTTCTGCACACACTTGTGGACACTGGACACTTTTGGATTGTGTGAGGCCCACTGAATATCTGAGCGCTCTGTCACAGGCTCGATGGCACAGCTGTGACCAAAATGACTAGAGGATAAGGGAGATTTTGAATTTCTGCACACACTTGTGGACACTGGACACTTTTGGATTGTGTGAGGCCCACTGAATATCTGAGCGCTCTGTCACAGGCTCGATGGCACAGCTGTGACCAAAGTGACTAGAGGATAAGGAAGATTTTGAATTTCTGCACACACTTGTGGACACTGGACACTTATGGATTATGTGAGGCCCACTGAATATCTGAGCGCTCTGTCACAGGCTCGATGGCACAGCTGTGACCAAATTGACTAGAGGATAAGGGAGATTTTGAATTTCTGCACACACTTGTGGACACTGGACACTTTTGGATTGTGTGAGGCCCACTGAATATCTGAGCGCTCTGTCACAGGCTCGATGGCACAGCTGTGACCAAAATGACTAGAGGATAAGGGAGATTTTGAATTTCTGCACACACTTGTGGACACTGGACACTTTTGGATTGTGTGAGGCCCACTGAATATCTGAGCGCTCTGTCACAGGCTCGATGGCACAGCTGTGACCAAAGTGACTAGAGCATAAGGGAGATTTTGAATTGCTGCACACACTTGTGGACACTGGACACTTATGGATTGTGTGAGGCCCACTGAATATCTGAGCGCTCTGTCACAGGCTCGATGGCACAGCTGTGACCAAAGTGACTAGAGGATAAGGGAGATTTTGAATTTCTGCACACACTTGTGGACACTGGACACTTTTGGATTGTGTGAGGCCCACTGAATATCTGAGCGCTCTGTCACAGGCTCGATGGCACAGCTGTGACCAAAGTGACTAGAGGATAAGGGAGATTTTGAATTTCTGCGCACACTTGTGGACACTGGACACTTTTGGATTGTGTGAGGCCCACTGAATATCTGAGCGTTCTGTCACAGGCTCGATGGCACAGCTGTGACCAAAATGACTAGAGGATAAGGGAGATTTTGAATTTCTGCACACACTTGTGGACACTGGACACTTTTGGATTGTGTGAGGCCCACTGAAAATCTGAGCGCTCTGTCACAGGCTCGATGGCACAGCTGTGACCAAAGTGACTAGAGGATAAGGGAGATTTTGAATTTCTGCACACACTTGTGGACACTGGACACTTTTGGATTGTGTGAGGCCCACTGAATATCTGAGCGCTCTGTCACAGGCTCGATGGCACAGCTGTAACCAAAGTGACTAGAGGATAAGGGAGATTTTGAATTTCTGCACACACTTGTGGACACTGGACACTTTTGGATTGTGTGAGGCCCACTGAATATCTGAGCGCTCTGTCACAGGCTCGATGGCACAGCTGTGACCAAAATGACTAGAGGATAAGGGAGATTTTGAATTTCTGCACACACTTGTGGACACTGGACACTTTTGGATTGTGTGAGGCCCACTGAATATCTGAGCGCTCTGTCACAGGCTCGATGGCACAGCTGTGACCAAAGTGACTAGAGGATAAGGGAGATTTTGAATTTCTGCACACACTTGTGGACACTGGACACTTTTGGATTGTGTGAGGCCCACTGGACATCTGAGCGCTCTGTCACAGGCTCGATGGCACAGCTGTGACCAAAATGACTAGAGGATAAGGGAGATTTTGAATTTCTGCACACACTTGTGGACACTGGACACTTATGGATTGTGTGAGGCCCACTGAATATCACAGCACTATGTCACAGGCAGAAATTGGCTAGTGTATCACAAACTACAAGGTGTATGTAGAATTGGGCAGAATAGGAATCTCCCTAGAGTGCAGGTCTGTAAGAACGGAACATGTCGTCGTTTTATTCTCACAGAGTGACACACTGATAGCTTCACTGTGGCTGTGATAACAGCCGTTACACAGTACTGTGTGAGGAGCGTACACCGCTGTATGGTGTGAAAAAATGCACGCTCAGTACCGCAGCAGGACAAAAAAAAAAATTGGGATTGCTTTTAAAAAAGCAGTTTGCGGAGCAGTGGGTAAACAGCAATGCAGGAATGTCAGGAAGCCTTAGAAGGCAGCCCAACAAAAAACACCACTGATACACCACTATATAGCCTCCCCTTGCACTGCACACACAGTGACTGGTGTGTTGTACAGGCAAAATCACTAGCAGCAGAAGCAGTTTTTTTTTCTTCTCAGCAGGACAAAAAAAAAAAAATTGGGATTGCTTTTAAAAAGCAGTTTGCGGAGCAGTGGGTAAACAGCAATGCAGGAATGTCAGGAACCCTTAGAAGGCAGCCCAACAACCAACACCACTGATACACCACTATATAGCCTCCCCTTGCACTGCACACACAGTGACTGGTGTGTTGTACAGGCAAAATCGCTAGCAGCAGAAGCAGTTTTTTTTTCTTCTCAGTAGGACAAAAAAAAAAAATTGGGATTGCTTTTAAAAAAGCAGTTTGCGGAGCAGTGGGTAATCAGCAATGCAGGAATGTCAGGAAGCCTTAGAAGGCAGCCCAACAACCAACACCACTGATACACCACTATATAGCCTCCCCTTGCACTGCACACACAGTGACTGGTGTGTTGTACAGGCAAAATCGCTAGCAGCAGAAGCAGTTTTTGGTGTCTTCTTCCCTGCCTAACGCTCTCCCTACAAAATCAGCAGCAGCAGCAGCTCTCTCTATTCTGAGATCAGCATGAGTAACATGGCGGTCAGCGTGCACGCCCTTCTGAAAGATGGTGGTGATCCGTGCCTATGTCATCACGTTGCCCACAGTGTCCGTGGATCCTGATTGGCTGAAAAAGAGCGCAAAACAAACTTTTGAAACGCGACTTTGGCGCGTAAGTCGCCGACCTCGTGGCCGACCTCATCCTAGGGTCAGGTTTCGTTTCATGAAACCCGACTTTGCCAAAAGTCGGTGACTTTTGAAATTTTTCGACCCATTTCGCTCAACTCTAGTGCTGAGTCTTACTGTGATCTTTGGGAGGCAGAATTAAAAAAAATCAACAGCATGTAAAGAATTGGTTTATTTTTCACACCGTTCCTCGTGCGTTATAAGTGATTAGGCGACTTTATTCTTTGGGTCAGTGCGATTACAGCAATATCAGATTTATATTGGGTTTTTATGTTTGGCTGCTATCACACACTAAAAGACGCTTTTTATTGCAAAAAATTGTTTTCCCATCACCATATTTTGAGAACTATAAATTTTTCATATTTTGGCCCACAGAATCATATGAGGGCTTGTTTTTTGTGGCACGAGCTGATGTTTTTATTGATACCATTTTCGGGCATATGACATTTTTTGATCGCTTTCTATTCTGATTTTTGGGAGACAGAATGAACAAAAACCAGCAATTCAGGAATTGATTTTTTTTTCTTTTTTATACCATTCCGTGTGTGGTAAAATTGATAAGGTAGCTTTATTTTTCGGGTCAGAAAAAATAATTATTTTTGCATTGCTTCATTCTGAGAGCTATCCTTTTTTTATTTTTCTGCTGATGGAGAGGTATGGTGGTTTCTATTTTGCAGGACAAGATGATGATTTCAGCGGTACCATTTTTATTTACATCTGACTTTTTGATCACGTTTTATTTCACTCTTTGTTCGGTGGTATGATGATAAAGCATTGTTTTTGCCTCACTTTTTACTGTTTTTTTCATGGTGTTCACTGAAGGGGTTAGCTATTGGGACAGTTTTATAGAGCGGGTCACTATGGACGTGGCTGTACCAAATATGTGTACGTTTATGTTTTTTTTGTATTTACATAAGTTAATGTATTTATTGGAAATTACAGTGTAATTTATGAAGGAAGCAAGAAGTGGCAAAAATTAGGGACTTAAGGGCACTCATAAAGGCTCTGTACACAGAGCAAATCCTGCCAAACATTACAAGCATGGTAATCCATACACCATTCAAGGCACCAACTGTACCACCTAATTCAAATGTTGTGAACAAAGTGTAGTTGTTGCACTCCTACACTCATAAAGCCATAAGGCAAAATGCAAAGCCAGGAAAAGATTATAGGGGGGTCATCCATACAAACTTCAAGGAAGCATTTGGAGGGTCTTAATCAAATGCTGAAAATTAAAAACACTATGTCTCACACTGTTACACTTCAGCTGGCGGGTTCCGTCTCCAAGGTGCAGGGAGATCCGGTACCACCGGTTCGTGGGCATTCCCTGGGTCCACACAGTCTGTCATACCCTGTTCACGATCCCCGGCCGCTTCCTCATCCTGCAGTGTCTGCCCGGCATGTCTCCTCTTCTTTCTCACTTCCTGGTTGCAGGGGAGCGAGCATAGCGCACGTGTGTGCCGCTGTTAGATCATTTAATGGGCCAGTGCACCCTTTTTCGTGAGGTGTACTCCCAGCCAATCACTGTGAGATCTGTGAGTATTTAAGGTTCTCACAGCCTTTGGGGGGTACCTGGGCAATTTTTTGTCTTGTTTTCTAAATTGTCGTCCCCAGGTCCCAGTCCTGCGCTAGCGCTTGCTTGTGTTGTTTGTGGTTTTTCATGCATTTACACTCTGTGTTTTTCTCCTAGCACCATGTCCTGCTCGTCCATCTTCCCTCAGCTTCTGGCAGTATCCTCCAATTTCCTGGACCTCTCACTCCCTACCACCATGTGTCTCCATCCCATCCGGGTCTGATCCTATGGTCTTGGAATAGTAATAATAATAATAAATTTTATTTCTATAGCGCCGACATATTCCACAGCACTTTACATTTCAGAGGGGACTTGTACAGACAATAGACATTACAGAATAACAATAATCACATAGATTATAACAGATACCAAGAGGAATGAGGGCCCTGCTCGCAAGCGTACAATCTATGAGGAAAAAAGGGAGACACGAAAGGTGGGTGGTAACAGTTGCCCTGATTGTATGGACCAGCCATAATGTTAAGTGTGTAACAGTACAGATGCAGAGGGCTAATGGATGCATAAAGCATGTGGGAACATTATGCAGGGAACCTGGTTATGGTAAAAACTTTTGGCTGTGCCCCATAGGGATAGATTAGGTTAATGTGTTGAGGCGGTAGGCCAGTCAGAATAAATGAGTTTTCAAGTTTTCAGGGCACGCTTAAAATTGTGGGGATTGGGGACTAATCTTATTGACCTGGGAAGTGCATTCCAAAAAATTGGCGTAGCACGTGTATAGTCTTGGAGATGGGAGTGGGAGGTTCTGATTATTGAGGATGCTAACCTCAGGTCATCAGCAGAATGGAGGGCGCGGGTAGGATGGTATACTGAAACAAGGGAGGAGATCTAGGGTGGTTCTGAGCCATGAAGAGGGTGAGGGTATTAAGTTTGCACTGGATTCTGGAGTGGATGGGTAGCCAGTGTAATGACTGGCACAAGGAAGAGGCATCGGTGTAACGATTGGCGAGGAATATGATCCTGGCAGCAGCATTGAAGACAGATTGGAGGGGGGAGAGTTTGGTAAGAGGGAGACCGATTAGAAGAGAGTTACAATAGTCGAGATGAGAATGAATAAGAGAAACAGTAAGAGTTTTTGCGGAGTCAAAAGTAAGAAAAGGTCGAATTCTAGAAATGTTTTTGAGGTACAGATAACCAGAGCGAGCCAGTGATTGTATGTGGGGGACAAAGGAAAGCTCGGAGTCAAGTATGACCCCAAGACAGCAGGCATGTTGCTGGGAGTAATAGTGGACCACACACAGAAATGGCAATGTTGGGTATAGGTACATTAGTAGCGGGAGGAAACACAAGGAGTTCAGTCTTTGACAGGTTCAGTTTTAGATATAGTGAGTAGAGTTGAGCGAAACGGGTCGAACAATTTCAAAAGTCGCCGACTTTTGGCAAAGTCGGGTTTCATGAAACGAAACCCGACCCTAGGATGAGGTCGGCCACGAGGTCGGCGACTTACGCGCCAAAGTCGCGTTTCAAAAGTTTGTTTAGCGCTCTTTTTCAGCCAATCAGGATCCACGGACACTGTGGGCAACGTGATGACATAGGCAGGGGTCGCCACCATCTTTCAGAAGGGCATGCAAGTGATTGGCTTGCTTTGGTGGACGTCACAGGGGTTATAAAAGGGCGTGCACACCGACCGCCATCTTACGTCTGCCGTTCTTAGCATAGGGAGAGGTTGCTGATTCTGTAGGGAGAGCGTTAGGCAGGGAATAAGACAAAAAAACTGCTTCTGCTGCTAGCGATTTTGCCTGTGCAACACACCTGTCACTGTGTGTGCAGTGCAAGCGGAGGCTATATTGTGGTGGATCAGCGGTGTTGGTTGTTAGGCTGCCTTCTAAGGCTTCCTGACAGCTGCATTGCTGTTTCCCCACTGCTCTGCAAACTGCTTTTTTAAAAGCAATCCCAATTTTTCTTTTGTCCTGCCAAGGTACTGAGCGTGCATTTATTCACACACCATACAGCGGTGTACGCTCCTCACACAGTACCGTGTAACGGCTGTTATCACAGCCACAGTGAAGCTATCTGTGTGTCACTGTGGAAGGATAAGTGGAGGACTTGTTACGTTCTTACAGACCTACACTCTAGGGAGATTCCTATTCTGCCCAATTCTACAATTCACTTTTTTCACACCTGTGCCATCGAGCCTGTGACATAGCGCTCTGATATTCAGTGGGCCTCACACAATCCAAAAGTGTCCAGTGTCCACAAGTGTCTGCAGAAATTCAAAATCTCCCTTATCCTGTAGTCACATTTTTCACACCTGCTGCATCGAGCCTGTGACATAGCGCTCTGATATTCATTGGGCCTCACACAATCCAAAAGTGTCCAGTGTCTGCAGAAATTCAAAATCTCCCTTATCCTGTAGTCACTTTTTTCACACCTGCTGCATCGAGCCTGTGACATAGCGCTCTGATATTCATTGGGCCTCACACAATCCAAAAGTGTCCAGTGTCTGCAGAAATTCAAAATCTCCCTTATCCTGTAGTCACTTTTTTCACACCTGTGCCATCGAGCCTGTGACATAGCACTGTGATATTCAGTGGGCCTCACACAATCCAAGTGTCCAGTGTCCACAAGTGTCTGCAGAAATTCAAAATCTCCCAGAAATTCAAAATCTCCCTTATCCTGTAGTCACTTTTTTCACACCTGTGCCATCGAGCCTGTGACATAGCGCTGTGATATTCAGTGGGCCTCACACAAATCCAAGTGTCCAGTGTCCACAAGTGTCTGCAGAAATTCAAAATCTCCCTTATCCTGTAGTCACTTTTTTCACACCTGTGCCATCGAGCCTGTGACATAGCACTGTGATATTCAGTGGGCCTCACACAATCCAAGTGTCCAGTGTCCACAAGTGTCTGCAGAAATTCAAAATCTCCCTTATCCTGTAGTCACTTTTTTCACACCTGTGCCATCGAGCCTGTGACATAGCGCTGTGATATTCAGTGGGCCTCACACAATCCAAGTGTCCAGTGTCCACAAGTGTCTGCAGAAAATCTAAATCTCCCCTGTCCTATAGACACCTTGTACCTTGTTTTACATTACTATATAGTTTGTAGGATTTTGTCTACATTTCTACCAAAAATGAGGAAGGCTGGTGGAAGAGGCCGTGGAATTGGGCGGGGGTTGGCAGCTGGTAATGATGGTGTTGGTGGTGGATCTGATGGTAGTGGCAACAGAAAAATAGGACCGAATGCAGGAGGTGTTGAGCCTGCGTCATCGTCTGGCTCCATAAGGCTTCGAAGGCTTAGTTTTCTAGGAGTTGGCAAACCGCTTTTAACGCCAGAGCATCAGGAAAAAGTTTTGTCTTACATTGCTGACTCAGCCTCCAGCTCTATCGCCTCCTCTTCTGAAGTTGTAAAAAGTAAAAGCACTGAGTCGTCATTGGAGGCTCATGTTCATGAACCACACCTTTCCTTGTGTCCTTCACCAAAACCAAGATTGAAGGATGACGCAGGCCATACTACTGATTACTCCATGGAGCTGTTTTCACATACCATGCCTGGATTATCAAGTGAAATGGTGAATTACCTAGGCCAAGATGAATCAGCCGCTGATAGATGATTCTGCTGGCACATTCACTCAGAGCACTACATTGTCCTCGCAGTGTACAGAGCCAGATTCTGACCCTGATGAGACTCAGGTGCCCCTTCCCGCACACTATACCACCATACACGGTGACACAGAGGAAGGTGCACATGACATTGAAGAGGAGGTGATGGATGACCCAGTTGTTGACCCAGATTGGCATCCATTGGGGGAAGAGGGTGCTGCTTCCAATAGCTCAGATGAGGAGCATCCACAGCAGACATCAACATCGCAACAGCTGTTATCTGGCAGGCCCGGAGCACTCCAAAGACAGGTTCCAAAAATCAAAAGAGTTGCTGGACAGCTTGTCCAGAGGGTCAAAACATCACAGCGTGCTAGGCCGCAAAATGTCTGCCAAAGTAGGAAGAGTGCAGTGTGGCACTTTTTTGAACAAAATCCTCATGATCAGGCCAAGGTTATCTGTAAGAAGTGCACAAAGACCTTTAGCCGAGGGAAAATTCTGAAAAATTTGAATACCAGTTGCATGCTTAGACATTTAACCAGCATGCACTTGCAAGCGTGGACACAACACCAAACCTCAAGTGCCACATGTGCAACTGATCACAAAGAAGGTAGTCAGCAATGCTACATTTTTTCCCCCACTGTAAGCCCACCGGTTAGCACAGCAGCAAATGTTGAGGTGTCGTTGCAAGGCCACAGCAGTCAGGGAATCCCACTGTTATATCAACGAAATACTGAATCTAGGCCATCAGAAAGAACACCAACTCCATCACCATCATCAACCCTCTCTCAGTCCGCCCTGTCCACCGCTACTTCCACCATATGCAGCTCTCAAGTCCAGCTCACCCTCCCAGACACTATGAGTAGGTCAAGAAAGTACTCAGTCTCTCATCCGCGTACACTGGGTTTGAACGCCCACATTGCCAAACTAATCTCGTTTGAGATGATACCCTATCGGTTGGTGGAAAGCGCAGCTTTCCACGAACTCATGGCCTATGCAGTACCACACTATGACCTACCCAGTCGCCACTTCTTCTCTCGCAAAGCCATCCCAGCCCTCCACCATCATGTGAAAGACCGCATTGTCCATGCACTAAAGCAGTCAGTGAGTGGAAAGGTGCACCTCACAACTGATGCATGGTCCAGTTGGCATGGCCAAGGCCGTTACGTGTCCATCACTGCGCACTGGGTTAATGTGGTGGATGCAGGGTCCACAGGGGACAGCGGTGGAGGGACAGTGCTGCCTAGCCCAAGGTATAGGAAACAGTTGGCTGTAGGCGTTCCACCCTCCTCCTCCTCCTCCTCCTCCAGAAGCGAAAGCTCGTCCACAGAGCGCAGTCGTACGAGCACTCCATCTGCAGCTGCCACTGTTGCACACGAGGTGTCCCCCTATCGAGCAGCTAGTGGAAAGCATCAGCAGGCTGTGTTGCAGATGATGTGTTTGGGCGACAGACACACCGCCAAGGTGCTGGCCGAGTACTTGAAGCGACAAACTGAGTCATGGCTGGGCAGTGTACATCTTGAGGCAGGCAAGGTAGTTAGTGATAACGGCCGTAATTTTGTGGCAGCCATAGCCCTTTCAAAACTCAGCCACATACCTTGCTTGGCTCACACCTTGAACCTGGTGGTGCAGTGCTTCCTCAAAAATTATCCGGAGTTAACAGCCCTGCTCCAGAAGGTGCGAAGACTGTGCGCGCACGTCCGCCGGTCGCCTGTACACTCCGTTCGTATGCAGAAGCTGCAGCGATTGCTCCACCTTCCCAACCACTGCCTCATTATCGACATTGCAACAAGGTGGAACTCCACACTGCACATGGTGGAGCAGCTGTGCGAGCAGAGGCAGGCCATAATGCCTTTGTGGGAGGAGACACGGCCAGGCACTTTGAGAGCAGACATGGAGTTGACAGGTGTGCAGTGGTTGAAGCTGAAAGACATCTGTAAAGTCCTTCAGTGTTTTGAGGAATGCACATGGCTGGTAAGCGCAGACGACGCCATCCTAAGCATGAGCATCCCACTTATGCGTCTGCTCATGCAAACTTTGACGCACCTTAAGGAGCAGGCGTCTGCAGCCAATGTTGACGAGAAGGAAGAGGTGGAGGGAATCCTTGATGACATTCAGCCATTGTCTGCTCAGGGACCTCTCCTGGACGAGTTGGAGGAAGAAAAGGAGGAGGAGGAGGATGATGTGGATGATTACTTAGGGGAGGAGGATGCATCTCGTGGGGCAAGTGAAAATGTTGGCGTGGCAAGGTCTGGTACAGGGTTTGTGCGTGACTGGAGGGATGTGGATTTGCCAGAAAGTGCTCCTCCAACCAGCACTCGCAGTGCATCATTGACACCGGGAACATTGGCCCACATGTCAGATTATGCCTTGCGGATCCTAAAAAGGGACCCCCCCGCATTGCCAAAATGATGAACGATGACGACTACTGGTTGGCCAGCATCCTGGATCCACGCTATAAAGGCAAATTACAAAACATCATGCCACAGGAGAACCTTGACCTAATATTGGCTAATAAACAAGCAACTCTGGTAAATCGGTTGCTTGAGGCATTCCCAGCACACAGCAGCGGTGATGGTTCTCACACGAGCCGTACGGGCCGTGGCCAGCTTGGCAGAGGTGTTCATGGTGCACACAGCAGAAGTGGCGTTGGAGACAGGGGTTTCATGACAATGTTGTGGACTGATTTTTCAAGTACCGCTCACACAACTGGTAATACAGCATCGATGGAAAGTGACAGGAGACAGCAGTTGTCAACTATGGTTACAAACTACTTTTCCTCCCATATCGATGTTCTCCCACACAGGTCATTCCCCTTTGACTATTGGGCTGCTAAACTGGACACCTTGCCTGAATTGGCACAATATGCCTTACAGGAGCTCGCTTGCCCAGCTGCAAGTGTGCTATCGGAAAGAGTCTTCAGTGCAGCTGGATCAATCCTGACAGAAAAAAGGACCCGTCTGTCAGCCCAAAATGTGGATGATCTAACCTTCATTAAAATGAACCATGCATGGGTTTCCAAGGATTTTGTCCCACCTTCCCCTGATGACACATAGGGGGACAGAAAAATGGCTTGCTTTGGTCCACCTCTTCCTGGGACTTGACCTATTTCGCCTTTTGCATCAGCTGAATGTCCAACATCAACATATGCCACTTTCTAAAACTCCCTAACTGTGCTGCCTCCCCCCCATGGCCGAGGTCACCACCTAGCGCACGACACCGTGCGAGTGCCGTTGCCCTGGACAGGTGGGTAGGCCGACTCTTGGGCGCGGGCACTGGCACAGGGTCCCTCATAGTGCAATCAAGTGTCTCTGACGGTGGTGGTGCACACCCGCCGTCAGACACACCGCCGTACTATGAGGGGCCCAGTGCCAGTACCGATGCCCACGAGTGGGCCCCCCTTGCTTGGGCAGGGCCCCCACATTTGCAATCTTTACCTCTCCCTGCTCCTCCGCTGTGTAGTCTGGGCCGTCAAATCCATACTGTTCCTGACACCGTCTGAGCCTGCCTCCTGATGTATAGACATATCTTTTGAATGTGTACGCTATCCATACATGTTATCCGGGGATACGGTACCCTTTCTCACCTTTGTGCAATCACTTGCAAGCCATACTGGGCCTAACACCGTCTGAGCCTGCCTCCTGATGTATAGACTTATCTTTTGAATGTGTACGCTATCCATACATGTTATCCGGGGATACGGTACCCTTTCTCACCTTTGTGCAATCACTTGCAAGCCATACTGGGCCTTACACCGTCTGAGCCTGCCTCCTGATGTATAGACATATCTTTTGAATGTGTACGCTATCCATACATGTTATCCGGGGATACGGTACCCTTTCTCACCTTTGTGCAATCACTTGCAAGCAATACTGGGCCTTACACCGTCTGAGCCTGCCTCCTGATGTATAGACATATCTTTTGAATGTGTACGCTATCCATACATGTTATCCGGGGATACGGTACCCTTTCTCACCTTTGTGCAATCACTTGCAAGCCATACTGGGCCTAACACCGTCTGAGCCTGCCTCCTGATGTATAGACATATCTTTTGAATGTGTACGCTATCCATACATGTTATCCGGGGATACGGTACCCTTTCTCACCTTTGTGCAATCACTTGCAAGCCATACTGGGCCTTACACCGTCTGAGCCTGCCTCCTGATGTATAGACATATCTTTTGAATGTGTACGCTATCCATACATGTTATCCGGGGATACTGTACTCTTTCTCACCTTGGTGCAATCACTTGCAAGCCATACTGGGCCTTACACCGTCTGAGCCTGCCTCCTGATGTATAGACATATCTTTTGAATGTGTACGCTATCCATACATGTTATCCGGGGATACGGTACCCTTTCTCACCTTTGTGCAATCACTTGCAAACCATACTGGGCCTTACACCGTCTGAGCCTGCCTCCTGATGTATAGACATATCTTGTGAATGTGTGCGCTATCCATACATGTTATCCGGGGATACTGTACCCTTTCTCACCTTTGTGCAATCACTTGCAAGCCATACTGGGCCTTACACCGTCTGAGCCTGCCTCCTGATGTATAGACATATCTTTTGAATGTGTACGCTATCCATACATGTTATCCGGGGATACGGTACCCTTTCTCACCTTTGTGCAATCACGTGTAACCCATACTGGGCGTGAGAACGGCTGGCGAGCTGTTAAGCAAGCTACAGCACCTGTGGTTTGAACACGTAAGTTTTTCATTTTTTTCAGGAATGACGGTTAGGCCTAATTCCGGAATTGCGGTTGACCTGCACTTACTGGGAAATCATCGTTCGCGAGTAATAATTGTAATCAGTGATCCCCATCACTAACGTTGTTCAGCGGGTTATCTGCACCTGTAAGCGACAAACGCTGGCCTTTTCAGTGTAGCGCACATGCAGCCACGGACATGTAAGGGCATGACACACCAGTTATTGGCCAATCTCATGTGCCAGAGCCTCACGTGTCCCTCTAGTAAGCCGGACTCGGACCGCGGGGCATGACGGAGTCTCGTTTGTTAACGGAATTAAGCTTGCAATGTGTGCATCTGTTCTGTAGCTGGCATGGTTGAGGTTGCCCGTGTTGAGACAAATTACGCCGTAGGCTCCACTCCTGGTGGTGCCCTTCTGGACATTCCTTTAAGGTTCAGCTTTGCAACCATACTGCCCACATAAAACAAACACTTTGCCTTCATGAACGCTGTTTGGAGGGTCATGACTCGTGGGAATAACGCCGCCCAATCAGTTAACCTGCTAGAGAGATCCTTCGTTGCTCCCAAGCATGACATCACACTCCCTAGGAGGAAGGTAATGCCACTGTGGCGACCGTACTCCTGGGGGCGACACAAGTGCACTGATGCCCAGCCACTGCTCGATGAATCTGCTGGTACATTGACCCAGACCACTACATTCCCCTCGCACGCTACCCGGCCTGAATCTGACCCTGATGAAACTCAGGTTACCCTTCCCATATACAGTTCCATCTTACACGGTGATAAAGAGGAAGCTGCAGATGAAAGTGCAGGTTCGGCCCACCCGTCATCAGACACACCACCGTACTATCAGGGGCCCTGTGCCAGTGCCGTCGCCAACGAGTGGGCCCCCCCTGCTTGCTCAGGATCACAGCACTTGCAAGGTTGAGATACTGTGCAGTGAGATGGAAGATGGGGACGACGAGGAGTCCAGACTAATACAGGGATTCCCTAGCGAGGAGACTTATTTCATTGTTTTCAATGTTGGGACAGCAATTTTTGGGGAGCACTATACTCTGGAGAATGATAGATGGGGCCCACCATACACTGGAACATTCCAAAGGTGGACATCAGACACTGGAGCAGCATTTACAGGGCCCATTATACACTAGAGCATTAGAAATGGGGCCCATTATGTTTGGAGCATTATTTGGGCCCATAAGACAGTGGAGCTTCATCCATGGGGACCAACATATACTGTAGCATTATGTGGAGCTCATCATATACTGTTTCAAACATTATATGGGACCAATGATTCTGTATGGAGAAATAGATGGGCCTCGTCATGAGATGTAAAAAGTGAAGTATTTTTCATTGTACTATACCGCTATTTCTCTGCCGTATCGGAGCATGATGAGTTGTGGTATTATGTGTTAAAGGGGCGCTCTTTCGCCCAGGGCACATGAAAACCTGGAGCCAGCCCTACCCCCCCACAACTTTAGCCAAATAACCCCCATTTTTCAGTGCGTAACTTGTATTATGAAGTTAATTAAGGTTGACCAGCTTAAGTAAGAAGAATTGATGCTTTTGGCATTCAAATGAGCACTGTAGGTGTGTTTCCGGTCCTCCTCTCACTGTCGACTTTTATTCCCCATTGACTTACATTGGGTTTCGTGTTTCGGGACGACCCCGACTTTTCCCTATAATCGGCCGATCTTGCTCGACCCGACTTTTGGAAAAGTCGGGTTTCACGAAACGAAACTCGACCATAAAAAACCAAAAGTCGCTCAACTCTAATAGTGAGGACATGATGTTAGACAGCGTTTAGACAATCGCCGGTGTTTTCTAGAAAGGCTGGCGTGATGTCAGGAGAAGAAGCGTATAATTGGGCGTCGTCAGCATAGAGATGGTACTGGAAACCAAATCTACTGATTGTTTGACCAATAATGGCACTATACAAAGAGAAGAGGAGGGGGCCTAGGACTGATCCTTGAGGAACCCCAACAGTAAGGGGAAAATGAGAGGAGGAGGAGCCAGCAAAGGTACAGTAAAGGAGCGGTAAGAGAGATAGGAGGAGAACCAGGAGAGAATGGTGTCCTTGAGGCCAATGGAATGTAGCATAGTGAGGAGGAGCTGATGATCCACAGTGTCGAATGCTGCAGAGAGATCCAAGAGAATTAGTATGGAGTAATGACCATTTGATTTAGCTGTTAGTAGATCATTAGAGACTTTAATGAGGGCAGTTTCAGTAGAGTGTAAAGAGCGGAAACCAGATTGGAGAGGGTCGAGAAGAAAGTTTTCAAAGAGATAACGGATAAGACGGGAATGGACCAGGCGTTCCAGGAGTTTAGAGATGAAGAGAAGATTAGAATCATGTCTATAGTTAGCAGAACAGTTTTGGACAATGGATGGTTTTTTAAGTAGTGGATGTATGACGGCATGCTTATATGAGGAGGGAAAGATACCAGAAGAGAGAGAGAGGTTAAATATTTTACTTAGGTGAGGGATGACAGCAGGGGAAAGGGGCTGGAGTAGATGTGATGTAAATGGGTCATTGGTGCAAGTGGTTGGGCGAGAAGATGCAAGGAGCCTGCTTACTTCTTCTTCTGTGACTGGTTCAAAATCAGAGAGTGAGCTAGATGCAGTGGGGGAGGGAGGACAGTGCATGGTATGAGATGATTGGGAGATAATTTCCTGTCGGATCTGGTCAATTTTTTCTTTGAAGTAATTGGCCAGATCGTCAGCTTGAAGTTCTGTGGTTGGGGCCTGTACTCTTGGGATGAGTAAAGAATGAAAAGTGTCAAAGAGACGTTTAGGGTTATTGGACAGTGAGGTGATGAGGGTGTTGAAATAGGTTTGTTTTGAGAGGTGAAGGACAGTGTTGTATGTTCGAAGCATAAACTTATAATGGATGAAATCTTCGGGTATTTGGATTTTCTCCACAGACGTTCAGCGCACCTGGAGCACCGCTGCAGGAAACGTGTTTGCAGGGTGTGCCAGGGTTGTCGCCATCTGTGTTGTGGTGTTCTATGTATGGCAGGTGCAAATTCATCCAGGGCACTTTGAAGTGTTTCATTGTAATGCTTCAATGCAGAATCAGGACATGAGAGGGAGGAGATAGGGGTCAATGAAGACTGCAAGTTCTTCATAAGTTTCTGGGTGTCCTGTATGTTTCTATAAATATGGACAGTGGGGGTGACCTGAGCAGTCTGGCAGTTCTTGATAGAGAATGAAAGAAGATTGTGGTCAGAGAGTGGGACAGGGGAGTTTGCAAAATCATCCACTGCACAAAGCCGAGAGAAGACCAAGTCGAGGGAGTTTCCGTCTTCATGCGTTGGAGAATTAGTAAGCTGCAAAAGGCAAAACGAGGAGGTTAGAGATAAGAGGTGAGTAGCAGATGGGCAGAGGGGAAGAGCAATGGGGATGTTGAAATCGCCCATGATGAGGGTAGGGATGTCACAGGAGAGAAAATGTGGAAGCCAAGTGGCAAAATGATCCCGGAACTGATGGGAGGGGCCGGGAGGACGATATACCACCACCACTCGCATGGAGAAGGGGGTGTAGGGTCTGACAGCATGAACCTCAAAAGAAGGGAAGACAAGTGAGGGTACTTGAGGGATAACCTGAAAGGTACATTTTGGTGATAGGAGCAGACCAACGCCTCCACCTGGAATCATTGCACTCGAGCCTCCTGGGCTGTCTTGGGACAATCACTGTAAAGTATAGGGGCTCACTCGCTGGTGCTCTCTCGGAGGTATTCGGTATCTCGGTCTGGGGGGTCCACCCTGTGGGTTCTCCTGGCTGTCATCCCTAATAAATACCTGCATTCACCTTACGTCTGTGTCTGGCTGGTTCCTAGGGTTCATCTTCAGTCCTCTCTGGTTCAGTGGGTTCACTAATCTCCTTCCGCCTGCCTCAGTATGACACATGTCATGTGGTGGTATGGAAAAGTAGAGGCTAATCCAGACTTTGTTGATTTTTATTAGAGTGAGTCTATCAGCACTTTCTGTTGACAGGCAAAAGAGCCTCTTTGTTTTGACCTTCTGATGGCACTAAAATGCCGCTCAGACAGGATGCTTGAAGCAGGGCAGCACAGCACCTCCAAGGCATAGAGGGACAGCTCATACCAGGTGTCCAGCATTTAGTTGAAGGTTGATGAGGAATTAGGGAGTATGCTGGATTGGTCAGCCAGGTATTGCTTGACCATCTCTAAAAAATTTTAAGCACCTGGCAAAAATAATCTGTCATCATTCCCTGGATGCTGGGATGGTCTCATGAAATTGGCCCAGGCTTTTGACAGTGTACCCTTGCCTCTGCTGTGTGTCCCTTCACATCTCCACCTTGGTTGGACAAGGAAGACGATAACGCTAACATTGTCTGATGGGAATTTTTTCAACATATTTTCAGCAATGGCCTTCTGGGATAACACCATTTTAGAAGTCCTTTCTGACTCTGGAAATAGAGATGCAAGGTTATCCCTTTAAAGTGGGTCTAGCAAGGTGAACAAATTAGTACACTTTTTTGGCCAAGTTAAATCTAGCGGGAGGGTTACGGGAAAGGCAACGGTACATAAAGTCGGCCATATGTGCCAAGGTCCCTACAGCCAACACTTCCCTGTCTCCACTGCAATGACGATGCTGCATCTCCTCCTCCTCCTCCTCCTCTTCCTCCTCATTCCACTTCTCAGCTCATCCATGCAGGAGAGATGGGACAAAAGTTGTCTGGGTACTGACCTGTGTAGTTCTAGCCAACAGCTCCTGTTCCTACTCCTCCTCAGCATTCACCTCCTGTTAAAACCCAATGGTGTTTTACAAAAGTACAAGTTGTCCAGCAAAAAACAAGCCCTCGCTTGGCCATATTGACCGAAAAATAAAAAAGTTATGGCTCTGGGAATAAGGTAGCCCTCATATTAAAGAAAAAAAATATTACGTCTCTGGGAAAAAGGGGAAAAAAAACAAAAGTGCAAAAACGAAAAAGAAAGTTGTGAAGGGATCAGTAACCATCGTTTAATTTTTTATTTCATAAATCAATACCGCACATGAAAATGAGTAACTTTGTAATATATCCTATCAGAGAAATCTTCCTGAATTGATTTTTTATTTTCAAAATTCAGTGAAGACAGGCTTTCCCATTACTGAGGTAGGAGATGGCAGTTGGTGTCTAGTTTCCAAAATGGGGTCACTTGTGGGGGGTTTCCACAGTTTAGGCACATCTGGGGCTCTCCAAAGGCAACATGACACCTGCAGACCATTCAATCAAAGTTTGCATTCCAAAACGTCACTACTTCCCTTCCGAGCCCAAAAGTGTGCCCATACAATAGTTTTCTCTCACATATGGGATATCAGCGTACTCAGGACAAATTGTACAATAACTTTTGGGGTCCAATTTCTCCTCTTAACCTTGGGAAAATAAAAAAAATTGGGGACTAAAAGATCGTGTGTGTGGAAAAAAATATGATTTTTGCATTTTCACGCCCGGGCGTTATAAACTTCTGTGAAGCACTTGGGGGTTCAAAGTGCTCACCACACATCTAGATAAGTTCCTTGGGGGGGTCTAGTTTCCAAAATGGTGTCATTTGTGGGGGGGGGGTTTCCTCTGTTTTAGCACATCAGGGACTTTCCAAACGTGACATGGCGTCCGATCTCAATTCCAGCAAAAAAAGTCATTTGGCGCTGCTTCCCTTCTCAGCGCTGCCAGGCACCCAAATAGTCAAATTGCACAATAGACAAATTGCACAATAATTTTGGGGTCCTGTTACCCTTGCGAAAATAAAAATTGGGGGTGAAAAGATCATTTTTGTGGAAAAAATATGATTTTTTTAATTGTACGGCTGTAAGTTATAAACTTCTGTGAAGCCCTTGGGGGTTCAAAGTTCTCACCACACATCTAGGTAAGGTCCTTGGGGGGGTCTCGTTTCCAAAATGGTGCCATTTGTGGGGGGTTTCCACTGTTTTGGCACATCAGGGGCTCTCCAAATGTAACATGGCGTCCGATCTGAATTCCAGCCAATTTTGCAGTGAAAAAGTCAAACAGTGCTCTTTCCCTTCGGAGCTCTGCCATGCGCCAAAACAGTGGTTCCCCCCACATATCAGGTATCAGCGTACTCAGGACAAATTGCACAAAAACTTTTGCAGTCCAATTTCTCCTGTTACCCTTGGTAAAATAAAAAAAAAATTTTTTTGTGAAAAAAGTTAAATGTTCATTTTTTTAAACATTTAAAAAATTCCTGTGAAGCACCTGAAGGGTTAATAAACTTCTTGAATGTGGTTTTGAGCACCTTGAGGGGTGCAGTTTTTAGAATGGTGTCACTTTGGGGTATTTTCTATCATATAGACCCCTCAAAGTGACTTCAAATGTGATGTGGTCCCTGAAAATAAAATGGTGTTGTAAAAATGAGAAATCGCTGGTCAACTTTTAACCCTTATAACTTCCTAACAAAAAAATTTTGGTTCCCAAATTGTGCTGATGTAAAGTAAACATGTGAGAAATGTTACTTATTAAGTTTTTTGTGTGCTGTATCTCTGTGATTTAAGGGCATAAAAATTCAAAGTTGGAAAATTTTGAAATTTTCAAAATGTTTGCCAAATTTCTGTTTTCTTCACAAATAAACGCAAGTTATATTGATGAAATTTTACCACTATCATGAAGTACAATATGTCACGAGAAAACAATGTCAGAATCACCAGGATCCATGGAAGCGTTTCAGAGTTATAACCTCATAAAGGGACAGTGGTCAGAATTGTAAAAATTGGCCCGGTCATTAACGTGCAAACCACCCTTGGGGGTTAAGGGGTTAAACTATCACTGCGTGTAAACACGTAGTGATAATTCAGTGTCGACAGCTGTCTGTGACAGCTGAGAGGTATGGGAAGAGTTGCAGGGACCCATGCCGTTGCTCCCTGCACCCAATTCGCTGTGATAGGTCAGTCAATATGACTGACAGATCAAAGCATGATCGGGCAGGAGTTGCTGAAATATCAGCACTTCCTGCCTGGTCAGTGCAGCAGCTCAGCGCTGCCAGTGGCTGAGCATCTGCACTAACATCCTGGAGCGATGTCTGTGCCACCCCTGGCTGTTAACCCCCTAATTGCTGTGATCGAGCACGATCACAGCGTTCAGGAGGAAGGCTCTGCCTTCAGATTGGCGTCCTCGAGACGTCATCGTGGGGCCCAATTGTTGCCATGGTGACTCATGACGAACCCCGAGTCTTCAAGCTACAAAAAGCCTCTGAGACCATGCTCACAGAATGGTGTCAGAAGCTTTCTGTATAGGTATAATGCACTGCACATTCTGATCTATAAAAGTATCACACTAGTTAACCCTTTCTGTGAACGTCATAAAACCCCCCCAAAAAAGTAGCAAATTATGCTTTATCATCATACCGCTTGGAAAAAGTGGAATAAAATGCGATCGAAAAGACGAATGTAAATAAAAATAGTATCACTGAAAACGCCGTCTTGTCTCACAAAAAACAAGAAACCATGCAGCTCAACCAGCGGAAAAATGAAAAAGTTATAGCTCTCAGTATAAAGCAAGGCAAAAATATTTATTTTTTCTATAAAAAGATTTATTGTGTAAAACCACCAAAACATAAAAACAATATAAATGTGGCATCGCTGTAATCGTACTGACCCAAAGAATAAAGCTACCTTACCAATTTTACCACACACAGAATAGAGAAATAAAAACAAAAAAACAAACAATCCCTGAATTGCTGGTTTTTGTTCATTCTGCCGCCGCAAAAATTGGAATACAAAGCGATCAAAAATTGTCATGTGCCCAAAAATGGTACCAATAATAAAGCCAGCTTGTCCTGCAAAAAACAAACCCTCACTTGAGTCTGTGGGCTGAAATGAGGAAAAATTGTAGCTCTCAAAATATGGTGATGCAAAAACTTTTCGCAAAAAAAGCGTCTTTTAGCATGTGACAGAAGCTAAACATAAAAAAAGGATATAAATTTGGTATCGCTGTAATCGCACCAACCCAAAGAATAAAGTCGCCTAATCACTTATACCGCACGAGGAATGGTGGAAAAAATAAATAACACCATTTCCTCACCTGCTGTGGATGTGTTCATGCTACCTCCCAAAGATCGCAGTAAGGCTCGGCGCACATTTATCCTGCGCTCTATGTTGAGCGCTTGCATCTGAGTTTCCATGTAAATCTCTGAAATATGTGATTTAGCAGACCCACCGGCGGAAGATTCTCTAATGAGGCAGATGGAGGTACTGTGGACGCCAAAGGACCAGTGATCCGGCGGTGTCCATCTTTTTCGGCGTGCATAAAAGCACAGTCCACCATAGTTTTTTGTACCTCTGAAAGGAAGGACGAGGCTGAACAGAGGCCAGACAGAGTCCAGAGTAATTCTGCTACCTCATTATAGTGAATGGATCCCTCAGGGGTTTCATCTGTCATGTAGCTCAGAGATTTAGATGGAATCCCCAAAGTATGTGCTCAGTGTAGAGCGCCGGATAAATGTGATCACAAATGTTATGAAAATGTTCCCAATAAAAGCTTCAATTCAATCCACAAAAAAAGTCCCCACTCAGGTCTGTCATCTGTTAACAGAAATATAGGAGGCTTCCACATTAATGGTGTCATGATCCAGGATGGGGTTTGTCTTTGGCCCGTCCTGGTAAGACAGGGGTTAATTGTTTCTGCCTCTCTCTGGCAGAGGGCGGCTATTTAATGCTCACTCGACCTAGGTCCGGTGTCAGTTATACTCCTGCCCTCAGCTGAATTAGTTGACCTTGTGTGTACGTGTGCCTTGTGACTGTGATACCTTATGCTTATTTGGTTTTGACCCAGTTCTGTCCCTGTTACGAGTTCTGCCTGTTCCTTTTGTACTGCTCTGCTATTCCCATGTATGAAACTTTTGCCTTGGATCTGACTACTCTCTGACTGCCTCCCTTGTACCGCGTTGCTATCTCTGTGTATGACTCATTGCTTACGTTCTGATGATTTTCTGCTTGCTCCTCTGGTATCACTCTGTCCTCTCTGTGTATGACCCCCCCCGCTCGTCTGACCTGAGTTCCCCTAATCTTCACTCCAGGATTCCTGTAATAGAATCCTACAGTCATCTACTGAGCAGGACGCTAAGTCACGCCCCCTGTGGTCACATGATCGTAGGTCCTGGTACTCTATACTACCTTTAGTGTCGCAGGTCCCGTGCTCAGGACTTTAGAGTATTGGACCCCGTGCTCTCCCACAGTGTGGGTAAGTCACCCTGCTCTGCGTGGCAGTTTGCCGACGCTGACAGGGTCCTGACATTCGAGTCCTGACATTATAACTGACCGTTACCATTTTTTTTTCTCCTCTCCCCTTCTCCTGTGTGTGTGATGGATCCTATGCATGCTCTTTCTGAGCAGGTAAAGCACCTGACTCAGATGTCTCAGAAACTCCTTGGGGAACAACGAGTCCTGGCTCAGTCTCAGCAGCTGATCGCTGACACTGTGCAGGGCGTTTTATCATCGGGGGCTCGGGATGTTACATTAGTTTCCCCTGAGTCTCCGGTTAAGTTACCGGATACCTTTTCTGGAGATAAAAAGGAATTCAGAGTTTTCAAGGAGGGCTGTAAGCTTTTTTTTTCATTGAGACCACACTCTTCTGGGGATGAAAGTCAGAGAGTAGGGGTCATTTTGTCTCTGTTAAGGGGAGCCCCTCAGCCTTGGGCTTTCTCCCTTCCGACCACTGCCCCTGAGCGTATGACTGTGGATACATTTTTTGAGGCCCTGGGGCATATTTATGATGAGCCTGATTGGATGCGTATGGCTGAGGACATGGTGATGAGTGTGTGCCAGGGGAAGCACTCAGCCGAGTGGTTTTTCTCAGAGTTCAGACGTTGGGCTGCTGAGGTCTGCTGGAATGATGCCGCCCTCCAGGGTTTGTTCCATAGAGGCCTGTCTGAACATCTGAAAGATGCCTTGGCTCTCCACCATCCACCTGATTCCCTGGAGGAGGCTATGACACAGGCCATCCGAATGGATCGCAGGCTACGGGCGAGGGGAGTGATGCAGATTGAGACACCGTTATTCTCCCATGGAAGGTGAGCCAGTCCTACATTGGAAACCATGGAGATGGGAACCATCGACCTCAAGGAGAAAGAAAGGAGACAACGGCGCTTGGGAAAATGCTGTTTTCACTGTGGCGATTCTGGACATTGGAAAAAGGATTGCCCCTCCTGTCCACTGACCAACAAGCGACTGAGCCTGGGTGATTGTCGTGGAGGTCACCCAGGCTCTCAGGTACCTTTTTCTCCATTTTCAAAAATGTTATTGCAAGTGGAACTTTGTTGTGGGAGTGTCACAACATCCACTTCTGCCTTTGTGGATTGCGGATCGTCATTGAACTTTATTGACTCTGACTTGGTGTCCAGGTGTAAGTTAGGGACAGTTAGGCTGGAGACTCCTATCCATGTTGTTGCCATTGACAAAATACCACTGGCTAAGAATGATGTCATATTTCTTACAGAGGAGTTTCTCCTTAAAGTGAGTTCCTTGCACCAGGAACGTATTTCATGTTTTGTTATGGACAACCTGCCTGCCGGACTGATGTTGGGATCCCCTGGTTACAATTACATAATCCTGTGATTAATTGGGAATCTCGGGACATTGTTAAATGGGGTCCCTATTGTTCTGAAAAATGTCTTGCTACTGTGTCTGTGTCATCCGTTGGTCTGGAAGGTATTCTGGAGTACCTAAAAGACTATACGGACGTTTTCTCCGAAAAAGAGGCTGAAGTTTTACCACCACACCGCCTATTTGATTGTGCCATTGACCTGGTTCCAGGTGCTAAATTGCCCAAGGCCCGCTTGTATAACCTTTCGGGTCCCGAGCGGGATGCTATGAAGGAATACATTTCCGAGAGTCTCCGTAAGGGACACATTTGTCCTTCTGTCTCTCCCGTGGTGGCGGGGTTCTTTTTCGTAAAGAAAAAAGATGGTGGTTTGCTCCCATGCCTCGATTTTCAAGAGTTAAATAAGATAACTGTGAGAAATACGTATCCCCTCCCACTTATTCCTGATTTGTACAACCAGTTGTCCGGAGCTAAGTGGTTTTCGAAATTAGATCTACGGGGAGCGTATAACCTTATCCGAGACTGGGAAGGAGATGAGTGGAAAACTGCTTTTCTCACTACTGAAGGGTTGTTTGACAATTTGGTCATGCCTTTCGGTCTGACCAATCCTCCAGCGGTCTTCCAAAATTTTATCAATCACGTGTTCTCTGATTTTATTGGACGTTTTATGGTTGTGTATTTGGATGACATACTGACCTACTCACCTGATAAACAGGCTCACATTGGTCATATTCGGGCAGTTCTCCAAAGGCTTCGGGAGAACTGTCACTTTGCTAAACTAGAGAAATGTTTATTTTTTGTTCAGGAACTGTCTTTTCTGGGATTCATTGTGTCTGCTGAGGGGTATCGCATGGATCCTAATAAGGTGCAGGCCATTGTTGATTTGGTTCAACCTTGTGATTTGAAGGCTCTGCAGTGTTTCCTTGGATTCGCCAATTATCGCAAATTTATAAGGGGGTTCTCACAGGTGGTTAAACCCCTCACAGACATGACTGAAAAGGGGGTTGATATCAAGAATTGGTCAGCTGCAGCGATAGCGGCGTTTCAGTTTGTAAAAAAAATGTTTCATGTCTGCTCCGGCTCTTATTCAACCGGACCCGTCTGAACCATTTATTGCTGAGGTGGACACCTCAGAGGTGGGGCTGGGGGCGGTATTGTCCCAGGGACCCACCACTTTGACTAATTTGAGACCCTGCGCCTTTTTCTCAAAGAAATTCTCCCCTGCGGAGAGAAACTATGATGTTACGAATTGAGAACTTCTGGCCGTGAAGTTGGCCTTTGAAGAATGGAGGCATTTTTTGGAGGGGGCTGTCCATCCTTTAATCATAATTACGGACCACAAGAGCCTAGCTTACATTGAGTCAGCTAAAAGGTTGACTCCTAGACAGGCTAGATGGTAACTTTTTTTTTCCCGATTCTACTTCTCTATCAATTTTCGGCCAGGATCCAAAAATGTCAGAGCTGATGCCTTGTCACGCAGTCTAGACCCGGTTTCCCCCCAGAACCTCCATCCTCCATTCTTCAGACTGGGGTGATGGTGGAAGGTATTTCTAATATGTTGGAACGGGAGATTCGGGAAGCCCAGTCTCTTGCACCTCCAGCTAAGCCGGTGGATAAACTTTTCGTACCAGCTCAATTTCGTCTCAAGGTCCTCCGGGAGTTCCACGACTTAGTTGTGGCTACCCGGAAGGCCATCGCTAGAATATTCTGATGGTCTTCTTTAGCCTCTGATGTTGGGGAATATGTGTCTGCTTGTGATGTTTGTGCCATGCGAAAACCCCCCATAACTGGCCGGCAGGGGAATTGGTACCACTGCCAATTCCTGAGAGACCATGGACTCATTTGTCCATGGATTTCATCACCAACCTTTCCCCCTCCAAGGGTAATAACGTCGTTTGGGTTATGGTGGACAGGTTTAATAAGCAGGCACATTTCGTACCCTTAGCGGCTCTACCTAATGCGGAAACGTTGTCCAGATTGTTTGTTGAGCATGTGGTGCGGTTGCATGGGGTACCCTTGAATGTGGTGTCTGATAGGGAGTACAATTTGTTTCCAGATTTTGGAGTGCATTTTGTAAAAGGTTGGGTATTGGTCTGTCCTTTTCATCTGCTTACCATCCAGAGACTAATGGGCAGACTGAGCGGACCAATCAGTCTCTGGAGCAAATTCTGCATTGTTTGACCTCAGTCCGACAGGATGATTGGTGTACTGCGTTACCTTTGGCCGAGTTTGAGTTTAACAACCGCATTAACCAGTCTACGGGTGCATCTCGCTTTTTCTGCAACTTTGGGTTTCATCCACATTTTGGAGAGTTTTCCTGTTTGGACTCTGGGTGTCCTGGGGCGGATGAGACTGTCCAGAGGTTGCGGGAGGTATGGCGTAAGGTCCAGAGTAACATTACAAAAGCCCAGGATAAATATATGTTTTTGCAGACAAAAAATGGTCCGTGGGGTCGGTGTTCCAGGTTGGGGATAAGGTATGGTTATCTAGCAAGAATATTCTAACTTGCTCACACTATAGGCAAAAACAAGAGCACAATAGGGTCTTATCCGGGCAATCTTATAAGAAATATTAAGGTTTATACTCACCCTTCCCAGGAGAGAGTCAAGCACGTAGGATCAGTATGTCAGCCTGCTGCACATCCAACGGTCCACAACATAGAGACCGCCACATGAAAACTTTTAGGATAAAATTCTTGGATTTAAGTGCGCTGCCAGACAAATTTCATATCCATAAACAGGTTGATGAATTAACCCTTTTATTCCCAACGCGTTTCAAAGTTCATAATACTTCTTCCTCAGGGGATAACACATATATATTTGATATGTCATCCCCTGAGGAAGAAGTATTATGAACTTCGAAACGCGTTGGAAATAAAAGGGTTAATTCATCAACCTGTTTATGGATATGAAATTTGTCTGGCAGCGCACTTAAATCCAAGAATTTTATCCTAAAAGTTATCTACCAAGAATATAAGGCTCGAGGTCCCCTCTGCGAAGCTTGGACCTAAATTTATTGGTCCCTTTGAAATTACCGAAGCAGTTAAACCAGTGGCTTTTCGGTTGCGTCTCCCGCCATCTCTACGGATCCCCAATGTTTTCCATAGGGCCCTTTTGAAACCTGTGGGGTCCTGTGGGGAGGGATCATTGTCTTCCCCGCCACCGGTTTTGGTAGACGGGCAGTCTGAGTACGAGGTGGAACGAATTGTTGACTCTAGGTTGGTCCATCGCGCCCTTCAATATCTTGTACATTTGAAAGGCTACAGTCCTGAAGACCGGTCGTGGGTTCCTGCTCGATCGGTTCATGCGGATTGGTTGATCTGGGCCTTTCATGCCAAGTATCCTGAGTGACCTGGGGGTCCAGTGGCCCCCCGTTGAGAGGGGGGTACTGTCATGATGCAGGATGGGGTTTGTCTTTGGCCCATCCTGGTCAGACAGGGCTTAATTATTTCTGCCTCTCTCTGGCAGAGGGAGGCTTTTTAATGCTCACCTGACCTAGGTCCAGTGTCAGTTATACTCCTGCCCTCGGCTGAGTTAGCTGACCTTGTGCGCACGTGTGCCTTGTGACTGTGATACTTTATGCTTGTTTGGTTTTGACCCGGTTCTGTCCCTGTTACGAGTTCTGCCTGTTCCTTTTGTACTGCTCTGCTATTCCCGTGTATGAAACTTTTGCCTTGGACCTGACTACTCTCTGACTGCCTCCCTTGTACCGCATTGCTATCTCTGTGTATAACTCATTGCTTACATTCTGACGATTCTCTGCTTGCTCCTCTGGTATCACTCTGCCCTCTCTGTGTATGACCCTTCCGCTTGTCTGACCTGAGTTCCCCTAATCTTCACTCCAGGATTCCTGTAATAGAATCCTACAGTCATCTACTGCAGCAGGATGCTAAGCCACGCCCCCTGTGGTCACATGATCATAGGTCCTAGTACTCTATACTACCTTTAGTGTCGCAGGTCCGGTGCTCAGGACTTTCACTACAGTATTGGACCCTGTGCTCTCCCACAGTGTGGGTAAGTCACCCTGCTCTGCGTGGCAGTTTGCCGACGCTGACAGGGTCCTGACATTAGAGTCCTGACAAATAGTAGTACAAAAGCTCTGGAAAAGCCAAACGAAATTCAGCAAATTCTGCGCTCCCAAATCCAAATACCCCCCTTTTTTCTGAGCCCCAGTGTGCATGAACCACCTTTAGCATTCACGTTTGGCAGGGGTATAATTTCACTTGGGGGAGATTCTGTTCTCTAGCACTTAGAGGGCTCAGTATATGGAGTCAGCAACTATTCTAGGAAAATCTGTGCTCCAGGAGGCAACTAGGGCTCCATTCCTACGAAGACTCTTCGTATGGCTAAGCAGTAAGCAGTACTGTACAGCCACATATGGTGTATTTAAATATTCAGCAGAAATTTTGGGACACATTCTGGTGCCAATTTTACCCAATTTTGTGTGAAAATGTTAAATATGGGGCTAAAAAAAAAAATTAGTGGTAAAAATGTAATTATTTTTTCTTCACTGCCCAATGGTATAAAATTCTGTGATGCACCCTTGGCATCAATATGATCATTACACCCTGAGATTAATTCATTGAGAGGTGTAGTTTATAAAATGGTGCCACTTATGGGGCATTCTACTGTTCTGGCACCTCAGGGGCTCTCCCAGTGGGTCATAGCACCCTCACACCATAATAGTAAAATCAGCACTATAATACGGTGTTCATTCCCTTTTGAGCTTTGCACTGTGCAACAAAAGTAGTTTTCATCCACACATGGGGTATTGGCACACTCAGGAGAATTTGCACAACATATTCTGGGGTCCATTTTCTCCTGTTACCCTTGAGAAAATGAAAAATTTGGGCCCTGCAAAATTGACATGGCATCCGCTCTCAATTCCAGAAAATGTTGTGTTCAAAAAGTCAAAACTTTCTCTTTCTCTTCCGGGTCCTGCCGTGCGCCCTAACAGTGGTCTTCCTCCACACATGGGGTATCAGTGAACTCAGGAGAAATTGCACAACAATTTTTGGCGTCCATTTTCTCCTTTTACCTTTGTTAAAATAAAAAAATTGGTGCTGAAAATGATTTGAGGAAAAAATATGATTTTTTATTTTCACGGCTCTACGTTATAAAGTCCTGTGAAGTACTTGGGTTTCAAAGTGTACACCACACATCTAAATAAGTAACTTGGGGGGGTCTAGTTTCCAAAATGGGATCAGTTATGAGGGGTTTCCACTGTTTAGGTACATCAGGGACTCTCCAAATGCGACATGGCATCCAATCTCAATTCCAACCAATTTTGAGTTGAAAAAGTCAAACTGCGCTCCTTCCCTTTTGAGCTCTGCCATGTGCACAAACAGTATTTTACCCCCACATATGGAGTATCAACATTCTCAAGACAAATTGCACAACAACTTTTGGGGTCCAATTTCTCCTAATCCCTTTGGAAAATAAAAAATTATGGGTGAAAAATTCATTTTTGTGGAAAAAAATATGATTATTTATTTTCACGGCTCTACATTATCATCTTAAGTGAAGCACTTGGGGTTCAAAGTGCTCACCACACATCTAGATAAGTTCCTTGGGAGGGGGGTCTAGTTTCCAAAATGTGGTTACTTATTGGGGTTTCCACTGTTTAGGTATATCAGAGGCTCTCCAAATGCGACATGGCGTCCGCTCTCGATTCCAGTTAATTTTACGTTCAAAACCTCAAATGGTGCTTCTTCCCTTCCGAGCCCTACCGTGCACCTAAAGAGTGGTCTTTCTCCACACATGGGGTATTGTGTACTCAGGAGAAAATGCACAACAAATATTGTGGTTCATTTTCACCTGATACCCTTGACAAAATAAAAAATTTTGTGTCCGAAGTAAAATTTTCGTGAAAAAGTTAAATGTTCATTTTTTCTTTCCACATTGCTTCAATTCTTGTGAAGCATCTGAAGGGTTAATAAACTTTTTGAATGTGGTTTTGAACACCTTGAGGGGTGCAGTTTTTAGAACGGTGTCACTTTTGGGTATTTTCTGTCATATAGGCCCCAAAGTGACTTCAAATATGAGATGGTCCCTAAAATAAATGATTTTGTAAATTTTGCTGGAAAAATGAGAAATTGCTCGTCAAATTTTAACTTCCTAACAAAAAGAAATTATGTTTCAAAAATAGCACTGATGTAAAGTAGACATGTGGAAAATGTTATTTATTAACTATTTTGTGTGACATAACGCTCTGACTTTAGGGGCATAAAAATGAACAGTTTGAAAACTGTGAAATTTTCAAAATTTTTGCTAAATTTACATTTTATTCACAAATAAACACAAGAAATTTTGAAGAAATTTTACCATTATCATAAAGTACATTATGTCACAAAAAACAGTCTCAGAATCAGTGGGATCCGCTGAAGTGTTCCAGAGTTATAACCACATAAAGTGACAGTGGTCAGATTTCAAAATTAAGGCCTGGTCATTAACCTACAAAGCAGCTTGGCTAAAGGGGTTAAAATGCAATCGCAGATGATCAAAAAAATTGTATCTAACCCAAAAAAAGTAAGTAAAAAAGTAAGATCAAGGCGCAAAGCATAATCACTCAAACAGCCCCAGATCCCGAAAAATTAGAACGTTATAGGTCTTAGAAATTGGAGACAAAAGCTAAATTTTGTTTTTTGAAAAATTTCAGAATTTCTTTTCACAGCTGAAATAAAAAAATATACATGTTTGATGTCTACGTACTCATACTGACCTGAGGAATCATATTGCCAGGTTAATCTTACCATACAGTATATTATAAATGGTAAATAAAATAAAATGTAGAATTGCACTTTTTTTTGTAATTCCACAAAACTTTGAATTTTTTTACCCATTTTCCAGTAAACTATGTGACAGAAAATTTACAACTTGTCCAGCAAAAAAGAAGCCATCATACAGCTATATGGTGTTATGGACTAGCGGAACACACCAAATAATAATAAGGTGATAATGAGGTGCGTTGGCAGCCCATGGTCCACCGTGTGTGGGGAAGGTAACTTGATGGACAGACTTGACTGGAAGTAGGAGAGGACGATTTGTGCACTACAGATGGAGATTGGCAATGACAGAAAGGTAACAGCAGGGAAAGACAGAAAAGGGAGTGCAGTACCGGGTTTGACCACAAGATGGCAGGGGGGAGTGTAGTTCAGGACTTGACATCAGCTTACGGCTATAGAAACTGCTTAGTCATGGGGGACGGGGAAATAGGGACCCAGGAGGAAAATTCCCAGTGAGAGAGGGGATAAATAGGATAGGTTAGGGTTCCAGGCTAGGCTAGTCCCGGGAGGAGCTCAGGAGGAGAAGACTCAGGACAGAAGACTGAGAATGGTGGAAGAGCTCGACCAGGGGACTGACAGTAAGAGACAGTGAGGGGGGTGGCCCTGACACTACGGACCGCAGGACAGACGAGGCCGGGGGGTACCGATTGGACGACGACCTCGGGTAGGTGAAGCGCTGGCGGTAGATTGGTCTAGGACAGCCCCAGCGAAAGATCCGTGAGGGACGTCATCACGACTGAAGGAACGGTGAAGGTACCCGGGCCTGGAAACGGAGAGCTGTAAACATGCTGCGGTGTATGGCTACGGTTGTCAAGAGGACGGCCAATAAACTCGGACCTGTTACAATTGGAATCTGCCTCCGTCTCGTCTTTGCATCATCTGGTCGTGGTAAGCAGTGGACCACCCCCCAATCCGGGCCCCTACTATACGTACACAGATGTTAACTACTGCTCGGTAATGGCGGATGCTATATGGCGGTGTAATAGAAGAACACACATGGGTGAACATCACTCGGTGTGCACTGAGGCAGACTCTGTTACCTCACAAAACTGTAATACCGCAGAATATAAATGCTGTAGCCTGTTAAGCTCACAAAGCTCGGCAAAGTGAGCGTTAATGAACAGTCGCAGAACTCTGCCCCAAAGACACAGACACATACAGTTGTGGCCAAAAGTATTGACACCCCTGCAATTCTGTCAGATAATACTCAGTTTCTTCCTGAAAATGATTGCAAACACAAATTCTTTGGTATTATTATCTTCATTTAACTTGTCTTAAATGAAAAAACACAAAAGAGAATGAAGCAAAAAGCAAAACATTGATCATTTCACACAAAACTCCAACCAAAAATGGGCCAGACAAAAGTATTGGCACCCTCAGCCTAATACTTGGTTGCACAACCTTTAGCCAAAATAACTGCAACCAACCACTTCCGGTAACCATCAATGAGTTTCTTACAATGCTCTGCTGGAATTTTAGACCATTCTTCTTTGGTAAACTGCTCCAGGTCCCTGATATTAGAACGGTGCCTTCTCCAAATTGCCATTTTTAGATCTCTCCACAGGTGTTCTGTGGGATTCAGGTCTGGACTCATTGCTGGCCACCTTAGAAGTCTCCAGTACTTTCTCTCAAACCATTTTCTAGTGCTTTTTGAAGTGTGTTTTGGGTCATTGTCCTGCTGGAAGACCCATGACCTCTGAGGGAGACCCAGCTTTCTCACACTGGGCCCTACATTATGCTGCAAAATTTGTTGGTAGTCTTCTGACTTCATAATGCCATGCACACGGTCAAGAAGTCCAGTGCCAGAGGCAGCAATGCAACCCCAAAACATCAGGGAACCTCCGCCATGTTTGACAGTAGGGACCGTGTTCTTTTCTTTGAATGCCTCTTTTTTTCTCCTGCAAACTCTATGTTGATGCCTTTGCCCAAAAAGCTCTACTTTTGTCTCATCTGACCAGAGAACATTCTTTCAAAACGTTTTAGGCTTTTTCAGGTAAGTTTTGGCAAACTCCAGCCTGGTTTTTTTATGTCTTGGGGTAAGAAGTGGGGTCTTCCTGGGTCTCCTACCATACAGTCCCTTTTCATTCAGACGTCGACGGATAGTACGGGTTGACACTGTTGTACCCTCGGACTGCAGGGCAGCTTGAACTTGTTTGGATGTTAGTCGAGGTTCTTTATTCAACATCCGCACAATCTTGCGTTGAAATCTCTTGTAAATTTTTCTTTTCCGTCCACATCTAGGGAGGTTAGCCACAGTGCCATGGGCTTTAAACTTCTTGATGACACTGCGCACGGTAGACACAGGAACATTCAGGTCTTTGGAGATGGACTTGTAGCCTTGAGATTGCTCATGCTTCCTCACAATTTGGTTTCTCAAGTCCTCAGACAGTTCTTTGGTCTTCTTTCTTTTCTCCATGCTCAATGTGGTACACACAAGGACACAGGACAGAGGTTGAGTCAACTTTAATCCATGTCAACTGGCTGCAAGTGATTTAGTTATTGCCAACACCTGTTAGGTGCCACAGGTAATTTACAGGTCCTGTTAATTACACAAATTAGAGAAGCATCACATGATTTTTCGAACAGTGCCAATACTTTTGTCCACCCTCTTTTTTATGTTTGGTGTGGAATTATATCCAATTTGGCTTTAGGACAATTATTTTTGTGTTTTTTCATTTAAAACAAATTAAATGAAGATAATAATAACAAAGAATTTGTGTTTGCAATCATTTTCAGGAAGAAACTGTGTATTATCTGACAGAATTGCAGGGGTGTCAATACTTTTGTCCACAACTGTATGGCTGAAAAAATAAAAAAGGTATGGCTCTTGGAAGAAAGGGAGGAAAAACCCAAAACAAAAAACACGGAAGATTGCCAAGCAGCAAAGGGTATATTTATACTGTCTGATATTCAGGAATATTCATTCTTAGGGATGCTTGATTCGCGATTACAAGATTGTCTAAATAGGCTGCCAATCACCCAATAATGGAACAAAACAAGCATTAGTCAGGTAAAATGATTTTTAAGCTCACCTAAAAATTGTCATTCTTGGCAGGACTTTGTCCTGAGGAAACAGAACATGTGATGCCAAGAATACTGGTACTCTTTGTGCAAATAATGATATTATTAACTATCAGTCTGTGGACTTGAAAGTGTGGTTTACCTGTCTAAACATATTTCTTGTAGCCGATCAGAGGTCATTTAAAGGCCACGATCAGCAACAATAAATATACCTTATGAGGTTTACCACAACACATCACCCATTCTCTAAATTGGTGAAAAATATCTTTTGTGATATATATATTTTTGCGCCCATTTAGGCTCAGGTCACTTTTTTTTACAAGATTCCTATCTGACTGATTCAGTTTGATCTGTTACCATCTATCATAATCCAAGGATTTACTAAGATTCAATGTTTTCCACCTTTTATTATTATTTAGCACTGTTTTAGGTGTGTAACTCTAGGATTAGCAGAGGTAGCAGTCACAACAGCAGCCTATTGCTTGAGGGTGCCCATAGGACTCTCTGCTATATTAGAAGGAAACAAATGGTATATGGTAGAAGTAGGACCTTTATTTTATGTATTGGGAAGAAGGACTGAGACATATTGTGTACTGGAGTCCTGGATTTAGTCTGGACTGAGGGCAAATGCTGCATATGTACTTACCAACATTGGTGTTGGCACAGGGCTCTGGCATTGTAGATATTTCAGTGCCAGACTCAAGCTTCACTCACCTCTTATTTTCCGTTCTATCCTTCCTCACTATTCATCTAGCCTTAAAACTCCAACACTTTAGGCTGGATTATTTGGCCACAGCAGCCTTTATACAACATATACATAACAACTTCAAACCATTTAACTTGGTAAGGTCCTTGAAGCTACGAAAACTTCTGGTGACTGCCGAAAACAAATCAGGGAACCAGGTCAGGAAATAACCTCATCAGAGGTTGTGACCAGTGGTGGCAAAGAAATGCTGTGGCTACTGTTCTCGCTTCCCCATCTTTGATCCCCACAATCTGTTCCTCCAACCTGCCTAGAGGATGGATGGCGGCAACTGTCCTAAGAAGTTCTAGGAGTTGTTCCACTGATGCCATCTTGAGGCAGTGTTAGGATCTCTAAATCGCTATACTTGTGGGTAATATCAATTATACATCCACTTTAATTGTGGATAATAAAAAATCCCTCCTCCTACTGTCCTTGTAATCCCCTACCACTGATCCTACTCCTTCCCACTATAATGACCCCCACCTTCCCTCCAACCCATTGTGATGTGGGCCTTCACCCATTGTCAGAGACTATGGCTCTGGCTTTTTCTGTAAGGGTAATTAAGGTCAACTGGACAAAGTTAAAAAAAAATTCACAGTGTCCCTAAGGGTGCTTTCACAATGCATTCAAGCACCTGTTCACTGTTCAATGACTCTGTTTTGGCTTAGGTCCGAGACCCTGGCACAACTGTATTCAGGTGTATGTGACAAGGGGACCATAAACTATAATGGTGCCGACAGAGCGAATGGGCGCTCTGTCATGCATCATTATACACCTACTGGAGACAGACACCCAGATGTAGTCTATTGCATTTGAGTGTCCACCCCCAGTAGGTGTACATGTCCAAAGATGATGGCTGACAGAGCACACATTCACTCAATCAGCACCATTATAGTCTATGGCCACATCGGAGCATATACCTGGATGCCGTTTAATGGGGGTTTGGACATAAGCCCCCACAAAGTCAATGAAGGGATGCCTTAACACAGCATCAAAGCCCCCCAAGCCCCTCAGCCTCAGACCGTGTATATCAGTTTGTACTTCAGAGCTTGTGGTGCATTTAAACAGGATTGGGTATTCACAATGTTAAAAAGAAGTCAGTTCATTCAAGCCAAAGTAAAATAATAAGGGAAAGGCTTATTAAATATAATGGACTTTGTTGGATATAATCAATGAAGAATGTATAGGCTTTTATGTTTGTTTAATAGAGGTCATTAATTCTGTTTGATAGATACATTAATCACACAAACTATATGTGACCATTTGATTTATGCATGTTAAATTTTATTAGGATAGCTACACATCATCAGCAATAATAATTATCTGATGGCTCTAAGTGGAATGTACAGTGTGACAGGGGCTGCGGGGAGAGAAGCTTATCCTATTAAGACTACTGTGTACCTACCCGCTGTAAAACATCTCCATTGTGGACCTTTTATATAGGATTAACTACTTTTCATGATGGATGAATCAAGTTTCTGGCTGTACTATATACTTTTCCTTCTTTTAACTCTGCTGAGAGCTAATTTTATGACTTCACTTACGTACAAGCATTGGATTACAAAGGAATATTTCACCATGAAGACCCCAGTAAAGATGATGGAATCATTTGAAATTCAAATTTGCCAGGTTCAGCCAAATTTTCCTTAAAATTTAATTTGCGCTGCTGCTGCCACTTGCTATTTCTCTCTATCGCTCTCTCAATTGATTGCGCCTCTATATTCCCAATTACTACTCTCATCTTCTTGCATATATTCGCTCAAATTACTGGCTTGAGTATTTATTTAATGCTTTAGGTATTATCTTCCTGTTTCTACTGCTGAGCACTAACATCCTCTCACTAGCACAAAATCCTAAACCCTAAAGTGGCTGCTGTAATCCCTGCATAAACTTTTATATAGGCTCTGCTGTCATAGTTGCAAGGCTTTTGGGGGAAACCTGTGCTATCGCGTCTGATGTCATTGCATGCTTCTGTGACCAATGCATTTCTGCAAAGTGTAAAATGGTGATGCATTCATGGTGGATGCTTTCAATCAACTATTGATTCTATCTCTTCTTCCACATCCCTCTTTTTTATATGAGGAAATTGCTAAATTCATCTTGTTGCCATGGCATGGTTTGGGGATTCGATCAGTGACCTGTTGCTGCATAATCGGTTCCCCTCTCTGCTAAGCTATTGCTGTTTTCTTCCCTTTCCAAATGCTGATGGTTCCTATTGTCTTTGTTTTCCATTCTTGGTGTGCTCCACTCCAGATGTTTCTCATTTTCCCATTTTCATTTGCCCTAACACATTCTAAGTGGGGTTTTTATATGTTCACCTTTCACTGCTATTCCAGCGACCTGTTACTGCATAATTGGTTCCTCTCTCTGCTGAGCTATTGCGCTTTTCTTCCCTGTCCAAATGATGATGGTTTCTGTTTCCTTTGTTTTCCATTCTTGGTTTGTGCCACTCCAGATGTTTTTCATTTTCCTGTTTTGGTTTGCCTCAACACATTCTGAGTGGGGTTTTATATGTTTACCCTTCACTGCACTTCATTGCTGGCTATACCTCTGAATGAGTGTTTACAAGTTTCAGCCCTTGAGCTAAGCAGTTTACCTTGCTTGGTAAACTCCAGTTTTATTGCTGCAATGAGTCTGTTTGCTTTCCTTTCCATTTACCACTGTTAGATTTCTGGGAGGTGATTTGTTTCTTTTGATTCTCCTTGGCTTTCCCTCACTATCCAATATGAACATCTTTTAGTTTCTCACCCTGGGCAGGGCCAGTTTTAGACAAAGTGGGGCCCTGGGCAAAAGTTTAGCCCCTTTCTGCCAGATGACTTACTTTCCTGTCCATGTGCCCTGGGACTTAATTCCCATGGACGGGATAGTGCGTCATAGGCGATCAGCGGAGTTCACGAGGGAAGCATATCTGATTGCGGCCGGGTGTCAGCTGACTCTCACAGCTGACACCCGGCACTAAATGCCAGGAGTGGTCACGGACCGCTCCCAGCACTTTAACCCCCAGAAAACTGCAATCAAACATGATCTCAGCGTTCCGGGAGCAGTCAGAGGGGCTGTCAAATGAGAACAAGAGCAAAAGAACACTTTGCTGAGTATGCAGGGACTGAGCTGGAAACTAAGACCTCAGGAGGCAGGAAAAAATCACCAGCAGGGATAGAGGGAGTCAGCTGTCTTAAATCCTGTCAGAAACTCCAGATCTCCAATCGTCCTCCTCATTATCAGGTGGCAAGCCTCTGTTAATCAGATCAGCTCCATTACCTCCACTCACCACCAGAGGGAGCCCAGAAAGAGAACTTGCGACCCCTCTGTCAATACAACCAGTTCCACTACCTTCATTAGTAACCAGAGGTAGGCCAGAAAGTGAATTCACAACAGGTGTGTTGGGGTTAGGGCTCGAGTTAGAATTGTGGGGGGTTTCCATTGTTTAGGCACATCAGGGGCTCTCCAAATGTGACATGCGTCTGATCTCATTTACAGCCAATTCTGCATAGAAAAAGTCAAACGGTGCTCCTTCCCTTCCGAGCTCTGCCATACGCCCAGTGGTTTACCTGTGTATATGGGGTATCAGCAGACTCAGGACAAATTGTACAACTTTTGTGGTTCAATTTCTCCTGTTACCCTTGGTAAAAAAAACAAGCAAATTGGATCTGAAGTCAATTTTTTGTGAAAAAATGTTAAATGTTCATTCTTTTTTAAACATTCCAAAAATTCCTGTGAAGCACCTGAAGGGTTAATAAACTTCTTGAATGTCGATTTGAGCACCTTCAGGGGTGCAGTTTTTAGAGTGGTGTTACTTTTGGGTATTTTCTATCATATAGACCCCTCAAAGTGACTTTTAATGTGATGTGGTCCCTAAAAAAAAATGATGTGAAAATGAGAAATCGCTCGTCAAATTTTAACCCTTATAACTTCCTAACAAAAAAATGTTGGTTCCAAAATAGTTCTGATGTAAAGTAGACATGTGGGAATTGTTATTTATTTACAATTTTGTGTGACATATTTCTTTGTTTTAAGGGCATAAAAATTCAAAGTTGGAAAATTGCGAAATTTTCAAAATTTTTGCCAAATTTCCGTTTTTTTCACAAATAAACGCAAGTCATATCAAATAAATTTTACCACGAACATGAAGTACAATATGTCATGAGAAAACAGTGTCAGAATCACTGTGATCCTTGGAAGCATTCAAGAGTTATTACCTCATAAAAGGACAGTGGTCAGAATTGTAAAAATTGGCCTGGTCATTAACATGCAAACCACCCTTGGGGGTAAAGGGGTTAAAGTGGGGCCCAAAATGCACCATCACACAGAAACATTTCTGTTGTATTTACAAGCGCTAAGTTCAGGCCGCTAAACGAGCGTGATCAACAATATTGAAGTTGTTCGACGCTTGTTTCCCAGCCTTTTTGGGGTAGGTGCACACGCTCAGTAATTGGCAGAACTTTGGACACAGCACATGTCCGCTGAGCTCCTGGCTATTGAATGCAGTTGAATGCGCAATTGTTCATTGCTCGGATTTTTCCGAGCATGCTCGGGTGTCCTCTGAGTATTTTGGCGCGCTCAGAGATTTAGTTTTCAACATCTCATCTGTATGATTTGCGACTGCTAGACAGCTTGAATACATGTGTGGAATGCCTGTTTGATTGGGAATACCCACATGTATTCAGCCTGTCTACAAGTCGCAAGTCATGCAGATCAGACGACAGAAACTAAATCTTCAAGCACGCCAAAATACTCGGAAGACACCCGAGCATGCTCGGAAAAACCCAAGCAGCGAGTATACTCGCTTATCACTAAATAAAAGCGAAAATATGTGCATGAATTCTTTTAAAATGAAAAGTTTATTCATTTCGAAAATAAAAACAAAAATATCATGAACAGGGTAACCACAATGGAGGATCACATTCAATATAATAATGCCATTGTATGTAGAATAGCTATTAACATGTTGACACTACATAATATCCTTATTTATTCTGAAAAGTTTGTAGGACTTTGTAGTTCATGATGAACAAATAAAGACCTTAATGGTACAGCATATAATTTAAGAAAAGGATAACACTTACATATCTGTCAGATATGCAATGCAGCATGTTGTCCTGGCACCCCAACACTCGTTTCACCCTTGCTTTATCAGGGGGCGTGTGAGTAAAGGAGCAACAAAGTGGGAATATACACTCACTGGCCACTTTATTAGGTACACCTGTCCAACTGTGTGTTAAGACTTAATTTCTAATCAGCCAATCACATGGCGGCAACTCAGTGCATTTAGGCATGTAGACATGGTCAAGACAATCTCCTGCAGTTCAAACCGAGCATCAGTATGGGGAAGAAAGGTGATTTGAGTGCCTTTGAACGTGGCATGATTGTTGGTGCCAGAAGGGCTGGTCTGAGAATTTCAGAAACTGCTGATCTACTGGGATTTTCACGCACAACCATCTCTAGGGTTTACAGAGAATGGTCCGAAAAAGAAAAAAAATCCAGTGAGCGGCAGTTCTGTGGCCGGAAATGCCATGTTGATGCCAGAGGTCAGAGGAGAATAGGCAGACTGGTTCGAGCTGATAGAAAGGCAACAGTGACTCAAATTGCCACCCGTTACAACCAAGGTAGGCAGAAGAGCATCTCTGAACGCACAGTGCGTCGAACTTTGAGGCAGATGGGCTACAGCAGCAGAAGACCACACTGGGTACCACTCCTCTCAGCTAAGAACAGGAAACTGAGGCTACAATTTGCACAAGCTCATCGAAATTGGACAGTAGAAGATTGGAAAAACGTTGCCTGGTCTGATGAGTCTCGATTTCTGCTGCGACATTCGGATGGTAGGGTCAGAATTTGGCGTAAACAACATGAAAGCATGGATCCATCCTGCCTTGTATCAACGGTTCAGGCTGGTGGTGGTGGTGTCATGGTGTGGGGAATTTTTTCTGGGCACTCTTTGGGCCCCTTGGTACCAATTGAGCATCGTTGCAACGCCACAGCCTACCTGAGTATTGTTGCTGACCATGTCCATCCCTTTATGACCACAATGTACCCAACATCTGATGGCTACTTTCAGCAGGATAATGCGCCATGTCATAAAGCTCGAATCATCTCAGATTGGTTTCTTGAACATGACAATGAGTTTACTGTACTCAAATGGCCTCCTCAGTCACCAGATCTCAATCCAATAGAGCATCTTTGGGATGTGGTGGAACGGGAGATTCGCATCAGGGATGTGCAGCCGACAAATCTGCGCCAACTGTGTGATGCCATCATGTCAATATGGTCCAAAATCTCTGAGGAATGCTTCCAGCACCTTGTTGAATCTCTGCCACGAAGAATTGAGGCAGTTCTGAAGGCAAAAGGGGGTCCAACCCCTTACTAGCATGGTGTACCTAATAAAGTGGCCAGTGAGTGTATAGCTACCACACACCATTACTGACCCACTGCCAAACCGGTCATGCTGAAGGATGTTGCAGGCAGCAGATCACTCTTTATGGCGTCTCCAGACTCTGTCATGTCTGTGACATTGTGAACAGTGTGAACCTGCTTTCATCTGTGAAGAGCACAGGGCGCCAGAGGCAAATTTGCCAATCCTGGTGTTCTGTGGCAAATGCCAAGCGTCCTGCACGGTGTTGGGCTGTGAGCACAACCCCATCTGTGAACGTCAGGCACTCAGGCTCTCAGACCATCCTCATGGAGTCGGTTTCTAACCTTTTGTGCAGACACATGCACATTTGTGGCCTGCTGGAGGTCATTTTGCAGTGCTCTAGCAGTGCTCCTCCTGTTCCTCCTTGCACAAAGCTGGAGGTAGCGGTCCTGCTGCTGGGTTGTTGCCCTCCTATGGCCCCCTCCACATCTCGTGGTGTACTGGCCTGTCTCCTGGTAGTGCCTTCAGCCTCTGGACACTACGCTGACAGTCACAGCAAACCTTCTTGCCATAGCTCGCATTGATGTGCCATCCTGGATGAGCTGCACTACCTAAGCCACTTGTGTGGGTTGTAGAGTCCATCTCATGCTACCACAAGTGTGAAAGCACAACCAACATTCAAAAGTGACCAAAACATCAGCCAGAAAGCATTGGTACTGAGATGTGGACTGTGGTGCTCACCTGCAGAACCACTCCTTTATTGAGGGTGCCTTGATAATTGCCAATAATTTCCATCTGTTGTCTATTCCATTTGCTCAACAGCTCAACAGCATGTGAAATTGATTGTCAATCAGTGTTGCTTCCTAAGTGGACAGTTTGATTTCACAGAAGTTTGATTTAATTGGAGTTATATTCCGTTAAGTGCCCCCTTTATTTTTTGAGCAGTATATATATATATATATATATATATATATATATATATATATGAGCATCTTTTACATTTTAAATGGTTCCATGCAAAAGTTTGGGCATTCTGCATGTTTTGTGCCTAGTAACATCCCCTTTTGAAAGTATCACAGCTCACACACTTTTCTTGTAGCCAGCCAAGGGTCTTTCAATTCTTGTTTGAGGTATTTTCATCCATTCTTCCTTGGAAAACTCTAAGAGATTTCATGCACCTATTTTTACTTTTTGGTGGTATTCAAATATTTTAGAGGTGTCTGTAGGAATTTTCCCATTCAGAAGAAGAATATTTGTTATGTCAGACACTGATGTTAGATGAGAGTGTTGGACTTGTAATTGCTATTTAACTTAATTCCAAAGACTGACTCATCCATACCTTTATGGACCATACCAGGGCCGGACTGGCCATCTGGCAATTCTGGCAAATGCCAGGAGGGCCTGTCTGGTCATGGGCTGCCTCGCCTGCTACGTTAACAGAATAGTTGTTCTCAAGACACCCATACTGTTAAGAGTTGGAATGGAGCACAAAGTTGCTGACTCCATCACTTACCCCAGCAGGCCACTGGTATCATTAGAAATATTTGCCTTGTACTAAATCTTGCTTTCCTCCATCCAGGGTAATATTAGTAATATATCCCATCTGGTGCTTGGAGACGGGGACAACATGAGCCTGTGTGATTTCAAATGCCGGGACTGAATTTCAGCCCCAGTCCATACTTGGACCATACTTTGGGCATACTCATTCACTAGTGGCCATTTTGAGAATAGGAGCACTACGCAGAGGAACGTGGCATTAACAAGTGAAGGAGGACAACCAGTGATACTTATTGTGGAGACATGGAGGTCAGTGAGTGCTCTCATCTGCTGGCACGGCTGTCTTTAGAAAGACTACATGGACCAGGGCTCATCCCACTGAACACCTGACTCCTTCCCCGTGGGCATAATACTTCTCAGATAACGTAGGGTGTGGGTAAAACAGTGTGGCAATACTTTATTGAAACACCAATAGACAGTAACATATAGTACAGTCCCAGCAAATACACAAGATGACGCAAATTACAGTGTCTCACCCTTAGCTGGATCCCTGGGATTGGAGAAGCTGTGACGTCCAGGCTTCCAGACCAACTACCCCCGCTAGTGGCACCAGCTTTTTGTGAGCACCCACAGAGATGAGGTAATGACAAGCTTAGCTAGCTGACAGTCCATTGAGGTACATGGCCAGGTGACCTGATTGTCCCAACTTGGCTCCTCCAAACATCTACATGGGGCCAGGAGACCGGATAGTCCCAACATGTCTTCTCTGAACATCTCCATTGGTTTAGCAGTGCTCAATGGGTCAGATCTGTATTCCTCCACCTGGGATCCAGGTCCCTTAAGCTGACTTCCTATAGAGTGTCTCAAATCTATATCCCTCTGGTTGGAGCCATGGAGCCCTGACTGCTATTCTGTTGAGTCTCTCTGGGAACAGAGGCAGATCCTTTTTATAGTTAACACCTGTCTTTCATGCCATCATCCACAGGTCAGGGGGGAGGTGGGATTAAGTCATCTCTCATGGTTTCAGTATTTAATCAATCTGCATAGTTTCTCCTTCACTATTTGCAGGTCAACAAGATACACTGACTTATACAATGGGTAATCAACATATTAGCAAACATGAATTGTTCAATGACCCTGTGTCCCTGTTCTACAAGGATAGTAGGACAATAATCAATAAAAGAGTCAACATTTAGGCTAATATGAACAATGTCCTATGTCTCTTGACCCACTGAAGAAAAACACAGCAATTAAAGAGTCAATGTTTAGGCTCATATGGACAATGGCCTAGGTTTCCCAAAAGAGAAAAATAAGTTTGGCCTAATTAAGATTAAATGCTGTGTCATCACACTATATTTATTAGGAAGTGCCACAATATCACGCCCCAATAAATATGTTAAATAAGAATGAAGAGCCCAACAATCTAATTTTCCTATCTCAGACGCACACATACTTATGGCGGGCAATTTCAAAGAAAGGAATATAACTATTAGTATTCGCTGTAGTATTAAACATATTGGAAATGGCTTCAGTTTCTTTAAAAGGAATATTTTGCCTTGGTTAGGTTTGTTAATTATAAGAATACAAACTAAAACAAGATTTTATAATTGATTTTTTTCAACATTTACATTACACATACTGCATTCTTTTCTTCCTCACGTAATTACAGGGACTTATACGAACAGACATTTTGGCTATTAATGAAATGATTGCTGACACTGCCCTCAGAGTATACGTCAAACCGGAAAGGTAATTTTGATAAAATGGGGACACCTCAACCAACTGAGGGATTTGCGGCCATTGTGAAAACTGCAAGATTTCAGGATTTGTTTATAGTTACATTGAAAATCATTTAAAAAAACCCCATACCACTAAAAGTCTTACACTATGCTCAACATAAAACTTGATTTAAACACCTGACCAATCTCTTTTTATAGAATCACTTTAAAGCTTTTATAGAGATAGAATATGATAAAAGTACGGAAATTCTCTTTTTCAGAAGGTCATTGAGTTAGAATTTTTAACTAATGGCAGTAGTAATTATGTCTGTCATTTTTTTACTTTTGCATTTATATACATAATACTGTAATTGACTACATTGTTCACTAGTCATTGTCACAGTTTACGGTATATTATGGTCCATGGAGGTTGAAAGTCCCAAAATAGCTTATTTATGTATTTATTTTTTTTAAGTAATTGCTATGAAATTAAATTTCAACAGGGGTAAGCAAATAATAACATATCCATTAATAGCTTAAGGGGGGAAAGGGGGAAGGTGAATAAAAGGGAACAAAAAATAGGAAAGAAATGTCAACTAAAACCAAAATGTTGTTAATGTTGAAGGGTAATGGGGGATATATAAATAGGACAAAGAGAAAACAAAACACCCAAAACAAAAACAAAGAATATGTGAGTTAAAGTTAAAGAGGAATGGAGGGGAAGGGGTAAATAGGATTCATGGGAAATGAGAAAAAAAATCTGTGAATACACAATCTGTTGCCAAGAATTGACCAATGTATACACAGAAAACTTAGTTTCAATTGAATAAGCGTGCTTAATATCTATTACATTGACTTACCCAGTGCATGAGAGAAGAGACCAATAAATGCCTATAGTGAAGGAGTTAAGGCAAATAAGTTGCAAATTTCTTGTTCCAAAGAGATCAAGCTTCCTCATATTTTCAAATATTGCAATTAGTAAGAGCATGATTATGCTAATATACGCTATGTGTTGCTACTCGTTCGATGATATTTTTTATAGAAGGCATGTCTTTATGTCTCCAGAATGTAGCTATTAAATGATTAGTAGTGATTAGTAAATGGGAGACAATATATTGGTGCTCTTTTAACAGTATGGCAATGCCCGAGGAAAGAATTGCTAGGGAAGGAGTGAGTGAGATTTGGTTACAAATGACTTCAGTAATAATAGATTCAACATTTTTCCAAAGTAAGCTGATACTATTGAAATCCCAGAACAAGTGTTTTGAATAACTTTTGTTTCCACAATATCTCCAACAGAGATTGGGATGAAGAGATCTTATTTAATCTTCAAAGTGTGAGATACATCTAGAAGTAATAAGTAACTTATAATAGGTTTGATTTGTACGGAATTTTTCAGAGCTCTATCCCATTCCTCCAGTTGGAACTTCTTATTAAAATAGATTTAGTAAAGTAAATGTCTCTATTGAAATGTTTCTAGAGATTTTTAAAAGCGTTGTGGAGCTCTTTCTCGTTAAAAACCCTGATCTTTACTCACTTGTTTGACAACACCTTAACCGCCCCAAGATCTCCGACAATTTTGACGACTTTTTACGCTTGGAAATCCCAATATAGATGATTGAATTTGACTCCGGTAGGAATTGAAACTGAAATACCAGTAGAAATTTTAGAGGTAATCATCTCCCATTTAAATCTGAAAAACTGGGAAAAGGAAGGCATCAAATTAATTTCAGATACATTTCTAGATAATGACAAAAATCTTTCTCCCTTTTATCTGTTGCAAGAAAAATTCAAATTTGATGATTTTGATTTTGTCCCACACCTAAATCTAAAGAAATACTTTAATAATTTTAACAAAAGAAAAATTTCCAAAGAATCCCTTTAGCAACAGTAATCTTTCCCTTACTAAAGAGATTTTTTAAGATTCAAATTTAGTGTCTAAAGTATATGTAAAAATTGTTTTTGATATTTTATATTCACTTTTTTTGGTGGGTCTTTACTAGAGATGATCAAATATTTTGACATTTGAAATCTCCAGTGTAATACAGACATTAGTCATGGTCACCTAGCAGCTCTAAAAATTGCTACCACGACAGACTTGGAGCTGGCAACACTGTTTTCTAGTCCTCAGGAGTTGCCCTAGCCTCTACCCTTTGATTTCTACACAGGGACCTAGAGTTAACAGTACCCTTATGCTGGGGCCACAAAGTTAGCTGCTATTTGGTCCTGTGAGCTGACAACAAGTATGTTACAGGAGCTATGTTAGAATCAGGAGGTCAGTACAGGGACAAAGTCACAAGGCAGTAGAGTAGTAAAACATTTGAGCCGAGGTCAAAATTAGGAATGTATACTGGGAATTGAAGCAGGATACCGAGCTGTTCACTAGAGTTAGTCAAATTTTAACTGGCCATGGACAACATGTTTTCAGAAGCTTATATAGCTTGCAGCTCTATGGAGGCCAAACACAAGGTAGCAAATACTGTCAAAAAGTTATTCTTGATCTCCCAGCATGGATAAAACAAAAAACCGTAGATGACAAAGAAGTAGAGTTGTCACCTCATGTCACCCTCAAAAAGAGTGCAGTTCCATCTGCCAACAGAGGAAGAGACAGGAAGGGCAGGCACAGATATAGCTATCACAGCCAGGTTGGACAAACTTAAAAAAATTCATTTGCAGCAAATCGCAGTATTGCAAAGCCTCCAAGTGCCATGAAAAGACATGTGTAAGACTCTGAATTGTACTGGGACTGTATCCAACATGTTCAAGCCCTTTAACACAAGCAAAGCCTTAGTAATGTCAAAGTAACCTCATCATAGGAAAAGACAGTAACTCGGTAGTAACCAACAACCTAGCTAATAACACAGTGCACTGACAGACTGTTGATGTATTTTTTTAATAAAAAAATGGTCCAAACCATATTAGTTTTAGTAATTTGAGCGTTGATCGTGTTGCTGTCACAGGTAGCATCATCTTGCTGTGACTGAGAAGACTGATGTGTCATATATTCCATATTACCATCCATCTTCGCTCCACTAATAAACTTGCCAGAGCCAAAGAGGCCAATTGTAGCTTGCGCATGGTAGTACTACTGACAAAATGGTGCTATTGGTGGTGGTCGTGCTTCAAATGCTGCTGGTGGCTGGTATATTCTAAGCCATAGTATGCATTTTTTTCTCTTTCATACTACCTGTCCATTGACATTGTCATTTTTTCTTTTAGTATACATTTTGTATAACAGTACAATTAACTTTTGACAAACTTTTTAAGCTCAGTTATTCAATCCTTGTAAAAAAAGATGTTAAAAAGAAATGCTAGGATAGATAGCTACTCATCTGTTATTTATTTAATGCTCTTCTGCTCGATCTCGAGCCATGGCGACTCGATGGATGAACGCTCTGAAGGAAGATCGATCTTGTGCAAACCTAAATATGGCGTACAAAGCTCCACCAGGGTCTTCTTCACCATTATTTTGATTGCATCAAGCCATGGGGTTGTTGGTCTTCCTCTTCACCTTGTTCCTTCTATTCTTCTGACCATTATGTCCTTCTCCAGTGATTACTCTCTTCATATGATGTGCCCAAAAAAGGGAAGTTGAAGCTTGGTGATACTTGCTTCGAGCGACATGTCTGGCTTAATTTGTTCCAAATGTTGATTTGTTTGTTCTTATCATAGAATCATAGAAGCATAGAATGGTAGAGTTGGAAGGGACCTCCTAGGTCATCTGGTCCAACCCCCTGTTCAAAGCAGCAGGATTCACTAAATCATCCCAGATAGATGTCTGTCCAGCCTTTGTTTGAAGACTTCCATGGAAGGAGAACTCAATACGTCTCATGGCAGCCTGTTCCTCTCATTGATCACCGTCACTGTCAAAAAGTTTTTTCTAATATCTAACCTGTGTCTCAACATCCTTTCTTACCATTTCATCAGATTCATCCTGTAAAAAGCCTATAGCATCTTTGACTTTTCTTTTACTTTTGACATATCCCCAAAATTCTTTTCTATTGTTTATGACGTCTCCTGCAAGCCTTAATTCATTGTCAGCTTTAGATAGTCTGATTTGTGCCTTGCAGTTTCTGCAGACAGCATTATATTCTTCTTTAGTTATTTCTCCCTCTTTCCATTTGATAAATATTTCTTTCTTCTGTGTTCATCCATCCTGGTTTACCTTAAATGCTTTGTATTCTTCCCTCTTTTTGGAATTGTTAACGATTGTGCTTTAAGAATCTAACTTTTCAAGATTTCCCATCCTTCCTAGACATTTTTGTCCTTAAGGATATCCAGCCATTGGATGCCTCCGATTCTCTTTCTGAGTCCCTTAAATTTGCCTTTATGAAATCTAACCTTGAAGTGTGAGTCTTCATACGTCTCCCTCCTCTAGTTATCCAAAATTCTAAAATAGCATGGTTGCTACCTCCTAGAGTCCCAGCCACTCTTATCTCCTCAATCATTTCCTCCCTGTTTATAAGGATTAGCTCCAAGGTAGCAGATCCCCTTGTTTTCTACCTTAACTTTTGGAAGATAAGATAAGTTGTATCTTTCTAGCCTTGTATTCCAATTGTCCCACCAATTTTCAGTGATTCCAATTACGTCATATTTCTTCTCCTGTGTTAGTAGTTCCAATTCTCCTTATTTGTTGCCCATCCTTTGTGCATTTGTATAGAAATATTTTAGTTTGTGATTGGTTTCTCTTCCTCCAATAGTTTTAATATTGAAATTTGTTTTGTCTTTGTACTTCTTTTCCACTTCTAATAGCAGAGTTCTCAATAGTATTTGTCAGGTGTATGGCTTTTTCTGGCCCTTTGCTTCCCTTTCCACATTGTTTTAGTTTAAAGCTCTCCTGATGAGTGTAGCAAGGCGACTTCCAAATACATGTTTTCCAGTCTACGTAAGGTGCACCCCATCTCTAGCAAGCAGTCCATTGCATAGGGAATTCACTCCGTGATCCAGAAATCCAAATCCTTGCTGACTGCACCATCGACATAGCCAGTTGTTTACCTGCAGAATCTTATTCCACCTCCTTGTTCCATGGCCATCCACTGGGAGGATGGAAGAGAAGACCACCTGCGTTCCCAATTTCACTTTCTTACCTAAGTTTTCAAAGATGGTTTCCAGGTCCTTTCTTGCGGTGTCATTTGTCCCCATATGTATTAGCAGGAATGGGTGGTTATTTGTAAGAGTCCTGATATCCTGTCAGACACATCTTTAATTTTTGGCACTTGGAAGACAGCACATTTCTCTTGAGGTTATATCCGGTCTGTAGAGAGCGGCCTCCGTTCCTCTCAACAGGGAATCCCCCATGATCACAACTCTCCGTTTCTTCTTCACAACATTTTTTTTTCTCCATCAATGAGGACTCTGAGGGTGTACAAGGTTGTTCTTCTTACCATCAATGTTATTGATAACATTCTTCACCAGCATCACATTTCTAAGGCTTTGATTCTTATTCTGTCTTGTTTCTTTATCATCCAGATTTCGCATCCATATCTTACTACAGATCAGACATTGTACAAGTCATGTCTTTATCGACAGTGAAATGTTCTTCTATTTGAAGACCTTATCCAATGATGTCATTGTTAATTTGCCCATAACTATTCTATTGAATTCCGGTGTCATTGCTGCATCTTGTCTAATCATTGATCTTAGTAGGTTGATATTGTTTACAACTTCCAGTTCATCATCGTCCATCTCAATTGTGTCAAGGGTCACACCTGGCAGTAGTCAGTATCTTTATCTTCTTTGTATTGAGTATGGAATAAATGGCGTTATATATATGTATAATAATAATAATTATTATTCCATCTACACTTGTTGCTATTAATTTTGTATTGTCTGCGTATTGCAAAAAATGGCAGCTTAAATGTGAGGGCATGGTTGTCAAATTCCCTGGTGGTCCACAGTTCAAGTGTGGTGCACACCTCAACGTGTGTTTCACAACAAGTTCTGAAAAGCGCATCAGGGTGTGCGCCGCACTTGAACTGTGGACCACAAAGGTATTTTTCTGGTGCCTCTATATGTGTCTTATGTATTAGTACTTACTTCACATATCGATCACTGCCATGCATGTCTTCTATATCTATGTGACGCCCTGTTGGCACCATGTACAGGTGCTTCTCACAATATTAGAATATCATTAAAAAGTTAATTTATTTAAGTTCTTCAACACAAAAAGTGAAACTCATATTATATAGAGTCATTACAGAGTGATCTATTTCAAGTGTTTATTTCTTTTAATGTTGATAATTATGGCTTACAGCCAATGAAAACCAAAATGTCATTATCTCATTAAATTGTAATAATTAACAAAAACACCTGTAAAGGCTTCCTAAGCATTTAAAAAAGTCCCTTAGTCTGTTTGAGTAGGCTCCATATTCATGGGGACAACTGCTGTACAGATGTCCAGATGGCAGTCATTGACACACTCCACAAGGAGGGTAAGCCACAAATGGTCACTAGTAATGAAGCTGGCTGTTCACTGAGTGCTGTGTATGCTGTGTATCAAAGCATATTATTGTAAAGTTGAGTGGAAGGAAACAGTGTGGTAGAAAAAGGTGCACAAGCAACGGGGATAACCGCAGCCTTGAAAGGATGGTTAAGAAAAGGCCATTCAAAAATTTGGGGAAGATTCAAAAGAAGTGGACTGCTGCTGAAGTCAATGCTTGAAGAGCCAACACACACATATGTATCCAGGACATGGGCTTCTAGTGTCACATTCCTTGTGTCAAGCCACTCATGACCAATAGACAACTCCAGAAGCATCTTACCTGGGCCAAGGAGAAAAAGAACTGGACTGTTGCTCAGTGCAAGGTGTTGTTTTCAGATTAAAGCAAATTTTGCATTTCATTTGGAAAACAAGGTTCCAGATTCTGGAGGAAGAGTGGAGAGGCCACAATCCAAGCTGCTTGAGGTCTAGTATGAAGTTTCCACAATCAGTGATGGTTTGGGGAACCATGTCATCTGCTGGTGTAGGTCCACAGTGTTTTATCAAGACCAAAGTCAGCGCAGCAGTCTGCTAGGAAATTTTAGAGCACTTTATGCTTCCGTCTGCCGACAATCTGTTTGGAGATGGAAATTTCATTCTCCAGCAGGACTTGGCCCCTGATAAAAGAAGAAATGATCCAGCTGAAGTGCTCTGGTGATGTATTGAGTGCTGTTCAGACAACAGAACATTGTTTACGCGTTTCTGGCTAGACGCCCTTAAGCCCTGGTTATGATTAAGGGCGTCTAGCCAGAAACGCGTAAACAATGTTCTGTAGTCTGAACAGCACTCAATAAATCACCAGAGCACTTCAGCTGGATCATTTCTTCTTTTATCACTGCTGTGCGGCCAGGGCAGGGCCGGATCCGAGTCTGAGGTGCGGTGAGGTCAGACGTGGGTGAGCTCGACTTTCAAACAAAGGACTTGGCCCCTGTCCACACTGCCAAAAGTACCAATACCTGGTTTAAAAACAACAGTATCACTGTGCTTGATTGACCAGCAAACTCGTCTCACTTTAACCCCATAGAGAATCAATGTCAAGAGGAGGATGAGAAACACCAGACCCAACAATGCAGACGAGCTGAAGGCTGCTATCAAAGCAACCTGGGCTTCCATAACACCTCAGCAGTGCCACAGTCTGATCGCCTTCATGCCATGCCGCATTGATGCAGTAATTGATGCAAAAGGAGCCCCTACCAAGTATTGAGTACATTTACTGAACATACATTTCAGTAGGCCAACATTTCAGATTTTAAAATCATTTTGTAAGCTGGTGTTATAAAGTATTCTAATTTACTGAGATAATGACTTTTGTGTTTTCATTGGCTGTAAGCCATAGTCATCAACATTAACTAAACACTTGAAATAGATCACTCTGTTTGTAATGACTATATGAGTTTCACTTTTTGTATTGAAGAACTGAAATAAATTAATGTTTTGATGATATTCTAATTTTCTGCGAAGCACCTGTATTCATTTGATTAATCCATGTGCACTTTATAACTACTTTGTTGATGGAGTGGTACTAGCTGCCCGCTATATGATCACCACTCTATCTGGGTTTTTCCATGTGTCTTCCGTTCCTATATATACACATCCTTCATCCATTTTATATCCATTCTGTGTATTATGTGGGCTATACATACAGCCCCTTCCATTTAGCGGCAAGGACTTATATGGTAGGCTATCCTTTACCAGTACCTATATACTATTGCCTACTACATCAGCTAGCATTGTTCATAGCATGCATATATAGTCACTGATCATGGTTTGAGTTTCCCAATTGTGGTTACTCAGCCACTACCAGGCAGCTCTTTGGTTACCACCTACCGCATGCCCCCCCTGTTATTGAGATTTCTTATACATCTCCTCAGCAATGAGAGGGTCTTCTCCTATCTCATAGCGTGAGGCATGTTTGTAGGGCAACGTACATCCATACAACTTATGCTCTGGCTATATGAACTGCACATTGAGTTATTCATTATATTTTTTAAAAGCCAGCATATGACATATCTGAATTGACCTGTGCTTCTCTTGAGTGGTCCCTGATTGCTGTTTTTTCATCTTGCTTGTACAGTTTTTACATAAGTGCATGCACTGTTTTGTTTGTAGTGCCACCAAATACCATTCTTTGTTCAATAAAGGTATTTTATCCTTCTATCTCTTGTTCCGTACTTTTTTCTAGCCATATGTTCGAAGTTCTCTTTTGCATTAAAGGGGTTGTCTGGCCTGTACAAGTCTGCAGTCACTCCATGTGACTGCAGACTTGTGAGTCCTTACATCGTGTGCACTGTGAGGCTGTGCTAGGAGTGGCAAGCTTGTGACCACAAGTATGTGATTTGCAGTTTTGTCCATGTATTGAGAGAGGACAGACATGTCTAGTCGGAATGAGGCTGAAAATATGCAAATAGCATATTTGGCGCTGTCGAATACTCGCAACGCTCGCACTGTGAGGAGTCACAGGTCTCTTAGTCTACAGTCCAAAAGGTTTAGTGTTTATTACCTTCTATTCTCCTCTTGTATGACTGTGAAGCCATTGTTCCTTCCCTAACAATGCAGTTCCACTATTGAGGGGAATCTTGCTGCAGGTCTTTTCGAACCAATCACGAAATGCGTAGAACAATAAAGGATGGGCCCTTACACCAAGCACAATATTTCAACCATATATTCAATCTTAGTGCTACCTATGATTGTGGATGGTATAGGCAATATGATGGATACTGGAAATTATAGCTTGCAATGAATTTTCCAAACTAGTTTTTGTTATATCTTATCTTTACTGTCTTGTAGAAAATGAGAAAATAATATATTGTGATATGAGCTACTTCCCAAATCTACGTGCAGATCTGTTTACTGTCTGAGCATCCTTTGGGGAGGAGAGGAATGAGATTCTGGGATAGAAAGCTTTAGTAAACTGTGGCTAGTGAGGCAGATGTAGAGACTAAGAGACAAATGAGGTGAAACCGGAGAAATTTCATTTGACAGAGAGGACGGAGGGAGAAATTGGAGAGAGGAGCAGGAAATGGAGCAAAGCCAGAGAGATTTACAGAGGCAGTAGCTTCACAAGGGGATGAGACTTTTATTAGCACATTCATGGGAAAACACTTATGGTGCTGACAGCTATGAAATAATAATAATAATATTCTATTTTTTGTGGGTTCTGGTTGAAAGGGTTAACTTTCTTCAGACCGCAGTGTACATGAAAAACATTGTGCAACACAGGAGGTAAAGTGAATGTTTTAAATCTATTTTCTACCCTTTTTGTTATATTGCACAGTGACTCATTTTTGGGGTTCAAAAACAGCATTTTTTATACTATATTTATAATTTTTCTGTCTTTATATGACAGCTATATCATTTGAAAACCTTTTATGTTAAAGGGGTTGTGTCACATGGTTACCTGCCTAACTGTGCTGTAATAACTGTACAGTCTGATGGAGAAGTGATAAAACTATGGGGCTGAGCCACTTCTTTTCACAAAAGGGAAGTCTTGAGAAGACATTTTGAACAATTGTAGCTTCCAATTTTCTGGGAACCAATGACTGCCAAATTTTAGTCTGTTTAGTGTAAAGCAGTTGGGGTGCTTTTAACACCTTCCTTGAAAATCTTATTGTAATATAATGCATTGACCTGTTGTATGCTTTTTATCTGTTCTGTAGCCTGCAGCACTTATCCTGTAGATAGGGTCAACTCTTAGTTCTCCCCATATTGGGAGGAATTCAGTAAGAAAGAAGATGGAACATTTTGAGGACCGCTATTGATTAAGGGTGTTGTGTGTGGAGAAGAGAAAAGTTTATATCTTGATAGCAAGTTATGAGGTGTTTAAATATCAAGTGGGTGAAGAAATCCTACATACAGTTGTGCTCAAAAGTTTACATACCCCAGCAGAATTTTTGCTTTCTTGGTCTTTTTTCAGAGAATATGAATGATAGCACCAAAACTTTTTCTCCACTCATGGTTAGCGGTTGGGTGATACCAGTTATTGTCAAACTACTGCGTCTTCTCTTTTTAAATCATGACAACCCAAAATATGCAAATGACCTTGATCAAAAGGTCACATACCCTGGTGATTTTGGCTTGATAACATGCACAGAAGTTGACACAAATGGGTTTGAATGGCTACTAAAGGTAACATCCTCATCTGTGACCTGTTTGTAATCCGTGTGTGCATAAAAGCTGAGTGAGTTTCTGGGATCCAGCCAGACTCTTGCATCTTTCATCCAGCCACTGACAGTTCTGGATTGTGAGTCATGGGAAAAGCAAAAAAATTGTCAATGAATCTATGGGAAAAAGGTAGTTGAACTATATAAAACAGGAAAGGGATACAAAAAGATATCCAAGGAATTGATAATGCCAGTCAGCAGCGTTCAAACTGTGATTAACAAATGGAAAATCACGGGCTCTGTAAAAACAAAATCTTGGTCAGGTAGACCAACAAAATATTGTCCACAACTGCCAGGAAAACTGTTCGGAATGCAAAGAAAAACCTGCAAATAACATCCTCTGAAATACAGCCATTACTGGGCAAATGCCACAAAGTATCTTGCCTACAATATGCAAGATAGCACAGAGACAAGCCTCAAAACTTCTGGAACAAGGTAATTGGAGTGATGATACCAAAATAGAACTTTTTGGCCACAACCATAAATGTTACATTTGGAGAGAGGTCAATAAGGCCTTTGATGAAAGGAACACCATTCTTCAATAAAGCACAGAGGTGGATCGCTGATGTTTTGGGGATGTGTGAGCTACAAAGGCATAGGAAACTTGGTCAAAGTTGAAGGAAAGATCAATGCAGCACATTATCAGCAAATAATGGGGACATTTTTGCACTCATCAGCCCAGAAGCTGCACATAGGACGTACTTGGACTTTCCAACATGACAAGGATCCAAATCACAAGGCCAAGTCGACCTGTCATTGGCTACAGAAAAGCAAAGTGAAGGTTCTGGAGTGGCCATCTCAGTCTCCTGACCTCAATATCATTGAGGAACTCTGGGGAGATCTCAAGTGCGTTGAGAATACCTGTGAGGGGCCATAGCGATCCTACTCGACTTGTGCGGCCCTGAGAAGAATGAAAGATGGAGGCCCTCATAGTTTCCTACTCTTTCAGTGTAATCTTCAGCAATATCAGAAATGTGCCATCACTTGTAACTGTCAAGCTTATACCTCTGATCTGTGCAGAATATGTATTTTTTAAGTGCCATGCCTGCTACTGGATGTGTGCCGCCCCAGCAGGTCCGCTGCAGTCATGTTACTGGTGCACAACGGTTCCAAGTGATGGTATGATCCGGCAGAGGGCACGTGCCAGTCTTTGTCAATTGTGTGGGTTTATAATAAAATAAAATAAAGGTTCGTGACGCCAGTTGGGATGTTTGGCCTGGTGTGGCAGGGCAATGATGAGGGTCACTGGGAGTTAGGTGGTGATGGACAGTGCCAGATGATTAACCCCTTCCCAACTATGGCTGGCTCCCAGGGGAGTTGGAGCAGGGATGGTGCAGCAGAGAATAACCAGCATTAGACAAAGTGATGATCAGTTTGCATCTTTTACAGCAGCTCTGCAAAGTCCCACAAGCTTCCATACAGTTCACATAGAGGGTGTTGGTCAGACCTGCCTGATGAGGGTTCAGTTTTTCTACTGTGAGGTTGTGTAGCCTTCCTACTGCCAATTATACTTCTGGTAAAAAATTCTTGGTATCCCCATAGGCACAAGATAAACAGTTATCAGAATAGTGATCCCTTCCCGCAAGCAGGCAACGTGAATCCTGTCAGAAGACTTACTTATTACAACAGTGTCCTTGATTCCATGCAGTTGCTGAACTCCTGGGTAATAAGCACTCTTCTGCTAGTTATGTGTAGACTGAGCAGACTCACAGTTTAGCACAGACTCTAGAAGCCTCTGTACTCCAGGGACTGATACCCTGCCTTATGCAGCTGTCCTTGCAGAGAGCATACTGCATCTCTCTACATGCAGGACCTCCATGATGCTAGTCGTTCTTCCTCCAAACAACCACTACTCAAACCGAGGCCCGCCTCTGAGGGATCGTGCACACTACCTGTTTCAGGCAAAAGTGTGCAACCTGCCAGTAAGGGATCGGGTTAAATGTGTGCAATTAAAACAGCAGAGAACTTAGCCCTCACCATAGCTGGCAATACAAATAAAAGTATATGCCACATGCAGGCATTTTATGATGCTAGAGACACGGGTGCCACAGATGTACATATGGTTTCCCATTTTGTTTCGTAAAGAAAGTTTATTTTCGTACTCTCATCTCTCACATTCACCCCAACTTCATTGGGTCCTGGCCTGCCTTATCAAGTGGCAGTTTTCGGTCTGCAGCTATGCGTACAAGAGGTAACAGCACACGCACCCAGCCAGACTCTTTTGTGGCATTCCAGGGCAGCGACACTCGGCCAGGGTGTCTCTCGGCATTACAAAAGCACGAATCACTGGCTTAGGAGTGACGGTCCATCCTTAGCCTTGGGTCTCATGTAGCACTCAACATCTGTACAGTGCATCCGAGGTGCAGCTAATAAGAAGCTTCTTTCTGCGCTGTATCAATAAAAATTAAATAACTTAATTACAAATGGGTTAATCATTGTTAATATCTGCACAGTTTCTGAAAACCTATGCAAAAAAAATTTGCAATTAATTTCTAGTGATAGAGTGGAAAAAAGCTGCAGCTGGAATTGACTTTTTAGCAAGCATACCTCAGACACTGTGCTACATATGCCATATGTTACATGAGCCTCCAGTTTTGAATCACATGCCCCTTTGCAGTAATTCCTACCTTGGGGCATAATATTTGATCATCTCTCTTATATTATAATAACATCCCCCATGCAGTAATATGCCCCCGCAATCACATTATCTGTTGTAATACAGCACTAGTAGTGCACAGCAGCCACTAATACAGTAATATGAAAAATGGCCTCGCTTTGCATACCATGTACTACCATGAAGTTCAAAACATTAATAGTGCAGTGGGCATGAGAATGCTTTGACCATTGCTATATCTGTAAATAGGGCCCGCATTCAATTTATCTCAATACAATACATGTTCCTTCTTGTAGCTATTGTTAACAAAGAGTAGCATTAAAAGAACTTGATACCTGTCATTAACTTGACAGATTCCAAGAGAAAATGGATTCAATCAGGCAAATTGTAACTCTTATTAATGGATCTGTCATATCTGCCATGGCTTATGTGTAAAAGAAAACATTGTCAGGGTGAGCAGAGCCCTAGGCCCTGTTCACATCATATGTTTTTGTCTCTGTTCAACATATACGTAGCACAAAGCTCCCAATGCATTTAACAGAAGTTGTGATGGACACCTGACATTGGCCTCCATCATCCATAGGATGTCAGGTTGAGAAACTTATATTTTTGCACTAGAATTATTGGGATGGAATAGTGTAGTCTCCTAGCCTGTTGCACACTTTTTTTCTTGCGGCAAAAGAAAGTGTCACCCCGTGGACACTGGCGAATTAGCCATACTTCTTCAGATCTTAGGTTTAAATTCGGTCTTGCTCGCTGGCTTGCTATCATGTGGCCCGTGCAGTATTGATAGTGACTGCTTATAGAAATGATTCAACGCTCTCAACAATGCTTGTCCTACTGCAGGTGCTTCTCCCAAAATTAGAATATCATGAAAAAGTTATTTTATTTCAGTTCTTCAATACAAAAAATGAAACTCATATATTATATGGAGTCATTACAGACGGAGTGATCTATTTCAAGTGCTTATTTCTGTTAATGTTGATAATTATGGCTTACAGTCCAGGTTTGTAGCACAAATAAAACGTTTCGTTCGCTTCGACCTTCAACAGTTACTACAAAAAAACAATAAAATGTGCAAAGCAAAACATAAAAAGAAAAGAAAATAAACAAAAATATATACAAAAATGGTCATACATTGAACATAGTTTAAGGGCATAGAAAACGTCAAGTCAAGTATGCACCATCATAATCCGACACAAAATGTGAAATGGGAAACAACAATACAGCTTGGTGGTAAGATCAGTCAGAATCCTATCAAAAAGCTCCCAATGAATTTAACAGGAATTGTGATGGACGCCTAACTTTGGCCTCCATCTTCCATAGGATGTCAGGTTGAGTAAGTTATAGAAGAACCGAAATAAATTAACTTTTTGTTGACATTCTAATTTTGTGAGAAGCATCTGTATGTCTACTGTATCACAGGTCAGGCACCATAACGTCTTCAAGTCTAAAGGGGGTTTTACACATAGCGATATCGCTAGCAATATCGCTAAAGCATCACCGATTTGGTGACGCAGCAGCGATATCGCTAGTGATATCGCTATGTGTGATACTTTCCTCCGACCGGCTCCCCCGCTGTCTGTCGCGCGAGATCACGCAGCTCCATTTCTCGTCGGGTGCTTCCTGCTGGCGCCGACGAGCGACGCATGGACGCGGACAGGAGGACGTCAGGATCGCCGCGTTTGAAAGGTAAGTAACGACCGCTGTATCGCTGCTGCATCGCTGTGAGATCTGCCTGTGTGGCAGCTCACTAGCGACCATTTAGCGATGCACCAGCGATCCTGACCGGGTCGTATCGTGGTCTGGATCATTGGTGCATCGCTAAATGTAAAGGGGCCTTAAGGGTCCCATTTCACATAGTGACGCTCCAGCGATCCAGACAGCGATACGACCTGGTAAGGATCGCTGGTGCGTCGCTACATGGTCGCTAGTAAGCTGTCAAACAGGCAGATCTCTTCATACGGTGATCGGTATAATGACCTCGGCGGTCGTTGTCACCTTGTCACACAGCAGCAATTCTGACGACTCTCGCCTGCATCCCTGAGTTCTGCGTCGCCAAGGAGGTCGCTCGTCGACGTCAAACACATCGATGCATGCTGGCCAGCGGGATGCCAACGATGAAAAAAATGGCCCAGGACATTCGAGCACGATCAGTGATATCCAGCGGGGGCCCGTGTCACACGTAGCGAGGTCGCTGTTGCGCTGCAAAATCGGTGACGTTTCAGCAATCTCGCTAAGGCCTCTTTCACACATCAGGTTTTCGCCGTCAGGCGCGATCCGGCGCTTTTGACAAAAACCGGATCCGGCGAAATGCAATGCCAGATCTGGTTTCCCCCCCATTGACTTGCATTAGAGCCGGATCGAGCCGGATGGCCATGCGTTTCATCCGATTTTCGCCGGATCCGGCAATGTGACGCGATCCGGCGTCTGGAAAAAACGGCTACTGTAACGTTTTTTGTCTCCGGCAAAAAAGCCGGACACGCTGGATCCGGCGTGTCCGGCTTTTTCATACAATGAAAGCCTATGAGCGCCGCAATGCGCCTGATCCGGCGACAGCCGGATCTGGTGGCCGGATCCGGTTTTTTTGGTCTGAGCATGCTCAGTAGCTCTGCCCACAAGACATATATAAAAGCAAGACAGTGGGACCCTCAGCCACACCCAACATGACACCCAAGCCAAGAACCAGGAGCAGGAGAAGGCAGCAGACATCTGCAGCAGCACCATCAGCACCACCCCAAATGGAGCAGCATGCTGAACAACGGGAGGGGAGTCCAGCAGCAGATGAGAGACGGTAATTATCAAATCCCCCATTCCTCCAAACTAGGACTATGGAATATCAAGATATTCATTGGCCCTTTGTTTCTCTTTATTTAACAGCCGCCCAATAGATGCAGCAGCAGCAGCAGCAATGGCGGCAGCAGCAGGAACACCACCCACAGCCATGGAGTCTGGCCATGAGGAAGACAGCACATCTTCTTCTGGGAGCCCTCCCTCGCATCGTCAGCGTTTGACGGTAAGTTTTTATTTCCAAAATCCATCATCTCTGTAATATATGTCTATTCATTGCCTTTTATTTCAAAACAGGAATCACAAGATGAAGAGGAGCTCCCAGAAGAAGAAGGAAGGGGTGGACAGACACTTGGAGTGGGCTCACAATTGGCAAGTTTTTTGCATCAAACGCAGATACACAACATCACACTACACACAACACATAGAAAACAATGTTCTGCAGACCACACACAGCAAACAAATGCCTACATCCAAAGACATAACATTTTTTGTTTTCTTCTCTAGTCTTCCCAATCTGGTGCTCGGCCAAGAGGTCCTCGCAGTGCCTCCCGGGGTCGTCGGCGACAGCAACGCGGCGGTCACCAGCGTGTAAGTATAAATATTTTTGCTTTGTTTTTTTTGCACTTTTTGTTTCATTTCTTTTGTGGAGGCTAATTATGTTATTTTTGTCTTTTTCTTTAACAGCCTTCACAGCATGCTCCCGACTCAGACGGTGAGGTTGGAGGGATTGATGTGGACCACCTCATCGATCTCGTCAGAGAAAGGGAGCCGCTCTGGAATATGGCTGACCGCCGCCACGCTGACCTTATCGTTACCCGACGACTCTGGGAGGAAATCTGTTTGCTCCTTGTGGACCGCTGGGAGGACCTCGAAGCTCGGGCCCAGATTAAAGAGCATAAGTATATACAGTACCGGTTGCTTGATTTAAACCAGTGTTTCCCGAACTCCAGTCCTCGTGGTCCCCACGGATCATGTGTTCAGGATTTCTATTTACTTTGGAAATCCTGAAAATATGACCCCTGGGGACCATGAGGACTGGAGTTTGGGAAACACTGATGTTGTATACTAACCACTTTGTCCTTTCTCGTTTCAGGGAAGAGAATTGTGAAGCGGTGGCGGTCTGTGAGGGATCGTTTCAAGAAGGAGTTCAATAAAGAGATGCGGGCCCTGAGTGGATCTGGAGGACGCAGGAGCAAGTACAAGTACGCACGAGCCCTGTCGTTCCTCCGGGAGACAATGCTCACCAGAAGGTAAATATTACACACCACATGTGACAAAAAAATGTTTAGATGTAACTTTTTTTTTTCAGCCAGGGCCATACCATATCACTATTTTAATTGGTTTTTTTTCTCTTTATTCCACAGCACGGTGAGCAGCACTCGGGAGCCTGCACGATTGGACCCTTCTGAGGCGATCCCTGAGGAGACCGGCACCGAGGGACACTTCGACCGCCCCGGTACATCTGCACCTTCCCAGCCTTCCCACACATTCAACCCATCTGTCCCATCCACCAGCACAGGAGCATCGTGGCCGCCTACATTACATGAAGCTGCTGGTGAGGAGATCGCTTTCCCTTTACCCCACCCTTCTGCCCCTGCCACCTCTAGTACACCTGCGGGTACTGGGCGGCAGCGGCAGAGGGGTCAGGAAAAGAGTTATGTGCCAGAGTTCTTGCATCTGAATGCATCTTTCCAGAACTGTCTAAAAGTCTTGTCAGAGCAAATCTCCGCAGGCTTTCAGCAGATCAACTCCAGCATTCTGGAGGTGAAGACACTTCTGCAAACCATGCATTCAGAAGCAAGATCTTCGCCAAACCACACCTTTTTCAGGTCTGTTGTGGAGCGCATGGCAACACTATCTCCTACCCAGCAGATGCATGTAATGCATTCGTGCCACGGTGCTCTACAGCAGGTTACCTCCCAACCTCCACCTCCCACCACTGTAGTTCCTCCACCTGCACCCCCTCAAGCCACTTTCCATCCTCCCCCTCCTATTACATCTGCACACCCTCCAGCCACTTTCCATCCTCCCCCTCCTATTACATACCAGCAACCTGCCCAGTACCAGCAACCTCCCCAGTACCAGCAACCTCCCCAGTACCAGCAACCTCCCCACTTCCAGCAACCTGCCCCGTACCAAACTCCTTCCCCGTACCAAACTCCTTCCCCATACAACTTTCCATCAACATCATCTGCTCCTACAGTCCCTGCCCAACCCTCCACTCCACCGCCCACCACCTCTTCTGCCTCCCACATGTCCACCCATTCTGTAGCTTTTTCCACACCATCACCTCTAACTGTTCCTTCCCCACCACTATCCCAGTCCTCTCTCCACACTCCCATTGTCGAAGTGTCCCGCAGCCCCTCCAGCAGTATTTCCACACCACACTACACAGATTTATGATGTGTTTTGTAATAAAAATGCCCTGTTGGTTTCAAACCTTTATTAAAAAAAATTTTTAACTTTAAAAACAGTTTACAAAAAAAAAATATTTTAAATAAAAGTTAAATTATTGTTTACACTGGTTGTCTGTCATTTCTTTCTGCGGCGAAATATGTTTAAAAAAAAGGTTAAATACAGGGTATTTAAAAGGTAAAAAGGTATTCAAAACCAGGTATATAACTGTGGGTAAATTTTAGCTTTTTCCCACAGTTGTGTTCCTGGTTGTGTTTGAAGCAAAGTATTTCACCTAAAAAGTTGTGTTTATTGTTGGTGATTTCCTAACAATGTACACAACTTTTGTTTAAAGGTGAAATACTTTGCATAAAACACAACCAGGTACACACCTGTGGCCTAAAGCTAAAAATAGAGACCATGACAAGACCTTTGGTTGGCAAAGGTATATACTGCTGGTACAGAAGGTACACAAGTTTGGTTAGGGCACAAATCTTTCACACTCTGTCATCCTGCCAGTGTACTCTGCCTTGAGGTGACATAAAGTATAGTGCAAAATTGTCCCTCATTACTTAAACCGTCACAGAACTTCTAGTGGTAATGTCATGGTAATCTTGCAAGGTGGTTTCTTCAGAGGTGTCCTCAATGGAAATGGGTTCCTTGCAGATAACAAAATTGTGGAGTACAACGCAAGCTTTGATCACCTCGTCAACAGTTTCTGTCTTGAGGTTGATCGCAGTCAATAGGACCCGCCATTTGGCTGTCAGAATACCAAAGGTACATTCAACCATTCTTCTTGCTCTTGTGAGGCGGTAATTAAAAATGCGTTTTGGTCTTGTCAATCCTCTGCTAGAGTACGGTTTCAAAAGGTGTTCTGACAGCTGGAAGGCTTCATCCCCTACACAGACAAATGGCATAGGTGGACCAGATGTTTGTGGCAGCGGTCTAGGTGGTGAGAACTGGAAGGTGTTTCCATACAGTTTACGCCCCATGGCAGACAGTTTGAAAACTTGAGAGTCATTGGAGCGGCCATAGGCCCCAATATCAACAGCAATAAATTTGTATTCCGCATCAGCGATGGCCATGAGGACAATTGAAAAATATTTCTTGTAATTGAAATATTCCGATCCCGATCCGGCTGGCTTTACAATGCGGATATGTTTCCCGTCCACAGCGCCCAAGCAGTTGGGAAACTGACATATCTGTTGAAACTTGTCAGCAATTTCAATCCACCTCTCTGTTGTGGGCTCTGGTAAAAACTCTTCAGCTAAGGAGTCCCACAGTGCACGGCATGTGTACTTCACTATTCCAGATATGGTGGAAATCCCGAGTCTGTACTGGAAATGCAGTGACGAAAGGGATTCTCCAGTTGCAAGAAATCTGTGGGGAATTAAAAAACAATCAATTAGTTTTAAATCACAGCATTACATACCAAAACTCAGCTATAACACTTGGAGATGCAAACTACCACCAACAAGATTGCAGTGAAAGTGTGCTCTGATGCGAGCACATCCAATAAATGTGGCTTACCTTAAAGTCACCATGAGACACTCTGCGGGTGAAACAGAGAAGCGGCAATAGGTGTCCGCTTTTCTTATGAGGTGTGCAATGCGTTCCACCAAGTAATCAAAATTCTCCATTTTCATCCGAACATATCCAAAAAATTTATCCGGGTTTCGTCGAAGGTCCATGCAGAGTGTAGAATAGACCCCATGCGTCATTCTCTTGGCTGTGATGGGGTGGATCCACAAACGTCGTCTACGATGCCTGATGCGCTGCTGTCTCGCTCTCTCCTTCTCCAGAACAATCACCCTCAAACGATTCGCCTCCGCTATAAAATCCGCCAAATTCTTCAAAATATTTCCAATCACAACATCCATCTTCGCCAGTAACTTGCTCTTCTCTCCAACCTGCACTTTCTCCTCTACAACCTGTCAAAGAAGGGCTGTAGGAACACGCTATATATAGTTTTCCAGTAGCCAATCCCGTTCGGAAGGCCACAAGGGTCAATTTTAAAAACCGGATCCGGCGTAATCCGTCGAAAAACGGATAGAAAAACGGATGAACCGGATGAGATGGATCCGGTTTTGTCTGTCAAGAACAAGACGGATCCGGCAGAAAACCGGATCCGGCACATCAGGTTTTACAAAACATTTGCCGGATCCGGCGTTCCGGCACGACGCCGGATCGCGCCTGACGCCAAAAACCTGATGTGTGAAAGTAGCCTAACGATCTCGTTATGTGAGATGGGGCCTTAACTCACAAGACCCTATATGGACTTTATCAGCTCAGTGTGTCAGAGGTGTGTCTTCAGCAGTAGAGTTGAGCGACTTTTGATTTTTTAGGGTCGAGTTTCGTTTCATGAAACCCGACTTTTCCAAAAGTCGGGTCGAGCAAAATCGTCCGACTATAGGGAAAAGTTGGGGGTCCAACCGAAACACGAAACCCAATGTAAGTCAATGGGGAATTAAAGTCGGCAGTGAGAGGAGGACAGGAAACACACCTACAATGCCCATTTGAATGCCAAAAGCATCAATTCTTATTACTTAAGCTTGTCAACCTTAATTTACTTCATAAGACTAGTTACGTACTGAAAAATGGGGGTTATTTGGCTACAGTTGTGGGGGGGGTAGGGCTGGCTCCAGGTTTTCGTGGGCCGAGGGCCAAAGAGCGCCCCTTTAACACATACCACAACTCATGATGCTCCGATACGGCAGAGAAATAGCAGTATAGTACAATGAAAAATACTTCACTTCTTACATCTCATGACTGATATCCATTTTAAATTCTCCAATACCTCCAAAAACGGACAGTATATAACTCCATACGGTATTATGGCCAGCGCTTAGTGCGCTATACAGAGTAATGAGGCCCATATATTTCTCCATATGGAATCATTGATCCCATATAATGTTTCAAACTGTATATGATGAGCTCCACATAATGCTATAGTATATGTTGGTCCCAATGGATGAAGCTCCACTGTCTTATGGGCCCAAATAATGCTCCATATATAATGGGCCCCATTTCTACTGCTCTAGTGTATAATGGGCCCTGTAAATGCTGCTCCAGTGTCTGATGTCCACCTTTGGAATGCTCCAGTATATGGTGGGCCCCATATATCATTCACCAGAGTATAGTGCTCCCCAAAAATTGCTGTCCCAACATTGAAAACAATTACATAAGTCTCCTTGCTAGGGAATCCCTGCACTACTCTGAACTCCTTGTCGTCCCCATCTTCCATCTCACTGCACTTGGCTGTTTAGGCCCTCCCACCGGCAGAGACACTTTTGCGTACTATGCGGTGCCCTGTGCCAGTGCCATCGCCCATGAGTATGCCCCCCCAACCTGCTCAAGGAACCTGCACTTTCATCTGCACCTTCCTCTTTGTCACCGTGTAAGGTGGTATAGTATGTGGGAAGGGGAACCTGAGTTTCCTCTGGGTCAGATTCTGGCAGTGTAGAGTGTGAGGGGAATGTAGTGGTCTGGGTCAATGTACCAGCAGCATCATCCAGCAGTGGCTGGGCCTCAGTGCACTTGTGGTGTCCCCCAGAGTACGGTCGCCACTGTGGCATAACCTTCCTCCTAGGGAGTGTGTTGTCAAGCTTGGGAGCAACAAAGGATCTCTCTAGCAGTGAAACCAACACCCAACACATTTCCCACTCCAGACTAGCAGGGAGACTTCTGAACCTGACCGCTGAGGAGCTGCTCTCTGTGGTCGGGAGGAGGTAAGTTAGGGCACTCTGTGCAGGGAAGGGGAAGTGTGTGGACGTGAGAAGGGGAGCTGGAGGATGAGCAGAGTTAAGGCTCACTCCTAGCTGGAGTGCATGGTCCCAATTCCGGTCTCCGAGTTTGTAGGAACACTGACGTTCCTGCAGCAGTAACCGGGGGAAGTAGCAGCTATAAATGCTCTGTACCCAACTAAGGCTCGGAGGCCCCAGCATCGACGTGTGGGAGCCAGAAGGAAAAGGCTACAGCTGTCTGCCATACAAGTAAAGTCTGAGGAACATCTGTTAGACAGGAGGCGCTTCAGTGAACCACGGTCCTGTGAGCGCTTCCCCCACAAGCGCTAGAAAGGAGACGTTCAGGAAGGTACATGTTGGCGGAGTGTTGGAAGGGAGCTTTCCATTTTGGTCCCGGAGGTTGGCTGAGGTCCTGACCCGGAGGACACAGCACGGAGGCAGGCATCTGTGTAACCTGTATACTGTGAGTAAAGCTTTTTGAACTGCACGCTCTGGTGTCCTACAGTTATTCCAGCACCGCTACATCTGGGTACCAGCACCTACACCGCCTGTGCCTTTCCCCCATCCCTACATCTACACTTCCGTGGGACTCCAGCTCCACCTGTGGGGAGCTTCACCATCTTTGCTGCACAACACCATCAGTTCCAGAGGATCTGCATGCAGCATCGGCCTAACATCTATGTTGCCGAACACCACAGGTGGCGTCAAACTATCTATATAAACTCTTTACCATTATACCACGCCATTTACATGGGCGCCCAGGGCCACCGTCCGGGTCACCGCTGCGTGACACATCCCACTGACACCGGCCCGGTACCGAGTACCCCACAGCCCTGGGAGGGCGACCCATATGCCGACTGCTGATCGGGCGGCATTATTCCCACGAACCTCCAAACAGCATCCATGAAGGCAAAGTTTTTGGTTTCCGGGGGCAGTATGATTGCAAAGCTGAACCTTAAAGGAATGTCCAAAAGGGCACCACCAGGAGTGGAGCCTGTGGCTTAATTGGACTCCACCCGGGAAACCACAACCATGCCACCTAAAGAAAAGATGCACACTTTGAAAGCTTTGTCGATTCTGTGTGTGGTGTGGTATGTGTGTTTGTAGTTGTGCCAGCGATTTCTCAGCTTTATTCCATTAACAACCGAGACTCCGGCATGCCCCCGCAGTACGCGACAAGCTTACTAGAGGGATAAGCGAAACTCTGGCACGTGAGATCGAGCAATAACAGGTCTAGCATTCCCGTACATGTCCAGGGCTGCATGCACGCTACACTGAAAGGATCAGCTTTTGTCGCTTACAGGTGCAGATAACCTGCTGAACTCCGTTAGTGATGGGGATCTGGGATTCAGATTATTCCCCGCGAACGATGATTTCCCAGTAAGTTCAGGTCAACCGCAATTCTGGAGTTAGGCCTAACCGTCATTCCTGAAAAAATTACGTGTCCAAACCACAAGTGCTATAGCTTGCTTAACAGCTCGGCAGCCGTTCTCAGGCCCAGTATGGATTCAACAACATTGTAGAAAGTTGATAAAGGGTACAGTTTCACCGGATAACACGTATATATGTAGCCTAGTTTACACATTAAAAATATATGTCTATAGATCAGGAGGCAGACTCAGATGTTCTCAGGCCCAGTATGAATTTGACCAGATTGTACAAAGTTGAGAAAGGGTACTTTATCACTGGATAGCAGGTATATATAGCATAGTTTAAACATGTAAAATCTCCGTGTTCTCAGTATGGATTACACAGCAATCTAAAAAGTGGAAAAAAGGAAATGCATTTGAGGCGTACACAACTATATACTTTTGGTGTTATTTTTAAATCTTCATATATATTTCTGTCTCAGTAATACAGTTCAGCCTCTCCGCAATAGGAAATGAGATGCATACAATTACTGACATAAAGGCTAGTGATTGCAGAAATCTAGGAATTACTATTCACGGGAAAAACTTCCATCACAATTCTCATAGGCGATGCTGACCCTCAATTAATTTGTGTGTTGAGACAGTGAAAACATTTTTTTGTGAATAAAGTCTTGCTGTATCGCACTTCCGTTGATTCCATCACTGTTACTCATCTCAATCAAATTTTTATCACAGGGAGCGATATAAACATGGTGCTCACTGGCTATCATGATCTGTCACGTAACTTTGGAGTGCAAAAGACAGAAGCCACAGGCCGTAGGCGATTCTATTTGATTGGCATGAGAGGGCACATTTTAAAATGTGCGCTGGAATGTCACACGTTTGTGAGTAGGAAATCTGTGAAAGCTGATGATAAACCACCACTGCATGTCATTGTGAGTCAACGTCCATAAGAAATGGAAGCCATTGATCATCTGGAGCTAGAGCCTGGCCAGCAGGACAGGGCATAGCTACATCTTAACCATCATCTTTCAGTTCAATCAATTTGTAGTGGCACTCCCAGTGAAGGATTTGACAGCCCAGACTACACAGCGGAGGAGCAAGGAGAGGTAAACATTGCAAATGCTGGGGCCCTGCCCAAGCAAGGGGGGCACACTCGTGGGCGCCGGTACTGGCACTGGGCCCCTCATAGTACGGCGGTGTGTCTGATGGCGGTTGTGCATCACCACGGTCAGAGACACTTGATTGCACTATGAGGGACCCTGTGCCAGTGCCCGCACCCAAGAGTCGGCCTACCCACCTGTCCAGGGCAACGGCACTCGCACGGTTTTGTGCGCTAGGTGGTGACCACATGGGGGGGCAGCCCAGTTAGGGCAGTTTACAAAGTGGCATATGTTGATGTGGGACATTCAGCTGCTGCAAAAGGCGAAATAGGTCAAGTTCGCGGAATAGGAGGAGGACCAAAGCAAGCCATTTTTCTGGCAACCTATGTGTCATCAAGGGAAGGTGGGACAAAATCCTTGGAAACCCATGCATGGTTCATTTTAATGAAGGTTAGATCATCCACATTTTGGGTTGACAGACGGGTCCTATTTCTGTCAGGATTGATCCAGCTGCACTGAAGACTCTTTCCGATAGCACACTTGCAGCTGGGCGAGCGAGCTCCTGTAAGGCATATTGTGCCAATTCAGGCCAAGTGTCCAGTTTAGCGGCCCAATAGTCAAAGGGGAATGACCTGTGCGGGAGAACATCGATATGGGAGGAAAAGTAGTTTGTAACCATAGTTGACAACTGCTGTCTCCTGTCACTTTCCATCGATGCAGTATTACCAGTTGTGTGAGCGGTACTTGAAAAATCAGTCCACAACATTGTCATGAAACCCCTGTCTCCAATGCCACTTCTGCTGTGTGCACCACGAACACCTCTGCCAAGCTGCTCCTGGCCGGTACGGCTCGTGTGAGAACCATCACCGCTGCTGTGTGCTGGGAATGCCTCAAACAACTGGTTTACCAGAGTTGCTTGTTTATTAGCCAATATTATGTCAAGGTTCTCCTGTGGCATGATGTTTTGTAATTTGCCTTTATAGCGTGGATCCAGGATGCTGGCCAACCAGTAGTCGTCATCTTTCATCATTTTGGCAATGCGGGGGTCCCTTTTTAGGATCTGCAACGCATAATCTGACAAGTGGGCCAATGTTCCCGGTGTCAATGATGCACTGTGAGTGCTGGTTGGAGGAGCACTTTCTGGCAAATCCACATCCCTCCAGTCACGCACAAACCCTGTACCAGACCTTGCCACGCCAACATTTTCACTTGCCCCACGAGATGCATCCTCCTCCCTTAAGTAATCATCCCCATCATCATCCTCCTCCTCTTCTTCCTCCACCTCATCCAGGAGAGGTCCCTGAGCAGACAATGGCTGAATGTCATCAAGGATTCCATCCTCCTCGTCAACATTGGCTGCAGACGCCTGCTCCTTAAGGTGCGTCAAAGTTTGCATGAGCAGACGCATAAGTGGGATGCTTATGCTTAGGATGGCGTCGTCTGCGCTTACCAGGCGTGTGCATTCCTCAAAACACTGAAGGACTTTACAGAGGTCTTTCAGCTTCGACCACTGCACACCTGTCAACTCCATGTCTGCTCTCAAAGTGCCTGGCCGTGTATCTTCCCACAAATGCATTATGGCCTGCCTCTGTTCGCACAGCCGCTCAACCATGTGCAGGGTCGAGTTCCACCTTGTTGCAATGTCGATAATGAGGCGGTGGTTGGGAAGGTGGAGCAATTGCTGCAGCTTCTGCATGCGAAAGGAGTGTACAGGCGACCGGCGGATGTGCGCGCACAGTCTTCGCACCTTCTGGAGCAGGACTGTTAACTCTGGATAATTGTTGAGGAAGCACTGCACCACCAGGTTCAAGGTGTGAGCCAAGCAAGGTATGTGGCTGAGTTTTGAAAGGGCTATGGCTGCCTCAAAATTACGGCCGTTATCACTAACTACCTTGCCTGCCTCAAGATGTATACTGCCCAGCCATGACTCAGTTTGTTGCTGAAAGTACTCGGCCAGCACCTCCGCGGTGTGTCTGTCGCCCAAACACATCATCTGCAACACAGCCTGCTGATGCTTTCCTCTAGCTGCTCGATAGGAGGACCCCTCGTGTGCAACAGTGGCAGCTGCAGATGGAGTGTCCGTATGACTGCGCTCTGTGGACGAGCTTTCGCTTCTGGAGGAGGAGGAGGAGGACGGTCGAACACCTACAGCCAGCTGTTTCCTATACCATGGGCTAGGCAGCACTGTCCCACCACCGCTGTTCCTTGTGGACCCTGCATCCACCACATTAACCCAGTGCGCAGTGATGGACACGTAACGGCCCTGGCCATGCCGACTGGACCATGCATCTGCTGTGAGGTGCACCTTTCCACTCACTGACTGCTTGAGTGCATGGACAATGCGGTCTTTCACATGATGGTGGAGGGCTGGGATGGCTTTGCGAGAGAAGAAGTGGCGACTGGGTAGGTCATAGCGTGGTACTGCATAGGCCATGAGTTCGCGGAAAGCTGCGCTTTCCACCAACCGACAGGGCATCATCTCTAACGAGATTAGTTTGGCAATGTGGGCGTTCAAACCCAGTGTACGCGGATGAGAGACTGAGTACTTTCTTGACCTAATCATAGTCTCTGGGAGGGTGAGCTGGACTTGAGAGCTGCATATGGTGTAACTAGCGGTGGACAGGGCGGACTGAGAGAGGGTTGATGATGGTGATGGAGTTGGTGTTCTTTCTGATGGCCTAGATTCAGTCTTTCGTTGATATAACAGTGGGATTCCCTGACTGCTGTGGCCTTGCAACGACACCTCAACATTTGCTGCTGTGCTAACCGGTGGGCTTACAGTGGGGGAAACAATGCAGCGTTGCTGACTACCTTCTTTGTGATCAGTTGCACATGTGGTACTTGAGGTTTGGTGTTGTGTCTACGCTTGCAAGTGCATGCTGGTTAAATGTCTAAGCATGCAACTGGTATTCAAATTTTTCAGATTTTTCCCTCAGCTAAAGGTCTTTGTGCACTTCTTACAGATAACCTTGGCCTGATCATGAGGATTTTGTTCAAAAAAATGCCACACTGCACTCTTCCTACTTTGGAAGACATTTTGCGGCCTAGCACGCTGTGCTATTTTGACTGCCTGGACAAGCTGTCCAGCAACTCTTTTGATTTTTGGAACCTGTCTTTGGAGTGCTCCGGGCCTGCCAGATAACAGCTGTTGCGATGTCGATGTCTGCTGTGGATGCTCCTCCTCCTCATCTGAGCTATCGGAAGCAGCACCCTCTTCCCCCAATGGATGCCAATCTGGGTCAACAACTGGGTCATCCATCACCTCCTCTTCAATGTCATGTGCACCTTCCTCTGTGTCTCCGTGTATGTTGGTATAGTATGCGGGAAGGGGCACCTGAGTCTCATCAGGGTCAGAATCTGGCTCATTACACTGCGAGGACAATGTAGTGCTCTGACTGAATGTACCAGCAGAATCATCTATCAGTGGCTGTGCATCAGTGCACTCCATGTCAGATTCATCTTGGCCTGGATAATTCACCATTTCACTTGATAACCCAGGCATGGTATGTGAAAACAGCTCCATGGAGTATTCAGTTGTATGGCCTGCGTCATCCTTCAATCTTGGTTGGGGTGAAGGACACAAGGAAAGGTGTGGCTCATGAACATGAGCCTCCAATGACGACTCAGTGCATTTATTTTTTACAACTTCAGAAGAGGAGGCGATAGAGCTGAAGGATGAGTCAGCAATGTATGCCAAAACTTTTTCCTGAAGCTCTGGCTTTAAAAGTGGTTTGCCAACTCCTAGAAAACTAAGCCTTCGAGGCCTTGTGGAGCCAGACGATGACGCAGGCTCAACACCTCCTGCATTCGGTCCTATTTTGCTTTTGCCACTACCATCAGATCCACCACCAACACCATCATTACCAGCTGGCAACCCCCGCCCAATTCCACGGCCTCTTCCACCAGCCTTCCTCATTTTTGGTAAAAATGTACACAAAATCCCACAAGCTATATAGTAATGTAAAACAAAGTAAAAGGTGTATATAGGACAGGGGAGATGTAGAATTTCTGAACACACTTGTGGACACAGTTGGATTGTGTGAGGCCCAGTGAATATCACACCGCTATGTCACAGGCTCAATGTCGCAGGTGTGAAAAATGTCACTATAGGACAGGGGAGATGTAGAATTTCTGAACACACTTGTGGACACTGTTGGATTGTGTGAGGCCCAGTGAATATCACACCGCTATGTCACAGGCTCAATGTCGTAGGTGTGAAAAATGTCACTATAGGACAGGGGAGATGTAGAATTTCTGAACACACTTGTGGACACTGTTGGATTGTGTGAGGCCCAGTGAATATCACACCGCTATGTCACAGGCAGAAATTGGCTAGTGTATGGCAAACTACAAGGTGTATATAGAATTGGGCAGAATAGGAATCTCCCTAGAGTGTAGGTCTGTAAGAACGGAACATGTCCTCGACTTATTCTTACAGAGTCACACACACATAGCTTCACTGTGGCCGTGATAACAGCCGTTACACGGTACTGAGAGAGGAGCGTGCACGTACACCGCTGTCCGGTGTCCGTAAAATTGTCAAGCTCCGTGTTTTTTAAGTATACGGACTGACACACGCTGTCTCTCTATAGTTTTGAATGTGATCAAACAGCAAATATACTTAACTGTTTGAAAAACAGACAAAACTAGAAGGTGGAGGTCTGTAAGAATGGAACATGTCCTCGACTTATTCTTACAGAGTCACACACACATAGCTTCACTGTGGCCGTGATAACAGCCGTTACACGGTACTGAGAGAGGAGCGTGCACGTGCACCGCTGCCCGGTGTCCGTAAAATTGTCAAGCTCCGTTTTTTTTTAAGTATACGGACTGACACACGCTGTCTCTCTATAGTTTTGAATGTGATCAAACAGCAAATATACTTAACTGTTTGAAAAACAGACAAAACTAGAAGGTGGAGGTCTGTAAGAACGGAACATGTCCTCGACTTATTCTTACAGAGTCATACACAGATAGCTTCACTGTGGCTGTGATAACAGCCGTTACACGGTACTGTGTGAGGAGCGTACACCGCTGTATGGTGTGAAAAAATGCACGGTTAGTACCTCACCAGGACAAGAAAAAAAAATTTGGATTGCTTTTAAAAAAGCAGTTTGCAGAGCAGTGGGAAAACAGCAATGCAGCTATCAGGAAACCTTATAAGGCAGCCTAACAACCAACACAGCTGATCCAGCAAAATATAGCCTCCACTTGCACTGCACACACAGTGACTGGTGTGTTGTACAGGTAAAATTGCTAGCAGCAGAAGCAGTTTTTGGTGTCTTCTTCCCTGCCTAACGCTCTCCCTACAGAATCAGCAGCAGCAGCAGCTCTCCCTATTCTGAGATCAGCATGAGTAACATGGCGGTCGGCGTGCACGCCCTTTTATACCCCCTGTGACGCCCCCAAAGCAAGCCAATCACTTGCATGCCCTTCTCAAAGATGGTGGTGACCCCTGCCTATGTCATCACGTTGCCCACAGTGTCCGTGGATCCTGATTGGCTGAAAAAGGGCGGAAAACAAACTTTTGAAACGCGACTTTGGTGCTAAAGTCACCGAGCTCGTGGCCGACCTCACCCTAGGGTCGGGTTTTGTTTCATGAAACCCGACTTTACCAAAAGTCGGTGACTTTTGAAATTTTTTGACCCGTTTCGCTCAACTCTATTCAGCAGACATTGCCACAAACAGCAGATTTCTACCCCTTGGTCTAGGGGGGAACAATTAGGGGGTTGGGTTTGCTTAGCCAAGGAGGGTTCTGTGTATGCGCCTGCAAAGGCCATGGAGCCTGAAGTGACATCATACACCTTAAATTGAGTCATGACCTTTTCAGATGTATTCACAGAACCCTCCGGGGCATAGGAAACCCGGAAGACTCGGCCTAGGAACCGAGGATTGAAGATTTCACCACTGCCAAAACCAAAACGGACTGGAAGGCTTGTGGTAAGTAGAGGAGACGGGCCAATGATATCAATATAAGATGTTTCAATGGCTCAGACCTGATCACGACTGCTTGTCCCATAGAGAATCTGTGGCAAGACTTGAAAACTGCTGTTCACAGACATCTCCATCCAATCTCACTGAGCGAGAGCAAATGTGCACAGAAGAATGGGCAAAAATGTCAGCCTCTAGATGTGCAAAGTTGGTAGAGACATGCCCAAAAAGACTTGCAAGTGTAATGACAGCGAAAGGTGGTCCTACAAAGTAATGACTCAGGAGGGGCTAAATACAAATGCACACGACAATTTTTAGATTAAGATTTTTGAAATATTTAGAAAACTATGTATCACTTCCTTTACATTTCACAAACACTTGCTACTTTGTGCTGGTATAACACATAAAATCCTAAATTGGCATGAGAAAAAAATAACAGCATGATGCGAGTGGCTCTGTAAATCTGATCACGAGCACCCATTCAAGTCTGTGGATGCATCCAAGTACAGTCCAAGTTATGTGGATACAGACAATGGAGAAGATGGAGAAATTAAGTTCTCGATACTCTCTGCACCTGTGATACGATTCTCTCATGCGAGAGAATCAGATCACAGAGTTTAAACTCTGATCAGAGATTGTGCAGAGCGTCATTGCCTAATCGATCCGATTCTCACGAAAGAGAGAATCATCGCCTGTGTGAACGAGTCTTTATAATTATATTTCCGCAGCAGCTGGTGGCCATATGCGTTTTAACGTGGGTTCCGTTGGTGATGCATAACACCTTGGCAGTCATGTGTTTAGCACAAGGTGCTAAAAGGCATGTTTAGATGGGTTTGTGTTGAAGTACCTTACTGGCCTACACAAAGCCCTGACCTCAACCCCATTGACCACCTTTGACATGAGCAAGAACAGAGATTTCCTATGGATTTAGCATGGCGATGTCTTGAAAGCTCTTTCATGTGTAATGTGCAGATGTTCCAATACTTTTGTCCACATAGTGTGTGACTTTATATTTTACAGATTGTGTATAATATATTATCATCTATGATATAATTTCAGGTCTGATCAACAGTAAGTAGGGGTGTCTTTCTAATTAATTCATTGCCCCGTTTATAGTAATGATGAAAAGCAGATGTCGCCATGTCGTGTTCACTTTATTCACAGTTCATAAAAGTTCATTAATTCATTTCTCAATTCACAATAGGGAACATTAATCATACTTTCCAGTACAAAATAATTGTATACATTCACACTTCATCAGGAAAGGAAGCATGAACTTGACTAACAGGTTCCCACGGGGCCATTATCGGAAAAGACATGCACGTACACCTTATTGTTCAGATTCTTCCAGTTCTGGGTATTTCTTGTATACATCCATGCCCTGTCTGTGCACGTTCTGCAAAATGAGATACATATTGATCAAAAGAAGAAAAAAAGTGGAGGATCAATACAACTGCAAGTGCTGGAAACATGGGCAGAATGTGCTTGCTGAGTCGTTCCATCCATGAGCTGTGAATCTTTTCTATCTCTACAATCTGGTTCAGTTGTTCACAACATTGGCTTTTCATTACTTTGGAAAAGAAAAATCATTTTACATATGGCAAACAGAACACGTGCAGAGTTTTATTCTAACGCTACCAGGACAGCAAAAATACTTCAGGTTTGTTATGTATTCCATTCATTTTGCATGATCTGATATTGAATATTGTTTAAATTTGCTCAATGGACACCAAGAAAGGAGATGAGTTGCTGTCTGGAGACGTGTCCAACCTTACCATGATTTTTAATATTTTGTAAGTTCAATATATTAGTTCAATATATTATCATGACATGCTAGTGAAAACCTGGATAGGCTGAAATTCATATATAAAACACTGGGCGACCAATCCATATAAAGACATATATAACATAAACATCTCCCGGCAGAGCATCACATATTCATGGTAATATTTCACAATGTCACGGATGATATCGGCAGCAATCTACAGTGTAATAAATACGTGTTGACCAGGGTTTTCAAAACTGCTTCCACTTACACAGTGTCGGACTGGGGTGCCAAGGGCCCACCAGTAAAGAACTTCATGGCCCCACTTTTCAGATACATGCAAATCCTTGATCACAAATGTATATAACAATGAACTGGGTAGAAAGTTAAATGAATAAGATGCTGCCATTGTCTGTACATAGTGATTCAAGTATATTGTGCAAAGTACTGCTCACGTAAGAGGGTGGTGGCCCACCAGAGGATTCTACTGTTCTCCTGTGGGCCAGTCCAAGCCTGCGATACAGTATAGAGGAAACAAATCTTGCAAATAAACGAACAGGCAACATATTTTCAAATTTATAACATGTTAATTCATGCGGTTGCATCCAAATTGGTGTAGATTTGTAATCTGAAGTTCATGTTTGAGATTCAAGGGGTATTTCTTTTCTCATCGTAGGCCACTTTCTATGTCTTTCTATGGAATTTGACCCAGTATGTCTGCCTGAGATAAAGAAATCAAGTGAGCTCCATAGGGCTATGGATCTACTGTCTGATAGTTTTTCCCCTGACTGTATATCATAAATAGAATATCACTAATTCCAAATTCAATGATGTTATGTAATAGGATGTAATTAAAAAAAACAAAAACCAAAAAAAAATGTTCCTTAGAAAGTCTTAAAATTAAGTTAAGTCTGCCATTGAGGAACAAAAACACATGACTAATTAACAATAACTACGCTAAATACAGAAGCAAGGTACTGTATCAAAAAATTGAGTGCACACTTACTGCTTTAATAGCAATTGAGAGGGTAAGTAGCAGGCAGCGGCAGAGATTCAAGCATTCTACAATAACTATTCATCAGGAGGTTTGACCACCTTTATAAAATCAGAAGTTTTATCAGTTTGCTGGTATGAAGCCTTCAGCTCCGTATTAATACAATGCCAAGAAGGAAAGATGTCAGAAATTACCATATAGAAGCAACTGTTGCTGCCCATAAATCTCGTAAGGGTTTTAAGACCATTTCCAAATAATTCGGAGTACATCATTCTCCAGTGAGAAAGATTATTCAAAAGTGGAAAACATTCAAGACAATTGACCATGTCACCAGGAATGGTCGTCCTACAGATTCACCTGAAGTTAAGGCCCCGTCTCACTAAGCAATCTCGGTAGCGAGATCGCTGCTGAGTCACAACTTTTGTGACGTAACAGCGATCTCACCAGCGAGATCGCTGTGTGTGACAGCGATCAGCGAGCGGCCCCCCTGCCGGTATCGCTGATCGCTGCAAGAAACCTCTGGACATTTCTTTGGTCGCTGGTCTCCCGCTGGCCAGCACGCATCGCTGTGTGTGACAGGCGGGAGACCAGCGATCAGGTGTAAAAAAATAATAAAAAAAATACAAAATATAGTTATTCTCACATTCCGATGTCCCGTTCAGCCATCCCGCCTCTCTCCACGCTCCGGTCCCAGTGATCCTTTGCACGAATGACCGCGAGACTTTGTTATCCCGCGAGACCGTGACATCTTGCGGTCATTCGTGCAAAGGATCACTGGGACCGGAGCGTGGAGAGAGGCAGGATGGCTGAACGGGATGTCGGAAGGTGAGAATAACTATATTTTTTATTTTGATTCTATTTTCTACAGCGATGGCCAGCGATGCCGGGCGCTCGGCATCGCTGTGCTGATCGCTGGTGAAGCTGTCTGTGTGACAGCTCACCAGCGATCACATAGCAACTTACTAGCGATCCTGACACCTTGATATCGGTGTCGGGATCGCTGGTATGTCGCTTAGTGAGACGGGGCCTTTAGCCCAAGCATTGCTCAAAGGATTTCCAAAAAAACTAAGAGCAACAGCTCAGACTCTAAAGACATCATTTACCATGTTAAATGTTCAAGTTTATGACTGTACAACTACGAAAAGAGTGAACAAGCATGGCCTGTTTTCAAGGTTTGCTAAGAGAAGGCCTCTTCTTTCTAAAAAAAAAAACATGCCATCACTGCTAATGTCTGCAAAGTTGCATCTGAACAAACCCACCCACATAACTTCTGGAACAATTGACAGGCAAGACCAAAGCCATAATGCCCTCTGCCACATTTAGTGAAAACAAATCACAGCATAGGAGCAGCAATACATCACCGAGTTACCAAGTATGATGGCAGTGGAGGAGTGGAGAGCATACCAGCAAATCCACATTAGAACGCATCACTAAAAAGAAAAGCATCATGGTTTTGCAATGGCCCAGTCAAAGTGCAGAGCTTAACTCAATTGAAGTGCTGTGGTGGGAATTGTGCTTAAACAAAGCCACATAAACCTTGGACATAAGAAGAGTAAAGAAGAGTGAGTCAAAGTTATGCCATAATGATGCGAGAGACTGATAAAGTATAAAACTGAATACCATACTTCAAATTATTGTTCTACAAGTGATTGAATCATGGGGTGTACTTAATTTCCCACATTGCTACTATACTTTGACCTACTTTTTGCTAAGTAAATAATTACAGTTTAATTTGTCATGATATTTTCATTTGAGGTAGTTTTTTATCTAATTGTATGACCTTCTAAAGCCCAGATGTATTTTATTACATCTTAGTATGTAAAGCAAAATATGTCAACGAGGGTGTACTTATTTTTTTTTTCCTGGTTGTAAAAGCATCAGGAAAGAATGAGAAAAATCATATCATAACACAAAGGTTCTAGAAAATGACTATGAAACTGCTTACCTGGTGAACATCCTACCATAGTGGCATTTGGATATTCAGGTTTCCTACATGCATTTTAGGTTCACACTATTGATGGACAAGCACTAAAATCCTCTTGTGCTCATTGCTCGGATCGAGCCAATTGGATTACTCAGGTGCTCGACCCGTGCAACGAGCTCAATGTAAGTCTATGGGAATCCCGAGCATAGTTGCCACAACCATCCCTGGGGGTCTTTATAGGGTCTGAAAACGTCTGAAATCGATGGGAACAGTGCTGAAATGACATGGGAACATCATGGGGAAGACCCCTGGAAACATTTCTGACTCCTAGGTCACAGCTGTGAACAATGTTGTCAGAGTGTGACGCCACATTTACAGACGCACACTAAAATATACAAAAACGAACCCAAAATTCCTGGGAAATATGTTAAGGAGCATCTTTTCCAGGTAATGATTTGTTTGGAAGGCAAAATAAATAACCCAAAACAAAAATGTACCTTCACCACTAGGGCTATGTTCACACATAGCATTTTTGATGTGTTTTTTAACTTTAGCATTGCTTTCAACCAATACAAATGCATTGACAGGGAAATGTCATTTTAACATTTAACAACCTTAGCTGGCCTTATGATGTGTGACACATCACCAGACACATCCTGTTTCATTTATGAAGGAGGGACTCTGAAAGTCACAAAGCCTATTTTTATAGGGGCATCGGGCAGCATTAATATTCTTAAAGGGCCATCAGCCAGCTAGGCTTTGTAGCTGCCATTATTAAACAGTGGGTCTCCTATACTGTTATTGCCCATGCAGTGAGTGGCTGGACTGCCAAAAATTAGGACGCACCCCAATACCCCTCAGACGAGACGTACAGGAGGGCCTCAAGAAAAAATGTTCCCATTATAAGAAAGTGGGTCTCCCATATTGTTTGCCTATGCATTGAATGCAAGGCCTGCTTTGACCCAAAGTTACACGCACCCCAATACTCCTTTGAATCGACGTACTGGAAGGCCACATGAAACCAAAGTTCCCATTATTATGTATTTGGTACTGCCACACTGTTTGACTATGCATTGAATGCAAGGCCCGAATTGTCACAAAGTTACACGCACCACAATAACCCTTTCAACTGACGTAGTGGATGACCACATGAAACCAAAGTTTCCATTATGCTTATTTTTTCTTATTTTTACAGTTTGACCATGATGTGTATGCAAGTCCTTCCCTGCCACAAAATTACACGCACCCCAGTAACACATGGAACAGATGTCCTGGATGGCCACATGAAACCAAAGTTCCCATTATTATAAATTTTGTACTGCCACACTGTTTGCCTATGCATTTTATGCAAGGACTGCCCTGCCACAAAACTACATGCACCCCGATAACCCTTTGAACCGACATACGGGATGGCCACATGAAACCAAAGTTCCCATTTTTACTAATTAGCTAGTCCCATAATGTTAGCCTATGCATTGAATGCAAGGCCTGCCCTGCGCCAAAGTTACACGCACCCCAACAACCCTTTGAACCAACTTACTGGATGGCCACATGAAACTAAAGTTCCCATTTTTCTTAATTTGCTACTCCCATAATGTTTGCCCATAAAGTGAATGCAAGGCCTGCTCCAAAATTGGATGCACCCCAATACCCCTTGGAAGAGACGTGGAGGAGGGCGTACTAAAAATCTTTTCCCAATTTAAAGGAGAGGGTCTCCTAAGGTTGTAATGCCCATATACTAAGTGTATGGGCTGACAAACATTTCCCCCTGGGGGGTACACATCAACATACTGTGAAAAAAATTTTTTTACGGGTATCATAAACACCCTTGAAAAAAAAAATCTGGCTGTTGCTTCACGGAACACGTTCACCCTGGTGATCTAGTGGTGGTGTCGAAAGAGACTTGGAAGATGGCCTACTAAAAATCTTTTCCTAATTTAAAGAAGCGAGTCTCCTATGGTTGTAATGCCCATACACTAAGTGTATGAGCTGACAAACATTTCCCCCTTGGGCATACACATCAACATAATGTGTTAAATTTTTTTTAATGGACATCAAAATACCCTTTAACACGAAAACGTGGCATCACAGACCATGGTCACCATGGAGATCTAGTGGTGGTGGCTGATGAGGATGAGGAGAAAGAGGGAGGATAACTGCAAATAGGCAAAATCAGGAAGAGTATACCCATGTGTGGGTGTCAACAGGTGCATGGGAATATACCTCCCAAAAAGTGACATTTTATTTGAGGTTACATTTCGTTGTTATCATTCGGAGGTCTAGAGAAGCCTGGCACAATCCAGCCCTTGTTCATTTTGATAAGAGTCAGCCTGTCTGTATTTTCATTTGACAGGTGGATAAGCTTATCAGTTATGATTCCACCAGCGGCACTAAAAATCCGCTCTGAAAAAACGCTAGTGGCAGGGCAGGTCAAAACCTCCAAGGTGTAGAGAGCCAGTTCATGCCACATGTCTAGCATGGATAACCAATAATTAAAAGGCACAGAGGAATCACGGAGGATGTTGGTACGGTCAGCAAGGTACTCCCTCAGCATCTTCCAAAACTTTGCATTCCTTGTGAGAGTGCAATGGGAGGATCTGACAAAACTCTCCCAGAACTTTGCCAGTGTACCCCTGCCTCTGCTGGATTGGAGTTGTGTCTTTCTAGGTTGTACTCCTTGGTTGTCCAACGAACTGTGACCTCTGCCAGCAGCGTTTTCAGATGGGAATTTTTTTTACTAATTCTACAATAATGACCTTCTAGAACTGCACCATTTTAATACACCTGTCTGCCTCTGGAAGAGGAGGTTGAAAGTTCTCCTTGTAGCGTGGGTCTAGCAGTGCCACCAATCAGTAATGACTGTCACCCAAAATTTGGAGAATACGAGGGTCACAGGAAAGGCAGTGCAACATAAAGTTAGCTGTTATGAATGGGTCATCGAGGAGGATAGCAGGCCCTGGCCAAGCCACAGAAAACAAGAGAGGTTGGTAACTAAGCGGATGCAGACCCCTGATCCTGTCCACACAACTAGCAGAAGCCGTGGAGCGTACCTACGATGATCCTAGATGCCTCGGCACAGCCGGAGAGCTGACAAAGCCTAAAGCAAGAAAGGGGAAATCTTAACTGCCCCGGAGCAGCCCCCAAACATATATTGTCTGTGATACAAGATGAAAACTCAAATGCAGGCAGAAAAATAGACTGAGCAAACGATGGGGCCCACACTGACTAGACAGGACAGGAAAGGAAAGACACTGTCTGCAATCATGCAAAAAACCCTGCAAAAAGTCCAACACGTCTGATGCACAAAAACACTGAAGTCGCATGACTTCGCCCCCCACTATATCAGCACTCTGGTATATTCTGAAAGCAAAGCAAAAAGAGACCAATATAAAAGGGAAGCCAGAGAGAGAATTCACAACTTGAGTAAGGGTCAACAAACCCTCATCCACGTCACCAGGCCAGTCAGGATGGGCCCGGTGAAAAGCACAAACCAATCTTTCGGCAAGAATGTCAGAAGCAGAGACCCAAGAATTATCCTCCTGGCCATAACCCTTCCATTTGACCAGGTACTGGAGTCTCCATCTAGCTAAACGAGAATCCAATATTTTCTCTACCTCATACTCCAAATTACCTTTAACCAATACAGGGTCAAGAGGCGCCACCATGGGAACTACTGGCTCTACAAACCTCTTCAACAAGGATTTATGGAACACGTTATGAATCTTAAACATAACTGGAAGAGCCAAATGGAATGAAACGGGATTAAGGATTTCCAAAATCTTATAAGGTCCTATGAATCTTGGCTTGAATTTTGGAGACGCAACCTTCATAGGAATATTCTTTGAAGACAACCAAACCATATCACCCACTTTAAGCCAGGGACCAATGGTCCTATGCCGGTTGGAAAACCGTTGGGCTTTTTCCTGAGAGAGGGACAACTTATTCACCACTTGGTCCCAAATCTGCTGCATTCTCTCTACCACAGAATCCACACTTGGGCAGGCCAAAGATTCCACCTGCCCTGAAGGAAATCGAGGATGAAACCCAAGGTTACAGAAAAAAGGCGACATCAAAGTGGCAGAACTAGCCCTATTGTTTAGCGCAAATTCGGCTAAGGACAAAAATTAGACCCAGTCATCCTGATCAGCAGATATGAAACATCGCAAATAGGATTCCAAAGTCTTATTTGTTCTCTCAGTCTGCCCATGGGTCTGAGGATGAAATGCAGAGGAGAAAGATAACTGAATTCCCAGTTTGGAACAAAAAGCTCTCCAAATCAGGAAACAAACTGGACTCCTCTGTCCGACACAATGTTCTCAGGAATCCCATGCAACCGAACCACCTGTTGTAAAAACAAGGGCACCAACTCAGAAGAAGATGGCAACTTTGGGAGTGGTACAAGATGGACCATCTTAGAAAATCTATCACAGATCACCCAGATAACAGTCATTCTCTGAGAGACAGGAGGATTAGAAATAAAATCCATTGAGATATGAGTCCATGGCCTCCTGGGCACTGGCAGGGGCATCAACAACCCACTAGAATGAGAACAGGGCTTGGACCGAGAACAAGTCCCACAGGACTGCACAAAATTCCTGACATCACGAGATAAGGCAGGCCACCAAAAAGACCGACTCACCAAATCTCTGGTACCAAAAATACCTGGATGTCCAGCCAACCCAGAGCAATGAATTTCAGACATTACTCTTTTCCTCCACTGGTCAGGGACATACAATTTTCCCATAGGGCAACGTTCAGGTTTGTCCTCCTGAAATTCCTCCAGGGCATGTCTCAAATCAGGTGAGATGGCGGAAAGAAGCACACCCTCATTTAGAATGGTAGTAGGCTCGGTCACATCAAGACAATCCGCAAACAAACTCTTAGAAAGGGCGTCCGCCTTAACATTCTTAGTCCCCGGAAGAAAAGAGACCACAAAATTAAAACGCGTGAAAAACAAGGCCCACCTAGCCTGTCTAGGATTCAAGCGTTTGGCTGATTCAAGATAAATCAAATTCTTGTGGTCGGTGAGGACCACAACTTGATGTCTAGCTCCCTCCAACCAATGTCTCCACTCTTCAAATGCCCATTTCATGGCCAACAATTCCCGATTCCCCATGTCATAGTTACGTTCAGATGGGGAGAATTTTCGAGAAAAGAAGGCACAGGGATTCATCTTAGAAGTCACCGGATCTCTTTGGGACAAAACGGCTCCTGTACAAATCTCAGAAGCATCTACCTTCACCTGAAATGGGAGTGTGGCATCAGGTTGCCGTAGAACCGGAGCAGAAGTGAATTTTCGCTTAGCTCCTGAAATGCCGAAACTGCCTCTGGAGACCAATTCCCCACATCAGCGCCCTTTTTGGTCAAATCAGTCAGCGGCTTAACAATACCAGAAAAATTACTTATAAATTTACGGTAGAAATTAGCAAAACCCAAAAACTTCTGGAGAGTCTTCAAAGAAGTGGGCTGAACCCAATCATAAATGGCCTGTATCTTGGCTGGGTCCATTGCAATAGCCGACGGGGACAAAATGAATCCCAAAAATGAAATCCTCTGTACACCAAAGACGCACTTCAATCGCTTATCATACAGAGAATTTTCCCTCAAAATCCGGAACACAATCCGGACATGTTCCACATGAGAATCCCAATCACTGGAAAAGATCAAAATATCATCCAGATAAATGATCAAAAACTTATCCACAAAGTCCCGGAAAATATCGTTCATAAAAGACTGGAAGACAGAAGGGGCATTAGTGAGCCCAAAAGGCATCACCAGGTGCTCAAAATGTCCCTCCGCAATATTAAACGCCATCTTCCATTCATCCCCGTGCTTGATGTGAATAAGATTATACGCCCCCCTGAGGTCAAGCTTGGTAAACCAACAGGCACTTTTAACTGTGGAAAATAAATCAGAAATCAGGGGTAACGGGTACTTATATTTAACAGTGATTTTGTTAAGGGAGCGATAGTAAATACATGGCCTTAATGAACCATCTTTCTTGGCCACAAAAAAACCCCCAGCACCTAAAGGTGAAGAGGATGGTCTAATATGACCCTTCTCCAATGAATTCTTGAAATAAGATCGCATAGCATCATGTTCGGGTACCGATAAGTTGAAAAGCCGACCCTTGGGAAATTTACACCCGGGCATTAACTCAATTGCACAATTATAACTCCTATGAGGAGGCAAAGACGCAGACTTACTCTCACTGAACACATCAGAAAAATCAGCCAAATAGTCAGGAATATCATGAGACTGAGGAGAGGTGGAGAAAACAGGAGTGTCACTAAGAACACATTGACAACCCCAACTCAGCACAGACACAGATTTCCAATCTAAAACAGGATTATGAGTTTGCAACCAAGGGAAACCCAGAACAATAGTTTCATGCAAATTGTGCAACACCAAAAATTTTCAATTTTCTTTGTGGTCCGGGGCGACCCGCATTATCACCTGGGTCCAAAACTGGGGTTTATTCTCCACCATGGGAGTAGCATCAATACCCTTCAAAGGGATAGGAGTCCCGAGGGGTATTATGGGAAAACCACAACGTTTAGCAAAGTCCAAATCCATCAGATTCAAAGCTGATCCAGAATCAACAAAAGCCTTAGCGGAAAATGTAGACAAGGAGCAGATCAGAGTAATTACCAAAAGGAACTTAGGCTGTACACTGCCCTCCGCAAATGTGTGAGCAAAACGCTTTTCTCGTTTAGCGCAGACAGCAATAGTATGAGATGCGTCCCCGCAGAAAAAGCACAACTTATTACGCCTTCTAAACTCCTGACATTGTGCCCTAGACAAAACCCTATCACATTGCATAGGTTCAGAAGTTCGTTTGAAAGGCGGCAACGCCTCTCGTGTAGTTTTACGTTCACGTAAACGCTGATCAATTTGAATGGCCAATGACATAGAGTCGTCAAGACCAGAGGTAACGATAAATCCCACCATAATATCTTTTACGGTTTCTGCCAAACCCTTCCGAAAGAGAGCTGCTAGGGCATCGTCATTCCATTTAGTAAGGACCGCCCATTTTTGGAATTTTTTACAATATAACTCTGTAGAATCCTGACCCTGGTTCAATGCCAATAAAGTTTTCTCAGCTTGATCAATAGCATTAGGTTCATCATACAACAACCCCAAGGCTTGAAAAAATGCATCCACATTAGCCAGAATAGGATCTCCGGGTGTCAAAGAATAGGCCCAATCCTGGGGATCGCCGCGTAGCAGGGAAATGACAATTTTAACCTGCTGCACAGAGCTCCCCGATGAGTTAGGCTTCAAATCAAAAAATAGTTTACAATTATTCTTAAAATTCAAAAATTTAGACCGATCCCCAGAAAACACATCAGGAGTAGGTATTCCGTCCTCAGCTAAATGCACGGGGTTCATATAGCTTATACGGGTAGCTAAACCGCTATACCAGGGATCCAATAAGAAGACTGTAGGTTGAACCTGTGTTTATTGAACGCGATGGTATATAGATGCACGGTGAAACTACAAATAAGCACATAATACAAACAATCAGTATAGCTACATAAAAATACATATAACTTTACAGATTACCTGCGCTAACAGCTAACCAGGAGAGAGCTGATTAAGGGGGGATCTAGGACAGGAATTAGATGAAAGAAGAGTGATTACGTACCAACGATGCTGACACAAGGGGAAGTAGAGAAATGAGATGTCCACATGAAGCAGGCTTGGCAGAAAATGGCAGACTGGACAGAGAAAAGGGGGCAGTCTTAGACCATGATGCCTTGTAACTTACCCAGGATACATCGGGAATTGGAGGGAATGAATCAGGAAGTACAATGTATGACATCATGCAGTTATATCTTTTGGCCACTAGATGGAGCTAAGGAAACAATAAACATTAGCTAAGGAAAAACTGAACATCCTGGACATACAGCAATATGGTATGTTTCAAAACAGGTAATTAAGAGTCATTTCTTAAGTCGGAGACAGAACAGTAGGGATTTTTGGTTCAACAGCAGATGATTGAGCGAGATAGGCAGATATTCCCCGAACTTCAGCAGCGAGCTGCTCAACATGATCAGAAAATTGCTTAGTCTCCATTTAGACAAAAAACATCCTCCTACAGCCCCAGAAAAAAGAAAAAAGAGGAAAAAATATATGAAAAAAAATTCTGACACTTTTTTTTTTTTAATTCTTTCCTTCTTTAGAGTACCCTAGAGTCTACAGCTAGGCTGGTGATTCTGTTATGAATGGGTCAATGAGGAGGATAGCAGGCCCCGGCCAAGCCACAGAAAACCAGAGAGGTTGGTAACTAAGCGGATGCAGACCCCTGATTCTGTCCACACAACTAGCAGAAGCCGTGGAGCGTACCTACGATGATCCTACATGCCTAGGCACAGCCGGAGATCTAACTAAGCCTAAAGCAAGAAAGGGGAAATCTAAACTGCCCCGGAGCAGACCCCAAAGGAATAGATAGCCCCCAAACTTATATTGTCTATGATACAAGATGAAAACTCAAATGCAGGCAGAAAAATAGACTGAGCAAACTATGGGGCCCACACTGACTAGACAGGACAGGAAAGGAAAGACACTGTCTGCAATCACGCAAAAAACCCTGCAAAAAGTCCAACACGTCTGATGCACAAAAACACTGAAGTCGCATGACTTCGCCCCCCACTATATCAGCACTCTGGTATATTCTGAAAGCAAAGCAAAAAGAGACCAATATAAAAGGGGACAAAACAAACTGGCACATGCAGTAACATATGGGCGGTGATTCAGCACAGCCCCAGCCAGAGCTAGCTGACCCGCAAAAGCAGAAATAAACAAAACCAGATCAAATGCAAACAGAATAGCAAATGAACCACTTAGCTGAACATGCAGGGAAAGAGCAGGAGAAATCAGAGCTCAGAAGGCACTGGAAGAAAATCACCAGCAGGGATAGTGTGTTACCTTTGAAATATTTTGCAGCTTGGTCTAAAGAGGGAGTCAGCTATCTTAAATCCCAATCAGAAACCCAGATCACCAATCGTCTTCCTCATCTTCAGGTGGCAAGCCTCTGTTGATCAGATCAGCTCCACTACCTCCTGCAGATGCATTTAGGCCTGTCTGGTTTGTATCTGAATTTTTTGGAGGATTGTTTCCTCTTTTTGAGGTTTACCTCCAGTAACCACCAGAGGGAGCCCAGAAAGAGAACTCTCAATCTGACCAGCTCCACTATCTTCAGTAATCACCAGAGGGAAGCCAGAGAGAGAATTCACAACTTGAGTAGGGGTCAACAAACCCTCATCCACGTCACCAGGCCAGTCAGGATGGGCCCGGTGAAAAGCACAAACCAATCTTTCGGCAAGAATGTCAGAAGCAGAGACCCAAGAATTATCCTCCTGGCCATAACCCTTCCATTTGACCAGGTACTGGAGTCTCCATCTAGCTAAACGAGAATCCAATATTTTCTCTACCTCATACTCCAAATTACCTTTAACCAATACAGGGTCAAGAGGCGCCACCATGGGAACTACTGGCTCTACAAACCTCTTCAACAAGGATTTATGGAACACGTTATGAATCTTAAACATAACTGGAAGAGCCAAATGGAATGAAACGGGATTAAGGATTTCCAAAATCTTATAAGGCCCTATGAACCTTGGCTTGAATTTTGGAGACGCAACCTTCATAGGAATATTCTTTGAAGACAACCAAACCATATCACCCACTTTAAGCCAGGGACCAATGGTCCTATGCTGGTTGGAAAACCGTTGGGCTTTTTCCTGAGAGAGGGACAATTTATTCACCACTTGGTCCCAAATCTGCTGCATTCTCTCTACCACAGAATCCACACTTGGGCAGGCCAAAGATTCCACCTGCCCTGAAGGAAATCGAGGATGAAACCCAAGGTTACAGAAAAAAGGCGACATCAAAGTGGCAGAACTAGCCCTATTGTTTAGCGCAAATTCGGCTAAGGACAAAAATTAGACCCAGTCATCCTGATCAGCAGATATGAAACATCTCAAATAGGATTCCAAAGTCTTATTTGTTCTCTCAGTCTGCCCATGGGTCTGAGGATGAAATGCAGAGGAGAAAGATAACTGAATTCCCAGTTTGGAACAAAAAGCTCTCCAAAATCAGGAAACAAACTGGACTCCTCTGTCCGACACAATGTTCTCAGGAATCCCATGCAACCGAACCACCTGTTGTAAAAACAAGGGCACCAACTCAGAAGAAGATGGCAACTTTGGGAGTGGTACAAGATGGACCATCTTAGAAAATCTATCACAGATCACCCAGATAACAGTCATTCTCTGAGAGACAGGAGGATTAGAAATAAAATCCATTGAGATATGAGTCCATGGCCTCCTGGGCACTGGCAGGGGCATCAACAACCCACTAGAATGAGAACAGGGCTTGGACCGAGAACAAGTCCCACATGACTGCACAAAATTCCTGACATCACGAGATAAGGCAGGCCACCAAAAAGACCGACTCACCAAATCTCTGGTACCAAAAAATACCTGGATGTCCAGCCAACCCAGAGCAATGAATTTCAGACATTACTCTTTTCCTCCACTGGTCAGGGACATACAATTTTCCCATAGGGCAACGTTCAGGTTTGTCCTCCTGAAATTCCTCAAGGGCATGTCTCAAATCAGGTGAGATGGCGGAAAGAAGCACACCCTCATTTAGAATGGTAGTAGGCTCGGTCACATCAAGACAATCCGCAAACAAACTCCTAGAAAGGGCGTCCGCCTTAACATTCTTAGTCCCCAGAAGAAAAGAGACCACAAAATTAAAACGCGTGAAAAACAAGGCCCACCTAGCCTGTCTAGGATTCAAGCATTTGGCTGATTCAAGATAAATCAAATTCTTGTGGTCGGTGAGGACCACAACTTGATGTCTAGCTCCCTCCAACCAATGTCTCCACTCTTCAAATGCCCATTTCATGGCCAACAATTCCCGATTCCCCATGTCATAGTTACGTTCAGATGGGGAGAATTTTCGAGAAAAGAAGGCACAGGGATTCATCTTAGAAGTCACCGGATCTCTTTGGGACAAAACGGCTCCTGTACAAATCTCAGAAGCATCTACCTCCACCTGAAATGGGAGTGTGGAATCAGGTTGCCGTAGAACCGGAGCAGAAGTGAATCTCCGCTTAGCTCCTGAAATGCCGAAACTGCCTCTGGAGACCAATTCTCCACTTCAGCGCCCTTTTTGGTGAAATCAGTCAGTGGTTTAACAATACCAGAAAAATTACTTATAAATTTACGGTAGAAATTAGCAAAACCCAAAAACTTCTGGAGAGTCTTCAAAGAAGTGGGCTGAACCCAATCATAAATGGCCTGTATCTTGGCTGGGTCCATTGCAATAGCCGACGGGGACAAAATGAATCCCAAAAATGAAATCCTCTGTACACCAAAGACGCACTTCAATCGCTTATCATACAGAGAATTTTCCCTCAAAATCCGGAACACAATCCGGACATGTTCCACATGAGAATCCCAATCACTGGAAAAGATCAAAATATCATCCAGATAAATGATCAAAAACTTATCCACAAAGTCCCGGAAAATATCGTTCATAAAAGACTGGAAGACAGAAGGGGCATTAGTGAGCCCAAAAGGCATCACCAGGTGCTCAAAATGTCCCTCCGCAGTATTAAACGCCATCTTCCATTCATCCCCGTGCTTGATGTGAATAAGATTATACGCCCCCCTGAGGTCAAGCTTGGTAAACCAACAGGCACTTTTAACTGTGGAAAATAAATCAGAAATCAGGGGTAACGGGTACTTATATTTAACAGTGATTTTGTTAAGGGAGCGATAGTAAATACATGGCCTTAATGAACCATCTTTCTTGGCCACAAAAAAACCCCCAGCACCTAAAGGTGAAGAGGATGGTCTAATATGACCCTTCTCCAATGAATTCTTGAAATAAGATCGCATAGCATCATGTTCGGGTACCGATAAGTTGAAAAGCCGACCCTTGGGAAATTTACACCCGGGCATTAACTCAATTGCACAATTATAACTCCTATGAGGAGGCAAAGACGCAGACTTACTCTCACTGAACACATCAGAAAAATCAGCCAAATAGTCAGGAATATCATGAGACTGAGGAGAGGTGGAGAAAACAGGAGTGTCACTAAGAACACATTGACAACCCCAACTCAGCACAGACACAGATTTCCAATCTAAAACAGGATTATGAGTTTGCAACCAAGGGAAACCCAGAACAATAGTTTCATGCAAATTGTGCAACACCAAAAATTTTCAATTTTCTTTGTGGTCCGGGGCGACCCGCATTATCACCTGGGTCCAAAACTGGGGTTTATTCTCCACCATGGGAGTAGCATCAATACCCTTCAAAGGGATAGGAGTCCCGAGGGGTATTATGGGAAAACCACAACGTTTAGCAAAGTCCAAATCCATCAGATTCAAAGCTGATCCAGAATCAACAAAAGCCTTAGCGGAAAATGTAGACAAGGAGCAGATCAGAGTAATTACCAAAAGGAACTTAGGCTGTACACTGCCCTCCGCAAATGTGTGAGCAAAACGCTTTTCTCGTTTAGCGCAGACAGCAATAGTATGAGATGCGTCCCCGCAGAAAAAGCACAACTTATTACGCCTTCTAAACTCCTGACATTGTGCCCTAGACAAAACCCTATCACATTGCATAGGTTCAGAAGTTCGTTTGAAAGGCGGCAACGCCTCTCGTGTAGTTTTACGTTCACGTAAACGCTGATCAATTTGAATGGCCAATGACATAGAGTCGTCAAGACCAGAGGTAACAATAAATCCCACCATAATATCTTTTACGGTTTCTGCCAAACCCTTCCGAAAGAGAGCTGCTAGGGCATCGTCATTCCATTTAGTAAGGACCGCCCATTTTTGGAATTTTTTACAATATAACTCTGTAGAATCCTGACCCTGGTTCAATGCCAATAAAGTTTTCTCAGCTTGATCAATAGCATTAGGTTCATCATACAACAACCCCAAGGCTTGAAAAAATGCATCCACATTAGCCAGAATAGGATCTCCGGGTGTCAAAGAAAAGGCCCAATCCTGGGGATCGCCGCGTAGCAGGGAAATGACAATTTTAACCTGCTGCACAGAGCTCCCCGATGAGTTAGGCTTCAAATCAAAAAATAGTTTACAATTATTCTTAAAATTCAAAAATTTAGACCGATCCCCAGAAAACACATCAGGAGTAGGTATTCCGTCCTCAGCTAAATGCACGGGGTTCATATAGCTTATACGGGTAGCTAAACCGCTATACCAGGGATCCAATAAGAAGACTGTAGGTTGAACCTGTGTTTATTGAACGCGATGGTATATAGATGCACGGTGAAACTGCAAATAAGCACATAATACAAACAATCAGTATAGCTACATAAAAATACATATATACTTTATAGATTACCTGCGCTAACAGCTAACCAGGAGAGAGCTGACTAAGGGGGGTGATCTAGGACAGGAATTAGATGAAAGAAGAGTGATTACGTACCAACGATGCTGACACAAGGGGAAGTAGAGAAATGAGATATCCACATGAAGCAGGCTTGGCAGAAAATGGCAGACTGGACAGAGAAAAGGGGGCAGTCTTAGACCATGATGCCTTGTAACTTACCCAGGATACATCGGGAATTGGAGGGAATGAATCAGGAAGTACAATGTATGACATCATGCAGTTATATCTTTTGGCCACTAGATGGAGCTAAGGAAACAATAAACATTAGCTAAGGAAAAACTGAACATCCTGGACATACAGCAATATGGTATGTTTCAAAACAGGTAATTAAGAGTCATTTCTTAAGTCGGAGACAGAACAGTAGGGATTTTTGGTTCAACAGCAGATGATTGAGCGAGATAGGCAGATATTCCCCGAACTTCAGCAGCGAGCTGCTCAACATGATCAGAAAATTGCTTAGTCTCCATTTAGACAAAAAACATCCTCCTACAGCCCCAGAAAAAAGAAAAAAGAGGAAAAAATATATGAAAAAAAATTCTGACACTTTTTTTTTTTTAATTCTTTCCTTCTTTAGAGTACCCTAGAGTCTACAGCTAGGCTGGTGATTCTGTTATGAATGGGTCAATGAGGAGGATAGCAGGCCCCGGCCAAGCCACAGAAAACCAGAGAGGTTGGTAACTAAGCGGATGCAGACTCCTGATCCTGTCCACACAACTAGCAGAAGCCGTGGAGCATACCTTCGATGATCCTACATGCCTAGGCACAGCCGGAGAGCTAACTAAGCCTAAAGCAAGAAAGGGGAAATCTAAACTGCCCCGTAGCAGACCCCAAAGGAATAGATAGCCCCCAAACTTATATTGTCTATGATACAAGATGAAAACACAAATGCAGGCAGAAAAATAGACTGAGCAAATGATGGGGCCCACACTGACTAGACAGGACAGGAAAGGAAAGACACGGTCTGCAATCACGCAAAAAACCCTGCAAAAAGTCCAACACGTCTGATGCACAAAAACACTGAAGTCGCATGACTTCGCCCCCCACTATATCAGCACTCTGGTATATTCTGAAAGCAAAGCAAAAAGAGACCAATATAAAAGGGGACAAAACAAACTGGCACATGCAGTAACAAATGGGCAGTGATTCAGCACAGCCCCAGCCAGAGCTAGCTGACCCGCAAAAGCAGAGATAAACAAAACCAGATCAAATGCAAACAGAATAGCAAATGAACCACTTAGCTGAACATGCAGGGAAAGAGCAGGAGAAATCAGACCTCATGAGGCACTGGAAGAAAATCACCAGCAGGGATAGAGGGTGTCAGCTATCTTAAATCCCAATCAGAAACCCCAGATCTCCAATCGTCTTCCTCATCATCAGGTGGCAAGCCTCTGTCAATCAGATCAGCTCCACTACCTCCAGTAACCACCAGAGGGAGCCTAGAAAGAGAAATCTCAATCTGACCAGCTCCACTATCTTCAGTAATGACCAGAGGGAAGCTAGAGAGAGAATTCACAACAGTCAGCCATGCGTGCCAGACTGCTAACAGGCAATACTTCCGTGTCCTCACCAACAGGATGACTGACCATGCTCTCCTCCTCCTGCTCCTCTTCCTCCTCCCTGTCCTCAGGCCATCCACGCTGAACAGATAGTATGACAGTTGTGCTTGCAGTACCATCTTGTTGTGAGTTCATTTTCCCCTTCACCATTGAGGTCTGATGAACTCCCTGTTCTGGTGAAGGAAGGTAGTGAGGCTGATTACCAAGCACCTGAGCAGGATGATGATGACTGGGTGACTGGAATTGCTGACCAGATATAAGGCAGCCGACGCCCTTCTGCCTTGCTGGTGATTTCTCAGAGGGATTCTAGGAGACCAGTCTGATTCCTGCTCCTCAAAAGCTAAGTTTTCTGCTCTGCTTTTTGCATTTGTGTTTTGGTTTTGTTTTGCCTTGTTTTTCTGGATTTCTGCCATCCCCTGCTGGGGTGAGCTGAATTCCTTTTTGCTCTGTCTTCAGAAATTACCTGAGTACTGATATAGTCTTTTTGAAGCCTAGCGTCTTCAGGGCTTTTTTCCCTATCAGTCTGTTGGCTCTTGTTTTGATAGGGTTTTGGCGGATTGCAGACAGCAGCTTTTTTATCCTGTCCTATTTACTTAGATTGGGCCCCATCATTTGCTCAGCTTATCTTTCTATCTGTGTGAGTGTTTTTTCATCTTGCTTCACCGTCATTATATGTTGGGGGCTGCCTATTGCTTTGTGGTCTGCTCTGGGGCAGTTTAGATTTCCCTTTCTGTCTTTAGGCTATTTAGTTCTCCGGCTGTGATCGAGGGGTCTAGGGCACCATAGGAACCCCCCACGGCTACTGCTAGTTGTTGTTGATAGGTTTAGGGGTCTGCAATCCGATAGCTGCCAACTTCTCTGGTTTTCTGGACTTAGCTAGTATTTCTGTTTTTGCCTCCTACGGTGACTCATTCATAACACCATCTCTTCCTCACTGTCAACCAATCCATGTTGGGATGACATGAGGCTGAGCTGTGTGTATCACCCTGTATTGTTTCTTGATCATTCGCATCATGCTCTGCCTGCAATGCATCCTCTTTGATTATGAGCAGATAGAATTTCAGAATACAGAGAAGCGGGATGATGATGCTAATTATGGTGTCAGCGCCGCTCACCATCTTGGTGGACTCCTCAAAGTTTTGGAGGATGGTGCATATGTCTGACATGCGTGTCCACTCCTGAGTTCTAATGTGTGGTTTCTAAACTGAATACCGACAGCCTTGTTGATGCTGGTAGTCAGCAACTGATCTCTTCTGCTCACAAATCCTTTCCAACATATGCAGTGTAGAGTTCCAATGCATGGGGACATTACTCAGTCAGTGAACCGGAAGCTGCAAATGTTGCTGAGGCACGGCAAGGGTAGCAGAAGCTGTAGCTGATTTTCTAAATAGGGCACACAAGCAGCATACATTCACAAGCAGATCCAGCAGCTCCGAGTAGGTTTTGAGAAACTGCTGAACCACGAGGTTAAGCACATAGGCCAGGTTTGGTAAATGTGTGATCTTGCCTCACCTCAAAGCTGCCTCCAGATTCTGGCCATTGTCACACACAACCATGCCTGGTTGTAGGTTCAGCGGTGTCAGCCTCAAATCTGCCTGCTCTTTTAGAGCTGTCCACAACTCTTCAGTATTGTGCGGTTTGTCACCTAAGCTTATTAGCTTCAGCACTGCCTGTTGCCACTTGGCTGAGGCAGTGCTGCAGTGCTTCCAGCTTGTGACTAATGTGGTCATTTCAGAGATGGAGGCTGAAGAGGAGGAGAAGGAGGATGAGGCGCACGAGCTGTAGACTGTTGGGGCAATCCTAATTGACGTAGGACCTGCAATCCTTGGCGTCGGGAGGTCGTTTTCCATCCCAAGGTGCGACTGGGTCCCAGCTTCCATTATGTTAATCCAGTGTGCCATCAGCGAGATGTACTGTCTCTGCCCACAAGCACTTGTCCACGTGTCTGTGGTTAGGTGCACTTTCCCAGTAACAGCATTGTGGAGGGGACGGCTAATGTTTTGGGACACTTGTTTGTGTAATGCAGGGATGGCACACTGGGAAAAATAGCGGCGGCTGGGGACTGAGTACCTTGGGATGGCCGCTGCCATCAGGTTGCGGAAAGTTTCTGTCTCCACTAGCCTAAAAGACAAAATTTCGAGCGCAAGAAGATGGGAAATATATGTATTTATTAGGGTGGCCTGTGGGGCGTTGCCAGCATATTTCTGCTTGCTTTCCAAAGACTGGTGTATGTTCAACTGAATGCTGCTCTGGGTCAAGGATGTGGACGTGCTTGATGATGGTGCTAGTTGAGTGTGTGCAATGTCAGGTGCAGGGCAGGGGCATCTTCACAGGCACCATGGACAGAGGATTGGCTTCCATGCACAACAGCAGAAGAAGTAGTGGTGTCACCAGCAGACAGTGTTCCAGAACCCTGGGGTTCAGCGCACAAAGTCGGGTGCTTTTCTGCCATGTGCCTGATCATGCTGGTGGTGGTCAGGCTGGTAGTTTTGCAGGCATGGCAGGTGGTGCAAATGGCCTATTTGGGGTTATCGGCAGTCTTTAAAAAACAACCAGACTCTTGAAGACCTAACACTTGTACAGGCAACTTCCATCATGTTGATGTTATGGGGAACAGTTGCACGTCTTCTGTCTGCGGCCACCACACTGCTTCTTCCTGCCTGTTGGGGTGCTACACATCCCTCCCCCTGTGTGCTGCTGTCCTCGATCTGCATGTTCTCCTGCCAGTTTGGGTCAGTTACTATATCATCCACCACCTCCTCCTCCACTTCCGCACCCTGGTCCTACTCCTAACTTTCTGGCAATTTTGTATCATCAGCGTCCACCTCTTTTGACATGTTCCCACCGTCACCCTCATGTGAATGTGGCTGCTCAAATATATGGGCATCGCTACATGCGATCTCCTCTTGCCCCGCTTCAAGTGCACGGGGAGAGAGGCCGAAATCTCTAAATGAAAAATTGAACAGCTCTTCGGAGTGTCCAAGTGTTGGATCCGTTGTCTCTGGGCACTCTGCATGGTGGGAGGAAGGAGGATCAGGGTAATGAATATGTGGTTCAGACTCAGGGCTACTGAGACTTGACCATGTGGAAGACAGGTTGGTGGTAGCAGCAAAGTGCCTGGAAGCATTATCCGCTATCCAACCAACAAACTTTTGCCACTGCTCTTGGTTCAATAGTGGTGTGCTGCTGTGGTCCCCTAGTAATTGTGAGAGGAAGGTCGAGAGAGAAGATATGGGTGTTTGTTGTGGGTCAGTTTCAGCTTGCCCACGATCTCAGCCTCATCTTCTGCAGGCACCATCGCCATCACGTTCAGTTCCCCATCCCTTGCCATGCGCCTTGCCCATTTTAAATGGACTACAATATTTTGCATGTTCACTAAAACGAATGACTTTGTAGCAAACTTACATGTGATCCGTGTGCGGGAAAACTGCAGTTTAAAATATCTGGCATGTAGGTATCACCTTTTTTTGTAAGCAAACTGGTGTCAATAAGTAGGCTAAGACACAGCAACAACTGTTCAATGGAGCCTAAAAAATGCCCCAATTTTCAGACCACAGATAGGTGAGGCCTGTGACAGAGAACTCACACTTTTAATTATTAGGCCTTGATTTTTTTTAACAGCAAAATTGTGTCAATAACTAGGCTAAGACAGCAACAACAGGTCAATTGAGCCCAAAAAATGCTCCAATTTTTAGACCACAGATAGGTGAAGCGTTTGATGGAGATACCAGACTTTAAATTATCTGGCCTGTATTTTTTTAAACAACAAAAGAGTGTGAATAACTAGGCTAAGACACAGCAACAACAGTTCAACTGAGCAAAAAAAATGCCCCAATTTTAAGACCACAGATAGGTGAAGCCTGTGACGGAGATCCCCCACTTTTAATTATCTGGCCTATATTTTTTTAAACAGCAAAATAGTGTGAATAACTAGGCAACAACAACAACAGTTCAACTGAGCCCCCAAAATTCCCCAATTTTTAGCCCACAGATAGGTGAGGCCTGTGATGGAGATCCCCCGTTTTAAATTATCTGGCCTGTATTTTTTTTAAAAAAATAGCAGCATAGTGTGAATTACTAGGCTAAGACACAGCAAAAAAAAGTTCAATGGAACACAAAAAATGCCCCAGTTTTTAGCACACAGATAGGTGAGGAGCGTGACGGAGATACCAGACTTTAAATTATCTGGCCTGTATTTTTTTTTTTACAGCAAAATTGTGTCACTAAGTAGCCATAGACATAGCAAAAAATATTCAGTGGAGCCCTGAAATGGAACAACTTTGAGCACAATAAGAGGCTATCCGTGTTGCGGACAAATCCCAGTGTAAACTATCTGCCCTGTAGGTAAAGATTCTTTTTTAAGCAAACTGGTGTCAAGAACTTGTATAAGATACTCCAAAAAAAATTACAGTACCACAAAAATGGCAGAATTTCATGTGCACTCAGATGTGATCGCTGTGACGGCCAAACCTCTATTTAAAATAGCTGTATTTTAACGCTGTACAATGGAAAGGATCTGGCTGTATTCTGCAGTGCCAACAAGCAAATGCAGAAAAAAAAAAACGTGTTCGCTGGATTGGTTTTAAATAAAATAATCAGGATTAAGATGCAAAAAAAAATATTCCTGGCCACTGATACCTGGGGCTATGTATCAATCTCTGTAATAGACAGCAGCACCAGACAGTAATGGAATGGACCTTCTTGCTGTTTGCAATAAAGTGTGCCACATGCACTGCCTACCTGCCTAGCACTGATACCTATAGACTCACATACAGTGCCTGCTACCCAGCACTGATATATACAGTATATACTACCTGCCTACCTATTCCTGATATCTATATACCCCGCCGTAATTAGTCCTTAGAAGGACGGTTGGTTTAGCTGGATTTGTGGATTCAACAATGGTATTCCCACAGTAACTGATACCCCACCTATTCTGTCCCTATCGCTGCAGCAACTCTCCCTACACTGGTTATTCCGGAGCTGACTGGGACGAGCAGGACGGCACCAGGTCTGATTTAGACCTAATGACGCTGCGCGGCCAGCCAATCACTGTAATGCCACAACCAACATGGCTGCATCATTACAAAGAATGGCACACAATCCCTGCAAGTTGATTGATTCACTAAAGAGCACCAAACATGCAAGGCGTGGACACGAACTCCTGCCGAACAATCCCAGAAATGCTCGGCGAGCGCCGAGCACTGTGAGCACAGTGATGCTCGGGTGATTACCGAGCATTAGCGAGTATGCTCGCTCATCACTAGTTCCCACTTTTCAATTGAAGTCAATGGAGAAAAATATATGGCATATTGTGGTCTGAAAGCAGAAATTAAGGTAAAGAATAGCAAAATACCACAGTGATCAAATGAAGGACCAGCTCCAGGTGTATTGGGTCTTTGTACCCAGATTTGCCTGCAGTGGTGTCGGTCAGTTTTACCTTCATTGTGGTCTTAATGATCCCTCAACATTTCAGTAATGATTTTTCGTATGTACTTATTTTAATGTAGTATTGTGTTCGAAAGTTTCACACACGTGTTGTTTTTGACCCTCTGCAGATTTAATTTCATCGTTTACAAGAGGTGTTGGCAAGCAAACACACATGAACATTATTTCAGGCCCCTGCCACAGATTCACCAGAGGACATACAGTGGGGCAAAAAAGTATTTAGTCAGTCAGCAATAGTGCAAGTTCCACCACTTAAAAAGATGAGAGGCGTCTGTAATTTACATCATAGGTAAACCTCAACTATGGGAGACAAACTGAGAAAAAAAAATCCAGAAAATCACATTGTCTGTTTTTTTTTCATTTTATTTGCATATTATGGTGGAAAATAAGTATTTGGTCAGAAACAAGCAATCAAGATTTCTGGCTCTCACAGACCTGTAACTTCTTCTTTAAGAGTCTCCTCTTTCCTCCACTCATTACCTGTAGTAATGGCACCTGTGTAAACTTGTTATCAGTATAAAAAGACACCTGTGCACACACTCAAACAGTCTGACTCCAAACTCCACTATGGTGAAGACCAAAGAGCTGTCAAAGGACACCAGAAACAAAATTGTAGCCCTGCACCAGGCTGGGAAGACTGAATCTGCAATAGCCAACCAGCTTGGAGTGAAGAAATCAACTGTGGGAGCAATAATTAGAAAATGGAAGACATACAAGACCACTGATAATCTCCCTCGATCTGGTGCTCCACGCAAAATCCCACCCCGTGGGGTCAGAATGATCACAAGAACGGTGAGCAAAAATCCCAGAACCACGCGGGGGGACCTAGTGAATGAACTGCAGAGAGCTGGGACCAATGTAACAAGGCCTACCATAAGTAACACACTACGCCACCATGGACTCAGATCCTGCAGTGCCAGACGTGTCCCACTGCTTAAGCCTGTACATGTCCGGGCCCGTCTGAAGTTTGCTAGAGAGCATTTGGATGATCCAGAGGAGTTTTGGGAGAATGTCCTATGGTCTGATGAAACCAAACTGGAACTGTTTGGTAGAAACACAACTTGTCGTGTTTGGAGGAAAAAGAATACTGACTTGCATCCATCAAACACCATACCTACTGTAAAGCATGGTGGTGGAAACATCATGCTTTGGGGCTGTTTCTCTGCAAAGGGGCCAGGACGACTGATCCGGGTACATGAAAGAATGAATGGGGCCATGTATCGTGAGATTTTGAGTGCAAACCTCCTTCCATCAGCAAGGGCATTGATGATGAAACGTGGCTGGGTCTTTCAACATGACAATGATCCAAAGCACACCGCCAGGGCAACGAAGGAGTGGCTTCGTAAGAAGCATTTCAAGGTCCTGGAGTGGCCTAGCCAGTCTCCAGATCTCAACCCTATAGAAAACCTTTGGAGGGAGTTGAAAGTCCATGTTGCCAAGCGAAAAGCCAAAAACATCACTGCTCTAGAGGAGATCTGCATGGAGGAATGGGCCAACATACCAACAACAGTGTGTGGCAACCTTGTGAAGACTTACAGAAAACGTTTGACCTCTGTCATTGCCAACAAAGGATATATCACAAAGTATTGAGATGAAATTTTGTTTCTGACCAAATACTTATTTTCCACCATAATATGCAAATAAAATGAAAAAAAAACAGACAATGTGATTTTCTGGATTTTTTTTTCTCAGTTTGTCTCCCATAGTTGAGGTCTACCTATGATGTAAATTACAGACGCCTCTCATCTTTTTAAGTGGTGGAACTTGCACTATTGCTGACTGACTAAATACTTTTTTGCCCCACTGTATATTAGTAAGCTCTCGTCATAGACAATAACTTCATGTGAAGTGAGTTGTGTATGCGTGAACAACGGAAGGACAGGTCTATTAGAAAGTGAAATTTTAGCTGACATTTATTGGTGAGAAAAGTACTTTGTTCATATTGAGTGGAAAATAATCCAGGAACACAGACGAGTGGTTAAGAACATGATGGACTGCAGCATAGGATGAAGTTTATATTGAACAACTGTCATTTCCACATTTTTATGTGTTCTTATTAATATATTTCTTGTTTCCTGTTACTTACAGATGTGTCCCCCCAATTACTAGAAACTAATTAATTTCTTCTTGCAATTTACAAATAAAAATTCTGATTTGCCAGAATCAGTATTTGGGCTCAAATCGGAGGAGTACAATCCGATAAAAAAAATTGGATTGCACTTGTATCAATGTTTTTCAATAAGTTAGTGCTGATCTGTGATTTTTTTCTCAGCTGGAATTTGGATAAAAAAAAATGCTGCATGCTGAGCGTGGCCGAGTGTATTGGTAGAGATGCGCCAATGCAAGTCAATGGGTACAAGAAAAAAAAAAGACTGCACAGGAACCATCCTTGTGCCGTCTGATTTTTATATTCTGTAACATAGAGCGCTGTAAATGGTCCTGTTAATGATTGTAGAATACTTGTTGCAGAGAAAAAAAAAGCATTACATATGCCTGTCATACAGATGTCATAAGGATGCTATGTGAGAAGAAACGCATTACACTCGCATGACACTCGTCCTACTTTTCTAGATCAACATCGGAGAGATTTTCTTTACACTGATGATTATGAACCCTTTTATTGTGATTTACTTCTGTCAAACAGAATAAGAAGGGACATGAAGGTTGTTTATTATAATATTTATTATTATTAGAGATGAGTGAATCAATCCATACAGGAACGAGCTCGAGGCGAATTTCCTGAAATTTGTAGTTTCACACAATTTTGAATATTTTGAGATTCCATTTGCAGTTCACAAAAAAAAATCCTTGCCTGGAACCACTTATCACACTGCTGAAGCATTAGAAAGCGGGATATAAGTCATTTTGCATTTCCATGTGGGCCTCCCTTTAATGCATTGCAGCTGTGACATCTAGCTGATTATCATACATTGTATAGTGGTGGTCACGGTCAGTACTTACGGCATTGGGGAAGGAGACATAAGATCTTGAGCAGAAGACAAAAGAGGGCCTCTGTGCAAAAAAAGTGGGGTCTTTGTCTTCCAAAAATTCATCAAAATGCAAAATTCAGTCTACCTTAGAGGTTGTAGTGAGCACTCGTACCTATTGGGTCTTTGTGTGGCTGCATATATAAAACCAATAGTATGTGTCCCTCTAGATAGAGGTTTCGGAAAGCTCCAGTGGGATTGATATGACAGTCAGATTATTGCAGACTATTGGGTGTCCTCAAGGGATGAGTTTTCCGGATGCGTCAGAAGGTTCCAATTGTAGGAGACAATCGGTTGTTCTGAGGCACTTAATTAAAGAGTATAGGCGATGTTCGTGAAAAGTCTAGGAGGCGATTGGGTGAGGAACATATGAGGGCAGAGTAGAAAAGGAGGTCTTGTGTAGATCGGAGATTACATGTGTGAAAATATTGAGAGATTAGTTTGGAGATGCAAGGAGTAGACAGATTACGGATGGCCTTGTGTGTTATTGTTAGTAATTAGTGATGAGTAGTGTTGAGCATTCCGATACCGCAAGTATCGGGTATCGGCCGATATTAGCGGTATCGGAATTCCGATACTGACTTCCGATACTTTTGTCATATCGGATTCCGGAATCGGAATCGGAAGTTCCCATCATGCTATGAGCCTGCTTGCTTTGATTAAGCCAATGGGAATCCTCCGAAGTGTGGGCACATCCTGTTAGGCATGTAGGCATGTTAACTATTGGCATGGCTGTGATTGGCTGCCGAAATGATGTCATGATGCACTATAAAAGCCACCACAGCCGCCATTTCTGGTCACTCTGCTGTGAATTCAGTTAGGGACAGGCTGCTGTAGAAGACTGTGAGGGACAGTTAGAAATAGCGATTCCACCAAACATCTAGTGCTTTACCCAGGCTACATAAACCACCACTGTAGCCTTCTTTGCCCTAGCAGCAGTGTTCACAGCTGTCTGCAAGGGCTGTGTGAGTGCAGCTCACGCTGTGGAGTGGGTCCTGCAGCCACGTCAGGCTGTAGGCCACCCAGTGTGATCACTGCTGCCTCATACATCTTTTATTTTTTGAGCTGCATTTTTTACATAATTTCAATCTAGTGTGCTTCCATCCATATCCATATACGTTGGTTGCAAACACTAGTAGTAGACAGCGGAGCCTTTCTGCAGCCTTTCAGTGCTAGTGTCCACTTTGCTGCACTGTTCATGGCTGTCAGAGAGGTCTCTGACTGTGTGTGAGTGCAGCTCACGCTGAGTAGTGTGTCCTGCAGCTACGTCTGGCTGTAGGACGCTCAGCGTGCGTCAGTGCCTCACACATATTTTTATTTGAGTGCAGCTCATTTTTTCTTCTATTAGTGTGCATCCATCAGTCTCCATCTACGGTGGTTGCAAACACTATATAGGAGTACACAGCGGAGCCTTTCTGCAGCCTGTCAGTGCCAGTGCCCACTTAGCTGCACTGTTGACGGCTGTCTGAGAGGTCTCTGACTGTGTGTGAGTGCAGCTCACGCTGAGTAGAGTGTCCTGCAGCTACGTCTGGTTGTAGGACGCTCAACGTGCGTCACTGCCTCACACATATTTGTCTTTGAGTGCAGCTCATTTTTTCTTCTCCTATTAGTGTGCATCCATCCGTATCCATCAACATTGGTTGGTTGCAAACACTATATAGGAGTAGATAGAGGAGCCTTTTTTTCTGGCTTGTGCCCTGCCGGCGCAGCCAGATTAGTATTACCCAATTTTTTTGGAGCCTCATCTTTTGCATTGTAGGTTACCTGCCTGCATTGTAATAGCTCCAAAAAGTTGGTGATACTATCAGTTTCAATTCTTTGTTCACATACTTTGAGTTTGTTTGCAACAAAGAAACCACAAAAAAAGTTCACCAAACACTACATTTGGAACTTGTGTAGGCCACATCAGCTCCTATTAAAGTGTAGTCCACACACACACACTTCATAAAATTAGTGTTTCTTGTACCTGTAACCAGCTGTTCAGGAATAAGCACACTAAGGCCCCCCTTTGTACTTTTCTGCCTATCTTAAGCAGTCTGGCAAGATGAAGAAGGCAGGGAGTAAGGCGCGTGGGCGTGGGCATGGAGTTTCAGCAGGGAGAGGACGTGGGGATTCTGCAGGGAGAGGACGTGGGGATTCTGCAGGTAGAGGACGTGGGGATTCTGGGCCTGCTGCGGGCACCAGTGGATCAGCATCCCCCAGTTTTAGCAGGCAACAGTCCTTTATGCGCAGCTTTGTAGGACCTCAACGTACCCCACTGCTGCGGGAGGAACAAATTGAAGCCGTTGTCGGATGGATGGCAGCTAACGCATCGACTTCAATTACTTCCGCATCCTCTCAGGATCAGAGCACCGAAGAGCAACCATCTGTCTCTTCACCACCTGCCAAAGTGCCCAGGCAGTCAGAGAGACATGGACAGGAGCCATCACAGTCTCTACTTCTGTTATCGGAATCTGTTGGCTTGGAAACAGGGGGCCAGCCAAGCAGCATTCCTGAATGTGAAGAAGAGGGAGTATGCAGTGATGCTCAACTTCTTTGTCCCTCTGAATCTGAAGAGGCCAGTGGGCCAGTGCCTATGGTCAGCACACCTCAGTACGCATCAGATGATGACGAGACTCAGTTGCCACTTTCTGGTGCGTACGGTGCTGGCGAGACAACCCCAGAGAAGCAGCTGTTTGAAGAGGGGAGGGAAGATGATGAGGTCCTTGACCCATCATGGCGTGAGGAACAGGAAGGTGGTGGGAGCAGCTCGGAGGAAGAGATTCCCCTACCGGCCAAAACAGGAGGCAGAGGGAGGGGGAAGACTTGGTTGCCTGTACCCTCCACTTCGGCACCCGTTAGGAGCATTCCTCATTCCAAAGGCAAACCGGGCGCTCACAAGAGTTGCAGTGCGTGGTTCTTTTTTGACACAGTTGCAGATGACATTTGCTTTGTCAAATGCAAGCTGTGTCATCAGATAGTCAAAAGAGGGAGAAGTGTCAGCAACCTCAATACCACAAATATGTGGAAACATGTGCGCACCAAGCACGAGTTGGAGTTGCAGAGACACCCTGAAGACGTAGGCCAACGTACAGCACCACCTACCACCTCTTCAGTTCGTGTTGGGGCCTCTTCCTCCAGCTCACACACTGCTGGTTCGGCTTCCTCACAGGATCGCCAAGGAAGAACCTCTGCCACTGTTGTCCGGAGACCCTGTCAGATTCCACCCATAGCAGCACGTTCCCATCCATCACAGCCATCGGTAGCACAGGCATGGGATAAAAGGCGCCCTTACTCGGCAAACCATCCCCGAGCACAGTCTCTGAATGCTGGCATTGCCAAACTTCTGGCAGTTGAAATGCTGTCATTCAGGCTGGTGGACACTGACACCTTCCGGGACTTAATGGCATTGGCAGTCCCCCAATACAACGTGCCCAGCCGCTTTTATTTCAGCAGGCGAGCCGTCCCTGCCCTGCAGAAACATGTTGAGGGCAAAATAAAACATGCGCTACTAAACGCCGTTAGTAGCAAGGTCCACCTGACCACCGATGCGTGGACCAGTAACCATGGACAGGGACGATACCTTTCCCTCACTGCCCACTGGGTCAATGTTGTGGAGCCGGGTACAGATCTGGAGAGTGGCGCTGTACGTGTTCTTCCAACGCCACGGATTGCAGGACTCCAGTCTGTACACATAGACTCCTCCTCCTACTCAAGTTCCTCAGAAACAGCAGAGCAGGAGCCTGTTACGACCGATATGAGCACAGCCGTGGCCAAACGTCAACAGGCTGTACTCAAATTAATTTCTTTGGGGAATCGAAGCCACACAGCGCAGGAGCTCTGGAATGCTATCAAGCTGGAGAGCGATGTGTGGTTTGGGCCAGCGAATCTCCAGCCGGGCTTGGTAGTGTGTGACAATGGCCGAAATCTGGTGGCAGCTCTTGGTCTAGGCAACCTCACACACATCCCATGTCTGGCACATGTGCTTAACTTGGTCGTGCAGAGCTTTCTGAGGGACTATCCGGATCTTGATGCACTGTTGCACAAGGTCCGCATAGAGTGCGCTCACTTGCGACGTTCCAGCACGGCAAGATCGCGCCTCGCTGCTCTGCAGCGACGATTTGGCCTTCCGGAACATCGCATCATATGTGACCTACCCACCCGGTGGAATTCAACGTTACATATGTTGGAGCGGTTGTGTGAGCAGCAGGCAGCAGTCATGGAGTACCAGCTGCATCAGGCGCAAACAAGTCGCACTGTGCGCCGTTCACACTTCAGCACCATTGAGTGGGCCTCTATGAAGGACATCTGCCTCGTTTTTCGTGCCTTCGATGAATCCACGCGGATGGTGAGTGCAGATGATGCACTAGTCAGCATGACTGTCCCCCTTATCTGCCTGCTTCAACAAACACTGCAAGCACTAAGGGATGAGGTTTCGGAAGAGGTGGAGGATGAGGAGTCCCAAATGCCATCTGCTTCTGGACAGTCTGCGCTACGTGTTTTCTCACAAAGGCCTAGGCAGGGGACACTTTGTGAGGAGGATGAGGAGGAGTCGATGGAGGAGGAAGACATCTCTCCAGAGGAGGGAGGTACACAAACCTCTACTCAGTATGTACAGCGAGGGTGGGGTGATGCAGAGCAGGCCGAGGTCACGCCTCAAACAGGGGACAGCGGTTCTTTGGCAGTTGGGAGTCTGCAGCACATGGTTGATTTCATGCTGCAGTGCCTGAGAAACGACCACCGCATCGCCCACATTCTCGTCTCGGCTGATTATTGGGTGTACACCCTCCTAGATCCTCGCTACTGGGACAGCGTACAAAGGCTCATACCAACGTTGAACCGGGAGCGTAAACTGCGGGAGTACGAAGAGTCACTGGTGCAGTCCATAATGTTTTCCATTCCGCCCGACAGCATTGTTGCTAGTGCTTTACAAAGCAGCTCTGTGCGTCGAGGCAGTGGAGGAAACTCTGCACAAAGAGGGAGCAGAGGCAGCGCCGCAGCACAAGGCAAGACCACTATGGCCCAAATGTGGCAAAGTTTTGTGTGTCCACCACAATTGTCTACACCATCAGCGACGCCTCGAGTCAACAGGAGGCAACGCTTCCGTCAGATGGTGTCAGACTACATGTCTTGCCCTGTCGCTGTACTCCCAGATGGCTCTTCCCCCTTCAAGTTTTGGGTCTCTAAGCTGGATACATGGCCAGAGCTTAGCCAGTATGCATTGGAGGTGCTGGCTTGCCCTGCTGCCAGTGTATTATCGGAACGTGTCTTTAGTGCCGCAGGTGGTGTACTAACAGACCGTCGCAAGCGACTATCTTCCGATAATGTTGACCGGCTGACTTTTCTGAAAATGAACAAGGCCTGGATCTCCAAAGACTTTGCCATTCCTCTTACAGACTAAATTAGTGGTTGGCAACTGTATCCAGGTCTGCTGGTGTGTTCATTTTTCTACCACCTGAACTATAATCCCTGTGCTTCAACACAGCCAGTTGTCGCTCAGATGTGTCGTCTGCACAGAGAAACACACTAGCTCCTGTGTTAGTGGGGTTCAGTAACGCCAGCTGATCCCCTGCTGTGTGGACGGCAAAGTCACCAGCTCCATCAACATTCAAACCACTACTGATTTTTAACCGTGCCCAACTTAGGTCTCTGGCTCCACTGTCTCTACTATTTCCCCTGACCTCCAACCCCACCATCTACATCTCTGAAGTGGCGTCAGCACAATCTACACTTGTTCCTGTGTTCCTGTGGCTCAGTCCCATCAGTTTATCCCCTGATGTGTGTCCGGCAAGGTCTCCTGCTCTGTCCACCTTCCCATAACCAGTAGTGGGAATGAGGACAGAGCTGGCGAACTTGCCGGACAAACATCAGGGGATCAACTGACGGGACTGAGCACCAGTAACACAGGAACAAGTGTAGATTGTGCTGACGCCACTTCAGAGATGTAGCTGGCGGGGTTGGAGGCCAGGGTAAATAGTAGAGACAGTGGAGCCAGAGGCCTAAGTGGAGCATGGTTAGAATCAGTAGTAGTCAACAACCTCCATAAAAACCGCTGCCCATTGGCCTCTGCATGCGGCATGCGTAATCCTGGGCTCCAACAGTGTCAGTTGGTGTTCAGAAGTGTCGTCTCCACAGAGCCAAACACATTCGTTCAAGTGTTAGTGGGGTTCAGCACTGCCAGCTGTTCCCCTGCTGTGGAGATGGCAAGTCTCCTGCTGCCTTCAGCTGCCAAAAGCAACAGGCCCCAGCCTGCTCCTCGCCTAATCCTGGGCTCCAACAGTGTCAGTTGGTGTTCAGAAGTGTCGTCTCCACAGAGCCAAACACATTCGTTCGAGTGTTAGTGGGTTTCAGCACTGCCAGCTGTTCCCCTGCTGTGGAGATGGCAAGTCTCCTGCTGCCTTCACCTGCCAAAATCCAGTAGGCCCCAGCCTGCTCCACGCCTAATCCTGGGCTCCAACAGCGTCAGTTGGTGTTCAGAAGTGACATCTCCACAGAGCCAAACACATTCGTTCGAGTGTTAGTGGGTTTCAGCACTGCCAGCTGTTCCCCTGCTGTGGAGATGGCAAGTCTCCTGCTGCCTTCACCTGCCAAAATCCAGTAGGCCCCAGCCTGCTCCACGCCTAATCCTGGGCTCCAACAGCGTCAGTTGGTGTTCAGAAGTGTCGTCTCCACAGAGCCAAACACATTCGTTCGAGTGTTAGTGGGTTTCAGCACTGCCAGCTGTTCCCCTGCTGTGGAGATGGCAAGTCTCCTGCTGCCTTCACCTGCCAAAATCCAGTAGGCCCCAGCCTGCTCCACGCCTAATCCTGGGCTCCAACAGCGTCAGTTGGTGTTCAGAAGTGACATCTCCACAGAGCCAAACACATTCGTTCGAGTGTTAGTGGGTTTCAGCACTGCCAGCTGTTCCCCTGCTGTGGAGATGGCAAGTCTCCTGCTGCCTTCACTTGCCAAAATCCAGTAGGCCCCAGCCTGCTCCACGCCTAATCCTGGGCTCCAACAGCGTCAGTTGGTGTTCAGAAGTGTCGTCTCCACAGAGCCAAACACATTCGTTCGAGTGTTAGTGGGTTTCAGCACTGCCAGCTGTTCCCCTGCTGTGGAGATGGCAAGTTTCCTGCTGCCTTCAGCTGCCAAAAGCAACAGGCCCCAGCCTGCTCCTCGCCTAATCCTGGGCTCCAACAGCGTCAGTTGGTGTTCAGAAGTGTTGTCTCCACAGAGCCAATCACATTCGTTCGAGTGTTAGTGGGTTTCAGCACTGCCAGCTGTTCCCCTGCTGTGGAGATGGCAAGTCTCCTGCTGCCTTCACCTGCCAAAAGCAACAGGCCCCAGCCTGCTCCTCGCCTAATCCTGGGCTCCAACAGCGTCAGTTGGTGTTCAGAAGTGTCATCTCCACAGAGCCAAACACATTCGTTCAAGTGTTAGTGGGGTTCAGCACTGCCAGCTGTTCCCCTGCTGTGGAGATGACAGTCTCTCCTGCTGTCACCTCATTCCAAATACAGTAGGCCTGTGCCTACACCCTCCTATTTCCTGGGCTTCAACACAGCCAGTTGTAGCTCGGAAGTGCCGTCCACACGGAAAGAGATACTTGCTCCCGTGTCTCAGTGGGGTTCAGTAACGTCAGCTGATCCCCTGCTGTGTGGATGGCAGTCTCTCCTGCTGTCACCTCATTCCAAATACAGTAGGCCTCTGCCTACACCCTCCTATTTCCTGGGCTTCAACACAGCCAGTTGTAGCTCGGAAGTGCCGTCCACACGGAAAGAGACACTTGCTCCCGTGTCTCAGTGGGGTTCAGTAACGTCAGCTGATCCCCTGCTGTGTGGATGGCAGTCTCTCCTGCTGTCACCACATTCCAAATACAGTAGGCCTCTGCCTACACCCTCCTATTTCCTGGGCTTCAACACAGTCAGTTGTAGCTCGGAAGTGCCGTCCACACGGAAAGAGACACTTGCTCCCGTGTCTCAGTGGGGTTCAGTAACGTCAGCTGATCCCCTGCTGTGTGGATGGCAGTCTCTCCTGCTGTCACCACATTCCAAATACAGTAGGCCTCTGCCTACACCCTCCTATTTCCTGGGCTTCAACACAGCCAGTTGTAGCTCGGAAGTGCCGTCCACACGGAAAGAGACACTTGCTCCCGTGTCTCAGTGGGGTTCAGTAACGTCAGCTGATCCCCTGCTGTGTGGATGGCAGTCTCTCCTGCTGTCACCTCATTCCAAATACAGTAGGCCTCTGCCTACACCCTCCTATTTCCTGGGCTTCAACACAGCCAGTTGTAGCTCGGAAGTGCCGTCCACACGGAAAGAGACACTTGCTCCCGTGTCTCAGTGGGGTTCAGTAACGTCAGCTGATCCCCTGCTGTGTGGATGGCAGTCTCTCCTGCTGTCACCTCATTCCAAATACAGTAGGCCTCTGCCTACACCCTCCTATTTCCTGGGCTTCAACACAGCCAGTTGTAGCTCGGAAGTGCCGTCCACACGGAAAGAGACACTTGCTCCCGTGTCTCAGTGGGGTTCAGTAACGTTAGCTGATCCCCTGCTGTGTGGATGGCAGTCTCTTCTGCTGTCACCTCATTCCAAATACAGTAGGCCTCTGCCTACACCCTCCTATTTCCTGGGCTTCAACACAGCCAGTTGTAGCTTGGAAGTGCCGTCCACACGGAAAGAGACACTTGCTCCCGTGTCTCAGTGGGGTTCAGTAACGTCAGCTGATCCCCTGCTGTGTGGATGGCAAAGTCTCCTGCTGCCTACACGGTCGTACCACTACTGATTTTTAACCGTGCTCCAATTAGGCCTGTGGCTCCACTGTCTCTCGTATTTCCCCTGTCCTCCAACCCCGCCAGTTACAGTTCCGAAGTGGCATCTGCACAATCCACACTTGTTCCTGTGTTACAGGTGTTCAGTCCGGTCAGTTAATCCCCTGATGTGTGTCTGGCAATGTCGCCTGCTCTGTCCACATTCTCATAACTAGTTATGGGAATGTGGACAGAGCAGGCGACATTGCCGGACACACATCAGGGGATTAACTGACCGGACTGAACACCTGTTACACAGGAACAAGTGTGGATTTTGCAGACACCACTTCGGAGCTGTAACTGGCGGGGTTGGAGGACAGGGGAAATACGAATATCAGTGAAGCCACAGGCCTAAGTGGAGCTTGGTTAAAATTAGTAGAAGTCTACAACCGATCTTAAAATTTCTTCAATGCAGCCTCAGCCTGCTCCGTGCTTGTCCCTGGGCTTCAACACAGCCAGTTGTTGCTCGGAAGTGCCGTCTTCACAGAGTAAAACACTAGCTCCTGTGTTTGTGGGGTTCAGTAACGTCAGCTGTTCCCCTGCTGTTTTGATGGCAATCTGTCCTGCTGCCTCCCAATTGACAGCACATCAGGCCTCAGCCTGCTAAGTGCTTGTCCTGGGCTCCAACATTGCCAGTTGCTGCTCATAACTGACTTTGGCACGGGTACTCCCTCCTGCCCAGCTTGGTTCCAGCCCTGCCTGCTGTTTCCGGGAAGTGTCAATGTCAGTTTGCCACCCCAAGTTGCCATGTCGTGTTGCGGTTGGGTTAGCCGAGGCTAGGGTGCCAGCAGTTTAGGTGCTTCCTATGTGGACTGCGGGTTCTGGTAAGAAAGGCTTGTACCGTAGTGCCAGTAGGACAAGCACCCCCTGTAGGACTGTGTGATTCGGTAACTGCGGCCAGCTTGCGGCATGCCAACTTTGCTTTTCAGGGGTAACTTCTGCTACCCCTCCGGGTTCCAGCACCGTCAGCTGGTTCTCGTCAGAGCCTTTGGCCTAGGTGCCTCCATCTCGGTATCCGAGTTCCGGCAACGTCTGCTGGTCCTTGGTAGTGCTTTGTAGCACAGGTACCTCCTGCTTAGTAGCCGGGTTCCAGCACCGTCAGCTGGTCCTCGGTTGTGCCATTGGCTCTTATTCCTTCTGCTGCCCCTCTGGATGCCAGCACTGTCAGCTGGTCCTCGCTATTTCCATTTGCTCTTGCAGCTTATGCTACCCCTCCGGGTTCCAGCACCGTCAGCTGGTTCTCATCAGAGCCTTTGGCCTAGGTGCCTCCATCTCGGTATCCGAGTTCCGGCAACGTCTGCTGGTCCTTGGTAGTGCTTTGTAGCACAGGTACCTCCTGCTTATTAACCGGGTTCCAGCACCGTCAGCTGGTCCTCGGTTGTGCCATTGGCTCTTATTCCTTCTGCTGCCCCTCTGGGTGCCAGCACTGTCAGCTGGTCCTCGCTATTTCCATTTGCTCTTGCAGCTTATGCTACCCCTCCGGGTTCCAGCACCGTCAGCTGGTTCTCGTCAGAGCCTTTGGCCTAGGTGCCTCCATCTCGGTATCCGAGTTCCGGCAACGTCTGCTGGTCCTTGGTAGTGCTTTGTAGCACAGGTACCTCCTGCTTAGTAACCGGGTTCCAGCACCGTCAGCTGGTCCTCGGTTGTGCCATTGGCTCTTATTCCTTCTGCTGCCCCTCCGGGTGCCAGCACTGTCAGCTGGTCCTCGCTATTTCCATTTGCTCTTGCAGCTTATGCTACCCCTCCGGGTTCCAGCACCGTCAGCTGGTTCTCGTCAGAGCCTTTGGCCTAGGTGCCTCCATCTCGGTATCCGAGTTCCGGCAACGTCTGCTGGTCCTTGGTAGTGCTTTGTAGCACAGGTACCTCCTGCTTAGTAACCGGGTTCCAGCACTGTCAGCTGGTCCTCGGTAGTGCCATTGGCTCTTGTTCCTTCTGCTGCCCCTCCGGGTGCCAGTACAGTCAGCTGGTTCAAGAGGACAAAGAACAGGAAGACAACCACCAAGATGCAGAACAACAAGAGAGAGAAGGCAAAGAATCATAAAAAAACAAAGCAGAAGAACATTAAGCATAAGACTAATACTCTGAGCAAATGATATTATCTTATTTATAAGCAGAAGAAGACTAAGCAGTGTATGGGGGTGAGTCCGTTCCTCCTCGTGGTGCCCCTGGAAAAGGCCTGCTGCTGCAGGCCAAACTGAACGCGGACAAATTCTGTTGTAAATCTTTTGTGACAGGCAGAACGGAAGGTGTAAACTTCTAACTTTTCTAGATAACAACTACAGGAATGCCTGACACAAACAAGAATATGATGAAGAAGAATAGGAAGAAGATGAAGAAGTTGAATATGTAGAATAATAATTGTTGAATAAGAAGAATATGAAGAATGTAAGAAAAGGAAGAAGAAGAAGAATGTAAAAAAAGGAAGTAGAAGAATTTAAAAAAAGGAAGAAGAAGAATGTAAAAAAAGGAATAAGAAGAAGAATGTAAAAAAAGGAAGTAGAAGAATGTAAAAAAAGGAAGAAGAAGAAGAATGTAAAAAAAGGAATAATAAGAAGAAGAAGGTAAAAAAAGGAAGAAGAATAAGAAAGAAGAAGAAAGAAGAAAGAAGAAGAAGACATACATGTCTGGCAAAATATAAATGAGGCTAACATAGTCAATATCTTTGTAACTCCTAACGTCTTTAAAAAAAAAGTTTAATTCCTGCTATTCCATTTGATTGGGCTAAACCTCTATGGCTTTAATGTCTCCTCCACCTCCCACAATACATTCTACTTTATTCTTAGTTGTTTTTCTTCATGTAGAATTAACCTACAAGGAAAGAAAGGGTTTTTTTTAATTCCGATATTTTGGCCCCATTGACTTGCATTGGTTCCCGGTATCGGAATCGGCGATACCGATACTTTTTTTTAAGATCGGCCGATCCATTCCGATCCGATATTTTCAAGTATCGGCTGGTATCGCTCAACTCTAGTGATGAGCAAACGTTCTCGGAAAAGGTGTTTTCTGAGCATTCTCGAGTGATAATAAAGCATACTACTTTGTTCCAGTTGCCGTGGCTGTATGTCCCCGTGAGACATGCTGTTTGAAAGCCGCAACGCATGCAGGGATTGCCTGTTTTTAGTAAAAAGTAAGTTATGATGATGGCAGGCATTTACATTTTAGTTGATTCAGGGTTGAGGAAAGGACAAAATCTGAATTTATTTTTGAGTTGGAGATGGCAGGAAGTGTTAAGGGTTGGTCATGTGGTTTGAAGTACAGAACAAAATCAAGGGTTGCACTGAGACAGTAGACTTTTTAAACAGGCAAAAGTGTGTTATAATCTATTGACAAATTACATCTCATACTTTGTACTGATGAGGAGCAATATCCCAATACATTGTGTCTGCAAATTGAGATTCTGATTTGACTTTTATTCTAAGTAATATTTCAAGACTCGCTAAAGGGTCGATGATGACTTGTAAATTGCTACTTCCAATAAGTGGCACTAGAGTTTAAGTCCTCTTCCTCTCTGAAGAGACAATTTGCATATGTCATTTATTGTGATAGATATATTTGGTAAGGTAGTTGAGTGAGATGGAAGAAAGATGAGTCTAGCTATATTCACATTGAGTTTTGATGAGAGAAAGGTGGATATGGGTGATAGACAATCTGGGATTCTAGACAGCAGAGAGGCTTGGGTCAGAGAAGTAGATCTGATTTCCATCACCATATAGGTGGTACTGGAACACATGGGTCTTTATGAGTTGTCTCTGGTCAAAGTTTTGTATGTAGAAGAGTGCAGATCCCAGGTTATAGCCATGATGGAAACCAACAGAGAAAGGTAGAATGAAGAGATAGCATGGAGATGTAGGACACTAAATATGCAGGTAGTGAGGTAAGAGGAGATCCAGGAGAGAGCAAGGTCTTTTATGTCAATAGAATAGAGGATCTGTAGTAGGAGGAAGTGGTCACCTGTGTTGAAACCAGAGGGCAGGTCTATGAAAAAGAGTATTGAATATTGTTTGTTTTGGTGGTTAGTAATTCATTAGTAATTTTGGTTAGGGCAGTTTCAGGGGAGTGGTTGGTGGTTGGGACGGAAGCTGGATTTTAGGCTGTCAAAGTTATTTGGAAAAGAAGTGGGAGGAAAGTTCAATGTGGACATGTTGTTTAAAGAATTTGGTGAAAGGCAGTAATGATATGGTGTGATAGTTGGAAGTAGAGGGGGTCAAGGGATGGCTTTTTCAGGATAGAAGTGATAGCTGCATATACTATCTGCAAAGCAGTAGCTTCCATGGCAGTGGAGTAATGAGGCAGTGACCCAGGATAGTTCAACTTAAATGTCTTTATTTTTTAATCTTCCGAAAATAAACTCAAATGTTATCCTCCGGTTCACAGCCGGACCATCCGTAATAGGCCGTAACAGTCATTTCTGTGGACGACTGTCCCTCCGTGTAAATCGTGGGTGCGTCAGTGGTTAATTACAATGCTTTCCAGCGGGTTCAGTATGTTTCTATGCACATTCATGCGGGACATGTAACAACCCTCGTATATGATCTCCTTCACTGCCTTACGTATCCTAGCTCTCACCTGTTTTGCTGCACAGCCCTGCTGTCATCTTCTTCTGTCCAGTCACTGGTGCAGTCTTTTCAAATGCATCTTTGATGCCTCCAGAGTGGAGTAGGCCCCACGAACTAATAATGTTGTGGGGCTATGCATGTGATGATGCAGTGTGAGGCCTCATTTTAGACTGAAGAACTTAAGATGCCTTTGGAGAGACTGCACTTGTGACCAGACAGACCAGATTGTAGGTGAGGGCATAATGAGTGAAGTTGTTTTTTTTTATTTTGCTTTAACTGTATTTATTATTGTAGAGTAATCAATGTTAACATCCTACAGACGATTACTCCCTTGGATGCATAAATCTTATCAGTTACACATAATTCTATTTACAATTGACCCTGATTAGTACCGCTACCTCTATACCGTTCTCCCTCTGTGTGGACTTTAACTATAACACAGGCGCCTTGTGATGGGAAACTCTTTTCTTTCATACTGGGACTCCAAACAACTCCCAATGAATGTTAAAGTGCATATGTGGCGCCCCCAGGAGTATGGTCGCCACAGTGGCATTACATTCCTCCAGGGAGGGTGATGTCATGCTTGGAAGCAATGAAGGGTCTCTCTGACAGTTAATCAATTTCATGCAACACAGTTCCCACTCCCGGCCAGCAGAGGGAGCTATGAACCGGGATTGGGGGAGGAGCACGCTCTGAGGGCCAGAAGGGGAAATAGTCAGTGTGAGGAGGGCCACGTGTCTAGACGTGTGGAGAGAAGCTGGAGGTTGAGCTGAGGAAAGAGAGCTCCTTCCCAGTGAGAGCGCATGATCTGGAGCCTGGTCTCCACGGTTGTATGGATACTGAAGGTCCTGCAACAGAAACCAGAGGAATAGGAAGCTGTAAATGCTCTATTCCCAACTAAGACTCGAAGGCAAAACAGCGATGGGTGAGCCAAGAGAGATAGAGGGCTACAGCTGTCTGCCATACGAGGTAGTTCTAAGAGACGATATGAAGGAGGAACTTCAGTGTAACACTGTACTGCATGTACCTCAAGCCAGCGCTAGGAAGGAGACTACACAGCCCATCTGATAGAGAGATTCCTGAGATGCTTCCAGGCTGGCATGCACCTGTGCCATCTGTAATCAGGACCCTGGACTGCGTTTACCAAGTAAAGGTAAAGAAACTGCACCCTTTGTGTCCTTGCCTCCTTCCTGCAACATCCTCAGCACTGCTACATCTCTGTACCAAACACTGCACCCTCTTCCTAAACATTCCGCTACACTGCCCTGGGACCAACAGCCCTACCTGTGGAGGGCTACAACATCATTGCTGCAGTACACCATCTGTCCCAGCGGATCTGCTTGCAGTGTTGGCTTAACACCTCCCTTGCCGAACACCACAGGTGGCGTCACAAATCATTTATAAACTTTATTCCCAACTCAACACCTTTTACATGGGTGCCCAGGGCAACGGACCTGATCACCGCTTCTGTGACAATCCCCTCTGAGAAACCGGCCCAGTACCGAGTACCCCACAGCCCTGAGAGGGCGACCCACATACACAGTGCCTCCTGTGTCATTATAGGGTCTTCTAAGTTATCAGAACCCTGCGCTCATAACCTCACACAAAAGGGCCCCTGTGCATGAACAATTTACGGGTCTTTTGAAGTCCTATAGCTCATCACAGTGCACAATAACATCTGTTTTGGAGGTGGTAGTGGCCCCCTACCTTTTTATTTGACCGTATTTGTGCTTTAATGCTTATGATGGATAATTCCATGTCAGAATGATTAGAAATATGTCTCAGTGACAAAAGGATTGGTAAAGCCCACATTTTTCCAGAAAGAATAACAGAGGAACATCTAAAATTCTAATGAAAGGTGTCCTGGAATTGTTATTTCATAGGAAAAACAAGTAATTACTGAAACAGACATGTCAGGAGAGCAGCGCCTCTGTAAATAATGTATATCTTAATACTATCTTCTGCAATTGTGATCCAAATGGCACCAGGTGCTTATGGAACCTGTCATTCTAATCCAACTCATCACTTGTCTGCGGAAAACAGTTCTTGTTTCATTATAAATAAATATCCATTTCTTTAACATCCCTCTTCACGTGTGGTTAATCTCCATGAAGGTAACCTTTGTACTAAACCCAAACCTAGATTATGCTGTGAAGTGGGATTATAATCACTACAACGAGTTTTCCGCTATTACAACCCTGAGACAAATTGATTTGTTTTCAAATACACAACCTACAAATGTATTATTCACAATCCTGTTGACATTTTCAGTAGATGTTCTTCAAAGGCAGCCATCTGGAAAGTGAATACATGCTGACTAAAGCTTGGTCAGAAGAAGAAAAGAAAAAGAAAGTTTGCTATTTGTGGGCAAATAGCAATTATTTTCCTGTACAATTTTCCAAGATTTTACTTTCAATCATTAGTCATACGATATTAAAAATGTATAAAACTTTGTCGGATTTATATATGCCCATTGTATAGACCAAAAGTGTACGAACACCTACATATTCCACCTACAGGAGCTTTTATGTCATCCCATTTTAAATCCAGTGTGGAGTTGGCCACCAATTTGTAGTTAAAACAGCTTTTGCTCTTCTGGGGATGCTTTCTACAAGATTTTAGAGGTGTCAATGGGGATTTTTGCCCATTCATCCAGAAGAGCATTTGTGAGGTCAGATACTGATATTAGAGGAGAGTCCCACCTCCCAATCACCATTATAGTGCATCCCAAAGATGCTTGATGGAGCTGAGGTCAGAGCTCTGTACCTATATGGACTCTGCTTTGTGCACTAGGGCACAGTCATGGGGAACAGAAAAGGATCCTCTCCAAACTGGTCTCACAAAGTTGGAAGCTACAATTGTCAAAAATATCTTAGTATGTTGAAGCATTAAGATTTCCCTTCACTGGAATTGATAGACTAAGGTCAACCCAAGAATAGAAAACCCATAACCTTATCTCCTTCTCCACTAAACAAGTTGACACAGGGCTGTCAGTTATGTCTCAATCTCCTGGCATTCACCAAATCCAGACTCGTCTGTCAGACTGCTAGGTAGAGAAACACTCCACAGGACACATTTCAAATGTCTTGCACCACTCCATAAGACACTTTGCATTGTGCTTGGTGATGTAAGACTTGTATGCTGCTTGGCCATGGAAACTAGGGATGAGTGAACATGATTGGTGAAACTTGGTTATCACTCGAGCATTATGGCCCTCGGATGTACTCAAATGTGCTAAAACTCGAATCACCGCAACGCATCTTTGTTGCTTGTTACACAGCCAATAAGCATGCGGAGATTGTCAGTGAGTCACATCTATTTTTTAAGATGTGGTGTAACGGAGTCTCTAAACATGTCTGTACTCTCTAAAACCGCTAAAAATCTTTAAAACATGTGATTTCAAAAAGTAAACAAAAGCTTTTAAAAATTTTGCAGGCTTCATTTTCTCAGATATACAGTGTTTTGTGGTCTGTGAACATTTCTGTGATCTGTAAAATTGTTAAAAAGTTTTTAAAAATTTTGGAGGCTTCCATTTCTCACACATACAGTGTTACATGATCTATGAACATTTCTGTGATCTCTAAAGGTGAACAAAAGCTTTTAAAAATCTAGGCTTCCATTTCTCAGACATACAGTGTTATGTGGTTTGTGAACATTTCTGTGATCTCTAAAACTGCTATAAAGCTTTTAAAAATTTTGGAATCATAGATTAGAGTTTGAAGGGACCTCAAGGGTCATCGTGTCCAACACCCTGCTCAATGCAGCACACTACTCACTAAAACATTTCATACAGATGTCTGACAAGCCTCTGTTTGAAGACTTCTATTGAATGAGAACTCACCACGTCTTGTGGCAACTAGTGGTGAGCGAGTGTGCTCATTACTCGAGTTTTCCGAGCATGATTGGGTGTCCTCCGAGTATTTTGGTCGTGCTCAGAGATTATGTTTCAGTTCCCGCAGCTGCTTGATTTGCGGCTGCTAGACAGCCTGAATACATGAAGGAATTGCCTGTTTGTTAGGGAATCCCCACATGTATTCAGGCTCTCTAGCAGCCGCAAATCATGCAGCTGCGGGAACTGAAACATAATCTCTGAGCACACCCAAAATACTCAGAGGACACCCGAGCATGCTCGGAAAACTTGAGTAATGAGCACACTCGCTCATCTCTAGTGGCAGCCTGTTTCACTCATTGATTACTCTCCCTGTCAAAAAGTTTTTTTCTAATATCTAATCTGTATCTTTTCCCTTTCAGTTTCATTCCATTGCTTCTTGTGTTTCCATGTGCAAATGAAAATAAGGATGATCCCTCTACACTGTGACATCCCTTCAGGTATTTGTAGACCTCTATTAAGTCTTCTTTTAGCTTTCTTTTTTGTCCATGGTACTGTTCAGATTCGGAACCCCGAACACCGGGTGTTTTCTTTTACTGTCCTGTGAATGACAGTGCAGCAAACACTGCTTCTGATCGGCAGTAAAACCATGTCATCTAAGCACTTGACTTGATGAGCTGAACGCCTGGATCCACAAATGGTGAGATCAGATGACACCACTGTCTCTACCCCTGTTCTAGGTGCTTCCCATTCCCCTGTCCAAAACATTGGCTCAGATGCCTCCTGCCCTTCACCTATGCTTGCACATTTGACATACTATCATCAGTCGCTTGAAAATCTTTGTCCCAGCACAGCATTAAGCTGTCCCTACCTCAGGCCCTGGGACAAAAAAGATAGTTCCCAGCCACCCACCAACAGGCCTAAAAGCTAATCGGGAACATTTCCAGGCTGATAGTCTTGGAAATGATGCCATTTAGGCTAACAGAAGATGGTGAGAGAAAGCCTGAACAGAGCCAACCATGAACGAAAATGAAATAGTAATAAATTAGTGAATTAATAGAATAATAAAAAATAATAAATAATAAAAAAAATTGCTCTATTAATTCACAAATTTATTACTGTTTCATTTTGGTTCATGGTTGGTTGAGTTCAGGCTTTCTCTCACCATCTTCTGTTAGTTGTTCTATTTCATACCGGATGGTCTGCCATCCACCATTTGGGAGAGGGCACTTTGGCTATACATACATAACCATCACATTAACTAGTTATTTAATTTTATTTTTGTGCTCCGCTTTCTAACTGTGCCATTTAGGCTGGTAGAAGCAGAGGATTTTGCCCAACTCATGGTGGCAGCCATCCCTAGGTACTCTCCACTTTGTCTCCCGGTGTGTCATCCCTGCCTTGTACCAGCATGTGTCCAGGAACATCACCCGTGCCCTTACCAATGCACTTACTGGCATTGTCCACTTAATGACCGACACGTTGACAAGCGCTTGTGGCCAGTGACGCTACATTTCACACATGGCACACTAGATGAACATTGTGAAGGCTGGGGCCCAGTCACATCCTGGCACAGCACATGTGCTGCCGATCCTGAGAATTGCTGGCCCTACTTCTCTCGGAGTTTACTCCACCTCCTACAGCAGTCCATGCACTCCTTAGAGCATGCCGTCCACATCACCTGGAAGCTGGAAGCTCTGCAGCACCACCTCAGCAAAGCGGCAACAGGCTCTTCTGAAGCTAATTTGATTAGGAGAAAAAACGTACACCATGGCAGAGTTACTTAGATGACTGGTATGTCAATGAAAAGGGGGGGTCTGGTAAAAAGCCTCTGGGTGAAACGTGCATTGGGGCAGGTGGACCAGGACGCATGTACCAGACCACCCCTTTTCACTGACATACTATATTTTGTGTAAGTACTTATGTGACACCCCAGAATCCGGTTGTCACAGTGACATTACCTCCCTCTAATGGGTAAAGTCATGCTTGGAGGCAGAAATGGACCCCCATGCCAGGCAGCATAGATTTAATCACAATTTCCTGCTGCAGGTCAGAAAAGGGAGATGCCTTATAAATTCTGGCCAGCAGAGGGGGTTGGTGAGTCAGCTGGAAGTCAGCTGAGGGAGTTGTCATGGAAACGAAGCAGCTGTGAGCTGTGAGGAGAAACAATGACAGTTAAACGTGAGGACGTGAGGTAAAGAGATCTTTCTGGAAGATCCTGTCAGATGAAGACAGGGATCTGATCTGAGAAGAGCTCGATCGGCAGAGCTGATCTGTGAAGAGGGAAAGGACAAGAGCAGAGACAGAAAGACTCTAGGAAAGCTAAAATACTGCATATAGCAGACCCCTGAGTGAAGCGCTAATAAAGAAAATAGGGACATCAGAGTCCTAGGCTGACAGGAGCTGTAAGTCCTGATGGCTGAATTTGAAAGTACAGGTGATTGTACATTCCTGTGCACATTGATCACCTGAGGGCAGCGGATAAGGAGCCCGGGGCCGATGGTGAAGAGAACGGTACCCGTGGAATAGGCTCACGCTGACAGCCATACAGGTTAGTGAAACCATCACGAATAGAGGGTCGCAGCATAGTTATAAACAGCGGAGACCCACATACATAGCGCAGAAAGGAAGGTCCTAAATCCCCACCTGGCAAAGTGGATCCCCTGAATGCCTCCAGGCGAGCCAGACTCATTCCATCACCTGTATGTGGTACTCCGGACTGCAACCTATTAACAGTAAAAGGTAAAGAAACTGCACCTCTCTGTGTCTTTCTCTCATTTATCTGCACCCCAACATTTACAGCCATTTTTACTATTTATTTAACATCTTTGCCCTGGGACTACAGCCCTTCCTGTGGAGGGCTACAACATCATAGCTGTGCCCAACATCCATCCCAGAGGAACAGTACCGCAGCGCTGGTCACCTCTGACCAGAATACCACAGGTGGCGTCACGTATTTCACCATATAATAACTTTATTTTCATTTTTACCACATAAATACCACACAACTTTCCCCTATTGTATTACTGGACGCCTCTGGGCCACGGACCGGGTCACCGCCGCCGTGACACCGTCCCCCATGGAAGTCGACGGGCCCGGTACCGAGTACCCCCAGGCCCCGTGGGGTGCTCCACTTACCTTATGCATTTTTTCACTAAACTATTTAGTACCAGTCTTGACACTTGTTAGTTGACTTGAGTTATTACGTAGCTGGGGTTCTTTGTCCTATTTGAAATCTTTTGTGTTACTTTACATCTCTTACTTTGTACATGAAACTGATGCCACTTCAATGAACAATCTGTTTTGGTATATGTATGTCTTTTGTATTTAAATCTTTTTAAAGTATATTTAATAAATTGCTAGTTTTTATGAGACCTTTGTGTGCACTCGTTTTTATGTGTTGATGGGTATTATAATGCTACCTATAATAATAATAATAATCTTTATATAGCGCTAACATATTCCGCAGCGCTTTACAGTTTGAACATATCATCACTGTCCCTGATGGGGCTCACAATCTAAATTCCCTATCAGTATGTCTTTGGAGTGTGGGAGGAAACCGGAGTGCCCGGAGGAAACCCACGCAAACACGGGGAGAACATACAAACTCCTTGCAGATGTTGTCCTTGTTTCGGGATTCGAACCCAGGACTCCAGCGCTGCAAGGCTGCAGCGCTAACCACTGAGCCACCGTGCTGCCCATAGACTATTCTATGTTATTGAGTACATTTCGTTGGTATATAGCCCTCAAAAAGCTTGTTCAAAATTTTCCGGTATTACATTGATCACAAAAAGGGTATTACATGTTCTTGGGTACATTTTGTTGCTATGAAAGCCTCCAAAAACTTGTTCAAAAATGTATTGGTATTAAAATGCTCACCTATACACTATTCCATTGTCTGAAGTGCATTTCGTTGGCATATAACCCTCAAAAAACTTGTTAAAAATGTATCGGTATTATATTGCTCACCCATAGGGTATTACATCTTCTTGCGTACATTTCTTTGGTATATAACCCTAAAAAAAATTTAGCCTGTGTGCACACATTGCAGATGTGTTGGGGTTTTTCTGTGCGGATTTGTGATAAGACCTGAAGCAAAACCTGATGCCAGCAAAGTGAATGAGAAACCTTAAATGTCATGCACACATTAAGTATTTTTTGACTTGCGGATTTGGAGCAAAAAATAATCGCTGCGTGTGAATTCTCTGTGCATTTTTGCTCCTGCGTTTTTCACCACTCACTTCACTCAAACCAATAAAAAAACGCAGGCAAAAATGCACCCAAAATGTGACAAAAATGCATGTTTTTACAGCTGTCTTTTTCCTGCCAAGAGATACAGAAATATTACTCAACGTGCACACATACCCTTATAGGTATTATGTTGCTCATCCATACACTATTCCATGGTCTGGAGTACATTTTCTTGGTATATAACCCTGAAATGTGCATAACATTTATGAGTCTAGGAGTACCAATACATGACAATTTGAGCACAATGTGTATGAAGCCCAACTTTAGGTCTAATGCAGGGTGTATCTGAGTCCATAATTTTTGGTAGTTTTTCTTCCATCATAAATTACACCGAAATTTCCTATTTACTAAAAGAAAAAAAAACAATTTCGGTTTACTTAAATTACACATTTTTTTAATCCTTTTTAAATTTTGCCTTATATACAATTCATTATGCAGGAAAAAATGTTTCTTAACTTTCTGCTTCATGTAAAATGCAATTTCTTGTCGGTTTGGAATGTTTCATTGTCAGTCCTTAAAGTGGAGTAAAAGTGTGACACCATTGTTCTCAGCAGCGATCTGGGAGTCAGAGATGCTTCCAGGGGACTTCCCCATGCTGTTCTCCTTCCATTCAGCACTTTCCCATCCGATTGAACATTTCACTGCCCTTTAGACCTCTTTGTAGGGTCTGCCAGAAAAAAAAATTGGTTTTCCCATTGATTCCCATAATACTCGTTACTTGAAACGAGCGTGCGTGTATTAGGGATTGCTTGGCTCGAGCAGCGAGCAACAGGGCCTTTTAGTGCTCGCTCATCCCTAACGAAAACCCATGCCATGAAGTTTTTGGTGCACAGTTTTCATGCAAACATTAATGTCACAGTAGGTTTGGAGTCAGCAGAGCATTGGCTGATCGAATTCAATGAGATTTTTAGAATGAGGCAATATTTGTGGCTGTTCAAATGAGCTTATGGTCGGTAGGTTGTTGTTTGTGTGGGCTACACACCACACTTGGAGAAAGGGTAGATTAGTGAGGATAGAGAAGCAGGATAAAGACAGAGCAGACCGTCAATATTCAGGTAGAACTAAAAGGTAAGCAACAGTGAGAACATCTAAGACTTAAGGCCCCATCACACATAGCAAGATCATTAGTGAGATCGCAGAAAAGTCACAGATTTTGTGATGCAACAGCGACCTCGCCAGCGATCTCACTACATGTGACACATAGCGGCGACCGGGCCCCCGTTGCGATCTCGCTGATCGTGCTCGAATGTCCTGGGCCATTTTTTGATGGTCGGTGTCCCGCTGGCCAGCAGGCATCGCTGTGTTTGACGCCGATGAGCGACCTTGTTGGCGACTCAGAACTCAGGGACGCAGGCTGTAATCGTTCAGAAAAGCTGCTGTGTGACAAGGTACCAACGACCGCCGAGGTTGTTACACGGATCACTGGATCATTGCTGTGTCGTTGACTAGATCTGCCTGTTTGGCAGCTTACTAGCGACCATGTAGCGACGCACCAGCGATCCTTACCAGGTCGTATCGTTATTGGGATCGCTGGTGCGTCGTTATGTGAGATGATACCTTTAGGCCACATTCACACGGTTAGTATTTGCTGAATATTTCACATCAGTATTTGTAAGCCAAAAACCAGGAATGGATGAAAAATGCAGAAGTGGTGCACATGTTTCTATTATACTTTATGTGTCACACCTGATGAAGGCTGTAAGAAGCCGAAACATATTGTGTTAACTAGTGTTTTAATAATCTTTTATTTTAAATAAATGCTCATTGAAGCAATAAAAAATATACCATCCTTGATTCAATCATGGCAACAGAAGACAGTGATGATCCTGGTCTCCTTTTTTGATTCTTCCACTGTGGGAAACTTCTGGAAGCGGTTTCCGCTTTCTCTCCGGGAATAGCTGCAGTCAATTACTTTTGAATCCAAACCAAAATGAGAGTTGTGCCTCAGGCAGCACAACTATATCAGATGAGCAAGTTTCCTTATATAGCTCACCTTTTACAACTTGACATAAACTTACTACACTTAGCTAGGGCCTCGAGTTTTTCTTCTCTTTTAGGATGTTCCATACAAATAGTGACTGCTGTATTGTTGTCACTAAAGAGGAGCATTTTTTTTTATATTTGAGCACGTACTACTGTATGGGACCACAAAGAGGAATTTTAGTATTACATGAGGGACAGAATAGGGAACCTAAACATTAATGTTGTATGAGGGCTAACAAAGGGGACATTTCTTCTGTGAGGTACAGAAGGTAGACAGCACTACTGTAATTTATTTTATTTTTGTGGTTTCTGTTACTAAGGTATGAATAAAAAGGGAACAATGTTACTTTACAGGGCACTAGGGTGGTAATATTGAATTTTTTTCTTCATCTCAGCGTAGTGTAGAAGTGGGGCAAAACTTAAGGAGGATGCTGTAGATGTGATCAGTCAGAAATGTATGTGTGCTACTTTTTGCGAGACCCTGCTTGAGGAAGTCACAGTGGTCTGTGCTGGATGAAGAAAGGCAAAATTTAATGACTTCATTTGGACGGATGATCGGTAAGTCACAATATTACTGGTACTAAATACTGTACACTCATATGATTGACAGAGCTCCTCTGTGTAATGTCACTGCCAGTATCATTAGTGTGGTATTAGTCTGTGGTTTCTGACAATGGTGAGTATGATGGAATTCAGTTCCTATGTGGTCTGGTCGTGGTGTGGCAATATGTATCCATTGTATGTGGAATTATTTGTATATTAGTCTTAGTATACTGGGTTTTGCTAATCAACCCTTTCACCCCGAAGCCTGTTTTCAACTTCCTGACCAGGCCATTTTTTTCAATTCTCAAGCGTAAAAGGAGAAAATGGTCCACTAAAGTTGTTGATCAATTTCTACTGAGTATGCCGATACCCCATATGTGAGAAAAACCACTGTTTGGGCACACGGCAGGGCTCGGAAGGAAAGGAGCACCTTTTGACTTTTTGAACGCAAAATTGGCTGGAATTGAGAGCGGATGCCATGTAGCATTTGGAGAGCCCCTGATGTGCTTAAACATTGGAAACCCCCCACAAGTGAACCCATTTTGGAAACTAGACCCTTTAAGGAATTTATGTAGCTGTGTGGTGAGCACTTTGAACCCCCAGGTGCTTCAAAGTTTATAACGTAGAGCCGTGAAAAAAAAATCACAGGGGTTTGGAAGGGAAGGAGTTTTGGATTGCAGACTTTGATGGAATGTTCTGCAGGAGTCATGTTGCATTTGCATTTGCAGAGCCCCTGATGTGCCTAAACAGTGGAAATCTCCCACAAGTGACCCCATTTTGGAAATTAGACCCCCATGGAATTTATTTAGATATGTGGTGAGCACCGTGAACCTCTAAGTGCCTCACAGAAAATTATAACGTTGAGTCGTGAAAATAAAAACACATTATTTCCACAAAAATGATCTTTTAGCCCCAATTTTTTTATTTTCACAAGGGTAACAGGCGAAAATAGACAGCTAAAGCTGTTGTGCATTTTCTCCGGAGTACACCGATACCCCATATGTGGGGGAGTAAAAAATGGTGGATCCAGTGCTCAAAAAAGCAAGTGTTTCTTTATTTTAAAATTTCAGATTTTTTTTATTTTAAACACATTTAAAAAAATTCAAGTGTGTAGGTGGCCAGAGCTAATATTAGTTAGCCGCATGTAGCATAGATGATCCTACGCGTTTTGGCATAGAGCCTTACCCTTGATCCATGAGAAAGGCTCTATGCCGAAACGCGTAGGTTCATCTCTGCTACATGCGGCTAACTAATGTTAGCTCTGGCCATCTGCACACTTGAATTTTTTAAAATGTAACATAGTAACATAGTTTTGAAGGCTGAAGGAAGACCTTACGTCCATCTAGTTCAGCCTATTTTTAGTGCAGCTGTTCTGCATTGTTGATCCTGGGGAAGGCAAAAAACCCACAGACTAGAAGCCAATTTTCTCCATAGGGAAAAAAATTCCTTCCCCTAAGCTGGGTCAACCATCTACCTATAATATTCTGTTATTCGTAACCTTCTATACTGTTACTCACAAGAAAAGCATCCATTCCTTTCTTAACTTCATTCAGTGAGTTGGCCATCACCACTTCCTCAGGAAGAGAATTCCAGAGCCTCACTGCTCTTACCGTGAAGAATCCTCTTCTATGCTGGTGCAGAAATTGTATTTCCTCCAAACGAAGAGAATGCCCCCTTGCTCTTGTCACAGTCCTTGGTACAAACAGTTCTTTGGAGAGATCTCTGCATTGTCCTCTGATATACTTGTACATATATATTAGGTCTCCCCTAAGTCTTCTCTTTTCTAGCGTACATAGACCTAATTTTGATAACCTTTCTGGGTATTGTAGTGAACCAACTCCATTTATCATTTTAGTAGCCTGCCTTTGAACCCTTTCAAGTTCAGTAATGTCTTTCTTGAGCACCGGCGTCCAAAATTGCACACAATACTCCAAATGTGGTCTGACGAGGTATTTTGCTCAGAGGGAGAATTATGTCTTCATCTCGTGTCCCCAGACCTCTTCTAATGCATCCCATCACCCTATTTGCTTTGGTGGCAGATGCCTGACACTGGGCACTCCAATTTAGCTTCTTATTGACTAAGAAGCCTAAGTCTTTTTCCATGTCTGATTTCCCCAGCAGTTTCCCATTTAGTAAGTAACTGTAGCATCTGTTTCTCCTTCCCATGTGCATAACCTTACACTTATCTGTGTTAAACCTCATTTGCCATTTTTCGGCCCAATTCTCCAATTTACTCAAATCTGTCTGTAGTTGCAAACTGTCCTCCTTTGTGTTAACTACCTTTCATAGTTTTGTATCATCTGCAAATACTGATATTTTACTGTGTAAGCCATCCACTAGATCATTAATAAATATATTAAATAGTAGGGATCCCAATACAGAACCCTGTGGTACCCCACTAGTAACCCTGGCCCAATCTGAGTATCCCCCATTAATAACCACTCTTTGTTTTCTATCACTAAGCCAGCTACCTACCCATCTACACACATTTTCCCCTAGCCCAAGCTTTCTCATCTTACTTACCTATCTTTTATGTGGGACAGTGTCAAATGCTTTAGAGAAGTCGAGATAAATGCCATCCAATGATTCTCCTTGGTCCATTTGAGAGCTTACATCCTCATAGAAGCTGATCAGGTTAGTTTGACAGGAGCGATCCTTCATAAATCCATGTTGATATGGAGTTAAACATTTATTAACATTGAGATATTCCATAATGGTATCCCTTAGAAACCCTTCAAAAATTTTACCCACAACAGATGTTAAGCTTACCGGCCTATAGTTTCCAGGTTCCCTTTTACACCTCTTTTTGAATATTGGTACCACATTTGCTTGCCACCAATCAAAAGGAACAGACCCTGTTTCTATAGAGTCTTTAAATATAAGGAATAGAGGCCTGTCTATCACATTACTTAACTCCCTTAATACCCGAGGGTGAATGCCATCAGGGCCTGGTTATTTGTCAATTTTAATCTTACTAAGGCGGTTCTGCACTTCTTCCTGGGTTAGGCAGGTAATACTTAATGGGGAGTTTACATTATCACTCTGCATTTCCCCTGGCAAATCCTTTTCCTGTGTGAACACTGTGGAGAAAAAAGTATTTAAAACATTTTCTTTTCCCACATCGCTCTCTATGATTTCACCCTCCTTGTTCTTTAAAGGGCCGACACCATCAATTTTAATCTTTTTACTGTTTATATAATTAAAGAATAGTTTGGGGTTTGTTTTACTTTCCTTAGCAATGAGTCTCTCAGTTTCCACTTTTGCTAAATGTATTTGTTTTTTATACATTTTATTTTTTTCTCTATAACTTTTTAACGCTTCTTCACTGCCTTCTTGTTTTAGCTTCTTAAATGCCTTGTTCTTGTTATTTATTGCCCTTTTTACATCCTTATTTAGCCACATTGGTGTTCTCCTGTTCCTAGCCCTTTTATTTCTGTACGGTATGGCTAGCTCGCAGTGGGTGTGTAAAACTGATTTAAATATTTCCCATTTATTTTCTGTGCTCCTATTTTTGAGGACATTGTCCCAATCAATTCGGCGAAGGTCCTCTCTAAGCTGATCAAACTTTGCTCTCCTGAAATTCAGCGTTTTCGTAACCCCCTTCCAGGGCACCTTACTGAAGGACAAGTGGAATTGTATTATATTGTGGTCACTGTTCCCTAGGTGCCCATCGACTCGTACTTCTGTTATTCTATCTGGCCTGTTGCTTAAAATTAAGTCCAGAAAGGCTGTCCCTCTACTTGGGCCCTGCACAAGTTGTGACAGATAATTATCCTTGGTCACTGACAGAAATTGGTTTCCTTTCTGAGATCCGCAGGTTTCAGTTTCCCAGTCTATGTTGGGGTAGTTGAAGTCCCCCATAATAATCACCTCATTGTGATTTGCTGCTTTGTCTATTTGTTTCAATAATACATTTTCAGTGGTTTCTGTTATATTTAGTGGCTTATAACAAACCCCTATGAGGATTTTATTACTTTTCCCTCCTTGTATCTCCACCTATAGAGACTCCACCTCTTCATTTCCCTCTTGTATATCTTCTCTTAGTGTGGGCTTTAAAGTGGACTTTATATATAGACAGACTCCACCCCCTTTCCGTTTTTTACGATCCCTCCTAAACAAATCATATCCTTGCAAGTTATCCGCCCAGTCATAGCTGTCGTCTAACCATGTCTCAGTTATTCCTACTATGTCGTATTTTTCCTCATACATTACCAACTCCAGATCTTCAATCTTATTGGTCAGGCTTCTTGTGTTGGTCAGCATGCAGGAAAGAAGTTTTGCTTCTTTTTTCTAAGCTTCCTTCTGAGTACCCTGTCTTGGGTCCTCTTTACCACATCTAGTATCCTTGATGTGTTTGAAATTAAAAAAATTTCTGAACTTTTAAAATAAAGAAACACTTGCTTTTTCAAGCACTGGATCCACCATTTTTTATTCCATATTCCTGCCTGGGCTTGAGCAGCTCCGTGCGCAGTATGTGGACCCATAGGTTTTCCTCAGAACAAGGCAAGTAATGAGCAAAGCTGGACAAAGTTGCATGGAGCATTTCCTTACATCTCTCAGGAATAAGGTAATTTCAACTAAGCTACACTGGGTTACAGTCCAATACGGTACAAGCAGCCAGGAGGCCATCTCCACACTGAGGGGACAATTCCAGGGTTTGCAGTATAACTGGTTTCCCTACCGAGGATTGCACAGAAGAGTGTGTTACAAGGATTAATCACGCTAACTGAATACCATAGAGAAAAGAGCATGCACAAACAAGGGATCACCCAGTAATATCATAAAAAATATATAAACTTTATTATATGACAAAATTTCACAACACTGCAAAAAAACACTTTAAAAACATTTAAAATTGCAAACAAGCAATAATAGAAACTGGACCCGTTATTGCTTGCTTGCAATTTTAAATGTTTTTAAAGTGTTTTTTTGCAGTGTTGTGAAATTTTGTCATATAATAAAGTTTATATATTTTTTATGATATTACTGGGTGATCCCTTGTTTGTGCATGCTCTTTTCTCTATGGTGTTCAGTTGGCTGTTTAGCATGCATTAGGTGATCCCTAATGGTGGTGCCCTCCTACATCCTTACATTTACAAGGATTAATCACGCTGTGATGCCCATGCCTACCATCTGGTTTTCCAGCAGACTGCTCTGAAATATACAAGTTGCCATAGAGGATCCTCAGAATGGGTGAGCTGAAAAAAACATTTTTTTTCTTCTCTTTTGCTATATGTGGGGGAAAACTACTGTTTGTGCACACGGCAGGGCTCTGAATGGAAGAAGTGACGTTATGGATTGAAGACTTTGATGGAATGGTCTGTGGGCATCATGTTGCATTTGCAGAGCCCCTGATGTGGAAATCCTCCACATGTGACCCCATTTTGGAAACTACACCCCTGAAGGAATTTATCTAGAGGCATAGTTTTATAGTAATTATAATGCTTTTGGTTTTACTGGGGTATGAATTTATAATGTGGTGTTATGTGTAAGATGTGCAGGGTACATCAGATTATAAAAGTGTGTTGTGTCAACAGGGTATAAACTAATTTTAACATTTTGTGGACGTGTGGTATGCTTTGAAACAATCCTTAATGCAAATGCCAGGTTTCAGGGCAGGTTTCACAATAAGTTGTGTCCTTTCAGATTCCCCTCTTGGAGCATACTCTGCATTGTTTTTGTGATCGGCCTGTCCTCGCTGTTTGGGGAAACTGGAAATGTTGATCTGGGACAATACAAGCACTATCAGATTCAGAAGTACTGGAGCCCTCACCTCCCTGAGTGCCAAACATTAGGGCCTAGATGACTTCCTCCTGGCACTGAAGGAAGGTCCCCGTATTGCCTGCAGATCGGAACAGCACAAAAGCATTGTACAGTGCCATCTGTACAATGTGCACGGCTAATTTTTTGTACCATACTTTGGCTTTTCGCATGGCACTGTATGGTTCGAGGACCTGATCTAAAAGATCCAGACCCCTCATGTACCGATAGTAATCCAAGATTACAGAGCTTTTTGGCTTTAGTTTTTCCTTTAACATATGTGAGGGCTCTCACTTATACATTTGAGAGGTCCCTCCCTCATGCCAATTAGTTAGCAAGATAGTGGAATACATACATTATTCCCCATCCCTTTACAATACCATTTCAAACATGCCCATTTGAATTTTGTCCACGGCCATGTCATTATGCGGCTCTCACTTTAAATTTTCAGAGGACCAGCAGGTGCTGTGAAACCTGCGTTTTGTAGGGTCCACAGTTCATTTTTGCCAACGGATCACAATGGAATCACTGTCATAGCTGGTGAAGCTGCTGTAAGGTGAATATAATACAGGAGTTGGATGAGCTGTATTATCAATGTCAGTAAATTGGTTTCTACCAGACACCAAACGCATTAGAATTAAATTCTGAATACAGTGTATGCAAGCAAGGGCCTGTATTGTGGTAAGTCTGTCAGGCCTGAAACCCATGTCAGGAACAAGTAGAAGCCTAATTTTACTTGGAAGCAGTCGCCTCAAGGAAAGAGACAGGAGTGCCATTGACCCATCTGGCTACAAATACCAGCCCGCAGCCGCCCCAGAAATGGTGAATCCCTAAGATGCGCCAATTCTGGCACTTAGCCCCTCTCTTCCCACTCCCGTGTAGCGGTGGGATATGGGGTAATATAAGGGGTTAATGTCACCTTGCTATTGGAAGGTGACATTAAGCCCGGTTAATAATGGAGAAGCGTCAATAAGACACCGATCCATTATTAATCTTATATTAATAAAGGGTTAAAAAAAACACACATAAGAATAAAATATTTTAGTGAAATAAAACACGACACGGTTTTTCATAATTTTTATTGTACGCCCAGATCCAAGCGAAGCCATTGATCGCTTGCAAAAAGTTTTAAAAAACAAACCAACCTATACTTACCTTCCGACGCAGTCCCTCTTTAGTAACGAGTGTCCCACGACGATCTCCCCTATAGAGCAGTCACATCAGCAGGTGTGACTGCTCTATAGGACTCCAATGACACACTGACCGGAGATAACCTCCTGCAGTTAGTCATTGGAATTGCTTTATGGCAGCACTGTTGCTTGAAAAAATTCTCACACTGTAGTGCTACCGTAAGTCACAGGTGAACTCCTGTGACCTCCGGCGGGGTGATACAGCGACAGAGTGTTATCTCTATCACTGTATCGCTGGAGCCTCTGGAAAGAGGTCGCATCAGCTGATGTGGCAGCTCTCCATGGGAGATCGACGTTGGACCTTTGTTATTAATGGATTACTGCGGAAAGGTGAGTATACAGTTGTGGCCAAAAGTATTAGCACCCCTGCAATTCTGTCAGATAATACTCAGTTTCTTCCTGAAAATGATTGCAAACACAAAGTCTTTGGCATTATTACCTTCATTTAACTTGTCTTAAATGAAAAAACACAAAAAGAATTGTCCTAAAGCCAAATTGGATATAATTCCACACCAAACATAAAAAAGAGGGTGGACAAAATTATTGGCACTGTTCGAAAAATCATGTGATGCTTCTCTAATTTGTGTAATTAACAGCACCTGTAACTTACCTGTGGCACCTAACAGGTGTTGGCAATAACTAAATCACACTTGCAGCCAGTTGACATGGATTAAAGTTGCAACATAATGTAGGGCCCAGTGTGAGAAAGCTGGGTCTCCCTCAGAGGTCATGGGTCTTCCAGCAGGACAATGACCCAAAACACACTTCAAAAAGCACTAGAAAATGGTTTGAGAGAAAGCACTGGAGACTTCTAAGGTGGCCAGCAATGAGTCCAGACCTGAATCCCATAGAACACCTGTGGAGAGATCTAAAAATGGCAGTTTGGAGAAGGCACCCTTCAAATATCAGGGACCTGGAGCAGTTTGCCAAAGAAGAATGGTCTAATATTCCAGCAGAGCATTGTAAGAAACTCATTGATGGTTACCAGAAGCGGTTGGTCGCAGTTATATTGGCTAAAGGTTGTTCAACCAAGTATTAGGCTGAGGGTGCCATTACTTTTGTCCTGCCCATTTTTGGAGTTTTGTGTGAAATGATCAATGTTTTGCTTTTTGCTTCATTCTCTTTTGTGTTTTTTCATTAAGACAAATTAAATGAAGATAATAATACCAAAGAATTTGTGATTGCAATCATTTTCAGGAAGAAACTGAGTATTATCTGACAGAATTGCAGGGGTGTCAATACTTTTAGCCACAACTGTAGGTTGCTTTATTATTTTATTTTTATTACAGGTGACGAAGACTTCGCACAGACCCCCAATCGGCCTGGCAGAGCCCGCACAGGCCCCAATCAGCCCGGCAGAGCCCGCACAGATCCCCAATCAGCTTGGCAGAGCCCGCCAGACGCTTGGTCAGCCCAGCAGAGCCCGCACAGAGCCCCGATCAGCCCGGCAGAGACCGTACAGTCCCCCGATCAGTCCAGCAGACCCCACACAGTCCCTGATCAGCCCGGCAGACCCCGCACAAAGCCCCGATCAGCCTAGCAGAGCCCGCACAGAGCCCCGATCAGCTCAGCAGAGCCTGCACAGACCCCCGATCAGCCCAGCAGAGCCCGCACAGACCCCAGATCAGCCCAGCAGAGCCCGCACAGGGCACCCATCAGCCCGGCAGAGCCCGCACAGAGCCCCGATCAACCCGGCAGAACCCGCACAGAGCCCTGATCAGCCGAGAAGAGCCCGCACAGACCCCCAATCAGCTCGGCAGAGCCCGCACAGAGCCCAGATCAGCCCGGCAGAGCCTGCCAGACCCCCGATCAGCCCGGCAGAGCCTGCCAGACCCCCGATCAGCCCGGCAGAGCCCGCACAGACCCCCGATCAGCCCGGCAGAGCCCGCACAGACCCCTGATCAGCCCGGCAGAGCCCACACAGAGCACTGATCAGCCTGGAAAAGCCCGCACAGAGCCCCGCACACACATAGTCATAGCCTATGACTCATAGGCTATGACGCTGCATGGCCAGCTAATCACAGTAATGCCACAACAAAGAAGGCGGTGGCTTTACTGTGATTGGCTGATACATGCCAGGCGGGAGATCCGAATATTGCGAGGTGAGTAGTGAAATTTACTCGCTAGGATTCGAGTACCGCGAGTACCGCATTACTTGCCGAGTACCAAATCCTAAAGAGTATACTCGCTCATCTCTACTCTCAATGTGCACCATTAAAGAGGGTCATGAGGAGGTGGAGTGCAGTGATACCTAAACATTTGAGCACCCACAGCAAGGAGAAAGCCATTGGTCTGTAGTAGAAAAACAGGCAAGAAGAAGTAGTGGTCTGACCAAAGGGAAAACTCAGTAAACTGTTCCAGAGAGCCCTACACTCGGCTAGATAACAGGCCAAGGGTGCATTGTTCCCCTGTATGACAGTTTTTTAATGAAATTCTTTCAGACTAAGCAACTGTAATTTGCATCATCTGCCAAACCAAGCTAAAAAGGGGCAAGAACACTGTCAACCTGAGCAGCACCAGCATGCAAAAGCACATGACAGCCAAGCACCTCACTGGGTCGGCGGAATGCCTGGGTACAAAATCTTTGTCTGATGGTGAAACCACTGCCCTTCCCCTGTGATCCTCCGTACCTGCAGGTTATTATAAGTGGCGTAGTCGGCAGGATTTCTCAAAACGGCGCTGAGGCAGCAGACCAAGCTGTTGGGGGAGGCCCTAGGTCTAGCATCACCCTGGGAGCCATGCTTAATAATTTGCTAAAATTCTCTGGGAACATTGTTATGTTATGGAGTTGGACCAAGGGCTGATGCACCCCATGATGCCGGCCCTGGAAGCAGAGATAGCAATAATGGTCCTAGAGGGGGAGGCACAGGGCTCCACTATGCTTAGAACTCCCCAGGCGAGAGATACTCTGGACAAAGATTTACTTATACTCGAGGAGATGCATGGGGACCCCACTGACGAAGGGGAGCTGCGCATGTGACTGTTTCACCGGGTTCAAAGAGAGAGGGTGTTAGGCGTCGAGTTTCCCCCACTGCACAGGGGGAATCTCGAGCCATGTCCTCTGCTGTCTCCCATTCCTCTGCAGCCGCAGAGATTCCTGCTCGGCAAAGATGTCGGTCCAGGCGTCTTGCCCAGGCTGATGCTAGGCGTCTGGTTGCTTCTTCTGGCTCTGCTATAACTCCATCCTTGAGTCAGCAGCAAGTAGACGTTTCTGGGACTAAGTCCTGTCTTCTGGGTACTGAGCATGCCCATGGGACGACCTCTCATTGGAGGCCGGAGGTCACATGCGCAAGTCCCGTTCCTGCTCAGATTGGTCCACTACTGGGAAGGTCCCGGAAAGACGCCGCTATAAAACAGTCACATGGCTGCTCGGCCATGCGCTAGTATAGACAGTTATGGATAGTGTTGTGTGTGATGATGGATGCTTGTGAACTGCTGAATGACTCATTAAGAAACCCCTTCCCTTTGATATATATGGTTTAGGGTCTTGAGCCAGCGTCAAGCGGTGACACTGCATAGCGCCGCAGTGCTCCCAGCACCTATTACACGCTCAGCCAGAGAGTGTCCTCTGCACAAGACACCTCTGTACCGCATACGCTGCAGTCTCCGTCTCAGCGGTGCTGTGCGCAGTTATTGCGCTTTCCAGGGCTAAGCTTGAGTTGGTTAGTGGCATCCGCCAGGGCGGCGCTGTACACACGCAGTGCGGTAACACCACTGCTGGCTGCACCCTGTGTTTGCTAATAGGGCACAGTGTTTCTCTAGGGTTAATCCCTGGTGCCGCAGTAGCGGTTCCTTTAGCTGTAGCCTGTGAGGTAACAGACTTTGGTGTCGCTTTCTGTGGCTCTGTGCTGTAACAAAGTTTGCTCGTGTGCACACCGGGGCTGCGGTCACTCTGCCGGTGTTCAGTTGGCATCCACCATTACCGAGCAGCAGTTTGTCATCTCTGCACGGTGGACTTCGGGTTGCGATTGCACTTACTTTATTATATTTTATATTTAGTGCGATCTGCAACCCTAACATTGGGAGACGGTGACGCGGTTTATTAATGCCCTGCAGGAATTCCATACTGCCATTACCCAGAAGGATGGCATAGGTGTAGGGCCGATTGATGTGGTGCTGCGAGACCAGCTGGTGACAGGTTTGCGTGACATGATGATGAAGGCCCTGCGAGAGAGCATGCGGGTAAAGTCTTGCATGACTTTCTCTGAGGTCGGGAGTGAAGCGCGCACACGTGGGCAGGTAGTGATAGTGCCGGTGGGGAAGGTCCGGAGTGGGGAGGTAGCTGCCATTACAGCCGCGGCCCCTCAATGTGTGGAAGACTTGATAAACGAGATAAAACAGATCCGTGAAGAATTGGCTGAATCCAAGAAAGCCCCTGTAGTAGAGTCCAGTCCACCAATGCGAGACAGGGAGACCATTCTTCGATGTGAGTCTAGTGTCACCCGGCGAAGAGGACCCCTCACGTGTTACAGCTGTGGAGAACCAGGCCATATAGCTCGGTGGTGCACCCGGCAGAGCCGAACTTTCCAGCGCCAGACGGTAAACTAGATGGCTCCAAGCTCGGGGGATGCCGCCCGGAGCCCGATAATTTGTGAAAGAGTATCGAAAGTGCCACCAACCTTGTCTCCATGTGTCCCTTAGTCTGGGCTAAGATGAACAGATGAGCAGTACGTAGCCTAGTAGACACAGGCTCTCAGGTGACCACCATGCCTGAGGGATATTTCCGCCAGCACTTCACGGAGGCGATGCGACCAGAATGGGGGCCCGTGATTAAGCTCACGGCGGTCAACCATTTACCCATCCCGGTCGCAGGGGTGGTATGGATAAACATAGTGGTTTGCGGTAAAGATGTAGGGAGAAGAGGAGTAGTGCTGGTAGATGAAGAAGCGACCAAAGATCATACCGTAACCTTGGGAATGAACGCGCTTAAAGATTTCAGGAGCCTTCTCATCAATGAGTCCCCCAACCAGTTCCTGCAACTGTGGAATATCCATACCCCTCAATGGAGGATCTTCCAGCAACTGATACGGACAGCACAGGCCCAGGAAACCTGCCGTGATGGGAAATCTCTCAGCAAAATAATTGTGCCCGCTTCTGTCAATCGAGTGTTGCCCCCTGGACAGACCGTTCTTCCCCTGCCCGTCCGGGCTTGTACCCCTCTGGAGGGGGTCAAAGTGCAAATTGAACCTAGCAAGGCCGACCAGCTACAGTCAGGAATATTAGTTGTGCGGACACTGGCTACGGTATGAAATGGAACCGTCCTCGTGCGATATGTGAATTTGGGAGAGAATGACGTGACCTTGCTCCTCAAAAGTGAAGTGGCCCACATCCTAGGCATGCCCAATGAACTAGTTCCGTCTGAAGCAGTGCAGCTGACTGTGAAGCCATGAGATCCATGGATGGTGAATGTAGATGCTGAAGTGACACCGGACCCCCGATTGCTGAAGGTGGGGCAATAGATACTGGAACACATGCGGGTGGAACTCTTGGAACTGACCCCCCAACAGGTTCCCTGGGTGGAGTCCCTGCTATGAAAAGACCAGGATGTGTTCACAAAGCATGAGGACGATTTTGGGCGTACCACCGCAATAACACACGATGCAACTCCTATCAGAGAATGGTACCATCAAATACCTCCACAAATGTACCAGGAAGTGAAGGGGATGATGTCTCTGTGGACTAACGTCGGCTCAACGCCTGTATGGTGCGAGATTCATACAGGCATTGCCAAGAATAGAGGAGTCCCTGTCCACATTAGGAAATGCCAGGTACTTTTCCATGCTAGACCTGGCCAGCGGTTATTGGCAAGTACCAATGTCTGAGCAAGACCGAGCCAAGACAGCTTTCATTCTCTCGATGGGACTATATGAGTTCGACCGCATGCCATTCGGTCTTGCCAACGCCCAAGGAACATTCCAACATGTCATGGAAAGATGATTAGGGGACTTGAACTTTGAAGCTAGCCTAATCTATCTGGACGACATGATTGTCTTTGCCCTCACATTCGAGGAACATTTACGGAGACTGGAGCAGGTCCTGATTTGGCTACAAAAGGATGGACTGAAAGTAAAGCCTCAAAGTGCCATCTCTTCCGAACTCAGAAGATCGCTGTGGTGCAGGAGTGGCCTACCCCAACAACAGTGAAGGATGTGCAAGCGTTCCTGGGACTCACAGGATACTTCAGACCTTTTGTAAAGGATTTTACACGCTTCGCAAATCACCTTCTCGAGCTATTGAAAGGGGTGCCCTACTTTGCTAAAAACAGGAATGTGCAGTGGGATGAGTGCCAGGAGGAAGCGTTTCAAGCCTTGAAGAAAGCTTTGATGGAGGCCCCCGTGCTAGCCAACGTTGACTTCACCCAACCGTTTATCTTGTATACCGATGGGAGTCTACATGGACTTGGAGCAGTGCTATCTCAGACACAGAATGGGAAAGAACGCGTCATAGCATATGCGAGCCGGTCGTTGCACGACTCAGAGAAGAACCCAGATAACTACAGTTCTTTAAGTTGGAGTTGTTGGTGTTAGTGTGGGCTATAATAGAAACATTTATGGAGTACCTGGCCAGCTCTGAAGTTCACATCTGCACAGACAACAATCCATTAGCTCAACTGGAAAAAGCGAAGCTTAGGGCACATAACAACACTGGGTAGCTCGAATGGCGAAATTCCGGTACAAGATCAACTATAAAAGAGGAGCAGGGAACACCCATGCTGATGCCTTTTCCCGAATAAACTATCACAGGCCAGCGCCTAATCAGGATGAAGAGCTGGAGGCTGGAGAAGTCCCAAAATTTTGGGGGACTGCCAGGACAGTGGCAGCCATGTGGGAGCAAAGGCAGGTGATGCCTCTTGTTTGTTTGATGGATCAACCCCATGACAAGTGGGTCCGAGCACAGCAAGAGGATCAGGAAATAGCTCAGCTGAGGTGGTGGATCGCAGCTGAACAAGTGGCCAGTCATCAGGAGAGGAGTACTGCATCGCCCGAAATGCTGCGGATGTTACGGAAATGGGAAAGGCTTCATCTGCAGCACGGCATATTGTATCGGAAGATATTCCTTCAGTCTGAGCTTAGTGTTACTTCTGAGACAGTGGTTGCCTCATCCTTGTTATGTCAGATAGTTATGGAGGCTCATGAAAAAGGAGCACACTTTGGCTCAGAGAAAACCTTTCAAAGGTTGCAGTGCCTGGTCTATCATCCAAATCTGAGAGGTGTGGTGGAGAAAGACTGTCAACAGTGCCGGAGCTGTGAGCTGACCACACCACTCATACAGCGGGCTCCCATGCAGACGGTAAAGTCATGCGGTCCTCTAGAGCTGCTAATGATAGACTATCTGACAATCGGGCGAGCACATCAGGGCTATGATCACTGTTTGGTGATGGTGGACCACTTCACAAAATTTGCTGTCATAACCCTAACATGAGATCAGACCGCCGAATCCGCAGCTCACGCCATCTGCCAGTACTTCATCCAGGTGTATGGATGCCCTAAGTGTCTCCACTCCGACCAAGGTGCCTGTTTTCTCGGCAGAGTGATGGAGGAACTGCACCAGTTGTATAAGATCGGGAAGTCTCGGACAACACCTTATCATCCACAGGGAAACTGGGCTTGCAAGAGATTCAACCGTACCCTGATCCAGATGCTAAGAACCTTAGAGGAGGAGAAGAAGGCACGATGGCCTGAGTATGTCCCTGAGCTGGTATGGGTATACAACAATCGTAAGCACAGCACCACTTGCTTTGCATCCTACTTTCTTCTCTTCGGACGACCCAGGAAGGAAATGTCTGAATTGGAGTTAGCTCCTGAGGAGGACTAACCATGGATGGGGATGTCCTCCTGGGTTCGAGAACACCACCATCGGCTGCAGACTCTCCACTGTCTGGTGCAGACCAGGCTGCAGGACCTGAAATATCCTCAGGTAATCCCTCTATGTGGGACAGGTCTACGGGCTGGAGACTGAGTTTTGGTAAGAGTGAAGCGCCCTCATGATAAATTAGAGTGCGGTTGGGAGAAGAGTCCGTACAGGGTGAAATGTCGAGTAAATGCTGAAGGTCCTGTTTATGAAGTCCAGCCAGAAGCGAAGGAGGGTGCCCCCATTCGCACGCCGCATCGGAATATGTTACGGCTTTGTCTGTCTCGAGACCCTGATCAAGTACAGAAAGTAGTTAATGTCCTACAGGCAACTCCATCAGCTGTCGTTGATTCCGGAGATGAGGAAGACTCACAACCTCCCCTGAGGGACACCGGAGAGAGGCTGGTGCCTGAAATTGACAGCCCAGCGAAAGGGACTTAACCCACCATTCTTCCCTTGCAGCCTGATACGAATGCTCCTTCTGATTTGCAACGCTCCGAGCATTCAACTGCCGGTGTACCCCAATCCGCTATAATCAACATCAATTTGTTTGGCAACAGATTGTTCAAGAACTGAAAGATTGTCGACGGGAGCTGTGGAAGATCTCACCTGTGGAATGGTGAGTGAAAAGAGTGGGGGAATGTAAGGGGGTGAAGAATGGGGTTACCTCTCCTGCTCCATGTCTGGAACAACCTGGCCAGGCAGCAGTGTTTCCTGGGGGAAGGTTATTGGACCTGGACCGACTTTCCATGTGACAGCAGGGGGCGATGACCTGTTAAAAGGGGCTGCATGCAGGAAGCCAGGCAGAGTCAGGGCAGGAAAGTACAGAGAGCAGGAGAGAGAGCTGTCAGCTGCGCCTCATCACCTAAGCGTGACGGCCCTCCGGCTGAGGACTGAGACAGACAGGCAGTACGCTGGTGTGAACATGGATCCGCCAGCCTCCGTGATTGGAGGAGACTCACCTGACAGGTCAGAGACTGTCGCTAGTGTGTACAGGCCCAGCGTACGCCGTTACAGGCCTGAGCCCCTGAGAGAAGTAGCTGGACTGAATGAGAAGCGCAGCATCGTTCCTGCGGTGATACGTCCTAGGCGTAAACTTGTGACTAAGAGTGGTGAGCAGGACCTCCTTTCACCTCCCTGCATCCTGTTGTTTTCCCCCGGACAGAGACTTGAGAGACTGCATGTGCCGCTGTTGATGGTTCCAGCATTGGAGAATTAGACCCTTCAATCAAGCCTTCTTCAGACTGCCTTCATTTATTTCCTTAGAAACCGTATTACCGTTTACTTTTTGCAATCATTTCCTTGTTGATCCTCCCTGCGTGGAGTGAATATTCCTGTAAATAAACCTGTAACTCTTGGTCTGCCACAGATCAGTGGCGACATCCTCCGTACCTACAGGTTATTACACTACATAACCAACAACGACCTCCAGCCATGCGCAAAAGCTTTCTCTGACAATGAGTGCTAGCCAAGGCTTAATTTATAAAGGAGATGGAAATGGCTAACAGTGCACATCTGAGTGCTTTAGCTCCAGTAGCTCTCAACAGAGCAGATTAACCCCTGCGCTGCCAAAACAAATTTTCACCGTTTAATACGAAGGTGAAGTGCTTTTAATCAGTTGAGAAGATAATCCAGCTCAACGATGAAGTGAAAAACAAATTCTTTATTCACTCCAATTTGGCAAAATAGAGGATAAAAATATCAGCATAGACAGAACAAGATATTGCGTTATCAACGCGTTTCAGGTGTCACGGCACCCTTAGTCATTTTCTACTGATCTTTGACCAGCACACCCTTATGATGAGGGCAATCTGGCCATGAGTGCCTCGGAGCAACAGGTAAGATTTCTCTAATTATTAATTGCCTTGCATGGGCCTCCCTCCACCTTCGGGCCCCTATGCAGCTGCATCTGCTTCACCAGCTATATATCCGCCCCTTGTGGATTTCCTGAAAATACAGGAAGTTAGAGAGGTAAAAAAGCCCCAGCAGCCTTAGTGTATATTTCAAGATTTCTATTTTTTATTTTTAATGCAGATTGTGATACTGTAAAAAAAGATGCAAAACAACCTGATTTAAGCTATAGGTCATTTTCTGATGACAGCTTGCTTTTAACACAAAATTTTCTTTTAGTTTTGCAGTTTAGTTTAGTTTTGAAGAGCTGTTTTTGAAAAGATATACAATTAACCTCCAAATGTTGTATGGGAGAACAGTCAGATTACCAATATCCTATTATGTGACGCGTATTCTGGCTTTTATCTAATTCCTAGTCTGTTACTTATCCAAGTTAGTTATTGGACATTTTAGGTTCTTGAAACCTTCAAGGAAAGAATAAGTTAAACACTTGTCAATTCCCCTAAGCTGATAAAGTGCTGTATTCCTAAATCCTTAGTGCAGACGATAAAACTGGCCTTTCACAAAACCCCTCAGTAATGAGAGTGTGCCCTCCCTCTTTAAATAAATGCATAATAAATTGACTGGAGATGTCTTTTCAAAGCCAAAAGGAATCTCTAATCCTGTAATTAAAGCACAGGTTAAAAGGATTTGCTGCCTTATCCGTCCCACCTCTGTGCATGGGTCTGCTAAGGCTCTCGCTTGATTATCTTGTAAATCCATTTTTATGATGCTGAGCTCCCCTTCTTGTCACTCATCTTTTGGACTTCATATGCCAGACCACTGCATTTGTGGAATAAAAAAAACAAATCTCCAGAGTTCTCATAAATTACTTACATGCATATCATCCAGTTTTAAAGCATAGGAAAGAGGGACAAATGTACATACAACAAAAATGTTTATTTTACATTAAGTCACTTCAACACCCTCACCTAATCCTATGAATGTTCTGAAAGATTTGCTAGTGAAGCGCGTTAGTGTTCCCACACTGTACAATACCCACATTAGCCCCCACAGTTCCCTCCACATAGTATGATTTACACAGTACCTTGTTCTATAAACAGTATGATGCTCACGGTACATTGCTCCCAACAAAGTATGATGTCACTCACAATCCCCCAACACAGTATGATGCCCCAACTGCTCCCCACATTATAATAAATCAACAGCATCCCACACACAATATGATGCACCACATTCCCCCCACACTGAATGATGCCTCATCACACAGTATGATGCACCACAGTGCATTTCCCTCACACAGTATGATGCTACCACCGCCTGCATACAGAATGTTGCACCACAATCGTCTGAAGGTACGATGCCTCTACATTACATTCCCCCACCCAGTATGATTTCCCCACACACAGTTTGCTGGCCCCACAGCTTCCTAAACAGAATAATTCTCTCACAGTTCCACCACACAGTGTGATGCCCCTGCAGCCCATACAGATAGTAAGATGCCCCACAGCCCCCACAAACCCCCTCACACTGTATGATTCCCCCACAGCCCCCATAAAGTGATTTCTCTTCAGCCTGCCCACACAGTTTAATGCTTCCACAGTTCCCAACCTCAAAATGATGCCCTATAGTCTTTCCATAGCATAATGCCTCAGTTTTAACCCCACACAGTATAATGCATTTTGTGTCCATTCCACACAATATGCTGCACCCGCAGTACTTATACACAATATTATGCTCTATATTAATCCACACACAGTATGATGTCCCTACACACAGTAGGATACCCTCACAGTCCTCCACACAGTTTAATGTTATGAATCCCCAATAAAGGTTGCCATCATAAATTCCACACAGTATGATGCCCTTACATCCCTCGTACACACTATGATGCTCCCATAGACACCCGCACACAGTATGATGACCCACATTCCCCCACACAGTATGATCAACCCACAATCCCCCACAAAATATGAATGTCGATTACACAATATGATAGTCCCACAGCCCTCACTAAATATCAAGCTCCATATACATCATGATCCTCCCCCAGCCATCAACACACAGTTTGATATTGTCCATAATCCCCCCACCAACAGTATAATGCACTCACAGCCATCCACACAGTATGATACCGCCAGTGTCTACCAGACACAGTATGATGCCTAAACATAGCTTATGACTTGCCTATATGCCTTGATTCTTCGCTGAACTAGTCTCTGCTTCCCAGTCACGTGAACTGAAAAACTTCAGTCTCTACCCAGGTGAAATGGTAGAGCTGGGATCTAATGGCTCTTGCTATATCTTTTTATTCAACTGCATCAGTGTCCTGAGGACACAAATGCAGTTGAAGTCAGAGCATACATACCTTGACCTCCCTGGACAGCAGGACAGCACCTCAAAATTGGGAGCATCTTACTCTATCCAGGAGAGTTGGAAAGTATGGTTATTTTGCTGGTGATCATAAATTTCTGTCAGGACTTGTTGCAAAAAAACACTGCACATACTAATGTTTAGTGAATTTTCTAATATTCAAATTCATTAGCTTTGCCAAATTTTGTCAGGAAATTCAAATTGTAGCTAATTCACGCAGTGCGATATAAAAGTAATTCAAAGCTTCCACTAATACATCTAATATGAAATAGGCATGTGTTGTAAAGCAGTCATAGAGTTAAATGACTGTACTTGTTTGCCTCTTACCATACCAATTACTTCGAAAATGTAGTCAAACCTCCACCAGGGGGATCTGATGAGGAAAGAGAGGTTACACACTAAGCGCACCAACACTGAGCAACCGCACAGGTGTCACAGGTAATGAGAGAATGGTCAGACCAACCAAGTCAGAAACTATCAGGAGCAGACATACCAGAAGTAGCATCAATACACATAGTCAAAATACCAAGCCGAGGGTCAAAAAGCCAAACATGAGCACGGGGTCCAAAAACGTGAGACGGAAGACGTGGTCGGTGTACAAGCCGGGGAATCAAAAGACAGACAGAGAGCGTAGCAGCAGAGATGAATACCAAGAGACAGGGTCAGAGATCAGTCCAAATCATACACGTGGATACAAGTCAAAGGCAGGAGGAGCACCAAGGTACAAGGGTCAGAGGCTCTAAACTGGAAGCTAGAGCTATCACTAACACTGGTTAGCAGGCATTGATGGACTGAAATAGCCCAGCTAGCTCCAGAACGAGGCCAAGGAGATTAACCCCCGCATGACCAGTCCAGAAAGAGGACAGCAGAAAATAAACTCTGGACTGGACAATGACAGAAAAGACATAATGCATTGAGGTCTCCTATGACTTTATTGTATACATAACCTGTCAGGACAATTTTGTAATGTAAAAACATAACTGTAATGGTGCTGTAATTACTGATTAAATTGGTACCTCTGGTAAAATAAATCCACTTTGCTGTTCTACTTTAATCACCATTTGAAGTTCTCTACTAATTAGATTTTGCTGCGCAGAGGTCGGACTGTACATTGGATCTGTGATTCTCCGACACCTCTGCTGCTTCCAGTCTGTGAATGACAGGTCACTTCTGAGACTTCAAACAGAGGAGGCAGGTGATTTAATAATCAGAGGCAGGATGAGGGGCTGTAGAATCACAAATAGGGAGGAGAAGACCCAGTATACCATCCGGTGAAATCTAAATCTAAAACTTCAAAAGGTGATTAAAGAACCACAAAGCGGATTTTTTCACTAAATGCATCCACCTAATCTGCTTTACAGTGCCATTACAGCCATGTCTTTACTTTATCTAACAAAATAGTTGTGGCAGGTCCCTTTTTATAGTTCTTTAACTCAAAGTGATCTCACAATAGAAATGGATGTTTGACTGGTAGTTTTCAAAAGACTTTAATAAAAAAAGCATACTGTTACATTTTCATGTTTCTCTTGATAATAAAAACTATCTGAAAATGATCAATCTATGTCAGACCAATTTTTGAGGAACACTTAGGATACCGTTACACTTAGCGATGCACCAGCGATCCCGACAACGTTATAGATTGCTGGTGCATCGCTAAGTGGTCGCTAGTGAGCTGCCACACAGGCAGATCTCACCAGCAACATAGCAGGGGTCAGGGGTCACTACTTACCTGTCAGACGCGGCGATCCTGACATCCTCCCGCCCGCGTACAAGCGTCGCTCGTCGGCGACACAGGAAGCCGAGCAGGAAGCGCCCGACGAGAAATGGTCCAGGATGTTCTCGCGCGATCAGCGATAACCAGCGGGGGAGCCGGTCAGAGGTAAGTATCAGACATAGCGATATCGCTAGCAATATCGCTATAACGTCACAAGATCGGTGACGTTAGAGCGGTATTGCTAGCGATATCGCTATGTGTAACGGGCGCTTTACTCAAGCAGATGGTTTCGCTGTGAGAGGTAATATTATCCTGCTGTGATAGAGATAAGTGATGTGTAGGGATGACCCATGAATGTTCAAGTTCAGTTGTACTTAAAAAAAAAATCTTCGGTCCGGGTATCAAAAGGGTACCCGAACTTGACCCCCAACTTTATTCAAATGAATAGGAGGCCTGTTCATCCGGTGGTTCCCATGCTATCCTCTCTGTGTCTATGGGCAACACCGGTTTTGACCGGATGTAAGTGTGAGGAGACTGCAGGCACATAGGATGCAGTAACGGACTGTACACAGACCAAGGGTGAAAGGTTTTTATTATTCAGTAGAAACTCCATGCATGGAGAAAATGGAAGGATAATATTCCCTAATACAGTAAAAGGCTAATGGGGATAACTTAAGGAACAGGGACAAGTAAAGCTGACAATACAATAAAATATAACTTATCACTCAGGCGCCAGTCACGGTTGACCTTCTGTCTGTGACTGGTGCTGCCTAGATTGTGTTGCAATGGGGGTCTGTCACAATCCTGAAGCAAATTATGTAGTGTCTTTAGACGTTGGCGGTGTCCTTCCGTGGTCCTGACGATGGCGGCGAATCCTCGGAATCCTGATACGGGTCTTGGGTCCAGCAGATGAAGTGATGAAGAGGGATATGTCCTTATCCTCAGCGGTAAGTGTCCCAACACAATGGAGATTTGCAGCACTGCCCAAACACAGTTTACAATGGGCAGCCCGGTTAGCTGTGCCGAATCAACACACGCCTAAATCCCGTTCAGAGACCTTTTCTCTCACAGTCAGTACTGTCAGCGGGGACAACTGTGGCAGCGTTGTCAGCTGGGTCAGCGGTCTCAGCGAGGGCAGTGATGTCGACTGGGACAGCGGTGTCTGAGCAGTACTCAGTCGATGGTCTCCTGTCAAAGCGCTGTGCCATCCCAGACTCTGCTCTGCTCTGGCCAGATGCTTCTCAGCTGATTTAACCTCACAGGTGTCCCACACGCCTGAACTTCCTGCCCAAACTGTCTGGTCACTTGCGAGCTGAAGCTCTCTTAGCCACACACCCTTTTCTCAAACACAGAGTACGGTCTGGAGTCTCAAGCTTTCTACTCCTGCAATATAGGTGACAGCCCCGACAGTTCCGGACCCTTCATGGAGGAGACATGCCTAGTTAGTTCCTTCCCCTTACATAACCTTACTGAAGTCACCAACAGTGAGAGCCGCTGGGTATTGCAGTTGTCAAGCATCACACAGAAAACAGCATGTGAACAAGCAGCTGTGACCCCAATTACTAACCTAGTAGTAAAAATAAACTAACACCAGGAACAAAATACTTTATTTGAATAACGACTCCCCCACACTCCATTCTTTACCTATTTATTAATTAAAAATAAATACAGGAAGTTCCGATGATAATCTAACAGTGAAATGTCCCACGACACCAAGCAAAGCCTATGAAGTCTTGTTGTAAGAAAGTTCTCAGAACGAGTCTTCATAGTTTACACGCGGTCAGCGTGTCAAGCTGGGTAAAGGAGAAGTAAGGTGCACCTCAACGGGGAGAAGGAGATGAAGCCCAAATGCTAGAGAAGGGAGGAGTGGAGACTCCTTGGTAGATCAAACTACACACTGTCTACCCTAAACAACTCTAAATAAGTCCTGCATGTTTTGCCAAGCAGGAACCTAATTCCTGCCTGTCCCTAGTGATAGGCCCTGGATAGGGAGGGGACAGGGTGTATTTGAATAATGACTCCCCCACACTCCCTTGTTTACCTATTTATTAATCAAAAATAAATACAGGAAGTTCTGATGATAATCTAACAGTAAAATGTCCCACGACACCCAGCGAAACCTATGAAGTCTCGTTGTAAGAAAATTCTCAGAACGAGTCTTTACTCATGGTCAGTTTGTCATGCTGGGTGAGGGAGAAGTAAGGTGCACAACAACAGGGAGAGGGAGAAGAGGCAGGAACACTAGGGAAGGGAGGAGTGGTAACCCCCTTGACAGCTCTAACAACACGTTGTCTGCCTTAAACGTTCCTATATAGGTTCTGTACCTATTGCCGAGCAGGAACCTAATCCCTGTCTGACCCTAGTGACAGTCCATGGATAGGGAAGGGATGGGGTTTGCGCTAGTCAGCCCCCACTACAACTAAAGACAGGAAGGGAGGATGAATGTGGCGATACACTTAGCTTAAAAAGACCACCGATATATCACGTCAGCAGTCCTCCAAGGGTACTCCAAGGAGAAAATAGTGCTAGCTAGTACTTCCAATAAGACAGAGGGAAATTAAGCTAACACCAGCCCTCTGCTGAAGAAACTGAATGTATTTAAGACTTCAGCAAAGGTGTGTTAATTAGCAGCAGGAGGTGGAGTTAACTTTTGGGACCTAGAGAAAGGATATAACTGCATAACAGAGATACAAAAATGAAGCAGGTGTTTGTAGAGCTAAGCGCAATGACCTTCTACAGCAAGATCCAGGAGGACTGTATGTCACACCTGACACACCTATGACACATCATCAGGCACCTAAATTCTCACACCTGATGCTGACTGTAAGTAATCCTATTGAGCCGTTTTATGAGAATGTTCTGAGAATGAAGCTCAACAAGGCTACTCTTGTTCAGTGGCAGACAGAATAGTGAGAATTTCTCTGCTTGACGCTGATAAGTAAGCCTATGGATTCTAATTCTGAGATCATTCTCAGAGCGAGGCTCAGTAGAGTTACTTGCAGTCAGCGGCAGGCAAGAGCGTGAAAAATTTGGTACCTGCCGCTGACCATGAAGCCTCATTTTGAGAACATTCTCACGAGAATCCAGAGGGTTTAATGGCCATCTGTGTGTCTGTGAATTTTTAACTATTCACTGACCAGGTTAGTAATATAGACGTGGTCAAAATTGTTGGTACCCCTCGTTTAATGACAGAAAAACCCACAATGGTCACAAGAAATAACTTAAGTAATACATTAATAATCTATGAAACTGATCAAATGAAAGTCAAACATTGCTTTTCAACCATGCTCCCACAGAATTTTTTTTTTAAATAAAATTCATGAAATTGACCACATGTGTAGGTGTGTCTCATAAACACCGTATCATTACTAACCTCTGGGCTTGATGTCCAGTTTATAAGAGTCCTATTGTCATGGTTTGGACAGGGTTCTTACCCTGCACTCACAGGGTTAAGTGTACGTGGCCTCTTTGTGGATCTGGGAGGGGTATTTATACTCACTCTTTACCAGGGTTCTTTGTCAGCTATACTGTTGTTCTGGCTGTGTGTCTGACCCCTAGAGCTAACACCTGACCCACTAGTTACATTAGTTGAAATATACCGAAAAGTGATATTTCCAAAGGAAAACATCCCACCTCTAGGCAATCTTACATGTTCTGTAAATGATGGAGAGATCACTATTGCCCGCCCTCTTACTTTTGCACTTTTTATCTGAACTGGAGCCACATATAATAGCCCTCTCCCCATCCCCAGTCTGATTCATCATATTTAAATGTTTATCACAAGTCCACTGACAGCATGGATCAGCTGGCATAATTCTTGGAATCCTTCTGTTAATCATTTCTCCCATTAGAAATTTTCTTCAGCACAGTTCACACTTTGGGTCAGGTGTTAGCTCTAGGTTAACTTTAAGGAGTAATTTGTATTATGCATGCATTGGTTTGCTGTTGTTGGATAAATAATGTGTGGCTATAAGATATCCAAGGGTGGATTGTGGTACTAATGAAAATATGGATATCTTATAGCCTACATATTGTAATATATTGTTCATATGCTTTGATATAGTGTGGTCATTAGACCAAGGATGGAAAGTATTGCAAATATGAAATATGGTTGTTTGAACCCAAACACTATATTGCAATATACTATGGTATAATATCATCAATGCTGAACTTTGACACTGAGCCACAAAGCGTTTGCTCTGTGTCAATACCGTAAGACAATGAATTTAAGACTGGCCTAAAGTTAGATGACTGATAATATACTGGGGGGTTGACAAGATAATAAACATTCTAGAGTTTCTTAGTAAAATACTCCTGTGAGCATACTGTGACGTATGTGCTGGCTGATATATGATGAATTGGGTTTGGTCTTGGTGATACATAAATGTGCATTCCTCACCTGAGGGTTTGTAATAGACCTTGATGTTTTAAAAGGCAAAAGACCACATCAGATATAAGATGATTCTGTATGTGGGAGCCATTGTGAGAGACACAGAGAAAGCAATGTGACAGACCAGAGTGGACACTGAGATGAGACTATCTGAATAATGTAATGTATGAATAATGCCTGTTTCTGATTAATGCATATGTATTTATAGCTTTATATTTTAATCTTATCATTTATATAGTAAATCAATTTAGTAAATTCAATTCTTGTGTGAGCATTTTCTTTTTCATTACAATCCAATGGAACCCTTACAATACAAATTGGTGTCAGAAGTGGGATTGTTTTGAATAAAAATGTTTGCAAAATTGAATAAGTTTGTTAAGAGTAGGAAAGTAGTTGAGAGTAGTGTCAGATCTTTGCTAGAATGGGTGTTACCAGGAAAGTGGACCCCAATGGCACAGGAATGTAACAAATACAGTATATGGAGGGACAGTGCTTATCAAATCCTCAGGATGTGGCTGGCAAATTTGATCTCTCAAGGTATGATGCAAAAGAGCAGAGAGCTGCAGCAGCCATTGGATGGATCTGTGTGCAAGTGTCCCAAAGCTTACAGGAGGAGATAGACAATTTGCGATAGAGCTGCATACAGTTTTAGAGCAAAGGATTAGTTTGCAATCAGCCTTGAGAGACCAAATGAAACAGCATGACAATATGCAAAGGAATTTTGAAGTTTATGTAATGAAAAATGTGAATAAGAGTAGGCGCAGGAGGAGACAGTGGCCAGTGTCAGATATTTGTACTGCACAGATTAGAACCATGATTGCACATGAGAAATGGTCAGATTTGCTAGAATGGGATGGCTGTGAGACAGATGAGGAAGAAAAGCAAGCCAGACCGATTGTGACTACTAAAACTAGGAGAGAAGTCACACAGCATAGTGGAGATAGGATGGATGCAGGAAACGCAGCTACAGGAGCAGACGCTTCAATGACCGAAGAAACTAGGAATTATACAGCAGGAGAATTATCAGAATTAGCTACCAGGTACAGGCAGCAAGCAGGAGAACCTTTGTTAGCATGGATTCTCAGATTATGGGATCAGGGAGCCGATACTATAATCTTGAACCATCTTGAGGCAGTAGGACTTTGTAGTATTTGTATTGATCCTATGGTGTGTCTAAAAATGAGACATGCAAGGGACACTACAGAGACTTTCTCTTTGCTGCATTTGGTGAGGGATTCTGTGGCACAAGTGTGACTCTCCCATGGAATTAATACCACAGACACGATGGGAGACTCTTGCAGATGGAGTTCAGAGATTGAGAGAAATCGCAGGTATAGGTGGCATAACTCGCAATCCTGTGCTAGATCTGAATGATCATTTTGCTGTTGTAGAGGATTGGAAGGGACCAGATGTTGCAATATTGACAGTATCGATGAAGAATAAGTTCATAGAAGGTGCCCCAGCTGCTTACAAAGCCCCATTATTCACTATGTTCAGTGCACTTATGGGAAATTCCACTACTGTCTACACAGCATGCAATCTAATCTCCCAGCTATCTGCTCTAGAGAGAGCAAAAGTATCAAAAAATAGTACAGTAAAGAGAGACACAGAGAAAAAGATGTGACAGACCAGAGAGGACACTGAGATGAGACTATCTGAATAATGTAATGTATGAATAATGCCTGTTTCTGATTAATGCATATGTATTTATAGTTTTATATTTTAATCTTATCATTTATATAGTAAATCAATTTAGTAAATTCAATTCTTGTGTGAGCATTTTCTTATTCATTACAATCCATTGGAACCCTTACAATACAGAGTGGAGGACAGAGGAGCCTCTTAAAAAAGAAGTTACAGGTCTGTGAAAGCCAGAAATCTTGCATGTTTTTAGGTGACCAAATACTTATTTTCCACCATAATTTGCAAAATAAATCTTGCCAAATCAGACAAGGTGCTTTTTTTTCTCATTTTGACTTTTATAGTTGTGGTCTACCTATGATGTCAATTACAGGCCTCTCATCTTTTTAAGTGGGATAACTTACACAATTGGTGGCTGACTAAATACTTTTTTCCCCACTGTATAGTTGTCAACCGAGTAGTCCTGTATTCATCTTCCAGTTTATAGACCCGTTTTCTTCAACCTTTATTACCTTGAAAGCCACATTAAACTCTGACAGATGGTTGCAAGCCACATCCAGTGTCATCCACACCCCATCCCATAGTCAGAACCCACTATTACCAGTATGATGACAATCAAGCCTCCATGTAGAAAGCATGCTGAGACCATCTCCCCTCTCTCATACAAGTGGTGTACTTATATCCAAGGTGTCCCACTTCCCCACTTTAACGCTATTTGGTATTCCCATATCAGACACACTATTATTTCGATTCTTCGTCTCCCTGTTAATATGTACATCTAGATCTGCTTTCCTGTGCTGGACTACTTACAAAAGTCACAATTTGGAGACCTGATTTTGCTTACTGGTTACTAGACCACCAAGCTTGCAGACAGCTGTGAGGCACATCTTACGGGCCTGCAAGCCACATATGGCTCCCGAGCCACAGATTTGGGATCCCTGTTATAGACAATGTTACTGACATGCTACCTACTTTGGCCAAATTAATTTAGGAAAATGTCTATTTTTTTGATTTTCTTTTTAAATGTCAAGGGCATCTAGGAGAATCTAGAAGACGTAAAGAAATTTTGGTGGAATATCTATATCCGGTGAATTGATTCTTCTGACTCAAGACAGACAATTCTTATGGTAAAGCTTAGGTCAAGGGAATTTTAGCTAAAACATTTAATAGTGGTGGGTTAATAACCGAAAAGAAAACTTTGCTCACAGTATCAGTCACTTGGAGATAAATATTGAGGTCTTCCATCTTGGAGTTACCTTTAAATTTACTTAGACTGACAAATATCTCAAGATATTTTATGATAAAGGAAAAAGAAAATTTTGTGATTTTTTTTTTAAACTTTATCATTTTTAGTGATGTCTATGTTACTTCAGTGCTTTATTTTAATAAGAAGAAAAGGGTGAAGCAGGTATGTGATTATTCAACACATTTATTCTACCAGGTTATTATTATTATTATTATTACTACCAGACTACAGTAATTTCACTGTCGAAATACAGCATGTGGCACCTCCTGGAGGGAAAATCATAGGCTTCTATGCTCTTTTCTGACATAGTCCGGAGAGTATATACTCATGACTGAGCTCTGCTCTAACCTAAAAATACAGTGAGAAGACTAAAGATGTACTTTAAGAATAATTTCTACAAAAGTGTTACTTAATTTTCTTTATGATATTTGCAGTTTTATTATTGGATAGTAGTTGAAAATCTCTGCAGTTGTCTTCTGAGCTTTTTAACACAACATGCCATGATTTCCATGATAATCATCATATGTTTTATCTTGCCTTGTATATTCAGATTAAGCCCTGAAGTTGTCTTCCATATACATTTAGCATTTGGAGGAAAGAAAGGTCCTAAATAAGTATTACGAATGTAGTTTTGTTGTTATTTAGAAGTCTTCGTAGCTAGTTGTATCTGATCACAAAAGTGTAAATATCAAATCTCCAGGCTTGTCCTTTTCATAAAAAAAAGTAAAAAAATATATATCTGGTCAAAGAGAAACGAATCTCCAGTCAAGAAAGGTGAACCTTGGTCTCCATAGAATTTCTTAAACTGAGCGTCGGTTCATCTCATCAAGTCACAAGCCTCGTCTCAAGTGCTAGAAATGGAAGAAGTTAAGCTGAACAAATGCTAAAAGGGTGGCGGCTCGATGTGTGAGAATTTTCTTATCGTTGGAAAGCACTGAAACAAAAGCTTTTCCAGAGAAAGGGCAGCCCAGTCGGTGATACAAGCATTGTTCATGTTGATCTTTCTTCTCCGGATGACCCAGGCAGACAGCCCACGGCATTGCACTCAGGTCTATTTTTTCATCGTACAAAGGAGAGGAAAAATGCAGAAAAAAATAATCCATTTTTCTATTATAACTTAAAAAAAATCAATAGACGGAAGAAAATGGTAGTACATAAGGCAGGTGTTAGTCACTGTAGCCATGCAAACTATAGCACACTGGAGCCTTAAGTGAAGGGGAAATCTAGCAATGTGTCCAGTAATATTCCGAGCTGTAAAATACATCAAATTATTTTGTTGTGCTTAGATTTTTCTTTTGTAGTGTTTGCTGTGTGGTAAGTAGCTTCCAATTGTACACACTCTTATGTGTTTCCATTGATTTAAATTACTTAGAAAATGTGGTTATTTCGCAGGATATGTTTTTTTGTACCAAAACTTGTTCTCTAGAAGAGAAAATGTACTTTAGAAGCACTTCAAGCTAAATGTCACCATTTTTAGCATCTACGTAGATCCAAAACCTCTCGTCTTCGGTACTTCATAACATTTTTATATGGACACATCATTAAATCAATAAATTGTGTCTGACTGCAACCACCAACTTAGGAGTTAACGGCATGCTTGAAATTAATGATAAAACAGGGCCCGCGCTCCTCTTGGTATCTGTTGAATTATGTCCTTCTCTGTAATGTCTGATATTGTCTGTAAACGACTCAATTGAATTGGAAAGTTCTGTTGAATATGTTGGGGCTCTAGAAATAAAGTTATTATTAATATTATTATCTGGGTTTGTAATTTTTTTTACATGTTAGCAAACATTTGGTGACTGCTTTTCTGAAAGTGTGAAACACCTTCAACAAACAAAATGGAGCTTTGACCCCTATTAAGATATGTGATAAAAGACCATACTGAATCTTGGACCTAAAAGTGAAAAAAGTGATAAGAGGAACTTTCATTGTACGGAATCTAAAAGGTTTCTGTATAAATTGCAATTCCTAAGGCCTCATTCACACATCTGTATAAAACATGTACAGGAAAAACCAGAATCCGTGTCATCAAAGTTTTTCCAGCATGAAAAAAGAAAGAAAGTAATTTCTAAGATCCTCCTATACTTTGCAATGTAAAAACACAGACATGTGTATAGCAGCATAGATTATAATGGGTACATGTTATATCCGTTAAAAAAAGGGTACAACCCATACTGGAAACACGAACGTGTGATGGAGGCCTTAATATAATACAGATGTAGCATATTGTAACCTAGCCTACAGCAGGTTGAAGGGGTTATTCTGCCTTGAAAAATAAGGCCGATTAATCCCTTAAACTACACCATGATGCAGAAAAGTATAACTGAACATCTAAAATGGAACTGTAGTTTCACAAACTGCATAAATCAATAGTACTGTACAGGCGAAAATAAGAAACTCTATCATATAAGTTTTCAAAGAAATAAGTTTTCTTCCCCCACTTAAGTCACGTCTTCCTCTCTCCCTCCCTACTGAAGTTGGCATCTACTCTGAAAAGAAAAACAGATCAAATCTGTCTAGATCAAACAAGAAAAGCTGCAGGGTCATTACAGAGACAGGTGACACAGACTAATATACTCTAATGAGAGGGGAGTGTGGAGCAGAGAGAGGAAACAGGCAAAGACAAACATAGAATGATTGTGGAGAGCTTTCTAACAAGTCTTTTACCTCACTCCAGAACTAACTTACATCCAGTCAGCTCAGCACTGCTATATCATATCCTCCATGCTGCTGCTGCAGGTTGTCTATGTGTGCAAAGTAATGACAAAAAGAAATTATTTTCATGTGCTGTACTGCATATGGGAGAGGTTCCAGCAGCTCACAACCTTCTACCAACTTCTAGTGGATTGTAAAATTAGAGATAGCTCATGCAAACAGGAAAACAATGTAGGGCAATGCAGGTTACAATATAAGTCATAGTCCCCAAACCAAGTACTGAAATTCTGGAAAAAAGTGTAACTGGGGTGAAATGATAAGAAAGAAAAACCTTTCCATCATTGCTTTGTGGGTGTTGTTTTTATGGTATTCATTGAAGGGTATAAGAGACCTTTCAAAATTATTCTTTAGGTCAGTAGAATTTTAAATTTTGGCAATTCTAAGTGGAGATTGTATAACTGATATTTCATATTTTAACATTAAAAAAATCAGAACTTTAGAAAAAAAATATTGGTTTATGTTACCATTTTCTGAGATCTTTAACTACTTTGCTCTTCCAACAATGGATCTTGGTGAGGGCTTCTTTTTGTGTGGTGGGCTGATGTTGTATTCATATATTTTAGTGGTCTATATGACATTTTATTTGCTTTTTATAGCTTTTTTGGGGGAGGTGCAGTAAAAAAATAGGCAATTTCGATTTTTCTATGTACTATACAGGTTCATTATTTTATAATTTTTTTCATATTTTCGTATATTGGACTTTTATGAGCTTAGTGATAGCAATCATGTTTATTTTTATTTCTTTAGCTTTGATCTGGTGGGAGGAGCATGATTCAGACATTTATATTTTTTAGTCCCCCGAGGGGGACTTGAAACTTTGATTAACTTTCCACTGTATATACTACATACTGAAATATTGCAGTATATGGAAAAAATTATGAACTCACAGGCTGCTTCATGAGAGATTGCAGGAATCGGGGAAATCAATGAGCATCAGCTGCCATTGCAACCCATTGGCAACCGCTCAACCATTCAGTACAAAAGGTCCTATGATCACGTAAATGTATGTTTGCCAATTAAATGCTGCTTTCACAGCTTGAGAGTGCCATATAGATGGTTACATAGCATCGTTTGCAGCTACCTGTGATCTTTGTTGTCAGAGGCAGGCTGTGTTGTTATCTGGCAGCTCCCTGTATGGAGGAGGCTCAACTCTATAAATATATGTCAAATGTTTTACGAAGGGATTAAAGTGTATCTGTCACTAGATTTTAAAATAAAAACTGAACAAATCATTGAATAAATTTTAAATCTGAATTATTTAGTTTGAAAATTAATATCAGAGTGCCTGTATAATCTATTAAGAACATTTTATAAGTCTAGATATAGAATTTGATAGCACTTGCGCAACTTACTTACAGCTGCAGCTTGTACTGTGTAATGAGAGATCTCAGCAAGAAAGAGGTACACTGAAAAACTCTATTAGACTACGACAGAAGAGAGAAAAGTAAACAATGATAAAAGATTATATGGTCATTCTAAATGCAAAATCCCAAGGTGTATCGACACTCCACCGACTAGAGTGGTGCTCATGGAAAATGTAATATTTAGTATACAAAAAAGTTCCAGCACTCATGTACTGGTTAATAAGGCTTCAATCCAATTAACACATAGGATGCGTTTCAGCCCATTCAATGCTTTCAACAATGGTCATTCTGACTTGACTTTTCCATGTAAATGCGCCAAAGTGAACAAGTCTTAGAAATCTATTTAGTACTAAATTCACTTTATATTGCAAAATCTCTGCATTCTGACAGATTCTCTAGGATGGTTTTAACTTTTGTTTGGAGGTCAGAGTCTAGCAACAAAATGGCAACCTTCAACCCAAACACCTCTATATCTGGGAAACAAAAAAACAAAACTCAGAATAGTTAGGCAATTTGGGTGGAATGATTAATAGGGGACTGTGGCAGTAGCCGTGGCTTGGACCGAGAATAAATCCCGCAAGACTGCACAAAATTCCTTACATCATGAGATAAGTATAAATACCAGGAGAAGCAAAAGAGCACGCAGTCATTTTAATATAAAAATATCAAAATCTTTTTATTAAATACTAGAGTTGAGCGAAACGGGTCGGTCAATTTCAAAAGTCGCCAACTTTCGCAAAAGTCGGGTTTCATGAAACGAAACCCGACCATAGCGTGAGGTCGGCTACGAGGTCGGCGACCAGAGCGCCAAAGTCGCCTTGCAAAGATGCTTCCAGAGCCCTTTTTCAGCTAATGATGGAGGACGCACACTGTGGGCAACGTGATGACATAGGCAGCGGTCGCCACCATCTTTGAGAAGGGCATGCAAGTGATTGGCTTGCTTTGTGTGGCGTCACAGGGGCTATAAAAGGGCGTGCACGCCGACCGCCATCTTACTTCTGCTGATCTCAGAATAGGGAGAGCTGCTGCTGATTCTGTAGGGAGAGCGTTAGGCAGGGAAGAAGGTACAAAAAACTGCTTCTGCTGCTAGCGATTTTGCCTGTACAGCACACCAGTCAGTGTGCAGTGCAAGGGTAGGCTATATTTTGGTGCATCAGCTCTGTTGGTTATTAGGCTGCCTTATAAGGCTCCCTGATAGCTGCATTGCTGTTTTCACACTGCTGTGCAAACTGCTTTTTTAAAAGCAAAATTACTTTTCATCCTCTTTTTTGCCCAGTTACCAAGCGTTCATTTTTCCACACTTTTGTGTGCGGCAGTCCTGCTTATTAGGCTGCCTGCTGCCATACTTGGGACTGAGAGCATCATTGTCAGCTTGCTAAAATCTCTAGGGAGATTCAAATTCTCCCCAGTCCTATATAGACATTTTATACACCATCCAATTTCAGCCTGTTATATTGAGGTGTAATCTACACTGGGCCTGAGATAATAGTTCAGTGTCCTCAAGTCTGTAGGGAGATTCAAATTCTCCCCAATACTATATACACCTTGTACCTTGTTTTACAGTACCATATACTGCTGGTGGTATTTTGGGTACATTTTCCCAAAAATGAGGAAGTGTGTTGGAAAAGGCCGTGGAAGTGGGTGGGGGTTGCCAGCTGGTAATGATGGTGTTGGTGGTGGATCTGTTGGTAGTGGCAAAAGCACAATATCACCTAATGCAGGAGGTGTTGAGCCTGCATCATCGTCTGGCTCCACAAGGCCTCGAAGGCTCCCTTTTCTGGGAGTAGGTAAACCGCTTTTAAAGCTGGAGCTTCAGGAACAAGTTTTGGCTTACATTGCTGACACAGCCTCCAGCTCTATCGCCTCCTCTTCTGAACTTTCAAAAAATAAAAGCACTGAGTCGTCATTGGAGGTTCATGGTCAGGAACCACACCTTTTCTTGTGTCCTTCACCCCTACCAAAAGTAAAGGATGCGGCAGGCCACACTACAGATTACTCCATGGAGCTCTTTTCACATACCATACCTGGGTTATCAAGTCAAATCGTGAATTACCCAGTCCAAGAAGAATCTGACATGGAGTGCACTGATGCACAGCCACTGCTAGATTTATGTGCTGGTACATTCACTCAGAGCACTACATTGTCCTCGCAGTGTACTGAGCCACAATCTGACCCTGATGAAACTCAGATGCCCCTTCCCGCATACTATACCACCTTACATGGTGACACAGAGGAAGGTGCACATGACATTGAAGAGGAGGTGATGGATGACCCAGTTGTTGACCTAGATTGGCATCCATTGGGGGAAGAGGGTGCCACTGCTAATAGCTCAGAAGAGGAGGAGGAGCATCCGCAGCAGGCATCGACATCGCAACAGCTGTTATCGGGCAGGCCCGGAGCAGTCCAAAAACGGGTTACAAAAACCAAAAGAGTTGCAGGACAGCTAGGCCAGACGGTCAAATTAGCACAGCGTGCAAGGCCTCAAAATGTCTTCCATAGTGGAAGAGTGCAGTGTGACACTTTTTTGAACAAAATCCTAATTATAAGGCAAAGGTTATCTGTAAGAAGAAGTGCGCAAAGACCTTTAGCCGAGGGAAAAATCTGAGAAATTTGAATACCAGTTGCATGCTTCGACATTTAACCACCATGCACTTGCAAGCGTGGACAGACTACCAAACCACACATACCACATGTGCTACTGCTCCCAATGAAAGTAGTCAGCAGCGCTACATCGTTTCCCCCACTGTAAGCCCACCGGTTAGCACACCACCAGCAGCAAATGTTGGGGTGTCGTCTCAAGGCCAAAGCAGTCAGGGAATCACAATATTATTGCTACGAAAGACTGAATCTAGGCCATCTGAAAGAACACCAACTCCATCACCATCATCAACCCTCTCTCAGTCCGCCATGTCCACCGCTAGTTCCACCATATGCAGCTCTGAAGTCCAGCTCACCCTACCAGAGACTATGAGTAGGACACGAAAGTACTCATCCTCTCATCCGCATCCTCTCAGAAGGAGGGGCGAAGACCAGTGGAGGGAAAAGAGCTCAGGCAGGAAGAAGGATGCGAAAACGCCATCTTGGAAGAAGGGAGGAGGCCTGTGGAGCGCAGAGGTTGAGTTGGATCACCCCGGCACCATGGCTGAAGGCTCCAACCCCGTCTCCGGGATGGACCGCCAACAGCTGGAGGACGAAATCACCCAGCTGATGTGCCGTCTGCAACTGAGGCAGGAGGCCTTATGGAAGTTGAGCAGGCAGCAAGCCCAGGAGTGGCCTACACCACCGGCACCTCTGGACCCGGTACCTTCATCGGCGGTACCTGCCGCCGCTGCACCGGACTATCCTCAGGCAGCGCGAGTATACACCTCCACGCTGTCTATACGACTGGCTGCAACCTGTCCGGAAGAGTCACCGGAGACCCTGGGAGCTGAGGCCGTGCTCCCACCTGGACCTGATGCGGCTGCGCAGGTCCCACCGGAGGCCCCAGCGGACCTGGAGACGCCATCTGCTCCACCACCACCGGCACCCGGACCAGCCACTCCGGTGGATATCCCTGCAGCTGCCCACCATCTCAAGCCTGCACCGGAACACCGCCAGGAGGCCCCAGGTATGTCTGTTCCCCTTTCACCTGGGAAGGCCTTGGGGTGTACGCCCGTGGCAGCATGAGGACAGGTCATGCTGGACCTTGTCTGGGACCGGGACGCTGAACCCTGGGGGGAGACATCCGAACCCCCAGCAGGGGCACCCTTGTCAGCAGTAGGTGAAAGCAGGTCCCGGGAAGAAGAGAAGAGGAGGAAGAGCCTTATAATCAGCAGACCCTCTGCAAACTGGCAGCGGAACAAAGGGAGAGGGGACGGCAGAGACTGGCTGTGTTGGGTCCTGATCTGGACCGAAAGGAGAAGGTACAGGCTAGTCACTATGGTCCCCGGGATGCAGCTGGTTGGGGGCAAGTCCTAAATGTGAACCACGAGAGAGGCTTCGGGTTCATTGCAAAAACATGCAAAACACAAGCCGCGGAGACACCATCACATGTTTCTCAATGCAAGCAATGACCAGGTCTTTCCCCGGGAAGGAACAACCACGGGAAGGGCAGCCTCCAATGACGGAAGCCACCTATGCCAAAACATGGTGTCCATCCACAGACAGCTGTTTTGGGGTATTGCCCCTCATCAGTGTGGAGTAGGACACTGGCTAGTAGGAGCAATGCCATCACTGCTGCACCACACCATCTGTCCCAGAGGATCTGTCTGCAGCGTTGGCCTAACATCTATATTGCTGAACACCACAGGTGGCGTCACGACTTGTTCATTGACACTGAACATTTACAATGGGCGTCCAGGGCTACGGGCTGGGCCACAGCGACCGTGACAACTCCCATTGAGATACACCGGGCCCGGTACCAAGTACCCCACAGCCCTGGGTGTGAGGGCTACCCACATGCACTCAAGCAATCAGTGAGTGGAAAGGTGCACATCATAACAGATGCATGGTCCAGTAGGCACGGCCAGGGTCGTTACGTGTCCATCACTGTGCACTGGGTTAATGTGGTGGATGCAGGGTCCACAGGGGACAGCGGCGGTGGGATAGTGCTGCCTAGCCCACGGTATAGGAAACAGTTGGCTGTAGGCGTTCGACCCTCCTCCTCCAGAAGCGAAAGCTCGCCCACAGAGCGCAGTTGCACGAGCACTGCATCCACAGCTGCCAGTGTTGCACACTCGGTGTCCCACTGTCGAACAGCTAGTGGTAACCGTCAGCAGGCTGTGTTGAAGATGATGTGTTTGGGCGACAGACACACCGCGAAGGTACTGGCCGACTACTTGCAGCAACAAACTGAGTCATGGCTGGGCAGTCTACATCTTGAGGCAGGCAAGGTAGTTAGTGATAACGGCCGGAATTTTGTGGCAGCCATAGCCCTTTCAAAACTCCGACACATCCCTTGCCTGGCTCACACCTTGAACCTGGTGGTGCAGTGCTTCCTCAATAATTATCCGGAGTTAACAGGCCTGTTCCAGAAGGTCCGAAGACTGTGCTCGCACATCCGCCGTCACCCATACACTCCAGTCGTATGCAGAAGCTGCAGCGATTGCTCCAACTTCCCAAGCACCGCCTAATTATCGACGTTGCAACAAGGTGGAACTCCACCCTGCATATCGTGGAGAGGCTGTGCGAACAGAGGCAGGCTGTAATGCATTTGTGGGAGGATACACGGCTAGGCACTTTGAGGGCAGACATGGAGTTGTCGGGTGTGCAGTGGTCGAAGCTGAAAGACCTCTGTAAAGTCCTTCAGTGTTTTGAGGAATGCACACGACTGGTAAGCGCAGACGACGCCATCATAAGCATGAGCATCCCACTTATGCGTCTGTTCATGCAAACTTTGAAGCACATTAAGGAGCAGGCGTCTGCAGCCGAGGAGGATGAGGAAGAGGAGGAGGGAAGCCTTGATGACAGTCAGTCATTGTCTGCTCAGGGACCGAGGTGGAGGAAGAAGAGGAAGAGGAGGAGGAGGATGATGATGGGGATGATTATTTAGGGGAGGAGGATGCTTCTCGTGGGGCAAGTGAAAATGTTGGCATGACAAGGTCTGGTACAGGGTTTGTGCGTGACTGGAGGAATATGGATTTGCCAGAAAGTGCTCCTCCACCCAGCACTCGCAGTGCATCATTGACACCTGGAACATTGGCCCACATGTCAGATTATGCCTTGCAGATCCTAAAAAGGGACCCCCGCATTGCCAAAATTATGAACGATGACAACTACTGGTTGGCCAGCATCCTGGATCCACGCTATAAAGGCAAATTCCAAAACATCATGCCACAAGAGAACCTTGACCTAATATTGGCTAACAAACAAGCAACTCTGGTAAACCGTTTGTTTGAGGCATTCCCAGCACATAGCAGCGGTGATGGTTCTCCAATGAGCCGTAGGGGGCAACATGGAAGAGGTGTTTGTGGTGCACATGTGGCGCCCCTGAGGCTTCAGTCGCCACAGAGGTACTGCACCTTCTCCTAAGGTGTAGTGCCCCACCATCCAGGTAGGGTGGGAACTCCTGACCACGCTCCACACCTGCATTCCACACACAGGATAGTTCAGTGGGGCCACCTAACAGCTTCAGGCTGGGGGGTAGCAGAGCACCCTTCGTGGAACCCTGCTTCTTAACACTAGATGTGCTGGGAGGCGGGTGGAGAGAGATGATACAAAAGAGTGGGAAGAGTGAAAGTTAGTAGTTAGTTGGTTAGAGGAGAGAGAAGAGAGAAGATGGGTGTCTGAGGGACGTGCTGCAGCAGGTCCCAGTTATCTGGGCTGCTGGCACGAGAAAGACCAGAGAAAGAGACTGATAAGATTGATAACCTATCCTTCCATAAGAGAGAGAGAACAGATCGGAACGAAGGAGAATAGAAGGACGGTGGGAAGCAGGTTGAGAAAGAGAGAACCCTTCCAGTCCAGAGAGCGCAAAGGCCGGGGCCCGGTCCCTGAGGTTGATTGGATCTTTATGTCAGGCTTCAGACACCGGAGGAGTAGTGAGCCGCTAACGCGTTGCTCCCATCATAGACTTGGGGCACAACAGCAACCGAATAGAGAGCCGGGACGCAGTGAGGCGTCCCCGAAGCAGGCTACAGCTGTCTGTCATACAAGTAAAGACTAGGAACACCTAGAGAGAGGCATTCCAGGGTAACTAAGTACTGGAGTGCTTCGCACCTGCAGGCGCATTGGAGGAGTCGTTCAGTAAGGTACATGTTGGCGGAGTGTGGAAGGGAGAATCCTGTCCTGCCTGGAGGTTGGCTGGAGCCCTGACCTGGAGAACACAGTATGGAGGCAGGCAGTTGTGTGAACTGCAAACAGTGAGTAAAGCTTTGGAACCGCATACTCTGGTGTCCTCCAGTTATTCCAGCACCACTACACCTGGGTACCAGCCTCCATACCATTCTGCGCCTCTCCTCATCCATTGCACCTACACTGCCCTGGGACTACAGCTCCACCTGTGGGGAGCTATACCATCTCTGCTGCACCACACCATCAGTCACAGCAGATATGTATGCAGCGTTGGCTTACCATCCTACTTGCCAAACACCACAGGTGGCGTCACAAACTATTCATATAAACTTTAATACCATTAATATCACCGCCATCGATATTGGGCGCCCAGGGCCACGGACCGGGTCACCGCTGCTGTGACACATTCCCGCATTGACACCGGCCCGGTACCGAGTACCCCGCTGCCCTGGGTGTGCGAAGGCGACCCACACACATCAGAACTGGCGTTGGAGACAGGGGTTTCATGACCATGTTGTGGACTGATTTTTCAAGTCCCGCTTACACGACTGGTAATACTGCATCGATTGAAAGTGACAGGAGACAGCAGTTGTCAACTATGGTTACAAACTACTCCTCCCATATCGATGTTCTCCCTCACAGGTCATTCCCCTTTGACTATTGGGCCTCTAAACTGGACGCCTGGACTGAATTGGCACAATATGTCTTACAGAAGCTCGCTTGCCCTGCTGCTAGTGTGCTATCGGAAAGAGTCTTCAGTGCTGCTGGCTCAATCCTGACAGAAAAAAAGACCCGTCTGTCAACCCAAAATGTTGATGATCTAACCTCCATTAAAATGAACCATGCATGAGTTTCAAAGGATTTTGTCCCACGTTCCCCTGATGACACATAGGTTGCCAGAAAAATGGCTCGCTTTTGTCCTCCTTTCCTCGGACTTCTCTAATTCCTCCATTTGCAGCTGCTGAATGTCCAACATCAATATATGCCATTTTTTAAACCTCCCTAACTGGGCTGCCTCCCCCCCCATGGCCGGGGTCACCACCTAGCGCAAGCAACCGTGCGAGTGCCATTGCCCTGGACAGGTGGGTGGGCCGACTCTTGGGCGCCGACAGTGGCACAGGGTCCCTCATAGTGCAATCAAGTGTCTCTGATGGTGGGGGTGCACACCCGCCGTCAGACAAACCTGCGTACTATGAGGGGCCCAGTGCCAGTACCGACGCCCCCGAGTGGGCCCCCTTTGCTTGGGCAGGGCCCCAGCATTTGCAATATTTGCCTCTCCCTGCTCCTCCACTGTGTAGTCTGGGCTGTCAAATCCTTCCCTGGTACTGCCACTACAAATTTAGTGAACTAATAGATGATGGTTAAGACGTAACTATGCTCTGTCTTGCTGGCCGGGCTCTAGCTTCAGATGATCAATGGCTTCCATTTCTTATGGACGTTGACTCACAATGAGATGCAGTGGTGGTTTATCATCAGCTTTCACAGTTTTCCTACTCACAGACGTGTGACATTCCTGCCCACATTTTTAAATGTGCCCTCTCATGCCAATCCAATAGAATTGCCTACAGCCTGTGGCTTCTGTCTTTTGCACTCCAAAGTTACCTGACAGATCATGATAGGCAGTGAGGACCATGTCTACATCTCTCCCTGTGATCAAAATTTGATGGAGATGAGTAACGGTGATGGGATCAACGGTACTGCGATACAGCAACCCTTTCTTCACAAAGAACTGTTTTCGCTGTCTCCACACACAAAGTAATTGAGGGTTAGCATCGCCTCTGAGAATTCTCCCGGGAGTTTTTCCCCTGATTAGTAATTCCTAAATTTCTGCAATCACTCGACTTTATGTCTGTACTTTTATCCATCTCGTTTCCTCTTGCGGAGAGTCTGGACTGTCTAACTGAGACAGAAATATATATGAAGATTTAAAAATACCCCAACAGTGTATACTGGTGTACGCTTCAAAAACATTTCCTTTTTTCTACTTTTTAGATTGTTGTCTAATCCATACTGATGCTGTGAGTGTCTTTGTCGGACTCCGGAAATAAACAAGGAGATTTTAAATGTTTAAACTATGCTATATATACCTGTTATCCGGTGATACTGTACCCTTTCTCAACTTTCTGCAATCTTATCGAATTCATACTGTGCCTGAGACCGTCTGAGTCTGCCTCCTGATTACAGATGAGTGGTGCTTTGAGTGGAACTGTTGGCCAAGTTCAAATTCTAGCTGTTTTGGGCGGTGTTAGATCCGTTCGTCGAACTACAACACTTTGATTAAAATTCGGCTGTTCGAGTTTCCGTTCCAGAACGGTTCGTTAAGCAAAAGCGTATCTTTTTTTCACATTAATAATGGTTTTCAAAGATAATAGACAGTTTTAGGGCATAGTAGCGGTGTCTGGCAGCCAGCGGTATAGTACACCTGTGAAGGAGCTACACCGTGTGTGTTTCTAATAATTTTTTACCGCATATTGTCCTGAAAATACTTTTGGGCCTAGTAACTGTGTCTGCTACTCAGAAGAGGAGCCCACCCATGAACCGAGCTATGCAGCCTGTTTATGAAAGAACCAGTTTTTGACTGCATTTACACCACTTAATACTTTGGGCCTAGTAACTGTGTATGCTACTCAGCAGAGTTGGCCACCCGTGAACCAAGCTATGCCGCCTGTTTATGTCAGAACTGTGTGCTACTCAGCAGAGGAGCCCAGCTGTTAAGCAAGCTACAGCACCTGTGGTTTGGACACTTAATTTTTTCACATTCTTTCTGGAATGCCGTTTAGGCCTAATTCCGGAAATACGGTTGACCTGCACTTACAGGGAAATGCTTGTTCGTGGGGAAGAATTGTAATCCCAGATCCCCATCACTAATGGGGTTCAGCGTGTTATCCGCACCTGTAAGCAATACACGCTGGTCCTTTCATTGTAGCACGCGTGCAGCCCCGGACATGTAAGGGCATGACAGACCTGTTATTGGCCGATCTCGCGTGCCAGAGCCTCGCGTGTCCCTCTAGTAAGCTGGACGTGGACCGCGGGGGCATGCCTGAGTCTCATTCGTTAACGGAATTAAGCTTGCAAAGTGCAGCTTTTTTGTGGTTGGCATGGTTGAGGTTGCCCGTGTTGAGTCCAATTAAGCCGCAGGCTCCACTCCTGGTGGTGCCCTTCTGGACAGTCCTTTAAGGTTCAGCTTTGCAACCATACTGCCCCCAGAAACCAAACACTTTTCCTGACAGTGACAATCTGGTCAAAGAGCGCGATGACATCACGTCATCACGCCCTCTGCCTAAACAGTACAAGTGCAGAGAGATGGAAGATGGGGACGAAGAGGAGTCCAGACTAGTACAGGGATTCCCTGTCAAGGAGACTTATTTAATTGTTTTAAAGGTTGGGAGCAATTTTTGGGGAGCACGATACTCTGGAGAATGATATCTGGGGCCCACCATACACTGGAGCATTCCAAAGGTGGACATCAGTCACTGGAGCAGCATTTACAGGGCCCATTATACACTGGAGCATTAGAAATGGGGCCCATTATATATGGAGCATTATTTGGGCCCATAAAACACTGGAGCTTTATCCATGGTGAACAACATATACTGTAGCATTATGTGTAGCTCATCATATACTGTATCGAACATTATAAGGGACCAATGATTCTGTATGGAGAAATATACGGGCCTCATTACTCTGTATGGCGCACTATGCGGTGGCCATAATACTGTATGGAGGAATATACTGTCTGTTTTTGGAGCTATTGGAGAATTTAAAATGGATATCAGTCATGTGATGTAAGAACTGAAGTATTTTTCATTGTACTGTACCGCTATTTCTCTGCTGTATCAAAGGATCATGAATTGTGTCATGTGTTAAAGGAGCCCAGTGACACTCTTTGGCCCTGGGCTCACGAAAACCTGGAGCCAGCACTACCCCCACACAACTTTAGCCAAATAACCCCCAGTTTTCAATGCCTAACTATTATTATAAAGTAAATTAAGGTTGACAAGCTTAGGGAATAAGAATTGATGTTTTTGGCATTAAAATGGGCACTCTAGGTGTGTTTCCTGTCCTCCACTCACTACCGACTTTTCTTCGCCATTGACTAACATTTGGTTTTGTGTTTAAGTTGGCCTTCGACTTTTCACGATAATCGGCCAATTTCGTTCGACCCGACTTTTGCGAAAGTCAGGTTTCGTGAAACCCGACTCGACCCGAAAAAAGGCAAAGTCGCTCATCTCTATTAAATACCAATAGTACAAAAACACATACAAAAGAAGTGCTCATGAATAAGTGTGGGCAACAGATCCCATGAAAAACACCCCTCAACCTCCATTAGATCGAACCACCGGCAAGTGGCACAAATGGGAGTGTAACACATATCCTGTCTCATATTAAAGTGCCATATTAGCATCCCCAGGCTAAATCCCTATAAACCAATGGCCAAAGAAAATACAATTACTGCCTGCTATAAGGGCACAGTACAAGTGTACCATAAGGAAAAATTCCCCCAAGGCTGCAGAGAGATCAAGAACGGCAACTTACCAGGGAGGGGAAGGAGAGGAGAGCCCAGCGTTGGAACCCCTGATGCGCGTTTCGCGACATCCCCCGCCGCTTTATCAAGGAGGAGATAGTTGTAAGTGTCCCAGTAGGGCCCTGAAATGGCCCTTGAACCCAGTCACATAACCGGTCAACACCAATCATATTGGCACTTGCGGCGCATGTGCCATGGCGTCTTCAGGTCCTGCACTGTAGTCTTGCATCAAGCACAGTGCGCACGCACCGGGTAAGGGCGAAGCACACTGTGCGTACAGACGCCGGCCACAGCGCGGAGCTGCAGACAGCATGGCGATGAGCGCTGCCATGAAAAGATGGTGGATCATAAAGGCATCTACACATAACCAAGAATCAGGGAACTATACAAAGGCTAAAGCCACATAAAATTAACTTTAAGTCGCCATGTTAGGCCATGCATAGATAGGGATATAAGCCGCCTAAATAAGCATGATACAATGAATGTGCATTAAAACAATAGATGTAATACAGATCACCTCAATAAGCATATAACAGTACGATGCGCACTGTGCTTGATGCCAGACTACAGTGCAGGACCTGCAGGCGCCATGGCGCTTGCGCCGCAAGCGCCAATATGATTGGTGGACACCGGTCATGTGACTGGGTTCAAGGGCTATTTCAAGGCCCTACTGGGACACTTACAACTACCTCCTTCATGATAAAGCGGCGGGGGACGTCCCGAAACGTGCGTCGGGGGTTCCAACGCTGGGCTCTCCTCTCCTTCCCCTCCCTGGTAAGTTGCCGTTCTTGATCTCTCTGCAGCCTTGGGGGCATTTTTCCTTATGGTACACTTGTACTGTGCCCTTATAGCAGGCAGTAATTGTATTTTTTTGGCCATTGGTTTATAGGGATTTAGCCTGGGGATGCTAATATGGCACTTTAATATGAGACAGGATAGGTGTTACACTCCCATTTGTGCCACTTGCCGGTGGTTCGATCTAGGGGAAGTTGAGGGGTGTTTTTCATGGGATCTGTTGCCCACACTTATTCATGAGCACTTCTTTTGTATGTGTTTTTGCACTATTGGTATTTAATAAAAAGATTTTGATATTTTTATATTAAAATGACTGCGTGCTCTTTTGCTTCTCCTGGTGTTTATACTAGTCTCTGAGCTTGTGCATATGGTGTTGGAGCAGGGTTGTTCCCTGTCACCATGTCGCCATACATTTATGGGATTTTTGTTGCCATCATGAGATAAGGCAGGCCACCAAAAAGACCGACTCACCAAATCTCTAGTACCAAAAATACCAGGATGACCAGCCAACGTGGAGCAATGAATTTCATATATTACTCTTTTCGTCCACTGGTCAAGGACATACAATTTTCCCATAGGGCAATGTTCAGGTTTGTCCTCCTGAAATTCCTCCAGGGCACGTCTCAAATCAGGTGAGATGGCGGAAAGAACTACACCCTCATTTAGAATGGTAGTAGGCTCGGTCACATCAAGAGAATCCGCAAAGAAACTCCTAGAATAGAAAGCTTAACATTGTTAGTGTTAGGGACGGCGGAACGCACCGAATATAAATAATAGGAGGTGCGTTCGCCGCCCGGGGTCCACCGTGCGGTAGGTGACAAGACCGCTGCTGGACAATGGCAGACTCGCTAGCTGGCGAAGTGCTGCACTCGGGTTAACGTCACCCGAGGAGTGAAGGCGGACTCTGTTAAGCCACAGAGACGCCCTAATATAAACTAGGAATGAGCGCTGGGCCTGTTAACTCCACAGGACCAGCTGGTGTGTGGCGTCGCAGCCGCGAACGCCAATAAATGCTGCTACTGCAGCGTGGCGGTAACTATAGCCGCTAGACGACAGCACCGGAAAGCCGGACACCGTCGGATGCTAGTGTAAAGTGCGGGAAGCACAGTGGCGCATAGCTTGCCACGAACTGGAGCTGACTATAACCAACACTCTGTCACCATTCGTATTATCAGAGTGAAGGGGGTTTCAAATAAGTCAGTCACCAGACACATGCATCCATCACCTTACACACACAGCATAATAGTCTACACTAGCGCATGGCCGAGCCACCATGCGGGTTTTTATAGCCATGCTCTTCCTGGACCTTCCAGTACTCTGGGAAGGACAAATCAGATCCGACACAGGACCTGAGCATGTGACCCCTGCTCTCCACTGAGAGGTCATCTTACGGGCATGCCCAGCAGCACGGCGAGAGGACTTAGCCACTGGAGCAGTTCCCTGCAGAGCAGGTTGCGCTACCATTGCTGCACCAGAGGTGGCAGCAACATCCAGGCTCACAGAGTGAGTCTGAGCAGGATGACTGGATCGCCGGGATTGCTGAGCAGGTCCCTGAGCGGTCGGAGGGGAATGGGAGACCGCTGGATGTATTGCTCTGGATTCCTCTTGTGCAGTCCCAGGAATCCCACACCTAACATTAGGTCCCCCCTGAACCTCACTGATCTCAAAGGCTGCAATCAGGAGTGGAGCATGGATATTCTCCACTGGCTCCCAGGTCTGAGCCTCTGGTCCATGACCCTTCCAATCCACCAAATAAAATTTTTTGCCAGGGACAATCCTGCGTCCCACAATGGCGTTAACCTCGAACTCATCAGACGACAAGTCTGATGACCCGGCCGATGACTCGGAGAATCAGGCCATATGAACTGGTTTGAGGAGGGACACATGGAAAACATCCAAAATGGCTAAGTGTGGCGGAAGAGCCAGGCGGTAGACCACCTAGCTGATAAGCTTGAGAACCTTAAAAGGTCCAATGTATCGTGGCGCGAACTTGGGGGACTCAACTCGCAGCATGATATTTCGAGTAGAGAGCCACACCTTGTCGCCGGGGGAGAAGCTTGGAGCGGGACGCCGATGTGTGTCGGCGGACGCCCTCATCCTTTCTTTAGAGGCCCGGATAGCATCCTGAGTGCGATCCCAAATGTCGCGAGCCTCCACTGCCCTGTCTGCCACCCTGGAGTCAGCGGAGGACACTGGCATCAGGACAGGATGTTGGCCATAGTTTAAAAGAAAGGGCGTCTGACCAGTGGAATCAGCCAATGCATTATTCAGGGCAAACTCAGCCCATGGTAGCAAGGATGCCTAGTCATCCTGCCTGGCAGAGACAAAATGCCTTAGGTACGTGACCAAGGTTTGGTTGGCTTTTTCAACCAAGCCATTCGTCTCGGGATGGTAAGCGGGGGACAAATTTAGCTCGATGCTGAGTAGACTGCAGAGCTCCCTCCAGAACCGAGATGTGAACTAGGGACCTCGATCACTAAAAATTTTGTCCGGCATGCCATGTAGGCGGAATGCATGTTTTATGAACAGTGTGGCAAGACCACTAGTGGAAGGCAACCGTGCGAGACACACCAAATGCACCATTTTAGAAAAATGGTCGGTGACCACCCAGATGACTGTACTGCCACCGGACTTAGGCAAGCCAACCACAAAGTCCATGCCAACCATCTCCCAAGGTCTATCCGCCACTGGCAGGGGATACAATAGCCCCGCTGGCCTCTGTCTAGAGGGTCTGTTCCGTGCACACGGGACGCATGCCTGTACGTATTCCTTGACATCTCGAGCCATATGCGGCCACCAGTACAACCTAGCCAGGAGCTCTGTGATCCGTTTGATGCTAAAGTGACAACCCACCCTGCAGGCGTGTGCCCAGGTTAGAACCTCCGTCCGTAGCTGAGGAGGCACCAAGGTCTTGCCCGGTGGCACTGACTCGAGAGCAACTGGGGCTACGGTCGCAAAACTCTCCGGCGGGAGAATTAGCCGAGGCTCAGCCTCTCCTTCCTCCGCTGAAACCGCCGAGCGTGAGAGAGCATCCGCATGGACGTTCCTCTCTCCTGAGAGGTAGTGCAGGGTGAAGCGGAAGTGGAAAAAGAAGAGCGACCACCTAGCCTGACGAGAGTTCAGGCGCTGAGCTGTCTGCAAATAGACCAAATTTTTATGGTCTGTATATACCTGGAAGGGAAACCGAGCTCACTCCAGGAGATGTCTCCACTCGGAAAAGGCCAACTTCATTGCTAGCAGCTCCCTGTCGCCGATGGAGTAATTCTCCTCCTCCGGTGAGAAGGTCTTAGAGAAGAAGAAGGAGGGATGCTTCCGACCTTGAGCATCCTTCTGGAAAAGGACTGCTCCTGCACCGACGGAAGAGACATCTACCTCCAGAATAAATGGTTTATCCACATCGGGATGGTGTAAGATGGGAGCACCAGTAAAATGAGATTTTATAGCTGCGAAGGCCTTGGAGACCTGTTCCGACCAAACGTTGGGGTTAGCTCCTTTTTTAGTGAGAGCAACTAATGGAGCTACCAATGTGGAAAGCGAGGTATAAACTACGGTAATAATTCACGAACCCCAAGAAGCGCTGCACCGCTTTCAGTGAATGGGGTTCCTGCCTGTCCATTACCACTTCTAATTTGGACGGATCCATAGCCAATCCCTCGGCCGAGATGATGTAGCCCAGGAACGGCAAGGACTCCTGCTCAAACTGACACTTTTCCAGCTTGGCATAGAGAGAATTCACCCGCAGACGGTCGAAGACCATGCAGACATCTCTCCGGTGGGTGGTCAAATCTGGCGAGAAGATGAGGATGTCATCCAGATAGACCACCACCGAGGTAGAAAGCATGTCGCAGAAGACGTCATTGACGAAGTCCTGGAAGACAGCAGGCGCATTACAAAGGCCGAAGGGCATGACCAGATATTCGTAGTGGCCATCCCTGGTATTAAAAGCTGTCTTCCACTCGTCTCCTTCGCGTATGCGAATCAGGTTGTACGCCCCTCATAGATCTAATTTTGTAAAGATCCGGGCCGCTCGTAACCTGTCAAATAACTCAGAGATCAACGGCAGAGGGCATTTGTTTTTGACTGTTATAGCGTTGAGACCTCTGTAGTCAATACAGACGCGTAACTCTCCACTCTTCTTCTGTATGAAGAAGAACCCTGCACCAGCCAGCGACACCGATTTTCTGATAAAACCTCTAGCCAGGTTCTCCCGGATATATTGAGACATAGCCTCAGTCTCAGGGAGTGATAGCGGATACACACAGCCTCTAGGAGGTTCTGTGCCTGGTATGAAATCTATCGGGCAATCGTATGGACGGTGCGGCGGGAGCGTCTCCGCAGATTTTTTGGAGAAGACGTCCGTGTACTGGTGGTAGGGTTTAGGAAGCGCGGAGAGATCCACAGGCACTTCAGTGGAAGCCACCTGAAGACTGCCCCTCAGACACCTTCCCTCACAGTCCTTGATCCAGCCCAGTATCTTCCCTGATGCCCAATCAATATGAGGGGAGTGGCAACGGAGCCAGGGGAGCCCCAGAAGCACCGGGTCGATGCCTTCAGGCAAAATGAGCAGGGACAGAGACTCACGATGGGAGGGTGAGATAGAGAGCCTGAGTGGAGCTGTCTGATGGGTCACCTGAGAGGGCAAATGTGCACCGTTAACCACCATGATGGTCAGAGGCTGGGGCAGCAACACCAGGGGAATAGCGTGTTTCTGGGCGAAGGTTGAGGACATAAAATTCCCCTCGGCCCCGGAATCCACGATAACCTCTGCCTCCCAGGTGGAGGACCCACTGTCTAAAATGCCCCAGAATACCGGTTTGGGTGAAAAGGGTTTCATATTGGACTGACCACCACCTACGGCCACTGAACATGGACGTTTTTTCGCCCGCAGAGGACACGTGCTAGCCGAGTGACCAAACTGTCGGCACTGATAGCAACATACAGAGCTTCGCATCGGACGTGGCTTGGGGCCGGTGCGAGACACCTCCATCGGTTCAGAGGATGCAAGCTCCTGTGCAGGGTATCTCAGCGGCTCAGTGAAGGTGGGAGCCAAGTTAACCCTTCGTCTGGATTGTGCACGTTCCAGCCCGCGCTCCGTAAACCGGAGGTCAATGCGGGTGGAGACAGCAATCAGTTCCTCCAGACATGTGGGAACTTCTCTGGTAGCTAGAGCATCCTTGACGTGCTCAGGTAGCCCTCTCCAAAACACCGGGACTAATGCTTTGTCCGGTCACTCTAATTCGGAAGCCAATGTCCGAAACCGGACGGCATAGTGGCTAACCGAAAGCGACCCCTGTGTTAGGGATAGCAATTGGAGAGAAGTATCATGCGTGATCCGTGGTCCCAAAAGACCTGCTTCAGGGCCGTGAGAACTGAGCAGCACCCTGAACCACAGGATCATTACGTTCCCACAATGGCGTGGCCCACTGTAATGCCCTGCCAGACAATAAGGAGACAATAAATCCCACCTTAGCCAGCTCTGTAGGGAATCGTGCAGCCAGTAACTCAAGCTGAATTGAGCAGTGGCTGACGAATCCCCTACAGGTGGCGCTGTCACCCGAAAACTTGTCGGGGAGCGGGAGGCGAGAAATTGTCGGCATGGGCAAAAGTCTGGGCACCCGTGAGACAGCTTCAGCGACTGTCAGGAGCAGCAGCTAGCGCAGCATTCGCAGCTGAGTTGGCGCTCTCAATGGCCACCAACCTGCTCTCCAGCTGCCGAATGTAGCGCTGCAGTTTCTGCACGTCTGCCAATACCAGCCAGACCCTGGTGCTAGTGTAATGTTAGGGATGGCGGAACGCACCGAATTTAAATAATAGGAGGTGCATTTGCCGACCGGGGTCCACGGTGCGGTAGGTGACAAGACCGCTGCTGGACAATGGCCAACTCGCTAGCTGGCGAAGTGCTGCACTCGGGTTAACGTCACCTGAGGAGTGAAGGCGGATGCTGTTAAGCCACAGAGACGCCCTAATATAAATAAGGAATGAGCGCTAGGCCTGTTAACTCCACATGACCAGCTGGTGTGTGGCGTCGCAGCCGCGAACGCCAATAAATGCTGCTACTGCAGCGTGGCAGTAACTATAGCAGCTAGACGACAGCGCCGGAAAGCCGGACACCGTCGGATGCTAGTGTAAAGTGCGGGAAGCACAGTGGTGCATAGCTTGCCACGAACTGGAGCTGACTATTACCAACAATCTGTCACCATTCGTATTATCAGAGAGAAGGGGGTTTCAAATAAGTCAGTCACCAGACACATGCATCCATCACCTTACACACACAGCATAATAGTCTACACTAGCGCATGGCCGAGCCGCCATGCGGGCTTTTTATAGCCATGCGCTTCAGGGACCTTCCAGTACTCTGGGAAGGACCAATCAGATCCGACACAGGACCTGAGCATGTGACCCCTGCTCTCCACTGAGAGGTCATCTTGCGGGCATGCCCAGCAGTATGGCAAGAGGACTTAGCCTCTGGAGCAGTTTCTTGCAGAGCAGGTTGCGCTACCATTGCTGCACCAGAGGTGGCAGCAACATCCAGGCTCACAGAGCGAGTCTGAGCAGGACGCCTGGATCGCTGGGATTGCTGAGCAGGTCCCTGAGTGGTCGGAGGGGATTGTACGGCTCTGGATTCCTGTTCTGCAGTCCCAGGAATCCGACGCCTAACACTTAATGCCTGGAAGAAAAGAGACCACAAAGTTAAAACGCGTGAACAACAAGGCCCACCTAGCCTGTCTAGGATTCAAGCGTTTGGCTGATTCAAGATAAATCAAATTCTTGTGGTCGGTGAGGACTACAGCTTGATGTCTTGCTCCCTCCAACCAATGTCTCCACTCTTCAAATGCCCTTTTCATGGCAAACAATTCCTGATTCCACATGTCATAGTTACGTTCAGATGGGGAGAATTTTTGAAAAAAGAAGGCACAGGGATTCATCTTAGAAGTCACCGGATCTCTTTGGGACAAAACTTCTCCTGCACCAATCTCAGAAGCATCTACCTCCACCTGAAATGGGAGTGAGACATTAGGTTGCCGTAGAACCAGAGCCGAAGTGAATCTCTGCTTAAGCTCCTGAAATGCCGAGACTGCCTCTGGAGACCAATTCACCACATCAGCCCTTTTTGGTCAGATCAGTCAGTGGTTTAACAATACCAGAAAAATTACTTATAAATTTACGGTAAAAATTAGCAGAACCCAAAAACTTCTGGAGAGTCTTCAAAGAAGTGGGCTGAACCCAATCATAAATGGCCTGTATCTTGGCCGGGTCCATTTCAATAGCAGACGGGGACAAAATGAATCCCAAAAATGAAATCCTCTGTACACCAAAGAGGCACTTCGATCCCTTAACATACAGAGAATTTTCCCTCAAAATCTGGAACACAGTCCCGACATGTTCCACATGAGAATCCCAATCACTGGAAAAGTTAAAAATATCATCCAGATAAATGATCAAAAACTTATCCACAAAGTCCCGGAAAATATCGTTCATAAAAGATTGGAAGACAGAACGGGCATTAGTGAGCCCAAAAGGCATCACCAGGTACTCAAAATGTCCCTCTGGAGAATTAAACGCCATCTTCCATTTATCCCCGTGCTTAATGCAAATAAGATTATACGCCCCCTGAGGTCAAGCTTGGTAAACCCACAGGCACTTTTAACTCTAGAAAATAAATCAGAAATCAGGGTTAACGGGTACTGATATTTAACAGTGATTTTTGGGAACGATAGTCAATACATGGCCTTAATGAACCATCTTTCTTGGCCACAAAAAAAACCATCACCTAAAGGTGAAGAAGATGGTCTAATATGACCCTTCTCCAACGACTCCTTGATATAAGATCGCACAGCATCATGTTCAGGTACAGATAAGTTGAAAAGCCGACCCTTGGGAAATTTACACCCGGGCATTAACTCAATTGCACAGTCATAACTCCTATGAGGAGGCAAAGACGCAGACTTACTCTCACTAAATACATCAGAAAAATCAGCCAAATAGTCAGGAATATCATGAGACTGGGGAGAGGTGGAGAAAACAGTAGTGTCACTAAGAACACATTGACAACCCCAACTCACCACAGACACAGATTTCCAATCCAAAACAGGATTATGAGCTTGCAACCAAGGAAAACCCATAACAATAGTATCATGCAAATTGTGCAACACCAAAAATTTACAATTTTCTTGGTGGTCCGGGGCGACCAGCATTATCACCTGGGTCCAAAACTGGGGTTTATTCTCCGCCAAAGGAGTAGCATCAATACCCCTCAAAAGGACAACGTTTAGCAAAGTCCAAATCCATCAGATTCAAAGCTACTCCTGAATCAGCAAAAGCCTTAGCGGAAAATGTAGACAAGGAGCAGATCAGGGTAATCGCCAAAAGGAACTTAGGCTGTACACTGCCCACCGCAAATGTGTGAGCAAAATGCTTTTCTCATTTAGGGTAGACAGAAATAGTATGAGAGGTGTCTCCACAGAAAAAAAACACAACTTATTACGCTTTCTAAACTCCTGATGCTGCGCCCTAGACAAAACCCTATCGCATTGCATGGTTTCAGAAGTTCATTCAAAAGGTGGCAACACCTATCATGTAGTTTTACGTTCACATAAACGCCAATCAATTTGAATGGCCAATGACATAGAGTCATCAAGACCAGAGGGAACAGGAAATCCCACCATAACATCTCTTACGGTTTCTGCCAAACCCTTCTGAAAGAGAGCTGCTAGGGCATCGTCATTCCATTTAGTAAGGACCGCCCACTTTTGGAATCTTTGACAATATAACTCTGCAGAATCCTGACCCTGGTTCAATGCCAATAAGGTTTTCTCAGCTTGATCAATAGCATTAGGTTCATCATACAACAACCCAAAAGCTTGAAAAAACGCATCCACATTAGCCAGAATAGGATCTCCGGGTGTCAAAGAAAAGGCCCAATCCTGGGGATCGCACACCAGGGAGATGACAATTTTAATCTGCTGCACAGAGCTCCCCGATGAGTTAGGTTTCAAAGCAAAAAATAGTTTACAATTATTCTAAAAATCCAAAAATTTAGTCCGATCCCCAGAAAACACATCAGGAGTAGGGATTTTTGGTTCAACAGCAAATGATTGAGCGAGATAGGCAGAAATTCCCCGCAATTCAGCAGCGAGCTGCTCAACACGATCAGATAATTGCTTAGTCTCCATTTAGACAAAAAATATCCTCCTACAGCCCCAGAGAAAAAAAAGAGGAAAAATAAATATAAAAAAGAAATTCTGACACTTTTTTTTAAAAATTCTTTCCTTCTTTAGAGTACCCTAGAGTCTACTGTATGGCTGGTGATTCTGTTATGAATGGGTCATCGAGGAGGATAGCAGGCCCAGGCTAAGCCACAGAAAACCAGAGAGTTTGGTAACTAAGCGGATTGCAGACCCTTGATCCTATCCACACAACTAGCAGTAGCCGTGGAGCGTACTTACGATGATCCTAGATGCCTCGGCACAGCCGGAGAGCTAACTAAGCCTAAAGCAAGAAAGGGGAAATCTAAACTGCCCTGGAGCAGACCCCAAAGAAATAGATAGCCCCCAAACATAAATTGTCGGTGAGACAAGATGAAAACACAAACGCAGGCAGGAAATAGTCTGAGCAAATGATGGGGCCCACACTGACTAGACAGGACAGGAAAGGAAAGACGCTGTCTGCAATCACGCAAAAAAACCCTGCAAAAAGTTTAAACACGTCTGATGCACAAAAAACACTGAAGTCGCACGACTTTGCCACCATTATATCAGCACTCTGGTATATTCTGAAAGCAAAGCAAAAAGAGACCAATATAACAAGGGACAAAACAAACTGGCACAAGCAGTTACATATGGGCCATGATTCAGCACAGCCCCAGCCGGAGCTGGCTGACCCGCACAAAGCAGATATAGACAAAACCAGATCAAATGCAAACAGAATAGAAAATGAACCACTTAGCTGAACCATGCAGGGACAGAGCAGGAGACATCAGACCTCAGGAGGCACAGGAAGAAAATCACCAGCAGGGATTGAGGGAGTCGGCTGTCTTAAATCCCAGTCTGAAACAGATCTCCAATCGTCATCCTCATTATCAGGTTGCCAGCCTCTGTCAATCAGATCAGCTCTACTACCTCCAGTAACCACCAGAGGGAGCCCAGAAAGAGAACTCGCAACCCCTCTGTCAATCTCACCAGCTCCACTACCTCCAGTAATAACCAGAGTGAGGCCAGAAAGAGAATTCACAACAGGACTGTCTTCCAGGATCCAATTATCAGACATCATTAAGTCTTAATTTTTTCTATTTGAGAAACATTACCAAAATGAAACATCTCATTCCAGCAGAAGACTTTTCAACACTGGATCATACTGTATTTCTGGCTGGATAACTGTAATGTCCCAGGTGTGGGACTGCCAGACAAAGCACTACTACATCTTTAGTTAGTCCAAAATGCCACAGCTAAATTATTACCCAATCAACCTTGGCATTCTCCAATAATACTCCACCCACTGTACTAGCTGCTGACAAAATGGAAAATAATTTTTTTTAATTTGCCTTATGTCCTATAAATCCATGAACAACTTAGGCCCCAGCTATTTAATAGTTTTATTGAAGGACTACACTTCATACTGACTGCTCGGACCAGCAGGCAAGTACAACCTGTCCACACCCAGAATCCAGCCTAATTTTGGGCGCAGAGCAATTTGTTACACAGCCCCCACTGTCTGGAACTCATTACATGGATTAGTCCCATGATAGGTCTCATCCCTAGACACATGTAAATCAGGATACAAGATGCACCTGTTCAGTTTAGCACTTAAAAAGAAATAACGCGTCCATCCCCTAGGTCAGACATTTGACCAAACTGACTCATGTACTTCCTATTCACTGCGTTTTGAGTCCTCTGTGAGAAAGGAGCAGAACAAATGTTTGTGGTGTTGGAAAATATTTTCATCAGTCTATCAAAAGTCCTTCAATGAACGACCATGTTTAAGTCAACCAACTTACAAACCAAATGCTTCCATAAAGTTTTCTTTTAAAATGTTAAAAATAAATCAAACCAAGCCACAATTCTCCGATGTGGAAAATTATAAAATGTACTGTACATACGACTATTAACATAAATGAATGTGTAGGAATGGGAAAGATGCTGACTTTTTGTTGTCTTTTCAGAAGAGCTTGATGTGAAATACTTCAAAGCCCGAATGTCCATGTACTGCAGTCTTTATTAATCAAATGTGCACCTTACATTTATGTGAAAATGTAAAGAACAGAGCAGGACTCAGAAATAATGATGATGTATCACTTCTACATTAAATGGGCTTTGAGAATAAGTCCTTTCTTCATGTTCTCTCCTCAGCATTAGAGGAATGGCCTCGGGATATGCAGAAATCTTTTTTTCTAATTAATGTAATGTAAAGAAGAAATAGTTCTGAATGTTCGGTATGAATATGTCTGCGATGGCTACTATCAATAGAAGCAGGACTTCTGTTTTCCTATAATATATAACTTCTACCATTTTATATTTTGTCTTCAGTAGTCACATTCAAGCCAGGAGAAATTTTCTTTACTTTAGTGATAAATTCATACATGTGAGTGATAGGAGGGAAGGGTCAACAATAAAAACCTGGGAAAAAGAAACAAGCAATATGTTAAAATGGTTTCACCTACGTGTACATTTCCTATTAAAGAGTTTAAATCAGACAACAAAAGAATAAATATCTATATTTTAACCAACTTTGACTTATTCTGTAAATATAGCCTCATTAGGAAATTTACTCTCAGATGCAATCTAAATAGACAAGTTTTACTTTAACTAGACTTAAAAAAATAATCTTAAGAAAGTTGTACGGCCTGTAAGATGGCTGTTGGTAATGTCCCTGATGTATCTTCGAGGTTGGTAGCTTTATCGGTGATGTAAGCACGGGAAAGTGTGCTCCAGCACATATAGTTCTGAGAGAGTTATTAGGGCATTCTAGACAACATGAAGAGTTGATAAAACAACTGGTGCAGGCTAATCTCTAGCAGCAAGAGATGGAACTTCTAGTCAATGCTATCCGTGGCAGGACAACTGCCCCAGCCCCAAGTCCAAGAGATGACTCACATGTAAGGAAGATGGTAAGAAGAGCGCTGCAAAAGATGACCCCTGGTGATGATGTTGTGGCATTCCTGATGGTTTTCGAAAGGGTGGCGGAATGGGAGAAATTGCCTCTGGAGCAGTGGGCGAAGGTTCTGGCCTCAAATATATAACAGAGGAATCGCAGAGGGCCTATTATGACCTGGCCTTGCAAGACACAAAAGAGTATGCTAAGTTGAAAACTGAGATCTTGGCAATCTTAGGAGTAACTCTGACTGTCCTGGTGCAACGGGTGCACCAAAGGGCCTATTGTGGTGATAAACCTCCCCAATCCCAAATGCTTGACCTCCTACACCTGGTCCAAAAATGGTCACAACCTGAATTTTCCTCCCCAGCACAGATGGTGGAGAGGGTTGTCATAGTAAGGTTTGTACATTCCCTTCCTATGCCACTGCAATCCCAGATTGCCCAGGGAGTTCCCCAGAATGCTGATGAACTGGTGGGTCTGGTCATAAGGTACAAGGCGGTTGAGAGTTAATTTTGGAAGAAAAGGGGCTTAGCATTTCCATATTGGGGTTCCAAAATGGTGGCGAACACGCAAAACAGGAGAACTATAGCCACATCTGTGGGTGTCTATGAGTCCAGGAGGCATCTGAGTTGTTGCCAAAGGCCCTATCCAATAACATAATTTGTTGGAGATGTCCACCATGGGTCACATAGCTGTTTGCTACCCTATGACCACAAAAACAATGGACTGCAGTATAGGCAGCACAACTTGTATTTTGAATATCCTGTCTGCAGTGCTGTCCCTCAACCAGGCAAGGGGCCACAAGCATGTCCCATATTAGTGAATGGGGTGCAATTGACTGGTCTGTTGGACTCGGGTAGTTTGGTAACCTTAGTAAAGGCCACAATTCCTTATCAGTTGATTCCTGGAAAGGTGGTGGGCGTCTGTTGTATCGATGAGGACGCTAAGGACTACCTAGTGACTCGAGTGGTCATAGACAAAAACTGTGGCACAGAGTCACATGGAGTGAGCGTAGTCAACGACCTATTGCACCCTATTATAATGGGGCCTGCATTATTTTGGGATTTGCTAAATATTTGGGCTATGTCACAGACAGGGGCAAAATAAATCCCCAAATAACTAAAGTTGAGGCCATCCAGAGTTGGCCACAACCCCTCTCAAAGATGCAGGTCAGAGCGTTCCTGGGCATTGTGGGCTATTTTTGTCGGTTTATCCCTAACTTTTCCATGATAGCTGGTCCTCTGATGGACCTCCTTAAAGGGACAAAGTTGGCTATGGCTAAGTGGTCTCCAGAAGCTGAGGCAGCCTTCCACGAACTGAAGCTAGCTAGTGCCAGGGCTGGTGGCACTGGCTTTCTCCAAGGAATTTGTGGTCCAGAGAGACACATCAGATATCGGTCTGAGCGCTGTCTTATCACAAGAGGTGAATGAATAAAAGCACACTATAATATAAGTTGTCATCATGCGAGAAGAATTACTCCATGGTGGAGAAGGAATGTTTGGCCATCAAGTGGGCATTGGACACTCTAAGGTTACAACCTTTCAGGTAGGAAGCTTAGGCTAGTGTCAGACCATGCCCCACTGAAGTGGATGAGAGAGAAGAAGGGGAACAATGCCCGAATGACCAGGTGATTCTTAGCACTACAGGATATTAACCTCCATGTAGAGCATAGGCCAGGGAAACTGCATGGCAATGCTGACTCTCTCAAGAGTCCACAGAAGGTGCCAAGCTCCCTGGTTTTGGGCAGATGGAGGAGTATGTGACTGCACACTCATAAATCCTTACTTCCAGTGCACTGTGCATTGTTAGGGTTCTCCAGTGCCAGTGCATGGGAGCTGCAGGTGCATGACTCTAAGTATGGGATTTCAGTACTGTGGTGTAATGACCACTGTGTCCGCTAGGGGGTGCTGTGTGAATGTCCCAAGAGAGAGGATGAGTGGCAGAATCCTGAAGGACCATTATGTATCTCAAGGCGGGTGGCCTTGAGATGGAGACTGATGTGTGTGTTGATCAGCGGTGATACTGCTGATGTGTTGTGTCAATGTGTCAGGGAGAAGTCTCCAGGTAGCTGGGGAGACGGGCGAACCCAATTACCTACAAACTCACCCAGGGTGTGTGTTTAAGAACGCTAGTGCAAAGTGTGTGTGAATGGTTCAAGGACCTGTGATGAGGTCATAGCCATGTGACCCGGTGGGCGTGGCTATGGACCATATAAGGTGGCCAGGGTAGGTCACATGTGGTGAATGCAGGGACCTGGTTGGTCCGTTGTGAAAGGTCCCACTGGGAGATGGGGCTTCCTGGCTAACAGCATGTGAAGTGGCTGTGTGGAATGGCTGCCAGCATCTGAGAGTTCCCAGGGGAACGAATGAACATCTGGAGTATGAAGCAGCCATGAGGAGACCCTGACAGGGTGAGATAACTTGGTAGCTAGAAAGCCTGCATATTGAACATTGCATAACCTTTATGACTACAGGGTAGCAGAGAGGAGCTCTGGCATGGACGCTATGCTGTTTAAATGAACTTTATGTTATGGCTGTGGGTTTATGGTGCCTGAATAAACCGCATGAAGTTATTGTTTTATGGAAAACCTGTGCCGGACGTGATTATTTGGCTGCCAAGCGAGTGATCCCCTATGTGAATGACAGCGCTACCTCACAGTACATAATAATAATTTTTATTTCTATTGTTCCAACATATTCCGCAGTGCTTTACATTTCAGAGAGGAGTTTACAGGCAATAAAGACATTCCAGATTTAACATATAATTCAAAAGATACCAAGAAGACTGAGTGTCCTGCTCACAACTTACAATCTGCGAGGAAATAGGGGAGACACGAAAGGTAAATGATACAAAGTGCTTGTATTGTGTGGTCCAACCATCAACATTATAAAAAAGGTATGCACATAACACTGCATAAACAGGTCACCTGAATGAGTACAGTGCTATTAAGTGCATGGAGGATGTGGAAACAGATGCTATTGCAAGTGTATTGCACGAGGCTTGTTTTGTCTAGTCGGAATGTGGCCGGAAGTAAACAAATCGTTCAGTGGGTTTGTGAGGTTTTATATAGACCGGTGTGTGCCTTTACAAATCAAGTCCTATCAGTTTAATTAAATACAGCTGGACTCCAATGAAGGAGTAGAACCATCTCAAGGAGGATCACAAGGAAATGGACAGCATGCGACTTAAATATGAGTGTCTGAGGAAAGGGTCTGAATACTTATGACCATGTGATATTTCAGTTTTTCTTTTTTAGTAAATTGATGGGATCCAGAGTGTACATTAATGAGAAAAAATGAACTTTTTTGAATTTACCAAATGACTTCAATGAAGTAAAGAGTGAAAAATTTAAATGCGACTGAATATTTTCCATATGCACTGTATATTTGTAGTCTCATGACTAGTGTTGAGCATTCCGATACTGCAAGTATCGGGTATCGGCCGATATTCACTGTATCGGAATTCCGATACTGAGTTCCGATACTTTTAGCATATCGAATACCGGTATCGGAAGTTCCCATAATGCTATGAGCCAGTTTGATTTGATTCAGCCAATGACAATCCTCAGAAGTGTGGGCACATCCTGTCAGGCATGTAGGCATGTTAACTAATGGCATGGCTGTGATTGGCTGCTGAAATGATGTCATGATGCACTATAAAAGCCGCCGCCGCCATTTCGGGTTCACGCTGCTGTGAATTCAGTTAGGGACAGGCTGCTGTTCAAGACTGTGAGGGACAGTTAGAGATAGCAATTTTCACAATCATAGTGTGCTTTACCCAGGCTACATAATCCACCATTGTAGCTTTATTTTGCCTTGCAGCAGTGTTCACAGCTGTCTGCAAGGTCTGTGTGAGTGCAGCTCACGCTGAGTAGTGTGTCCTGCAGTCACGTCTGGTTGTAGGCCACTCAGCGTGTGTCACTGCCTCATACATATTTTTCTTTTTTTGCTGCTCATTTTTTATTCTCCTATTGGTGTGCATCCATCTGTATCCATATACGTTGGTTGCAAACACTATAGGAGTAGACAGCGGAGCCTCTCTGCATCCTTTCAGTGCTAGTGCCCACTTATCTGCACTGTTCACGGCTGTCTGAGAGGTCTCTGACTGTGAGTGAGTGCAGCTCATGCTGAGTAGTGCGTCCTGCAGCTACGTCTGGTTGTAGGCCTCTCAGCGTGCGTCACTGCCTCACACATATTTTTCTTTTATTGCAGCTCATTTTTCATTCTCCTATTAGTGTGCATCCATCCGTATCCATCTACATTGGTTGGTTGCAAACACTATATAGGAGTAGATAGAGGAGCCTTTTCTCTGGCTTGTGCCCTTCAGCCGCAGCCAGATTAGTATTACCCTATTTTTTGGAGCCTCATCTTTTGCATTGTAGGTTACCTTCCTGCATTGTAATAGCTCCAAAAAGTTTGTGATACTATCGCTTTCAAATCTTTGGTCACATCCTTTTAGTTTTTTTGAAAAAACAAAAACAAAATAAAGTTCACCAAACACTCCATTTGACAGTTGTGTAGGCCACATTAGCTCATGTTAAAGTGTAGTCCACACACATACTTCATAAAATTAGTGTTTCTTATACCGGTTACCAGCTGTTCAGGAATAAGCACACTAAGCCCCCCCTTTGTACTTTTCTGCCTATCTTTATCAGTCTACCAAGATGAAGAAGGCAGGGAGTAAGGCGCGTGGGTGTGGAGTTTCAGCAGGGAGAGGACGTGGGGATTCTGCAGGGAGAGGACGTGGGGATTCTGTGCCTGCAGCGGGCACCAGTGAGTCAGCATCCCCCAGTTTTAGCAGGCAACAGTCCTTTATGCGCAGCTTTGTAGGACCTCGCCGTACCCCACTGCTGCGGGAGGAACAAATTGAAGCCGTTGTCGGATGGATGGCAGCTAATGCATCGACTTCAATGACTTCCACGTCCTCTCAAGGCCAGAGCACTGAAGAGCAACCATCTGTCTCTTCACCACCTGCCAAAGTGCCCAGGCAGTCAAAGAGCCCTGGACAGGAGCCATCACAGTCTCTACTTCTGTTCTCTAAATCTGTTGGCTTGGAAAGAGGGGGCCAGCCAAGCAGCATTCAAGAATGTGAAGAAGAGGGAGTATGCAGTGATGCGCAACTTCTTTGTCCCTCTGAATCTGAAGAGGCGGGTGGGACAGTGCCTATGGTCAGCACACCTCAGTACGCATCAGATGATGACGAGACTCAGGTGCCACTTTCTGGTGCGTACGGTTCTGGCGAGACAACCCAGGAGAAGCAGGTGTTTGAAGAGGGGAGTGTAGATGATGAGGTCCTTGACCCATCATGGCGTTAGGAACAGGAAGGTGGTGGGAGCAGCTCTGAGGAAGAGATTCCCTGAATGGCCAAAACAGGAGGGAGAGGGAGGGGGCAGACATGGTTGCCTGTAGCCTCCACTTCGGCACCCGTTAGGAGCATTCCTCTTCCAAAAGCCAAAACGGGCGCTCCCAAGATTTGCAGTGCGTGGTCCTTTTTTGACACAGTTGCTGTGTCATCAGAAAGTCAAAAGAGGGAAAAATGTCAGCAACCTCAATACCACAAATATGTGGAAACACGTGCGGACCAAGCACGAGCTGGAGTTACACAGACACACTGAAGACGTAGGCCAACGTACAGCACCACCTACCACCTCTTCAGCTCGTGTTGGGGCATCTTCCTTCAGCTCACACACAGCTGGTTCGGCTTCCTCACAGGATCGCCAAGGAAGAACCTCTGGCACTGTTGTCCGGAGACCCAGTGACATAACACCCACAGCACCACGTTCCCAGTCATCCTCACACTCCCAGGCCACTCTACAGCCATCGGTAGGACAGGCATGGGATAAAAGGCGGCCATACTCGGCAAACCATCCCCGAGCACAGGCTCTGAATGCTGGCATTGCCAAACTACTGGCCCTTGAAATGCTCTCATTCAGGCTGGTGGAGACTGACACCTTCCGGAACTTCATGGCATTGGCAGTCCCACAATTTACCGTGCCCAGCCGCATTTATTTCATCAGGCAAACTGTCCCTGCCCTGCAAAAGCATGTGGAGTGAAAAATAAAACATGCGCTACTAAACGCCATCAGTAGCAAGGTCCACCTCACCACCGACGGGTGGACCAGTAACCATGGACAGGGACGATACCTTTCCCTCACTGCCCATTTGGTCAATGTTTGTTGTGGAGACGGGTACAGATCTCGAGCGTGGCGCTGTACGTGTTCTGCCAACTCCACGGATTGCAGGAATCCAGTCTGTACACATTGACTCCTCCTCCTACTCAAGTTCCTCAGAAACAGCGCTGCAGGAGCCAGTTACGACCGATATGAGCACAGCCGTGGCCAAACGTCAACAGGCCGTACTGAAATTAATTTCTTTGGTGAATCGAAGACACACAGCGCAGGAGCTCTGGAATGCCATCAAGCAGGAGAGCAACGTGTGGTTTCTGCCAGCGAATCTCCAGCCAGGCTTGGTAGTGTGTGACAATGGCCGAAATCTGGTGGCAGCTCTGGGCCTAGGCAACCTCACTCACATCCCATGTCTGGCACATGTGCTGAACTTGGTCGTGCAGAGCTTTCTGAGGGACTATCCGGATCTTGATGCACTGCTGCACAAGGTCCGCATAGAGTGCGCTCACTTGCGGCGTTCCAGCACGGCAAGATCGCGCCTTGCTGCTCTGCAGCGCCGATTACGCCTTCTGGAACATCACATCATATGTGACCTAACCACCTGGTGGAATTAAACGTTACATATGTTGGAGCGGATGTGTGAGCAGCAGGCAGCAGACATGGAGTACCAGCTGCATCAGGCGCAAACAAGTCGCACTGTGCGCCAGTCACACTTCAGCACCACTGAGTGGGCCTCTATGAAGGAAATCTGCCTCGTTTTGCATGCCTTCGATGATTCCACGCGGATGGCGAGTGCAGATGATGCACTAGTAAGCATGACTGCCCCCCTTATCTGCCTGCTTCAAAAAACACTGCAAGCACTAAGGGAGGAGGTTTTGGAAGAGGTGGAGGATGAGGAGTCCCAAATGCCATCTGCTTCTGGACAGTCTGCACTACGTGGTTCCTCACAAAGGCCTAGGCAGGGGACACTTTGTGAGGCGGATGAGGAGGAGTCAATGGAAGAGGAAGACATCTCTCCAGAGGAGGGAGGTACACAATGCTCTAGTCAGTATGTACAGCGAGGGTGGGGTGATGCAGAGCAGGCAGAGATGACGACTCAAGCAGGGGACAGCGTTTCTTTGGCCGTTGGGAGTCTGCAGCACATGGTTGATTTCATGCTGCAGTGCCTGAGAAACGACCGCCTTATCGCCCACATTCTCAACACGGCTGATTATTGGGTGTACACCCTCCTAGATCCTTGCTACCGGGACAACTTACAAAGCCTCATACCACCGTTGAACCGGGAGCGTAAAATGCGGGAGTACCAAGACACACTGGTGCAGTCCATCATGTTCTCCATTCCACCCGACAGCAGTGCTGCTAGTGCTTTACAAAGCAGCTCTGTGCGTCGAGGCAGTGGAGGAAGCTCTGCACAAAGAGGGAGCAGAGGCAGCGCCTCAGCACAAGGCAAGACCAGCATGGCCCAAATGTGGCAAAGTTTTGTGTGTCCGCCACAAATGTCTACACCATCACAGATGGCTCCAGTCATCAGGAGGCAAAGTTTCCGTCAGATGGTCACAGACTACATGTCTTGCCCTGTCAGTGTACTCCCAGACGGCTCTTCCCCCTTCAAGTTTTGGGTCTCTAAGCTGAATACATGGCCAGAGCTTAGCCAGTATGCATTTGAAGTGCTGGCTTGCCCTGCTGCCAGTGTATTATCGGAATGCATCTTTAGTGTCGCAGGTGGTGTACTAACTGACCGTCGCACGCGACTATCCTCCGATAACGTTGACCGGCTTACTTTTCTGAAAATGAACAAGGCCTGGATCTCGCCTGATTTTGCCAGTCCTCTTCCAGAATAAATAATTGGTTGGCAACAGTATCCAGGTCTCCTGTTGTGTTCATGTTTCTACCTCCTAAACTGTAATCCCTGGGCTTCAATACAGTCAGTTGTCGCTCAGAAGTGCCGTCTGCACAGAGAAAAACACTAGCTCCTGTGTTAGTGGGGTTCAGTAACACCATCTGCTCCCCTGCTGTGTGGACAGCAAAGTCTCCTGCTCCCTCCACAATCAAACTACTACTGATTTTTAACCGTGCTCCACTTAGGCCTCTGGCTCCACTGTGTCTAGTATTTCCCCTGGCCTCCAACCCCGCCAGTTGCTGCTCTGAAGTGGCGTCTGCACAATCCACACTTGTTACTGGGGCTCAGTCACGTCAGTTGATCCCCTGATGTGTGTCCGGCAATGTCTCCTCCTCTGTCCACATTCCCATTACTAGTAGTGGGAATGTGGACAGAGCAGGAGACATTGCCGGACACACATCAGGGGATCTACTGACGTGACTGATCCCCTGTAACCCAGGAACAAGTGTGGATTGTGCAGATGCCACTTCTGAGCAGCAACTGGCAGGGTTGGAGGCCAGGGGAAATACTAGAGACAGTGGAGCCAGAGGCCTAAGTGGAGCATGGTTACAATCAGTAGAAGTATAACACCTATATAAAACTTGCTGCAATTAGGCCTCAGCTTGCTGCATGATTGATCCTGGGCTTCAACGCAGCCAGTTGTTGCTCGGAAGTGCCGTCCGCACAGGGAAAAACACTAGCTCCTGTGTTAGTAGGGTTCAGTAACGTCAGCTGCTCCCCTGCTGTGTGGACGGTAAAGTCTCCTGCTCCCTCCACAATCAAACTACTACTGATTTTTAACCGTGCTCCACTTAGGCCTCTGGCTCCACTGTGTCTAGTATTTCCCCTGGCCTCCAACCCCGCCAGTTGCTGCTCTGAAGTGGCGTCTGCACAATCCACACTTGTTACTGTGTTACTGGGGCTCAGTCACGTCAGTTGATCCCCTGATGTGTGTCCGGCAATGTCTCCTGCTCTGTCCACATTCCCATTACTAGTAGTACCCACTACTGGTAATGGGAATATGGTCAGAGCAGGAGACATTGCCAGACACACATCAGGGGATCAACTGACGTGACTGAGCGGCAGTAACACAGGAACAAGTGTGGATTGTGCAGACGCCACTTCTGAGCAGCAACTGGCGGGGTTGAAGGCCAGGGGAAATACTAGAGACAGTGGAGCCAGAGGCCTAAGTGGCGCACGGTTACAATCAGTAGCAGTCTACAACCTATATAAAACTTGCTGCAATTAGGCCTCAGCCTGCTCCATGACTGATCCTGGGCTTCAACACAGCCAGTTGTTGCTTGGAAGTGCCGTCTGCACAGAGAGAAACACATGCTCCAGTGTTAGTGGGTTTCAGTAATGCCAGCTGCTCCCCTGCTGTGTGGACGGCAATATCTCCTGCTGCCTCCACATTCAAACTACATCACCTCTAAAACTTGCTGCAATTACTGTAGGCCTCAGCCTGCTCCATGACTGACCCTGGGCTTCAACACAGCCAGCTGTTGCTTGGAAGTGCCATCTGCACAGAGAGAATCACTTGCTCCAGTGTTAGTGGGGTTCAGTAATGCCAGCTGCTTCCCTGCTGTGTGGACGGCAATATCTCCTGCTGCCTCCACATTCAATCTACATCACCTCTAAAACTTGCTGCAATTAGACCTCAGCCAGCCTGCTCCATGACTGATCCTGGGCTTCAACACAGCCAGTTGTTGCTTGGAAGTGCCGTCTGCACAGAGAGAAACACGTGCTCCAGTGTTATTGGGGTTCAGTAACGCCAGCTGCTCCCCTGCTGTGTGGACGGCAACATCTCCTGCTGCCTCCACATTCAAACTACATCACCTCTAAAACTTGCTGCAATTAGGCCTCAGTCTGCTCCATGACTGATCCTGGGCTTCAACACAGCCAGTTGTTGCTTGGAAGTGCCGTCTGCACAGAGAGAAACACTTGCTCCAGTGTTAGTGGGGTTCAGTAATGCCAGCTGCTTCCCTGCTGTGTGGACAGCAATATCTCCTGCTGCCTCCACATTCAATCTACATCACCTCTAAAACTTGCTGCAATTAGGCCTCAGCCAGCCTGCTCCATGACTGATCCTGGGCTTCAACACAGCTGCTCCCCTGCTGTGTGGACGACAATGTCTTCTGCTGCCTCCACATTCACACTACTACTGATTTCAAACTTGCTCCAACTAGGCCTCTGGCTCCACTCTGTCTCTAGTTTTTCCCCCTGGCCTCCAACCCCGCCAGTTGCTGCTCAGAAGTGGCGTCTGCACAATCCACACTTGCTCCTGTGTTACTGGGGTTCAATAACGTCAGCTGAACCCCTGATGTCTGTTCGGCAATGTCTCCTGCTCTGTCCACATTCCCATTACTAGTAGTGGGAATGTGGACAGAGCACGAGACATTGCCGGACAGACATCAGGGGTTCAGCTGATGTTACTGAACCCCAGTAACACAGGAACAAGTGTTGATTGTGCAGATGCCACTTCTGAGCAGCAACTGGTGGGGTTGGAGGCCAGTGGAAATACTAGAGACAGAGTGGAGCCTGAGGCCCAGTTGGACCAAGTTTGAAATCAGTAGTAGTCTACAACAGATATTTAACTTTATGAAATTAGGCCTCAGCCTACACCCTGATTGACCCTGGGTTCCAGCACCGTCAGCTGGTTCTCGGCAGTGTCTTTGGCACGAGTACTCCCTCCTGCCCATCCTGGTTCCAGCATGCCTGCTGTTTCCTGGAAGTGTCAACGTCACTTTGCCACCAATACGTTGTCCTGTCATCTTGCGGTCGGGTTAGCAGAGCCTATGGTGCCTGCAGTTTAGGTGCTTTCAATGTGGGCTGCGGGTTCTGGTAATAAAGACTGGTTCCGTAGTGCCAATAGAACAAGCACCCCCTGTCGGACTGTGGGTTTCGGTAACTGCGGCCGGCTCGCGGCCTTGCAACTTTGTTTTTCATGGGTACCTTCTGCTTACCATCCGGGTTCCAGCACCGTCAGCTGGTCCACGGTTGTGCCATTGGCTCTTGTTCCTTCTGCTGCCCCTCCGGGTTCCAGCACCGTCAGCTGGTCTTCGCTAGTTCCATTTGCTCTTGCAGCTTCTTCTACCCATCCGGGTTCCAGCACCGTCAGCTGGTTCTCGGCAGTGCCTTTGGCCTAGGTGCCTCCTTCTCGGTATCTGAGTTCCAGCAACATCTGCTGGTCCTTGGTAGTGCTTTGTAGCACAGGTGCCTCCTGCTTAGTAACCGTGTTCCAGCACCGTCAGCTGGTCCACAGTTGTTCCATTGGCTCTTGTTCCTTATGCTGCCCCTCCGGGTTCCAGCACCGTCAGCTGGTCCTCGCTAGTTCCATTTGCTCTTGTTCCTTCTGCTAACCATCCGGGTTCCAGTACCGTCAGCTGGTTCTCAGCAGTTCCTCAGCCTTCTTGTACCTTCTGCTACTTTTCCAAGTTCGAGCATGTGGAAATGGTTTTTGCCTGATGACGACCCTGAAGACGACGACCCTGAAGACCACACCGAAGAAGACCAAAAAGATGACCCTGAAGAAGATGACCAAGAGGACAAAGAACATGAAGACAACCACCAAGATGCAGAACAACAGGAGACAGAAGACCAAGAAGCAGAAAAACCAAAAGCAGAAGAACATTAAGCATAAGACTAAAAATCAGAAAAAATGATATTATCTAAATTATAAGCAGAAGAAGACTAAGCAGTGTATGGGGGTGAGTCCGTTCCTCCTCGTGGTGCCCCTGGAAAATGCCTGCTGCTGCAGGCCAAACTGAACGCGGACAAATCCTGTTGTAAATCTTTTGTGACAGGCAGAACGGAAGGTGTAATCTTCAAACTTTTATAGATAACTACAGGAATGCCTGTCACAAATAAGAATATGATGAAGAAGAAGAATAGGAAGAAGATGAAGAAGTAGAATATGAAGGAGAATAATAGCTGAATAAGAAGAATATGAAGAATGTAAAAAAAAGAATAATAGGAAGAAGGTGAAGAAGAAGAAGAAGATGAATACGGTGAAGAAGAAGTTGATGAAAAAGATGCTGCTGCTGAGGATGATGAAGGAGAAAGTGTGGGAGAAGTAAAAAAGAACGTGAAGATCATGGAAGTAGTGAAACATACATTTCTGACAAAATATAAAAGAGGTTAACATAGTCAATATCTTTGTAACTCCGTACGTCTTTAAAATAGAAAAATAATTCCTATTCCATTTGATTGGGCTAAACCTCAATGGCTTTAATGTCTCCTACACCTCCCACAATACATTCTATATTATTATTAGTTGTTTTTCTTCATGTAGAATTAACCTACAAGGAAAGAAAGGGTTTTTTTTAATTCCGATATTTCTGTTCCATTGACTTGAATGGGACTTCCGGGATCGGAATCGGCGATGCCCGATACTTTTTGGATATCTGCCGATCCAATCCGATCCGATATTTTTCAATATCGGGTGGTATCGCTCAACACTACTCATAACATTTATTTGTATTAAATTTCAAATGCCATTTCTTGGCTTATGTCTCCAGGTTCTACAAATCACATTGCACTGACAAATTTTTTCAGGAATTTTAAAACATAAAAATTGTCCAAAAATTATCCCTGTTTGGGGTGTAGCAAAAGATTTGTGGTGAAATTAAGAATTTATAGCTTTTTCACAAGCCTTCTAAAAGTTATCCCTGTTTTTGGAAACAATAATATGTCCAAACTGTAGAGTACATGGGGTCATGATTCAAGATCTCTGCCAGAGAAAGAACTCAGCTCATGTACGGCTGAACCTGACTTTTTAGACAGTGCAACTCTGTTTGATGAAGTGCATCTGGTTGGTGCAATGGCAGATTAAATAGCTGATCTCTCATCTAATTTGTAATTATTGCTGCTGCTTCCTATTCGTTCTAGCCCTAGCAGTGCCAGATGGTCATTAGTTCTGCGGGAGTGTGTAAGAAGATGAGACAAGACAGGATCAGCAGTGTGCAGTGCCCATTAAGACTGGAACTATCGAGGCTGTCACCACTGCTAGTGGGGGAGATTTCCCCTGGGTGGGAGAAACCATCTGGTCAGACAGCAGGGGGCACGGGGTACCTAAGGGGGACAGAGCATGGGAACAGGGAAGACTTGGCAGGAAGGCAACAGGAGACGGTTGTCTCCCTCTCCTCAGCTCCTACTGACCACTCCCCTGCTTCCAAGCCTCCGTGCACTGACGCTATTGAGTTACCGCCTGTGAGCAAATCATCGGATACTGTTGTTTCGGCTAGGATACCATTGGCAAAGCCTAGAGACTACTCAGAGAGACAGCAAACTGTTGTGGACAGCGCACGTGCTTGTGGCCCGTGTCCAGCGCCATTCTTGGGACATTCATCCAGAGGATTGTTTCCACCCAACAGCGCATTAAAGACAAAGAGGACTGCATCCTTTGGCACTGTCGGGCCACAGTGCTATTCCTTCTTGCAGAACAGAGCCAGAGACTTTGTGTGCCGTTTGCGACACCGCCATGAGATATTCCAGCCTTCCCCCTGCCAGAACTTCAACCGATAAGAGCACTGTTTATTTTGTATATCCTGGTAGTAAGCCAAATTTGGATTCCCTTTCAGAAGTTGAAAAAATTCTCCCATATTGCTTTCATAGCAAGAGTCTAAATGCATAGCTATCCAACAGTCATCCCTTTGGTTGATGCTAATGATATGCCAGTAATCCCTCAAGCAATTGAGAATACAGTTTGCCAAGCTTGCCTGCATGACTGTTAGTTTACGTTTATTCACCCCACTATTATGTAGCCTGGCTGATGGAAACACAAGTGTGATTAGAAGGGGTAGGAGGACAGCTTGAGTCTTGCTTTTGTCATGTTGGCAATGTGGAAAAGAACTACAATACCTGAGAGATCTCCTGCATTGATGCCATCCCTCTCACATCCTATATGTTAGTCACAGCGACCATATGTTAAAGACATGGGACAAGTCGAAACGTCCTATATTAGATTTGTCACTTTGTGTCCTATTACTTCACACACTCATCACGCTTTGATGTGTGTTGTGAGTTCATTTTCCCCTCCGTCACTGAGGCCTGGTGAACTCCCTATTCTAGTGAAGGAAGGTAGTGAGCCTGATTGTCAGGCACCTGGAACTAATGAAGACGATTGGCTGAGTGGAGTCACTGACTGAATTTAAGGCAGCCTACGCCCTTTCTGCCCTGCGGGTGATTTCTCTGTGGACTCTTGGACACCAGTCTGATTCCTTCTCTCCTAAAGTTAAGTTTTCTGTTTTGCCTTTTTGCATTTAAGATTTGTTTTTGTTTTTTCTTGCTTTTTGGATTCTGCCACTCCCTGCTGGAGTGTGCAGTGTTCCGTTAGCTCTGTCTTCTGAAAGTACCTGAGTGCTGATTTAGTTTTTGAAGCTTAGTTGCTTCAGGGCCATTTTTATATCAGCTTGTTGGCTTTTTCTCTTATAGGGTTTTGGCAGATTGCAGACAGCAGCCTTCCTATCCGTTCCTATCTAGGTAGTTTTTGGGCCCCGTCTTTGCTCAGCCTGTCTTTCTGTCTGTGTAAGTGTTTTCATCTTGCTTCACCGTCATTATATGTGGGGGGCTGCCTATTGCTTTGGGGTCTGCTCTGGGGCAGTTAGATTTCCCCTTTCCTTCTTTAGGCCTATGTATCTCTCCGGCTGTGATCGAGGGGTCTAGGTCATCGTAGGAACCCCCCACGGCTACTGCTAGTTGTGTTGATAGATTCAGGGGTCTGCAATCTGATAGTTGCCAACTTCTCTGGTTTTCTACACTTAGCTAGCATTTCTGTTTTTGCCTCCTATGGTGACTCAATCATAACAGAATCACCCGCCAAACCGCAGATCCTGGGGTACTCAATAGCAGGGAAGAATTGTGTTTAAAAAAAAAAAAAAAAAAAAAAGGGAGTTTGTATATTCTTTCCTCTATATCTCTGAGGCCGTAGGGGGAATTTTTTTTTTTTTTCTTCTCTCAATGGAGATAAAGCAAGTGTCTGATCGTGTGGAGCAGCTCGCTGCTGAAGTGCGAGAAATTTCCGCCTATCTTGCTCGTTCACATGCTGTTGAACCAAAGATCCCCACACCTGATGTATTTTTTGGGGATCGATCTAAATTTTTGAGTTTCAAAAATAATTGTAAATTATTTTTTGCTTTGAAGCCTAACTCGTCAGGGAGCCCCGCGCAGCAGGTTAAAATTGTCATCTCTTTGCTGCGCGGCGATCCCCAGGATTGGGCGTTTTCTTTGAAACCAGATGACCCTATTCTGACTAATGTGAACGCATTTTTTCAAGCCTTGGGGTTGCTGTACGACGAACCTAATGCTATTGATCAGGCTGAAAAGACCCTGTTAGCATTGAACCAGGGTCGAGAATCTGCAGAGTTGTACTGTCAAAAGTTCCAAAAGTGGGCGGTCCTTACTACCTGGAATGACGGTGCCTTGGCTGCTCTCTTTCGGAAGGGTTTGTCAGAAGCCGTAAAAGATTCTATGGTGGGATTTCCTGTTCCCTCTGGTCTGGACGATTCTATGTCTTTAGCCATTCAGGTTGATCGGCGTTTATGTGAACGCAGGATTACACGAGAGGTGTTGCCACCGATTGAACAGACGTCTGAACCTATGCAATGTGATAGAGTTTTGTCTAAGGCGCAACGTCAGGAATTCAGAAGGCGCAATAAGCTGTGTTTTTTCTGTGGAGATGCCTCACATATTATTTCTGTTTGTCCTAAACATGAGAAACGCTTTGCACACACGTTTTCTGTTGGTGGGGTTCAGCCTAAGTTTCTTTTGGCGATTACTCTGATCTGTTCCCTGTCCACATTTTCCACCAAGGCTTTTGTGGATTCGGGAGCAGCGCTAAACCTAATGGACTTGGATTTTGCTAAACGTTGTGGATTTCCGTTGACACCTCTGCAGACGCCTATCCCTTTGAGGGGGATTGATGCCACCCCTCTGGCTAAAAATAAACCTCAGTTTTGGACCCAGTTGGTCATGCGGGTCGCCCCAGACCATCAAGAAAATTGCAGATTTTTGGTGTTGCATGGTCTGCATGATGCCGTTGTTCTGGGGTTTCCCTGGTTGCAGATTCATAATCCAGTTTTGGATTGGAAGTCTGTGTCTGTGGTGAGTTGGGGTTGCAGGTGTACCTTTAGTGAGGCTCCGTTTTTTTCCACCTCTCCTCAGTCGCATGAGGTTCCTGACTATTTGGCGGACTTCTATGATGTATTTAGTGAGAATGAGTCTGCGTCCTTGCCTCCTCATAGGAGTTATGACTGTGCAATTGAACTAAGCCCGGGGTGTAAATTTCCTAAGGGTCGGCTCTTCAATTTATCTGTACCCGAGCACGAGGCTATGCAGTCCTATATTAAGGAGGCGTTGGAGAAGGGTCATATTAGACCATCCTCTTCACCCTTAGGTGCCGGGGTTTTTTTTGTGGCCAAGAAGGATGGTTCTTTAAGGCCTTGTATTGATTATCGTGCCCTCAATAAAATTACTATTAAATATCAGTATCCGTTACCCCTGATTTCGGATCTATTCTCTAGAGTCAGAGGTGCTTGCTGGTTTACCAAGCTTGACCTCAGGGGGGCGTATAATCTTATCCGCATTAAGCAGGGGGATGAATGGAAGACGGCGTTTAATACTCCGGAGGGACATTTTGAGTACCTGGTGATGCCTTTTGGGCTCACTAATGCCCCTTCTGTCTTCCAGTGCTTCATGAACGATATTTTCCGAGACTTTGTCGATAAATTTTTGATTATCTATCTGGACGATATTTTGGTCTTCTCCAAGGATTGGGATGCTCATGTGGAACATATTCGGACTGTGTTCCGGATCTTGAGAGAGAATTCTCTGTATGTCAAAGGATCAAAATGCCTTTTTGGAGTACAGAGGATTTCTTTTTTGGGATTTATTTTGTCTCCGTCAACAATTGAAATGGACCCGGCCAAGGTACAGGCCATTTATGATTGGGTTCAGCCCACTTCTTTGAAGGCCCTCCAGAAGTTTTTGGGTTTTGCTAATTTTTATCGGAAATTTATAGCAACATTTTCTAGTATTGCCAAACCATTGACTGACCTGACCAGGAAGGGTGCGGATGTGTTGAATTGGTCTCCGGAGGCGGTTGCTTCCTTTCAGGAGCTGAAGCGTAGATTTACCTCCGCCCCGGTTCTGCGGCAACCTGATGTCTCACTCCCGTTTCAGGTAGAGGTGGATGCTTCTGAGATTGGTGCAGGAGCAGTGTTGTCCCAAAAGGATCCGGTAACATCTAAAATGAATCCCTGTGCTTTCTTTTCCCGAAAGTTCTCTTCATCTGAACGTAACTATGATGTGGGGAATCGGGAACTGTTGCCCATGAAATGGGCATTTGAGGAGTGGAGACATTGGTTGGAGGGAGCCAAACATCAAGTTTTGGTCCTCACTGACCACAAAAATTTGATTTACCTAGAGTCGGCTAAACGCTTGAACCCTAGACAGGCTAGGTGGGCCTTGTTTTTTACACGTTTTGATTTTGTGGTCTCTTTCCTTCCTGGAACTAAGAATGTCAAGGCAGACGCCCTGTCTAGGAGTTTCTTTGCTGATTCTCCTGTGGTGACCAAGCCTGCTACCATCTTAGGCGAAGGGGTAGTTCTTTCTGCCATCTCGCCCGATTTGAGACTTGCTCTGCAAGAGTTCCAGGAGGACAAACCTGAGCGTTGCCCCAGTGGAAAGTTGTATGTTCCTGACCAGTGGAAGAAGAGAGTGATGTCTGAAGTTCATTGCTCTGCATTGGCTGGTCATCCGGGTATTTTTGGTACTAGAGATCTGGTGAGTCGATCTTTTTGGTGGCCCACCTTGTCTCATGATGTCAGGAATTTTGTGCAGTCCTGTGGGACTTGCTCCCGGTCTAAATCTTGTTCTCGCTCTAGTGGGTTGTTGATGCCTTTGCCGGTCCCCAGGAGGCCATGGACCCATATTTCAATGGATTTCATCTCTGATATGCCGGTCTCTCAAAGAATGGCTGTTATTTGGGTGATTTGTGATAGGTTCTCTAAGATGGTTCATCTTGTACCACTTCCTAAGTTGCCATCTTCCTCTGAGTTGGTGCCCCTGTTTTTGCAACAGGTGGTTCGCTTGCACGGGATTCCTGAGAACATTGTATCTGACAGAGGAGTTCAATTTGTGTCTAAATTTTGGAGGACGTTCTGTTCCAAGTTGGGAATTCAGTTGTCCTTCTCCTCTGCTTTTCACCCTCAGACCAATGGGCAGACAGAGAGAACAAACCAGACCTTGGAGTCGTATTTGAGATGTTTTATTTCCGCTGATCAGGATGATTGGGTTTCATTTTTGCCCTTGGCCGAATTTGCTTTAAATAATAGAGCTAGTTCTGCCACTTTGATGTCACCTTTTTTTTTGTAACTTTGGGTTTCATCCTCGATTTTCTTCAGGGCAGGTGGAGCCCTCTGCCTGCCCAGGTGTTGACACTGTGGTGGAGAGAATGCACCAGATCTGGGACCAAGTGGTGGATAAGTTATCTCTCTCCCAGGAAAAGGCGCAGCAGTTTTCCAATCGACATAGAACCATTGGTCCCCAGTTTAAGATTGGTGATATGGTGTGGTTATCATCAAAAAATATTGCTATGAAGGTGGCTTCTCCTAAGTTTAAGCCTAGATTTATTGGACCTTACAAGATTTTGGAGATTATTAATCCGGTCTCTTTTCGTTTGGCTCTTCCTGTCACATTTAAGATCCATAATGTGTTCCATAAGTCCTTGTTGAAGAGGTTTGTTGAGCCAGTTGTGCCTGAGGTGGCACCTCCGGACCCTGTATTGGTTGAAGGTAACTTGGAATATGAGGTAGAGAAAATTCTGGATTCCCGTCTGGCTAGACGGAGACTCCAGTATTTGGTTAAGTGGAAGGGTTATGGTCAGGAGGATAATTCCTGGGTCTCTGCCTCTGATATTCATGCCAAAAGATTGGTGCGTGCCTTTCATCGGGCTCACCCTGATCGCCCTGGTAGCGTTGTTGAGGGTTCGGTGACCCCTCCTCAAGGGGGGGGTACTGTTGTGAGTTCATTTTCCCCTCCGTCACTGAGGCCTGGTGAACTCCCTATTCTAGTGAAGGAAGGTAGTGAGCCTGATTGTCAGGCACCTGGGACTAATGAAGACGATTGGCTGAGTGGAGTCACTGACTGGATTTAAGGCAGCCTACGCCCTTTCTGCCCTGCGGGTGATTTCTCTGTGGACTCTTGGACACCAGTCTGATTCCTGCTCTCCTAAAGCTAAGTTTTCTGTTTTGCCTTTTTGCATTTAAGGTTTGTTTTTGTTTTTTCTTGCTTTTTGGATTCTGCCACTCCCTGCTGGAGTGTGCAGTGTTCCATTAGCTCTGTCTTCTGAAAGTACTTGAGTGCTGATTTAGTTTTTGAAGCTTAGTTGCTTCAGGGCCATTTTTATATCAGCTTGTTGGCTTTTTCTCTTATAGGGTTTTGGCAGATTGCAGACAGCAGCCTTCCTATCCGTTCCTATCTAGGTAGTTTTTGGGCCCCGTCTTTGCTCAGCCTGTCTTTCTGTCTGTGTAAGTGTTTTCATCTTGCTTCACCGTCATTATATGTGGGGGGCTGCCTATTGCTTTGGGGTCTGCTCTGGGGCAGTTAGATTTCCCCTTTCCTTCTTTAGGCCTATGTATCTCTCCGGCTGTGATCGAGGGGTCTAGGTCATCGTAGGAACCCCCCACGGCTACTGCTAGTTGTGTTGATAGGTTCAGGGGTCTGCAATCTGACAGTTGCCAACTTCTCTGGTTTTCTGGACTTAGCTAGCATTTCTGTTTTTGCCTCCTATGGTGACTCAATCATAACAGATGTGCCTATCTCACAATAAAAGAATCTTACATCTTGAACTGATTTGAGAGTGTGGTTAACAGTTTATGAATTAGATAGTTGCAGTTAAATGTTTGAATTTTGAGTTTTCTTTTGTATTTTTTAAGAAACAGTTATTTTCCTTTCACCACCTGGATTGCACAAGAAATGAAAATTCATCACAGTCATGTGTAACAAGCAAACACACATTCTCTGGATGGCACTGATTTCATTTTTCTTCCATATAAAATATTGTGCTGCCTTGCTGCTACTATCTTGAGCATTAATAATGAATAAAATGCGTAATTAAAATGAAGAGGACAAATGCCAGTTACATCATATGACTAATTAATTGCACTTAGTCTGGCTGTGCTCTTACAGCCTCCTCTATTATCTCTCTCCCCCTATTAGTTGTAACACTGTATTATTCACAGACTACTGCAATCATGTTTTTTCACTGTGGCAGTGGTATAACACATTACCGCCTGGAATATTTGCTCAATGTTTTAGAGCTTTTTCTCCCAATATCTATTACTAAGACATGAACTCTGATGTCTTCTTGCTTTATTGCTTTACCCTAAAATAGCTGCTAGATTCCCTGTCTCAACTTTCATACAGGCTCTTGATAGTCCTTCCTGAATGGTTGCACAAATCAAATCTCAAATTATTCAAATTCAGACCTGTGAATTTCATAAAATTTAGCATGTATATTATTTAATCTCTAATCACTAACCTTATATGTGGCTTAATAACAAATGCCTTTGAAAAGTACATATGCAAATTGCCTCTTCAGAGAGAAAGAGGACTTGAACTCTATAGCACCACCTGTTGAAAGCAGTGATCATACAAGTCACAATCAACCCTTTAGCGAGTCTTGCAATATGACTTAAGATAAAAGTCAAATCAAGTCTATTCAGAAGGAAAGGGGACTTGAACTCTATAGCTCCACCTGTTATAAAGTAGATACACAACAGCCATGGCATTAGCTTGTACCAGTCTGGAACTAACTGTCCTCATAAAGGCTTAACATACAAGTTTGACAGGATTAATCTCTCATAAATCCATTTTCAGTTGACTGCACATCTGATTTCTCCTACTCCTGCACTGATTAGAAGCACTTCAGCTTTATATTAAATGGTGCAAGTTTCTTTTAGCAGTGCATCATCTGCTCAGTTGAGAGCTCTTGGAAGATTTCCTGCATTAAGACTCTCAGCTGTTCACTGTTAGCTACTCCTATCTCCTATACAATTTGGGCCCTGGCTAGCACTCATTGCCAGAGCAAGCTTAAGCTGCATGGTTGGACATGGTGGTTGGTAAGTTGTTGTTTGAGAAGGCATTTGGTGGACTTAGGCTGGTTTCACATTAGTGCTTTTTAAACGCACGCACGGCCGGGGGTAGCTCCGCCCCCGATCCGGCTCTCTGCCCGGCATGCCCGCCCCTTGCTTGTAGCGCCACCTCCTAGCGCACAGCGGCGCCTGCGATCGGCGCACCCTATCTTTAGCATAGGGTGCGCAGATCGTGCGCAGGCCGTGCGCTAGTTGCGCTTTGACCTGCACTGCGCACTTTTGACGGTGCACCGTGCGCGCCAAAATCAAACTTTTCGGATTTTGGCACGCACGGCGCACCGTCAAAAGTGCGCAGCGCAGGTCAAAGCGCAACTAGCGCACGGCCTGCGCACGATCTGCGCACCCTATGCTAAAGATAGGGTGCGCCGATCGCAGGCGCCGCTGTGCGCTAGGAGGCGGCGCTACAAGCAAGGGGCGGGCACGCCGGGCAGAGAGCCGGCTCGGGGGCGGAGCTACCCCCGGCCGTGCGTGCGCTTAAAAAGCGCTAATGTGAAACCAGCCTTATCTGAGGCTGTGGTGAAGTTTTGGGTGTGTGCTAATCCCCTTCTGCTCCTACTTTGATTTTTCCTCATCTTCCACTCCATGGTATATACATCTGTTGTTTGTGTGAGTATATTTGTATGATCGGTATTTTCCTTTATCCCTGTTTGTAATACCTTGTTAGTCTGATTGGTGTATTATGGTACACTGCTACTCCCATCTTCCTTTGGAGGGGGAAAGGTACAGACTGAGGATGGATTCAGGAGCTAAGGCAAGGTACATGGCCCCGATGTCTTCACAATAAGAAGTAATCCTGGGAACAGGGCAAGCTAGGGTTACCCTAGCCATAGGGACAGGGAAGGAGCCTCTGGTCGCGGGATACCCAAAAACAGAGTCGTGACATTAGCTATGGCTGAAATCGTTTTCAAACTTGTCACGCCCCTCAGAGAACCTGTCAGGTAGCGCAATCTTGGGCTCCACTATGGTTTTCCTGAGAGACTTGAGTCCCACACCAGATGTATTACAGTGCTGCAAAATCAATGTATGTACATCCACCTCCTCCAGATTGAGCTGCCGCAATTGCTCCATCAGAGCAGAGATTGGATCCATCATGGATCAGAGAAAATGGCAGTGGTCAGAGCTAACACAGCTGTCGGGTGACTCGGGAGCAGGGGCTCCTTCCCTGTCCCTAACACTAGGGGGCACTGCTCCCCAAAATACTTTAGATGGTGAAGATGCTGGGGCCTCCACCCTTGCCTTATCTAATAAAGTCAGCTCTCCGTCTGTTCTCTTCCTCCACCCAGGGAAGAGGGACACTACTCTGCACCGTTGTACATCAACCTGTCAAACAAGGCAACACAGACAAGGGTTAACAGAAAACTCTAGGCATAAAAAATATTCACTCACATGTAACAGAGGAATGCACCGGGGTGTGAAGGTAGGTGAATAAACCAAAACAGAGAAGGATAAGGAATTACCACACTTACAAACCAAGCAACAGATACTAATAACTCCTTCAATTCTCCTCACAAGTACTCCTCTCCCATTGTTAGGTATGCACCAAATGTTATCTCTGACAAGGATTAGGAACAGAGCCCATATTATAAAGGGAAAAGGAGTGGCTAACCAAGCACAGCTGTGAACAAAAGGATTTCCAACATGGCCGATTAACCCCTGTTCTACCAGAAAAAAATAAACATATTTAAAATGAAGAAGTGCTTCTTCTCAGCGCTGGAGTAGGAGCAATCAGACGCTGTGGTCTTCTGGCTCCACACTGTTGCTGTAACCCTGTGACAGGTAGATTTGTTGTGATTTATCTTAATGACATATTACATTATTCACCTGACTTTCAGTCACATCAGGTACATGACAGGCAAGTCTTACAAATATTCAGAGACAATTTATTATTTGTCAAATCAAAGAAATGTTTGTTCTCGGTTGAGGAGATCCATTTTCTGGGCTATGTTTTATCATCCTCAGTTTTCGCATGTGTATGGCGAAAGTCCGGGAGGTACTGGATTGGATCGTACTGAGGATTTGAAGGTGTTACAAAGGTTTTTGGGTTTCACCAACTACCACCGTAAGTTCATCAAAAACTTTTTGGTAGTGGCAAAACCTCTGATGGCTATGACCAGGAAAGGAACAGACTTTTCCAAATGGTCCAATCCAACCAGGAAGACAATTTATGCCTTGAAGGAGTGTTTTGTATCTGTGCGGATTCTCATACAGTCTGATGCCACTCAGCCATTTATTGTAGGGGTTGACGCATGTGAATTGAGGGTGGGTGCTGTATTGTCGCAGAGTGCGTCTCTTGATAAATGGCATCCAGGTGCATACTTTTCTAAAAAAAACTGTCATCCACAGAGAAAAATTCTGCCATTGGTAACAGGAAATTCTTGGCAATGAAGTGGGCCTTTGAAGAGTGGCATCATTTTCTAGAGGGGAGGCAGTTTATCTGGATATGGTAATCATGGATCATAAGAATCTTGTATATCTATAGTCTGCAAATTGTCCAACACCTAGACAGGCAAGATGGGCATTGTTCTTCCCCAGGTTCAACTTTTTATTACATATTAGCCGGGGAACAAGAAAATTAAGGTGGATGCCTTATATCGTATTTTACCTGGAGTGGAGATAATTGTAAACCAGTTCCTATACTATAAAAAGGGTGGTTATTGTGTGTATATGTTGTAAGATGGCCCGCCGGACAAGTCCTTGAGGGGAGATATGTGTCATCGCGGCTATTTGTTGATGTGATGTGAGCTTGGAAGTATGCTCCAACACATATAGTGCTGACAGGATTGTTTGGGCCGCTACAGGGCCGGGTTTTACAAGCGACCATAAGAGATGGGTGGGAATGACCGCTCACATATCCCCACCCCAGGGACATGTTTTCTTGAATAAAATGGAGGCCAATTACCTCATTCAGTGTCTGTGGCTGGAGGTGTGAAGACCTGCATTGTCTGTGTGCTAAAGGCACTGACCTGTGTTGTACTACATGGATTGTGCATTTTTTTCTGTTTGCTACTTTGTGCAGGAAAAGGCTGTTCATTTCTTTTTCTACCCAGAGCAGTTTATGCCATTTGAATAAACTTGCTTGGACATTCCAGTGATACCGCTTCATGTGCCTACCTCAACCGCAGCTGAGTGACTACAACCTCTACAATGCTTTCATCTTGAGAAAGAGGTTGTGAGGGTTCAGGGGGACACCACTGCTGCTTGTGCATTAAATAAACAGTTTGTATGTGTGAATCTCCTTCTGAGAGTTCTTAGTGAATGTAGGAGGGTGGACTAATGCATGGACTAATCTGACTGTAAATAGGTAATATGTATATGGGTTATGTGCCATGCATCTCTGTAACTATATATGCAATTGTAGTATGTCTCATATTGTTATAAATGTAAGGGTACTGGTGATTAGAATAGGAGATAGGAACAGTGGAGTTCAGAATCCAGCCACTAGGGGGAGACATAAAACCAGGGAAGGTCGGAGAACAGTCTGGATGGTGTCCAGAGCAAGTAGGGGATTTCCAGACTCAGAGGATAAAAAGGGGGGTTTCCCAGACTGAGAGAGCTCAGAGGGGGGTAGCCCCTGGAAGACAGCTGAAGGAAAGGAGAGCCTGTGGTACCAAATTGTTGGAGAGCTGCACACTGAAGTGAAGTAGGTGTGGCAGCGGGTGGAAGGGCCAAGTAAGTGATCGCTGTGGCCGGTGGCCTATGGCAGGCGCAGTGAAACAGGCTGAAATGACGTCGCACCGGGAAAGCAGGGGAGGGAAGGAGGAAATGTGTAACAGGTACCCAGGCAGGTGTATGGAAGCTGTCCAAAAGGTTGCTGTGTTCTGGAGAAGAATAAACAGTTATTGTGTGAAGCACTCCTGGCTCTGGACTACAGTCTTTTCGATCATCGGGGAAAGGATCGGGGACTGCAACGGGAGTACGGAGCGTGCTGTAGGGACCACCCCCCAGTCGGCACACGTTCTACATGAACATCATGATTCAGTCTTGGCTTGACATCCCAGTAATAAAGCCACCACAGATTTCTTACTCAGCATTTTTGGTGGTCATGGGTACATTAGGATATTCAGGAGTAGGTAGCCGCCTGCAGTGTATGTACGCAATCTAAGATCTCTCATACTCGTTCATCTGGGTCTCTCCAACCACTAGTCCAGTAGACCTTGCACTCATTTACCATTCATTTTATCACTGATTTACCAATGCTAGCAGCAGGTAATACTGTAGTTTTGGTGGTGGTGGACAGATTCAATAAAATTTCACATTTCATTGCGCTACTTACTATACATAATGCCAAGATTTGGCGCAAATTTTCATAAGAGAGGTCGTAAAATGATAAGGGTTCCCTACCGACATTGTTTCTGATCTGGGGGTGTAGTTTATTTCCACATTTTGTAGGGATTCTTGTTAGTTTGAGGAAGATGGGGTACAAATATGAGTGTGGCTGATTGGAGATGTTTGGTGAGTCCGGTGAGGGGTGCTAGTGTGGTTGTCCTCAAGGAAAATTAAGTTAAAGGTTCCTTCTTGGAGACTGGGTCCCAGGTTCCTCAGTCATAAGATCTTGATCCTCGTCAGTCTTGTAGCATTCTGCCTTGCTTTGCCACCCACTTTTAGGATTACTAATGTATTTCATAGATCTCTACTCAAAAAATACATTGCGTCCTCTGTACCATCACCACTATGGCCATCTCTAGTCATTGTGGATGGAAATTTGTAATTTCAAATAGTTGTTGATTCTTGCTTAGTTCGTTGGTCGAATCAGTATCTCGTACACCGGAAGTGTTACGGTCCTAAAGAAAGGATGTGGGTACCAGCATCTGACATCCATGCAGCCAGGTTGATCCAGTCTTTTCCCATGGCACACTCTGATAAACCCAAATCTGAGATTGCGGAGATGCCTCGTAGAAAGAGGAATACTGTCATGGCTGTACCGGGTTTTGGGTATGTGCTGATCTCCTTCTCCTACTTTAGATTTTCCCCGTCTGCCACTTACCGGTGTATACCTCTGTTGTTTGTGTGAGTATATTTGTATGATTGGTATTTTCCTTTATCCTTGTTTGCATTACCTTGCTACTCTGGTTGGTGTATTACGGTACATTACTACTACCCTATTCTCTGGGTGGGGGTAGGGTACAGGCTGAGGGCAGATTCACGTGCTAAATCAAGGTACGTGGCCCTGGCGTCTTCACCATCAGAAGTAATCTGGGAAACAGGGCAAGCTAGGGCAACCCTAGCGTTAGGGACAAGAAAGGAGACCTTGGTCCCTGTATACCCAACAACAGAGTCGTGACACAAAGCTAGGAGGGATAGCTAATACTAGAGAAGAGAGAGAGAGGATTCAAAAAGATGTAAATAAACTGGAGAAGTGGGCAGCAACTAACAGAATGGTTTTTAACAGGGAAAAATGCAAAGTACTACATCTGGGCAATAAAAATGAAATAAGCAGATACAGAATGGGAGGAATAGGGCTAAGCAACAGCACATGTGAAAAAAGACTTGGGTATACTAATAGATCACAGACTGAATATGAGTCAACAGTGTGATGCAGCAGCAAAAAAGGCAAATGCAATTCTAGGATGTGTTAACAGAAGCATACAGTCTAGATCACGTGAAGTCATTATATCCCTCTTCTCCTCTTTGGTCAGACCTCATCTGGAATATTGTGTCCAGTTTTGGGCACCACATTTTAAAAAAGACATCAACAAACTGGAGCAAGTTCAGAAAAGAGCAACCAGAATGGTGACCGGTCTGCAAACCCTGTCTTATGAGGAAAGGTTGCAGGATTTGGGATTGTTTAGTTTGCAAAAGAGAAGACTGAGAGGAGACTTAATAGCTGTCTACAAATATCTGAAGGGCTGTCACATTGTAGAAGGACCAACTTTACTCTCATTTGCACAAGGAAAGACTAGAAGCAATGGGATGAAACTGCATGGGAGGAGACACAGATTAGATATTAGAAAAAACTTTTTGACAGTTAGAGTGATCAATGAGTGGAACAAGCTGCCACGAGAAGTGGTGAGTTCTCCTCCAATGGAAGTCTTCAAACAGAGGCTGGACAGACATCTGACTGGGATGACTTAGCGAATCCTGCTTTGAGCAGGGGGTTGGACCAGTTGGCCCAGGAGGTCCCTTCCAACTCTACGATTCTATGATTCTATGATTCTATGACATCAATATTGGGATTATAGGCATGGATGTCGACCATCTCTCAGACCCACCCTGCTAATCTATTAAAACAATAGCTGTACTTTACCTTCCTCTATGTAGTAGCTACCACTGAATCCATCCAAAAAGTTACAAAATGAAGTAGCATTTAGCAAAGCACCCATGACTGCAAGATCTGTTGGTTTTAATTAAGTTTTGCATAGGGCAATAGTTTATGAGCCATAATATAATCAGCATCGTTTGATTCACTCCCGTAAAAATTTCCAAGCAAATTAATTTTAGATAACGCAAAACAGATTTTTCCTTCTGTTCAATTATTTATTTTTTTTATTTTCATTGCCAGTTGTTAAAAATATGAATTTCTCTAAAGTCTGCAGAAAAAAATATGTCTTCCAGTGCAGCACATTCTCTGGTCCTTTTATGGCTGAAAAATGATACTGAGCGGAATGAAATTACCAGGATTCACCATTGAGCCGTGTAGCAGATTATAATATCAAGAACCTACATACTGGAGGAGAGAAGGAAAATTATAATAAAGCTTTGAATTCACTAACATTTTTACTTAAAAATAAGAAAATTGTAGCTAAAAGCTGCATAACAGGGAAAGCAGGAAAAATAGGTAAAATTGTACAAGGATTGCAAGCTCTTGGATCAAGATGAATATTAAAATCTATTAATTTGTAAAAATCTGTATTTATTTATTTGTGTCCAAAGTAAACTTTTGTGTCTCTGTGGGAGAGAACTACAAGCAAACTATGTATTTGAGGAAACTTTGGTGCAACCCATACTATATACGTATGTATGTCGTTTCATATAGTCGGTACTTCACTGTATTCATTGGTGGTCACAGTGATAATCACCTATTTGGTGATTGAATGAAGTCAGGAACTATCTTTCTATCCTTTCTGAAACTGCTCTCTACACTTCAGGGTGTATTAGTGTAGTGGGTGGCAGAGAGGATCCATGGAGAAGAATGCATACCCACCCACTCTGCATACATTCTGGCTATGACACTGTGTACGCATGGCAAGGTTCACATGTGCTACCATGCCGGATGAGTTAAGATAGCACTGGCTATTGGCAAGCTAGCGCTGATGCTGAGAAATATTAGAAGTCCCCAAAATACAAATCGAAGGGGAAGAAGAAGGGGGTGCACTGAGCCCTAGGAGACGTCAAAGTGCACTGAGTCCTCGGCAACGCCGAAGGTACACTGAGCCCTCTGCATCTAGAAAGGTGCACTAGTCCTCGGCAACCACTAAAATGTACAGTGCTAGTATGATTTTTATAGAAGCAGAGTTCCCTCCATGACTACATATGTGGTGCCATGCAAAGTCAGGCATCACAAATGTCTGGGAACTCTGATGGTGAGAGAAGCCAGATCTTTAGCCATTTTTACATATGTAATTAGTCTAAGGGCTATTGCAGAGTCTGGTTGGTATGCAAATAAAGTCCGTGGCGCCTCATTTAAGAGTCTCAAACACGGGACTAGCCAGATCTTCCTCCAGGGAAGGACCCAGCCATGGAGTGGCTCCTTTCAGAAACCACCATTACCACCATATTAAGTGGCCCTTTAAGTCAATATCCAGCTCTTTACGAGTTTATAGATATGACCAGGGAAATACCAAAGCCAGGTATTCATCCACAGACAGCTGTTTCGGGGTGTTGCCCCTCATCAGTGTGGAGTAGGATTCTGGCTAGGTGGGAGCAATGCCTGGTAGACCAACATCACGAAACAATCACTGACCAAAGGGAGACCAGTCAAAGAAAACACTGCGGCAGACTGCAAAGGCGCTCAATCACAGTGAAATCCTAGGTGCATTGCTCCCTGGGAAATACTAATATGCAAATAAAGTCCGTGAAGCCTCATTTAAGAGTCTCAAACACGGGACTAGCCAGATCTTCCTCCAGGGAAGGACCCAGCCAAGGAGTGGCTCTTTCGGATACCACCATTACCACCATATTAAGTGGCCCTTTAAGTCAATATCCAGCTCTTTATGAGTTTATAGATATGACAAGGGAAATACCAAGGCCAGGTATCCATCCACAGACAGCTGTTTCGGGGTGTTGCCCCTCATCAGTGTGGAGTAGGATTCTGGCTAGGTGACCGTAATGCGAACAGCAGATACACGATACTGTTTGAGAAGCGGACAGCTCTATACGGTGTATGGAAAAATGGAAATGTCCGTATATGTATTTCCGGAGTCTCACACACACATGCTGTGTCTGTATAGATGTGACCATAATCCAAACAGCAGATATACAATACTGCTTGAAAAGCGGACACCTCTATAGGGTGTATGTATGAAAAAATGTAAATCTCCGTCTTTTTTTTTTTACGGAGTCACACACACACGCTGTCTCTGTATAGATGAGACCGTAATCCAAACAGCAGATATACGATACTGTTTGAGAAGCGGACAGCTCTATACGGTGTATGTATGGAAAATTTTAAATCTCAGTGTATTTTTGTCCTGAGTCACACACACATGCTGTCTCTCTATAGATGTGACCGTAATCCAAACAGCAGATACAGTTGTGGCCAAAAGTATTGACACCCCTGCAATTTTGTCATATAATACTCAGTTTCTTCCTGAAAATGATTGCAAACACAAATTCTTTGTTATTATTATCGTCATTTAATTTGTCTTAAATGAAAAAACACAAAAAGAATTGTCCTAAAGCCAAATTGGATATAATTCCACACCAAACATAAAAAAGAGGGTGGACAAAGTATTGGCACTGTTCGAAAAATCATGTGATGCTTCTCTAATTTGTGTAATTAACAGCACCTGTAACTTACCTGTGGCACCTAACAGGTGCTGGCAATAACTAAATCACACTTGCAGCCAGTTGACATGGATTAAAGTTGACTCAACCTCTGTCCTATGTCCTTGTGTGTACCACATTGAGCATGGAGAAAAGAAAGAAGACCAAAGAACTGTCTGAGAACTTGAGAAACCAAATTGTGAGGAAGCATGAGCAATCTCAAGGCTACAAGTCCATCTCAAAGACCTGAATGTTCCTGTGTCTACCGTGCGCAGTGTCATCAAGAAGTTTAAAGCCCATGGCACTGTGGCTAACCTCCCTAGATGTGGACGGAAAAGAAAAATTGACAAGAGATTTCAACACAAGATTGTGCGGATGTTGGATAAAGAACCTCGACTAACATCCAAACAAATTCAAGCTGCCCTGCAGTCCGAGGGTACAACAGTGTCAACCCGTACTATCCGTCGGCATCTGAATGAAAAGGGACTGTATGATAGGAGACACAGGAAGACCCCACTTCTTACCCCAAGACATAAAAAAGCCAGGCTGGAGTTTGCCAAAACTTACCTGAAAAAGCCTAAAACGTTTTGGAAGAAGGTTCTCTGGTCAGATGAGACAAAAGTAGAGCTTTTTGGGCAAAGGCATCAACGTAGAGTTTACAGGAGAAAAAAGAGGCATTCAAAGAAAAAAACACGGTCCCTACAGTCAAACATGGTGGAGGTTCCCTGATGTTTTGGGGTTGCTTTGCTGCCTCTGGCACTGGACTGCTTGACCGTGTGCATGGCATTATGAAGTCTGAAGACTACCAACAAATTTTGCAGCATAATGTAGGGCCCAGTGTGAGAAAACTGGGTCTCCCTCAGAGGTCATGGGTCTTCCAGCAGGACAGTGACCCAAAACACACTTCAAAAAGCACTAGAAAATGGTTTGAGAGAAAGCACTGGAGATTTCTAAGGTGGCCAGCAATGAGTCCAGAACTGAATCCCATAGAACACCTGTGGAAAGATCTAAAAATGGCAGTTTGGAGAAGGCACCCTTCTAATATCAGGGACCTGGAGCAGTTTGCCAAAGAAGAATGGTCTAAAATTCCAGCAGAGCATTGTAAGAAACTCATTAATGGTTACCGGAAGCGGTTGGTCGCAGTTATTTTGGCTAAAGGTTGTGTAACCAAGTATTAGGTTGAGGGTGCTAATACTTTTGTCTGGCCCATTTTTGGAGTTTTGTGTGAAATGATCAATGTTTTGCTTTTTGCTTCATGCTCTTTTGTGTTTTTTCATTTAAGACAAATTAAATGAAGATAATAATACCAAAGAATTTGTGATTGCAATCATTTTCAGGAAGAAACTGAGTATTATCTGACAAAATTGCAGGGGTGTCAATACTTTTGGCCACAACTGTATACGATACTGTTTGAGAAGTGGACACCTCTATATGGTGTATGTATGAAATGTAAATCTCCGTCTTTTTTTTTATGGAGTCACACACACACACGCTGTCTCTGTATAGATGAGACCGTAATCCAAACAGCTGATACAGTCATATGTTAAAGTTTGTAAAGTTTGGGCACCCCTATTAATGTTAACCTTTTTTCTTTATAACAATTTTGGTTTTTGCAACAGCTATTTCAGTTTCATATATCTAATAACTGATGGACTCAGTTATATTTCTGGATTCAAATTAGGTTTATTGTACTAACAGAAAATGTGCAATCTGCATTTAAACAAAATTTGACCGGTGCAAAAGTATGGGCACCCTTATCATTTTCTTGATTTGAACACTCCTAACTACTTTTTACTGACTTCCTGAAGCACTAAATTGGTTTTGTAACCTCATTGAGCTTTGAACTTCATAGCCAGGTGTATCAAATCATGAGAAAAGGTATTTAATGTGGCCACTTGCAAGTAGTTCTCCTATTTGATTCTCCTATGAAGAGTGGCATCATGGGCTCCTCAAAACAACTCTCAAATGATCTGAAAACAATGATTATTCAACATAGCTTTTCAGGGGAAGGATACAAAAAGTTGTCTCAGAGATTTAACCTGTCAGTTTCCACTGTGAGGAACATAGTAAGGAAATGGAAGAACACAGGTACAGTTCTTGTTAAGCCCAGAAGTGGCAGGCCAAGAAAAATATCAGAAAGGCAGAGAAGAAGAATGGTGAGAACAGTCAAGGACAATCCACAGACCACCTCCAAAGACCTGCAGCATCATCTTGCTGCAGATGGTGTCACTGTGCATCGGTCAACAATACAGCGCACTTTGCACAAGGAGAAGCTGTATGGGAGAGTGATGCGAAAGAAGCCGTTTCTGCAAGCACGCCACAAACAGAGTCGGCTGAGGTATGCAAGAGCACATTTGGACAAGCCAATTACATTTTGGAAGAAGGTCCTGTGGACTGATGAAGCAAAGATTGAGTTGTTTGGTCATACAAAAAGGCGTTATGCATGGAGGCTAAAAAACACAGCATTCCAAGAAAAACACTTGCTACCCACAGTAAAATTTGGTGGAGGTTCCATCATGATTTGGGGCTGTGTGGCCAATGCCGGCACCGGGAATCTTGTTAAAGTTGAGGGTCGCATGGATTCAACTCAGTATCAGCAGATTCTTGACAATAATGTGCAAGAATCAGTGACGAAGTTGAAGTTACGCAGGGGATGGATATTTCAGCAAGACAATGATCCAAAACACCGCTCCAAATCTACTCAGGCATTCATGCAGAGGAACAATTACAATGTTCTGGAATGGCCATCCCAGTCCCCAGACCTGAATATCATTGAACATCTGTGGGATGATTTGAAGCGGGCTGTCCATGCTCGGCGACCATCAAACTTAAATGAACTGGAATTGTTTTGTAAACAGGAATGGTCACAAATACCTTCATCCAGGATCCAGGAACTCATTAATAGCTATAGGAAGTGACTAGAGGCAGTTATTTTTGCAAAAGGAGGATCTACGAAATATTAATGTCACTTTTATGTTGAGGTGCCCATACTTTTGCACCGGTCAAATTTTGTTTAAATGCAGATTGCACATTTTCTGTTAGTACAATAAACCTCATTTGAATCCAGAAATATAACTGAGTCCATCAGTGATTAGATATATGAAACTGAAATAGCTGTTGCAAAAACCAAAATTGTTATAAAGAAAAAAGGTTAACATTAATAGGGGTGCCCAAACTTTAACATATGACTGTATACGATACTGTTTGAGAAGCGGACAGCTCTATACGGTGTATGTATGGAAAATTTTAAGTCTCTGTCTATTTTTTTCCGGAGTCACACACACATGCTGTCTCTCTATAGATGTGACCGTAATCCGCAAACAGCAGATATACGATACTGTTTGAGAAGCGGACACCTCTATATGGTGTATGTATGGAAAAATGTAAATCTCTGTGTATTTTTTTACAGAGTCACACACATATAGCATGTATTTGTCCGTGATACCAGCCGGTACACTGTAGTGTTTGAGGAGCGTACGCCTCTATACGGTGTGTGAAAAAATGAACGCTCGGTAACTGCAGAAAAAGGAATACAAGTATTTTTGCTTTGATAAAAGCAGTGTGCACAGCAGTGTGCACACAGCAATGCAGCTATCAGGTAGCCTTATAAGGCAGGCTAATAATCACCAGCACTGCTGCACACAAAAAAATCCTCCCCTGTCACTGCACACTAACTGGTGTACAGAGAAAATCACTATCAGCAAAAGCACAGATTTTTTTTCTTTCCTGCCAAAACACTCTCCTTATTGAGAACGAGCGGCAGCAACCTCTCCCCATGCTAAGATCGGCAGAAGTAAGATGGCAGTTGGCGTTCAGAGCTTTTATAGCCACTGTGACGCCACACAAAGCAAGCCAATCACTGCATTGCCCTTCTCTAAGATGGTGGTGGCCGCTTCCCTTGTCGTCGCGTTGCCCACAGTGTGCGTCATTGATCATTGGCTGAGAAAAGGCACTGGAAGCATTATGGGAAACGCGACTTTGGCGCTCGAGTCGGCGATCACATGGCTGACCTCACGCTATGGTCGGGTTTCGAACAGCGAAACCCGACTTTATCGAAAGTCGGCGACTTTTGAATTTGACTGACCCGTTTCGCTCAACTCTATTCCTCAGCTCTGACAGTAGTAGAAGTGGCACCAGGAACCTTGAAGAAAGAACTGAGGACAACAGGTTTGAGAAGAGGCACATGGAAGGAATTGGGGATTTGCAAGGAGGCTGGGAGTTTGAGTTTGTAAGGCTACTGGATTAATCCGTTTCAACACCTCAAAGGGACCCAATTTATAGGATGGTATCTTGAGGCGGATATACTTAGAAGATAGGCAGACCTTATCTCCAGGATGAAACAGAGGTGAATTCAGATGTCTTTTATCCATGTGTCTTTTCATCCGTTTGGAGGATTTTGCCAAAGACTCTTTGGTGACTTCCTAGATCACAAAAAAGTTTCTTATGAGGGAATCAGCAGCTGGAATATCGGAGGTGACAGCCACAGGAAATGGCACTTTGGGGTGTTGACCGTAGACCACAAAAAAGGAGATTTGGCCAAAGACTCAATCACGTGGTTATTGTACGAGAACTCGGCCCAAGGCAGGAGATTAGCCCAATCACTGTGATGAGCATTGATAAAATGCTGGAGAAAATTAGTCAGGATCTGATTGACTCGTTCCATTTGGCCATTGGCCTGAGGATAGTAAGAATATGAGAAATCCAAAGAAACATCCAGTAGCTTACAGGTGGCCCTCCAGAAACAAGAGATAAACTGGACGCCTCTATTGGAGACTGTGAAGTGGTACACCATGGAGACAAAAAATCTGACGAATGAATTCTTTTACCATTATTGTCGCAGATGGAAGATCGGATAGCGGTATGAAATGAGCCATCTTGTAAAAACGATCCACTACCACCCAGTTGACGGTACATCCAGCTGACAATGGCAGATCCGTGATGAAATCCATGGAGATATGCTGCCAGGGAGCAGACGGCACAGGCAAGGGATGCAACCGACCGGTCGGAAGCTGCTTGGGAGTCTTATTTTGTGCACACAAAGGACATGCAGACATGAAGTTCACAACATCTTTGCGCAGACGGCCACCAATAGGGTCGAGAGATAAGGAGAGTAGTCTTCTTCCATCAGGCATGGCCCGCCACTTTAGAAAAATGTCCCCAGAGAAGAACCCGCTTCCTGTCAGGTTCAGCCACGTAAGTCTTACCGGAGGGTAAGAGATAAGTCTAGCGGAGCAACTGTGATTATTTTGGAGGGCTCAATGATATGTTTAAGCTCCTCTTCCTGGTTGGAGGCCAGGAAGGACGTGGAGAGCACATCCGCCTTAATGTTTTTATCAACCGTATGAAAGTGGAGGGTGAAGTTGAAGCGAGCGAAGAACAAAGACACGGGTTAAGTTGCGAGCAGACTGCAGATAAGCAAGATTCTTGTGGTCAGTGTAAATTATCACAGGGTGCAACGCTCCTTCCAGCAAGTACCGGCTGTAAGGATTCCGGATGTTTCCATGGAGTCTGTTTTGCCCTTGTACAAAATGGAGTCTGGTACTTCACCCTGTCCTGGAACTTCCTGTCTTCCCTGCTATTTAAGTCCAGGTCTCAGCCTCCTTCTTGTCAAAGACGTCCGCATACATCCAATATGCTGCAGGCAAATTAGCAGGAGAAATAGGAGGAGTAGGAGACTGGGCAGGACGGGAGCAAGGCACATTTCTTGACATCCTGAGCCCCAACTGAGTACTTCTCCAGACCTCCAGTCCAGAACAGGTTATGTTTTTGCAGCCGCGGGAGACCTAGAAGTAGAGGATAAGAGAGACCAGACAGCACATGAAGAGAAATGTTCGCCAAATTCAGCGTCCCCACCTGAAAATCCACGGGCTCCGGAAGAAATCACCAACAGATCCGGAAGACGTAGGACCGGAATCTTATACCGCTCGATCACAGCCTATTGAGCAAAGTTACACATGGAGCTTGAGTCCAGGAGGGCCAATTCAACAAAAGACCCTTTTCCGCAGTCTTGCCCAGGGTAGCCTCTCCTACCGAACCTAGACACTGGTGTTTCCCAGTCTCTAGGGGCAGGACCAGATAAGGTGTTTGGAGCTGCCGCAGTAGAAGCATGACCCTTTGGCCCGACGAATCTCTTGGCGGCACTTAGATAGCTTCACCTGGTCAATCTGCATAGGTTCAAGCAGTTCTTCGCAGTAAGTTGCTGCTGCAAAGAAGTGGCAGCAGGAACCTGCTTAATGATTGGTCATTGGAAGTTTGGAGACAGGTGCACCAATCTTCTTTCGCGGTTCATGTCTTTGGTCCATTCCTTGAACGTAATGTCAATTCTGTTTCTGAGAGAAACCAGGTCATTCTGAGAGGTGGGAATCTCCCGGCCTATCAGTTCATCCTTGATTCGCCCGGAGAGACCTTCCTAGAAGCTTGCCACCAGAGCCTCAATGTTCCAAGTGAGTTCTGAAGACAAGGTATGGAAGCGGAATGCATACTGACCCACGGAGAGGTTACATTGGCGTAACTGGAGCAGAGAAGAGGCTGCAGAAGAAACGCCACCGGGCTCATCGAAGATTTTATGAAAGGCTTCCAAGAAGGACTGTAGATTTGACACTAACGGATCCCATCTTTCCCACAGAGGATTGAGCCAAGCTTGGACTTCACCAGATAGATGTGACATGATGAAGGCCACTTTGACTTGGCCGAGGTGAACTGAAGAGCCAGGAGTTTGAAGTGTAGTGTGCACTGGTTATTAAACCTCCGACACAGGGCAGGATCTTCGCCAAAGCGTGGGGGAGCCAACAGACGAGGTCCGGAACCTGGTGCATAACTGGCTGCCTGGTGGGTCACTGGGGTGGTAACTGCCACCTGAGAGGGTGTGAAAGTGGAAGGTACTGCCAGCGTATTAAGACAGGTATTTAACGACCATAGCTAGAAAAGAATGTTGTCCCGCTGATACTTCTGGAAGTAGACCTCCTGGTATAGGTCCGAGATGGAAGACGCCTGGGAGCCAGCAGATTCCATGACCTGTGCAAACTATAACTGGCTTGGTGGTGGAACCATTGTGCAAAAGCTCAAGGAAGACCTGGAGTGGCGTGACTAGGAGCCTCACCCAATCCGCCCATGGACACGTAGCAGCTAACGACACCGCAGAACGTGGAGAGACAAGGGAGATGATCCAGGTGCTACTCCAGGACTGACCTTGGGTAGATGGCTGCTGACCCCTAGGAGCGGATAGCTGGAATTGCCTTGGGGAATGTCCAACAGATGCAGGCAGGCAAAGAAGATGACAGGAACCACAGGTGCAGACAGGACAGTCTGACGGAGAGATGAGCACTGGCGGGTGCAGCTGGCTCGGCTGCCGTTGAGGTGAGCATTGGCGGGTGCAGGTGGCTCAGCTGCTGCTGAGGTGAGCACTGGCAAATGCAGCTGGCTCAGCTGCCTTTGAGGTTCGCACTGGCAAATGCAGCTGGTTCAGATGCCGTTGAGGTGAGCACTGGCAAATGCAGCTGGCTCACCTGCCATTTAGGTGAGTACTGGCAGGTGCAGCTGGCTCGGCTATCATTGAAAGAAGCACTGGCGGGTACAGCAGACTTGGCTACCATTGAAAGAAGCATTGGCAGGTGCAGCAGACTCGGCTACCATTAAAGGAAGCACTGGCAGGTGCAGCAGGCTGAGATGCAAGTAAAGGGACCTGAGAACTGACAAGTATGTTAGGAACACACTCACAACATAGCACAGGCACCTCCATCTTCGAGGAGGCAGTTTAAATAGTAAGAGGCATCCAGCCAGGGGCATAACTACCATGGTCGCAGCAGTCACCACTGCAACTGGTCCCAGGGGGAATCAGGGGCCCGGTGTCAGGGTCCTGACAGTGCCGGCGTACATCCTCCGCTAGGCAGGGACTCACCCACACCGTAGGGACTCCTGGGGACAAGAACAGCCGGAAAATAAAGATGCACGGGACCTGAATGTAGAAGTTTAGAAAGCAGGCACACGACCTACGGTCATGTGACTACAAGGGGGGGGGCTTAGCGTCCTGCTTTCAAAGAAGGTAGAAAACTCAAAGTCGGACAAAGCGGGGGTCATGCACAATACAGGCAAGCGAGGTACAGGAGGCATAAACAGACGGGAGGTCAGGCAAAGCCAAAGGTCATACACAAGATCTCAGTAAAGTACCAGGGATGAGACAGAACGGATAGTCAGAGCCAAGCAGAGATCAAAACCAAAACAGACGTAGAAGGTACCAGGCAGAATCCAAAGCAGAATCCAGAGAACAGACCGAGTCATACACAGTGCAACCAGAGCACAGCACTAACACACTCAGGGGTCACCACACAATGCCAAGGGCAAAAGTATAACTGACGGGGGAAGGGAGCTTCCTGAGGCTATAAGAAGCCTCCCCAGAACCAATGAGAGGCCACCATAATGGGTCCCAGGTGTGCAGGTGAGAGTCTGCACTGAGGTCAGAACATTAACCCCAGCAGTGCCGGTCACACAGCACTGGTATCATGACAGTATCCCCCTCTCAACGGGGGGCCTCTGGACCCCCATGCTTGCCCGGGTATCTAGCATGGAAAGCCCGAACCAGACGATCCGCATGCATCAACCAGGCCGTCACCCAGGACCTGTCCTCAGGCCCATACCCCTTCCAATGAACTAGGTACTGTACTGACCGCCGTTATCAACCTAGAATCTACGATGTGACCAATCTCATATTCCACATGTCCCTCAACCGAAACCGGAGGAGCAGCGGACTCGGATTCTTCCCGGACTGCTTCAAACGGTTTCAGTAGAGATCTATGGAAGACATTAGGGATCTTGAAAGAGGATGGAAGGCATAGCCTATACGCTACTGGGTTGATTTTTTTCACAATCTTTTATGGGCCAATGAATTTGGGGCCCAACTTGGCTGACGGAATCTTTAACTTAATGTTTTGCGTGGAGAGCCAAATTTTCTCTCCAACCTGAAACATGGGACCAGGTGTTCGTTTCCTGTCCGTGAAAAACTTATACCTGCCTTGAGACCTAGATATGCGCCGCTGGACTTCTGCCCATGTATTTTTTAACCGCTGAACAGAGTCCTCAGCCCCGGGGCACCCCGAATCCAGATGAGAAAACTCACCAAAATGAGGACTGAACCCATAGCTGATCAAGAAAGGGGACAGACAAGTGGATTCACTCACCCGACTATTGAAGGCAAATTCAGCCAACGGCAGTATATCACACCAGTCATTCTGTCTAGCAGAAGTCAGACATCTGAGGATCTGTTCCACAGACTGATTAGTGCGTTCCGTCTGACCATTACTCTCAGGATGGTATGCAGACGAAAAGGACAGAGATATCCCTAATTTTTTGCAGAAAGCACGCCAAAGCTTAGCCACAAACTGCACATCACGATCAGACACCACATTCAGGGGTACCCCATGCAAGCGGACCACATGCTGCACAAACAATCTGGATAAGGTCTCAGCAGAAGGCAATGCGGACAGGGGTACAAAATGAGCCTTCTTTGAAAATCTGTCCATCACTACCCATACCACCGTATTACCCCTGGAAGAGGGAAGATTGGTAATAAAATCCATGGACAGATGGGTCCACGGTCTTTCGGGAACTTCTAAGGGCATCAGCTCCCCCACCGGCCGGCTATGGGAGCTTGTAGAACGAGCGCAGACCCCACAACCAGAAATGAATTTCTTTATATCAGAACCAAGAGTAGGCCACCAGAAGATCCTAGCCACCGCCAGTCGCATGGCTGATATACCAGGGTGAGAATTCTTGCAAGAGTTTAAGGCGAAGTTGCTCTGGGACAAGCAACTTGCCCCCCTGGCTTGGCCGCAGGAGCCAGCGACTGGGCCCCTTCAATTTCCCGTTCCCATTCAGACGAGATCCCTGCTAACACCACCCCAGGGTGCAGGATGGAGGATGGTGGCTCAGGAGCAGAAACAGGGTGAAAACTACGAGATAAGGCGTCAGCCTTGACATTCTTTGACCCTGGATGGAAAGTTATAGTAAACTGGAAACGAGAAAAAAAAAGTGACCAACGGACTTGTCTGGGCGTTAATCTTTTAGCAGACTCAATGTATGACAAATTTTTGTGATCAGTGATCACAGTAACCGGGTGACTGGCCCCCTCCAAAAATTGCCTCCATTCCTCAAACGCCAACTTGACCGCAAGAAGCTTTCTATTGCCTACATCATAATTTCTTTCAGTAGCAGAGAACTTCCTGGAAAAGAAAGCACATGGCCTGAGGTTGGTAAGAGTGGCAGACCCTTGAGATAACACTGCCCCCACCCCTACCTTGGAGGCATCCACCTCCACCACAAATGGTTTGGAAGGATCTGGCTGTACGAAGACAGGAGCAGACATAAAACATTTTTTCAGCGTCGCAAAGGCCTCTTTTGCGAGCGAGGACCAATTTCTCACATCCGCACCTTTGCATGTTAGATCCGTGAGAGGTTTGACCACTTGCGAAAACCTCTGGATAAATTTGCGGTAATAATTGGCGAACCCCAAGAAGCGCTGAAGACCCTTAAGATCTCGGGGTTGCACCCAATCCACAATGGCCTGCACATTCTTGGGGTCCATGCGAAAACCCTCACCGGATACAATTAATCCCAAAAATGACAATTCTTGCACACAGAATACACATTTCTCCAATTTGGCATACAGACGATTTTCTCTCAGTCTTTGGAGAACAGTTTGTACATGTTCCAAATGAGAATGCTTGTCGGAGGAGTATATCAAAATATCATCTATGTAGATAGCGACAAAATGACCAATGAGATCTGAGAATACCACGTTGATGAAATTCTGAAATATGGCGGGGACGTTGGTAAGACCAAATGGCATGACTAAATTTTCAAACAGTCCCTCGGTCGTGAGGAACGCGGTTTTCCATTCATCCCCCTCTCGGACCCTTATCTAATTATATGCCCCCCGAAGATCCAGTTTAGAAAACCACTTTGCCCCTGATAGTTGGTTACACAACTCCGGAATCAACAGAAGGGGGTACGTATTCCGTACTGTAATCTGATTAAGCTCCCGAAAATCGAGACAGGGACGTAACCCGCCATCTTTTTTCTTTACAAAAAAGAAACCTGCTGCCACAGGTGAGACTGAAGGACGTATGTGTCCTTTGCGCAGACTTTCAGCAATGTACTCCTTCATAGCCAAGCGCTCAGGACCGGACAAATTAAACAGATGGGCTTTACGTAATTTAGCCCCCGAGACCAGCTCAATAGCGCAGTCAAAGGGTCTATGTGGCGGTAACATCTCGGCCTCGCTTTCGGAGAATACATCTTCGAAGTCCTTCAGGCATTCCGGAATACCTTCCAGCTCGACAGATGATACAGACACAGATTTAACAGGTTCAACCAGCAGTGCGGATTTATCACATAACTTAAAACCATTAAACCCCCATTGAACAATCTCCCCCGTTTTCCAGTTAATAACTGGGTTATGACGTTGTAACCAGGGCATAGCACCAACCCTGCAGGTAGATTATCCAGAACAAAACAACTTAGGTTTTCCACATGAGTAGCGCCCACTCTGAGTGAAAACAAGTCAGACATAAAGAGAATTCCCTCCGTAGTTAGGGGAGAGGAGTCAATGGCCATCACCTTGATCGGAACCTTGAGCCTAACTGTCCCTATCTTACAGTGTGTGACCAATTGGGAGTCAATGAGGTTAATCAATGATCCGCAGTCCACGGAGGCTGTAGAGGAAAAAGAACTACCATCCACAAACAGTTCCACATGCAGTAAGACTTTAGAAAATGAGGAAAAGGGTACCTGAGGGTCTGAGTAGTCTCCCCGTTGACTACCCAGACCTAGTCGTTTCCCGCCGACCGGGTTGAAGACGGGCAATCAGGACACTTCCTTTTCCAATGTCCCGTTTTACCGCAGTAAAAGCATAACTGCTTGTCCTTCCGGCGTTTCCTCTCCGTATCCTTCAGGGAGAGGGCGCTTACATCCATGAGCTCAGGGGCAGTCTCTTTTCCACTGGGGAACAATGGAGTTTCCACCTTCATCACCCCTCTGGCCCGCAGCCTGCGGTCCATCCAGACGGCCTGGGTCATGGCGTCCTCGAGAGAGTTAGGTGGGGGATGTAACGCCAAGGCATCCTGCAGCCGCTCGGACAAGCCTCTGCGAAAGAGTCCTTGGAGTGTGGCGTCGTTCCATGAGATCTCTGTGGCCCAGCGGTGGAATTCAGTACAAAACCACTCAGCTGAGTGTTTCCCCTGACAGACGCTCATCACCATATCCTCTGCCAATCGCACACGTTCAGGCTCAAAATAAATGTGTCCGAGGGCCTCAAAAAATGTATTCACCGACACTCTCTCAGGGGCAGTGGGAGGAAGGGAGAAAGCCCAAGCTTGTGGGGACCCTCTTAACAGTGACATAATGACCCCAACCTTCTGACTTTCGTCCCCAGAGGAACGTGGTCTCAAACTAAAAAAAAGTTTGCACCCCTCCATGAAGACCCTGAACTCTTTTTTGTTTCCAGAAAAAAAGTCAGGCAGTTTAACAGGTGGTTCTGGGGACATCAAAGCAACATCACTTGCCCCTGCCCCCAGAGACCCAGCAGCTAGAGCTCCCCGCACTGTCTCAGAAACCTGCTGCTGAGAACGAGCCAGAGCTTGCTGCTCCAGAGATAAACCCTGAAACATCTGACTCAGACTTTCCATCTGGTCAGCCAGAGACTGTTTGGGATCCATAACTCTTTGCATAAAACCCCCCCAAAAAAAACTTAATGGTCAGTTATAATGTCAGGGTCCTGACAGCACTGGTGTACAGCCTCCGCTAGGCATTGACTCACCCGCACCGTAGGGACTCCTGGGGACAAGAACAGCCGAAAAATAAAGATGCACGGGACCTGAATGTAGAAGTTTAGAAAGCAGACACAGGACCTACGGTCATGTGACTACAAGGGGGCGGGGCTTAGCGTTCTGCTTTCAAAGAAGGTAGAAAACTCAAAGTCGGGCAAAGCGGGGGTCATGCACAATACAGGCAAGTGAGGTACAGGAGGGATAAACAGACGGGAGGTCAGACAAAGCCAAAGGTCATACACAAGATCTCAGTAAAGTACCAGGTATGAGACAGAACGGATAGTCAGAGCCAAGCAGAGATCAAAATCAAACAGATGTAGAAGGTACCACGCAGAATCCAAAGCAGAATCCAGAGAACAGACTGAGTCATACACAGAGAATCATGCAACCAGAACACAGCACTAACACATTCAGGGGTCACCACACAATGCTAAGGGCGAAAGTATAACTGACAGGGGATGGGAGCTTCCTGAGGCTATAAGAAGCCTCCCCAGAACCAATGAGAGGCCACCATAATAGGTCCCAGGTGTGCAGGTGAGAGTCTGCACTGAGGTCAGAACATTAACCCCAGCAGTGCCGGTCACCCAGCACTGGTATCATGACACCCGGCAGGTCAGACTATGTTATCTCCCAACCGTACCGATTCTTGCGAGATAGTCAAAATTTTTAACCCCCCGCATCCCACACTGAGCCGCCACGCCCCTCCATGCATCCCATCCTCTCCCTCCCAGATAGACCCACCGCAGCCCCCCCACAGCCTGCAATGAAGTCCTAGGCTGTTCTGTGGCTGTGCGCACAGGACCTGTTTGAGGTTACAAGAGGGGAGAAGTCAGGGGTCACATGATCAGGAGCCTCTGTGTCTGCAGGACTCTGCTGTGCTGGTTGTCATGGTGCTGGATGAGGTAAAGTTTCTGTGTGGGGTTAGTAGGGGTTTACAGGGTGGATGTAGTAGAGCTGTGTGTGTACGAGGTGTACAGAGCGAAGTTGTGTGTGTATGGGGTGTGCAGAGCAGAGCTGTGTGTGTATGAGCGGAGCCATGTGTATGGGGTGTGCAGAGCGGAGCTGTATGTGTACGAGGTGTGTGGAGTCGTGTATGTACGAGGTGTACAGAGCAGAGCCATGTGTGTACAAGGTGTACGGAGCAGAGCCATGTGTGTATGAGGTGTACGGAGCAGAGCCGTGTGTATACAAGGTGTACGGAGCAGTGCTGTGTGTGTATGAGGTGTACTGAGCAGAGCCGTGTGTGTGCGATGTGTGTGGAGCGAAGCCGTGTGTGTATGAGGTGAGTGGAGCCGTGTGTACGAGGTGTATGGAGCAGAGCTGTGTGTGTACGAGGTGTGCACGAGGTGTGTGGAGCCGTGTGTTTGCGAGGTGTATGGAGCAGAGCAGTGTGTGTACGAGGTGTACAGAGCAGAGCCATGTGTGTACAAGGTGTGTGGAGCCGTGTGTTTACGAGGTGTATGGAGCAGAGCAGTGTGTGTATGAGGTGTACAGAGCAGAGCCATATGTGTACGAGGTGTGTGGAGCCGTGTGTTTACGAGATGTATGGAGCAGAGCCGTGTGTGTACGAGGTGTACAGAACAGAGTCGTGTGTGTACGAGGTGTGTGGAGCCGTGTGTGTACGGAGCAGAGCCGTGTGTGTAAAGACGTTCCCGACGTCTTGATCAGGCCAGTGTTGTTGGATCAGTTGCTGCTGCCATCTCAGGGTCAGCGATAGCAGCCTGAACTGGTCAGCAACAAGCAGCTCCTGTCACTAAGTCCTTCTTTCGGCCAACTGAGCATGCCCGTGGGTCGTCCTCTCATTGGAGGTCGGGGGTCACATGCTCAGGTTCTGTTGCTGCTCGGATTGGACCATTTGGAAGGTCCCGGAAGGCTACGCCTATAAAAGGATAGCACGACCGCACGGCCGTGCGCTAGTATCGTGTAGGTGTGGATGTATGTTTGACATCTGGTGAAAGCTCCTAAAGAACCCCTCCCTAGTGTTGTTACTTGTTGTGAGTGTTTGAGCTAACTAGCACCAGACTGTGCCATCCAGCACTAGCACGAATATACTGCATCAAACCAGCAGCAACTGTCAGTGCGGCACTGTAAGCACTTAGTGTGGTAAATGCTTAGTTAGGTGTGTCCTAACCATTGGTCAGTGTAGGGTGGGAACTCCCGTTTGGACTCAGCATCTAACTCAGGGCGTCCTCAGGCATGGGTTCAAAAGCCACCGAGGGTCAGAGCGAGTCCAATCACCATTATAGTGGGGGTGAATCATAGGGATCCCAACAGCATCTACCAGCTGCACCCTGTGACTGCTAACAGGGTACAGCGTTCATTTAGCAACTCTTTGAAGCAACAGAGTTTGCTTCCATTCACACTGGGTGAAGTTAACCCACGTTTGAGCAAGCGTTCATCCACCATCTTGTTCCACCTTTACTCAGCAGCAGGTTCCATCTCTGCACGGTGGACCCCGGGCTGGGAACGCACCTCATATCCCATTTATATTATTTGGTGCGTTCCACAGGCCCTAACACTGAACAGTGTTTTTTAATATATAGGGGATTTTAAGGAGTGTATTATACTACATAGAGGACTGAGTAGTTTATTATACTATATGGAGGATTGAGTGTATTTTAATATATGGAGGACTATGAGGAGTGTATTATACTATATGGATGACTATGAGGAGTTTATTATACTATATGGAGGACTGAGCAGTGTATTTTATTATATGTATGTAGGACTATGAGGAGTGTATTATGCTATATGGAGGACTGAGTAGTATATTATGCTATATGTAGGACTGAGTAGGGTATTATACTATATGGAGGACTGAGTTTATTTTATTATATGGCGGACTATGAGAAGTATATTATACTATATGTAGGACTGAGTAGTGTATTATACTATATGGAGGACAGAGTGCATTTTCATATATATTGAGGACTATGAGGAATGCATTATACTATATGGAGGACTGAGGAGTGTATTATACTATATGAAGGACTATGGGTAATATACAATAATATATGGAGGACTGAGGAGTATATTATACTATATGGAGGACTGAGCAGTGTATTGTTAGGCATCAGGTTTCCCCCACTGCAAAAGGGGAATCTCAATCCATGTCCTCTGTGGTCTCCCATCTTTCTGCAGCCACAGAGGTTCCTGCTCAGCAGCGGTCCCAGCGTCTTGCTCAGGCTAAAGCTATGCGTCTGGTTGCTGCTGCTGCCCTAGGCTCAACTATAGCATCCTGCATTAGTCAGCGGTAAGCAGACGCTCCTGGGACTAAGTCCAGCTTTTCTCCATCTGACCATGCCTGTGAGACGACCGCTCATTGGTGGTCAGAGGTCACATGATCAGGTCCTAAAGCAGCTCGGATTGGGCTATCAAGAAGGTCCCGGAAGGCTGTGGTTATAAAAGGATCTCACAGCAGCATGGACAATATGGAATGTGTGTTGTCTGCACGTATGAATGTCTCTGGTGACTGACTCATTATGAAACCCCTACCCTTGTTATGCATGTGTTGATCAACCTTGCCAGGTAGTGCCTAGGCTGATAGTGCAGGTAGGAGGCAGAGTCAGGGCCTAGCTTCAGCGCCAAGTAGTGGCTTTGCCTGTATGCCACTGTACACTTGGTCTGCACTCCACAGTAGCCAGCGTCGATTAGTGGCATTCGCAACTGCGACGCCGTGTGCCTAGTGGGTCTAGAGAGGCTCTTACCCTGCATCTTTGGGGCAGAGTCTTGTGACCTTACACTAGCGCTGGCACAGCTGGGCCCTGTGACAGTTAACGGGGTACGGCATCTGTGTTATGCGGTTCGGTGGCTCTGTGAAGCAACAGAGCCCGTCGCTATTACATATTGGGTGGCGTTTAACCCATGTGAGTCCTGTGCGATACCGCTATTTAGTGTCTGCCATTACTGAGCAGCAGTTAACATCTCTGCACAGTGGACCCCAGGCTGCGAACGCACTTTATTACCTTCTTTTTTTATTTGGTGCATTCCGCCAGCCCTAATATTATACTAGCGCCAGGGTCTGGCTAGTAATAGCGGACGAACAGCGACTACAGCGGTACATCCAGCAACTGGAGGGCAGGTTGTCAGCTCTCGAGCGTACAGCCTCAGCCGTGGATGTTACCGCAGTAGTTGTCCAGGCTGCTAGCATGGCTGCAGCCAGTTTGTCCACTGCCATCCCTGTTTCAACCTTGTCCCGCCTCCCACTACCAGATAAGTTTTCTGGTGATAGCAAGATGTGTAGGGAGTTTGTGAACCAGTGTACTCTACACCTTGAGCACCTGGCTGCATGTTTCCCCTCAGAGCGAGCCAACGTGGGATTCATAGTATCCCTTCTGTCGGACAGGGCGCTGGAGTGGGCAACGCCGCTGTGGGAGCGTGACAATCATGTGGTGCAGAGTGCTCCATGGTTCCTGAGCACTCTGAGACAGATCTTTTCGGGGCCTCGAGTCACCCATGATATGGTGCTCCAACTGCTGGCACTGACACAGGGCTCGACCAAGGTCAGCCATTTTGCCGTCCACTTCCAGACTCCAGCATCTGAGCTGTAGTGGCTGGATAAGGTCCTTATCGTATTTTGGGGGGACTGGCTTAACATGTGAAAGATGCTTTGGCCACTAGGTAGATTCCCGCCACACTGGAGGAGATAATAGAGGTGTCAACTCGCATCGACCTTCGCTTTAATGAGAGGAGGTTGGAGCAAGCCCAGTGTAGGCAGAGGTTTTGGCTGGCTCCCACCTTTGCCAAACCTCTGAAATCTCCGGTTCAGGTGTCCGAGCCACATGAAGCCATGGAGATGTCACAAGTGGGATCTAAGTCACAGACTGCTCATGCACTCAAGGTCTGTCATGTCTGCCGGGAGTCAGGACATCTTGCCTCCAGATGTCCTCAGCGGTCGGGAGAACAGCCCCGTTTAGTGACCGCAGGAGGTGGTTCACTGCAGAGGCAGTTTCCTCCAAACTGTCCTTCAAGGGGCCAATTTCCATTGACCCATCCACCCATATGGTAGAGCATTGCGTGGGTTCTGGGGTGGAGGGCAATTTTATGTCTTCTGCCCGACGGCATGCAATTTCACTGGTGATGCTCACCAAACCAGTGACCATACGGGTGATAAATGGGTCAACACTGCCCTCACAGATAAATCATCAAACCATCCCATTTACTCTTTCCATGTCTCCATCCCATCAGGAGATCATCTCCCTGCTAGTCATTCCTGAGGGAACTGATGCAGTCCTCCTAGGGATACCATGGCTACGCTACCACCCCCCCCCATATAGAGTGGTTTTCAGGGAGAATTCTGGGAAGGAGTAAATCCTGTGAGGGTAGATATCAGAGGGAGTGCGTTCAGGTTGCTACTACAGAGGTACCCGCAGATCTTTCCTCTCTCTCCAAGCACTACTGGTCTCATGCGCACGTGTTCTCCAAGAGGGCTGGGGAGACCCTTCTGCCTCACTGCCCCTATGACTGCCCTATTGACCTCTTGCCTGGTACCGAGTCTTCCCGGGGTTGAGTTTACCCACTGTCTCTCCTGGAGACGGAGGCGATGTCTCAGTACATCCAGGAGAATCTGGCAAGAGGATTCATTAGGAAGTCAGTGTCACCTGCAGGGGTGGGGTTCTTCTTCATGCATAAGAAGAACAGAAAACTACATCCATGCATAGACTACAGGGGTCTTAACACCATCACCGTTAAGAACAAGTTCCCTCTGCCCCTGATATCTGAGCTATTTGATAGGTTGCGGGGAGTGAGGGTTTTTACTTAACTTGATCTGCGGGGTGCTTACAACCTGATTTGCATCCGTGAGGGGGAAAAGTGGAAGACGGCATTTAACACCAGGGCCGGGCACTATGAATACCTGGTGATGTCCTTCGGGCTCTGTAATGCCCCTGCCGTCTTCCAAGACTTTGTGAATGACATCTTCCGGGATATGCTCACCACCTCGGTCGTAGTCTATCTGGATGACATTCTCGGGACAGGGAGTTGCTAGCCATGAAGTGGGCCTTTTCGGAAAGGAGACACCTCCTGGAGGGGGCTCGCTATCCCTTCCAAGTGTACACCGACCCAAAAATTTGGCTTACTTGCAAACCGGCCAGCGGTTAAACTCTTGCCAGGCTAGATGGTCCTTGTTCTTCTCCCGGTTCCACGGAGGCATGTGACTTTTGGGATCGCACTCAGGATGCCATCCGGGCCTCCAAGGAGAGAATGAGGTCCTTAGCTGACGCACACCGGTGCTCCAATCCTACCTTTGCTCCCGGCGACTTGGTGTGGCTTTCCGCTCGTAATATCAGGCTGCAGGTTGAGTCCACTAAGTTTGCACCTAGCTTTATAGGGCCCTTCAAGGTCCTAGAGCAGGTCAACCCTGTGGTCTACCGTCTGGCCCTTCCTCCACACCTGGGTATCACTGACAACTTCCATGTGTCCCTCCTTAAGACCGTTCACATGTCCCGGTTTTTGGAGTCATCTACCAGGACATAAAGCTTGTCCTTGGACGAGTACGAGGTGAACGCCATCGTGGGGTGTAAGGTGGTACAGGGCAAAAAATATTATCTAGAGGACTGGAAGGGTCATGGTCCAGAGGATAGGACCTGGGAACCTGTGGAGAATATTCGTACTCTCCTGCTCATTGCGGCCTTCGAGCATAATGAGGCACAGGAGGGAGGGGGCCCTAGGAGGGGGGGTAATGTTAGGCGTCAGGTACTTGCCTCTGCACAGAAGGAATCCCAAGCCTTGCCTACTGCGGTCTCCCGCTGCTCAGCAAAGACGTTGTTAACGGCGTCTTGATCAGGCCAGTGTTGTTGGATCAGTTGCTGCTGCCATCTCAGGGTCAGCGATAGCAGCCTGAACTGGTCAGCAACAAGCAGCTCCTGTCACTTAAGGCCCTGTCACACTAAGCGACTCACCAGCGATCCCGACACCGATATGAAGGTGTCAGGATCGCTGGTAAGTCGCTATGTGATCGCTGGTGAGCTGTCACACAGACAGCTTCACCAGCGATCAGCACAGCGATGCCGAGCGCCCGGCATCGTTGGCTATCGCTGTAGAAAGTAGTATCAAAATAAAAAATATATTATTCTCACCTTCCGACGTCCCGTTCAGCCATCCCGCCTCTCTCCACGCTCCGGTCCCAGTGATCCTTTGCACGAATGACAGCGAGATGTCACGGTCTCGCGGGATAACAAAGTCTCGCGGTCATTCGTGCAAAGGATCACTGGGACCGGAGCGTGGAGAGAGGCAGGATGGCTGAACGGGACATCGGAAGGTGAGAATAACTATATTTTTTATTTTTTTTATTATTTTTTTACACCTGATCGCTAGTCTCCCGCTGTCACACACAGCGATGCGTGCTGGCCAGCGGGAGACCAGCGACCAAAGAAATGTCCAGAGATTTCTTGCAGCGATCAGCGATACCGGCAGGGGGGCCGCTCGCTGATCGCTGTCACACACAGCGATCTCGCTGGTGAGATTGCTGTTGTGTCACAAAAGTTGTGACTCAGCAGCGATCTCGCTACCGAGATTGCTTAGTGAGACGGGGCCTTAAGTCCTTCTTTCGGCCTACTGAGCATGCTCGTGGGTCATCATCTCATTAGAGGCCAGGGGTCACATGCTCAGGTCCTGTTGCTGCTCGGATTGGACCATCTGGAAGGTCCCGGAAGGCTACACCTATAAAAGGATCGCACGACCGCACGGCCGTGCGCTAGTATCGTGTATGTGTGGATGTATGTTTGACATCTGGTGAAAGCTCCTAAAGAACCCCTCCCTAGTGTTGTTACATGTTGTGGGTGTTTGAGCTAACTAGCACCAGACTGTGCCATCCAGCACTAGCACGAATATACTGCATCAAACCAGCCGTGACCGTCAGTGCGGCACCGTAAGCACTTAGTGTGGTAAATGCATAGTTAGGTGTGTCCTAACCATCGGTCAGTGTAGGGTGGGAACTCCCGCTTGGACTCAGCATCTGACTCAGGGCGTCCTCAGGCATGGGTTCAAAAGCCACCGAGGGTCAGAGCAAGTAAAGGGTACTGCTAACAGGGTACAGCGTTCATTAAGCAACTCTGTGAAGCAACAGAGTTTGCTTCCATTCACACTGGGTGAAGTTAACCCACGTGTGAGCAAGCGTTCATCCACCATCTTGTTCTACCTTTACTCAGCAGCAGGTTCCATCTCTGCACGGTGGACCCCGGGCTGCGAACGCACCTCATATCACATTTATATTATTTGGTGCGTTCCGCAGGGCCTAACACTGAGCAGTGTTTTTTAATATATAGGGGACTTTGAGGAGTGTATTATACTACATAGAGGACTGAGTCGTGTATTATACTATATGGAGGATTGAGTGTATTTTAGTATATGGAGGACTATGAGGAGTGTATTATACTATATGGATGACTATGAGGAGTTTATTGTACTATATGGAGGACTGTGCTGTGTATTTTATTATATGTATGTAGGACTATGAGGAGTGTATTATACTATATGGAGGACTGAGTAGTATATTATGCTATATGTAGGACTGAGTAGGGTATTATACTATATGGAGGACTGAGTTTATTTTATTATATGGCGGACTATGAGAAGTATATTATACTATATGTAGGACTGAGTAGTGTATTATACTACATGGAGGACAGAGTGCATTTTAATATATTGAGGACTATGAGGAATGCATTATACTATATGGAGGACTGAGGAGTGTATTATACTATATGAAGGACTATGGGTAATATATAATACTATATGGAGGACTGAAGAGTATATTATACTATATGGAGGACTATGGGGAGTGTATTATACTATATGGAGGGCTAGGGGCACATTATATTATATGGAGGACTATGCGGTGTGCTTTTTACAATATGGAGGACTGTGATGCATATACTATGTGGAGGACTATGGGGTGCATTATAATAAACAAGCAAAATGCTGCATATTCCCTCAGTGATTGGATTGTTTATGCCGGAACAAAAATCATTGTTCTCTGCAGCACATCGCCGGTGTAAACTGTGGATATGCTGCTGATAACATGATACTGTATGGGAACAGATTGATCTAATAGTAATTGTTCTGTTCCCATCTTTCTTTCTCCGTTGGTGTAAAGAGGGCGGGAAACAAGCAAACAACTTCAATATTGACGATCACACTCGTTTAGTGGCCTGAACTCAGCACTTGTAAACACAACCGAAATGCTTCTGTGTGATGTGCGATATGTTAGCATTTGGGGCCCCATCTAATATATGTAATATAATATATATAATATATATAAAGCTCAGTGTGGGTGTGTATGTACAGTATGTATGTGTGTATGTCCGAGATTGGCATCCGCACCGTCACAGCTACAGCCACAAAATTTGGCAAAGTCACACGTCTGGACCCCGAGAGAGTCATAGGCTATGTTGTGAGGCAAAATTTTAACCCCACGCGTTCCAATTCACCAATCAATTTTGCCCCTATCTACATAATGGAGAAAAAGTGAAAGGAAAAGTGTTGGAGGCAAATTGACAGCTACCAGATGTGAACAAGGGGGACTTAAAGAATGAGAGCGATGGCGTCAAACAGTATATACCGTACAGTTGCCCTGACATGGAATACTAACCACACACGGGGATATGAACACACACACAAAATGCACCACACACTACCACATGCTTCAACACATATACCTCCCTCAGCACACATTTCACCACACATACACCAACCTCGCCACATAAAAGTCGAAACACAAAAGTCGCCACTCAAAACTCGCCACGCTGTTCCAGAGCTGTTCAAAAGATGAAAAATGAGCTGTGATTGGTTGCTATCAGCAATAGTTTTCTTTGTAGACTGTTGTGGTAACTGAGGCCTATTATTCTTATCATTTCTATGGTGTTATCGTCCTTCTGTAAAGCTGGAAATAACACAATTTATTACTGTGCCAACACAGACCACCCTCTGACACAGACTGCAGGGGGAGCCCAGTATCACACAGGATAGGATTAGATACACAGCTCAGCAGTCAGTATCACACAGGAGAGGATTAGATACACAGCTCAGCAGGCAGTATCACACAGGATAGGATTAGATACACAGGTCAGCAGTCAGTATCACACAGGATAGGATTAGATTCACAGCTCAGCAGTCAGTATCACACAGGATAGGATTAGATACACAGCTCAGCAGGCAGTATACTGCAGGATAGGATTAGATACATAGGTCAGCTGTCACTATAACACAGGATAGGATTAGATACGCAGCTCAGCACACGGTATCACACAGAATAGTATTAGATACACAGCTCAGCAGACAGTATAACACAGAATAGAATTAGATACACGGCTCAGCAGACAGTATCACACAGAACAGTATTAGATACACGGCTCAGCAGACAGTATCACACAGAACAGTATTAGATACACGGCTCAGCAGACAGTATCACACAGGATAGGATTAGATGCACGGTTTTTATGTTCAATATAATCATTATAATTTGTTATAACTAACCACAGTTGGTTTCTATGCCCAGGCAATGCCGGGCTCTTCAGCTAGTTTTAAACTAAAACCGGCCCTTTGTTTTAGACATTTTTAATATATTCACAGTATATGTGATAAAATTTGATGAATGTGGGCTTTACCTCTCACATTTTGAAAACTAGGGTAGTGTCCATCCATGTATTGATCTTGGGATTTTCAAAAATATTAGAGCAAGTCGGCTTCAGGTCATATTTTATTCATTTAGCACAAGGTCCTCACTCGGAGACTAAAATGTAAGTTTCAACCATTTAGCATCATCATTTGTTTTTGAGCAGATACATTTCCAAATAAGTTGATTTTTAAGGAGGATTTTCACCTCGAATAGAGAACTTCTCACAAAGAGCAGCTCTTACTGTGGAGAACTTAGATCTTAAGAAACGTCATGTTGACTTCCCTTTTGGAGGGGTTAGCAAAATCCACAAGAAATAGGGGCTTTAGGTGAGACAAGTGTATATGAAATATCTCGGAAGCCCCTAAGCCATTTTCATAAGTGGTTATTAGTTAGGAAATAAAGCATACTCTCACGCAGTCTGTTTTGCTGATGTGCAGAATGCTTTTTTGTCCTTCCTTGAACAGAAATCACAGTTCAAAGTCATTGTAAATTATAGCCGCATGTTAATTGTTCTTCAGCGCTATGCACGTATGTATATTTATTTCTGACAATAGAGACACTAATTTTCTGTCTACCCATATATTTGTTCAGCTCGTGAGCAATTTGCTGGAGGGTATCAGAAATGTAGGTGGCAAGGTCAGGCAATGCATGTCAGAACTGCCTGTGAATAATTAGTGCATTTAATTATTCCCTTTGGGAAAGATCTGGAGAAAGGGAGCCATTGATGACTGATGACAGATTTCAGCTACTCTAGAGGATGGCACAAGGCTGCGCGCTTAGATGTGCGTCTGTGTATTCTAGTGTGAGTTGACATATTAGATATGTACATTGAACGTAGATGAGAATGTCTCGTATTTTTGCACACATGTATGAGCAAAGCGTACAAAGATGCTTTTGTTGGTACTTTGTAAGGCATTATTGCTAGCATGTTCTTGTAACTTTTCACATAAAGTCTTTCTGATTACAGTACACATTCATCTATGAACACTAATTCACCTGTTCATAGCCATTTCATCCACTCTCAGCGAACGATATTCACTAACGAGGTTTACATTAGAAAAAAAAAAACTTAATTGAGAGAGGTTGGAGGCACAACTGCAGCAAATGCAACAATGGAAATTTTGTATCTAGAGATGAGGAGATGAGCAAATCTTCTGAAATTGAAATTCTCCTTCTTTGTCATTTTTTTTTTATCAATACACACTGAATTGAATCACAAAAAGTGCAGACTTCAATTACCTTAAAAAAGACATATCTATGTAACACTTTGATGTCTCCTAAGACTAAGACTAAGAATATTAAACTTTTCAACCTCTTTAAAACAAACACTGCCTTAGTAATATCCGAGTCACCTCCACATATACAGATAAAAGGTTTGGACCTGTTTTTAAGTGCTGTCCTGTTACACACTATCCGTAATGTTCATTCAGTGCTTTCAGGCTTTCTCTGCCTATCTCTATTTCTAAGCTTTGAGCTGTGATGTCTTCTGTTCAGATTCACCACTAAATGACTGCTGCATTTCCTGCCTCTGTTTTTATACATCATACATTAAAAGGGTTGTCTACTAGTAGGTCAACCCTTTCTTAAATTAAATGTTATGCCCCAATAACATAATAAAGCCTATACTCACCTCCAGTGTCGGCTTCATTCCAGCGGTGTCTGCGCTCTCGGTCCCGGGGCTGTGATGCGGTGGAATGACACGTGACGCCTGGCGCCCAATCAGCGCGGCCGTCATTGTCTCCGTCTTCGGACAAATTGAATATAAAGAGGAAGTCCGGGATCAGCTGAAGCCTTGGCTTCCTCTTCATATTCAGTTTGTCCAAAGGAGGAGACAATGATGCAAGCGCTAATAGTCACAACAACATATCACAGCCCTGAAGAGAGCGAGTGCCGACACTGTGGGAATGGTATCTAAGTCTGGATATATTCCTAAACCTGCAGTATCTCAACCAGTACCTATTGCTAAACCTGCAGTTTCTGAACCAGTACCTATCACCAACCTGCATTGTATGAAACTCTACCTATATCTAATACCTGCAGTGTCAAATATCTATCGCTAACCTGCACTGTGTGAACCAGTACCTATCTCCTGCAGTGTCTGAACGAATGCATATCTCTAATACCTGCAGTGTCTGAGCCAGTAGCTATCCCTATTCTGTTGTTGTTGTGCAACATTAGAGATCTACGTGTACACTTGTTACTTCACTGTAAGTACCCTGTGTGAACCTGGTCCTGTCTGTTCTGTGTGAACCTGTCCTTGTATTGGTCTTGTGTGAGCTTGATCCTGTCTGCTCTGTGTACCTGTACATGTAATTGTCCCATGCGTACCTGATCCTGTTTGTTTCATGTGAGTGAACCATGTCCTGTATTGCCCATCTACATCTGCGCTTCCCTGCCTGACTGAGTCTGCGGGCCCCCACCTTGTCCGCATCTGTGGTTTCCTGCTTGTCCACATCTGCGGTTTCCCACTTTTCCGCATCTCCTGTTTTCTGCTTGACCTCACCTGCGGTTCTCTCTCTGACCACATCTGCGGTCCCTTGTCTGTCCAGGTTTCACTGGGTCCTACCAGTTCCTGAATTCCAGTCGCACCTGCCAGTGACACAGTCCTTCTTGAAACTGTTCCTATCCGTACAGCCCTACCTGTTTCTGTATTCCAGTCGTACCTGCTAGTGACCCAGTCATTCCTGAAACTGTTCCTGTCCCTCCAGTCTAAACTGGCTCCTAACTCTGCTAGTGTGTCAGCCATGCCCACCTGCTTGCCAGTATACCAGCCACGTCTGCCTGTACATCACCCATATCCACCAGTGCCTGTCTGCATACAAGCCTTAGTTGCCAGTACCTGCCTATCTATGAATCAGCTGAGTCGGACAGTATACCTACACTACCTTCCTTCACCTGTCCTTACAGTGTCCAGTTGTCACTCCAGTCACTATAAAAAATATTAGTTCCAGAAGTGGAGAGAAAGACAACAATAACAGATAGTAATAATATCTACTACTTACTGAATAAGTAAAGGGAGGTCAGACAATCCGAGATCAGGTCCAGGAAATGGCTCAGTACAACAAGGGGATGTCAGAGATGAAATCCAATTCACAATTCAGGAAAACCAGAAGGACAAGACAGTTTACAGGGAGCAGGCACAAGAGAAGTCGGGTCACAAGCAAAGCGTCTAAGTCCGGGAAGGAAATAAAGTCAGGCACAGAGCACAGAGTGATCAGACTTACACACTTACACAGGCAACACCAAGTGTATGATTGACACTGGATGGAGGAGCTAGCTTACTTAAAGAGAATCTGTCACCCCATTTTACCCATATCAGCTGCTGGCACCACCATCAGGGGCTTAGCTACAGCATTCTGTAATGCAGTAAAGTAATGCAGTGCGCAGGCGCCAGGAAAGGTCAGAGAGGTCCGCACTGCAGTACGTTACTCTGCCTTCAACAGGGCAGATAAAGTACGCCTGCGCCGGAGCCGCGGCTGAAGTAAGAAGGAGGACGGCATCATATGAAGATGGGAAGCACCGGACCAGACCACGACACCCATCGGACCAGACCAGACTCCGGGGTGAGTATAATCTAACTTGTTTTTCTTATCTTTCAGGTTACGTCGGGGGCTTATCTACAGCATTACAGAATGCTGTAGATAAGCCCCTGATGGCGGTGCCGGCAGCTGATAGGGCTAAAATGGGGTGACAGATTCTCTTTAAGTAGAGGACTAATCAAAGGAAGTGAACACAGATGATTTCAGCACAGACCCAGCACAACCAAAACAACCTGACAGCCTCCACACAAAGTAACATAGCAGACAGGAACAAAGTGGAGATCCTGACAGTACCCACTCTTCAAGGGGGCCACCGGACCCCCAGGTTTCCCAGAAAACCTCCGATGAAAGGCCCGGAACAACCGATCAGCCCTTTCAGAATGAGCTGGGACCCAGGACCGTTCCTCAAGTCCGTACCCCTTCCAATGCACCAGATATTGAAGGGAATTCCGGACCATTCAGGAATCAATGATCCTTTGTACCTCATATTCCAAGCTTCCCTCAATAGACACCGGAGAAGGCGGGGCGAGGAAGACGGAGCAGGGGAATAACCTCTTTCAGCAATGACTTGTGGAACACATTAGGAATACAAAAAGACCGAGGGAGTTTTAATCAGAAGGCAACTGGATTGACCACCTCCAAAATTTCATATGGACCATTTGTAGGGAAGGTGACCTGACGTACGGACGGACGTGTCAGAATGGAGAAAGATAGGTATGCACAGTGTAGGTAGGTGTCAGTTATTATAGAGGGGAAACAGCTAGGAAAGTGTAGTGGACGTGCAGAACCTTGGGTGGACATTAGATGGCAGGGAGGAGTGTGAGCAAAGGACTTTACAGCAGCTTAGGGCTTTAGAAACCGTTGGTCATGGGGGGCGTGGTGACAGTTAGAGTGACAGTTTCAAGGAACCGGGAGAGTTATAAATACTGAGGGAGGGTTCCAGAAAGTTCCAGTCCCCAGGGGGAGCTCAAGTGACAGGAGGACTACGACAGTCTGTGCACTCTGAGGAGAATCCAGACCAGGGGGACTGAGGAGAGAGAACGTCAGGGGGGTGGTCCTGACAGGAAAGGACTGCAGTTGAGACGAGGTACTGGGTGTAAGACACCGTATGTGACATGACGACTGAGCAGTAGAAGCGCTGTTGGTTAATGGGCCTAAGGCGGCCACAGTGACGGAACTGTCAGGAGCGTCGACAGTAAAGGAGGGGACGGTGTGTGCAGACACGTCTCCAGTGTACGGTGTGAGAAGCGGCTCTGGAAACGGAGGGCCGCGAGGTGTGCCGTCAGTCGGACGGCAAGTGAAGAAATAAACTTGGACCTGTTGCACCCAGAATTTGCCTCCATCGTGTCTCTGTTGTCATCTCTGCGCGGTAAGAAGTGGGACCACCCCCCCCCAGCTCGGCACCCCACCACCGACCCTACACATTGAATCTAGGACCCAACTTCAGCGAAGGCATCTGCAATCTAATATTCTTAGAGAATAGCCATATCTTATCTCTCACTTTGAAGGTGGTCCCTGACGAGCGCCTCCTATCGGTATACCACTTCTGCCAAAGCTGAGTCACCTCAATGTTCTTTTTAACCTCCCTCCACACATCCTCTAGCTTTTGAATGGTGACATTGACCCCAGAACACCCAGAACTTATTCTGGAGAACTCAGCAAAATGAGTATGAAACCCGTAATTACAGAAAAATGGCGAGGTCCCCGTGGACTGATTAACCCGTCTATTAAAGGCAAATTAAGCCAGAGGAAGAAATGATGATCAATTCTCCTGCTGATAGGTGACAAAATATCTTAAAATTTGCTCCAAAGTCTGATTTGTCCTCTCTGTCTGTCCATTACTTTCAGGGTGATAAGCAGAGGAAAAGGACAACTCAATCCCCAATTTTCTGCAGAAAGCCCTCCAATATTTAGATGTGAATTGTACACCCCTATCTGATACAATGTTTAGAGGAATTCCATGCAATTGTACCACTTTAATAATAAACAGTTTGGAGAGAGTTTCAGCATTGGGTAACCCAGATAATGGAACGAAGTGAACTTTTTGGTGAAGCAATTGACTACCACCCAAATAACAGTCATCCCCCCCAGACAGCAGTAAATCTGAAATGAAATCCATGGACAAATGAGTCGATAGTCTTTCTGGAATTGGCAAAGGAGCCAATTCCCAGGGCCGGCAATGCTGTACTTTGGCGTGTGCACAAGTTTCACAAACTGACACAAAATCTCTAATTTCCTTATGCATAGAGGACCACCAAAAGAGTCAAGCAACTGCCTTTTAGGTGACAGTGACCACAGGATGACCACTCAAGACAGAATCATGGAATTCTTGCAAAAGGTGTAATCTGAGATACACAGCATGAATTACACATTATCTGCATTTTTACAGTAAGTTATATTTTACTTTCCTTACACTATAATAGATTGACAGGGCACATAGTGGATTTCTTCACCCCAGGTATCATTTTAATCAGTTTAACAGTGCCAACCTGACAGTGTCTATAGGTTACTTAGTAAAATCCTGCTGACAAGTTCACTTTAAGGTTCTGTTCCTGCATGTATAAATTAAGTTTGATTCTGTCATTGTATCTTTACTATGTCAGATATTTGGTGAAGAGGCTTCTGCATTAGAGTCTGATGAATTGAGTCTCCTCTATTATGAATTTTATGTAGAGGTCACCTACTAGATTTCTATTTGAGATGCTGATTTTTGATGTCTAAGAAACTAGCTATCAGGTTATTGTATCAGTGAATACTGCACCATTGCAGAATTATTCGGTTACTGGCAGCTCTACATTCAGGCGCTTCCCACAAAATTAGAATATTATCAAAAAATTAATGTATTTCACTTATTAAATGCAAAAAGTGAAACTCATATATTATATAGAATCATTACAAACAGAGTGATCTATTTCAAGTGTTTATTTCTGTTAATGTTGATGATTATGGCTTACAGCCAATGAAAACCCAAAAGTTATTATCTCAGTAAATTAGAATAATTAACAAAAAACACCTGCAAAGGCTTCCTAAGCGTCAAGAAAGGTCCCTTAGTCTGTTTCAGTAGGCTCCATAAATAATCATGGGGAAGACTGCTGACTAGTGTTGAGCATTCCGATACCGCAAATATCGGGTATCGGCCGATATTCGCGGTATCGGAATTCCGACACTGAGTTCCGATACTTTTAGCATATCGAATACCGGAATCGGAAGTTCCCATAATGCTATGAGCCAGTTTGATTTGATTCAGCCAATGAGGATTCCTCAGAAGTGTGGGCACATCCTGTTAGGCATGTAGGCATGTTAACTAATGGCATGGCTGTGATTTGCTGCTGATATGATGTCATGATGCACTATAAAAGCCGCCGCTGCCATTTAAGGTTCACTCTGCTGTGAAGTCAGTTAGGGACAGGCTGCTGTTCAAGACTCTGAGGAACAGTTAGAGATAGTGATTTGCTAAATAATATTGTGCTCTACCCATGCTACATTATCAATCACTGTAGCTTTCTTTTGCCTTGCAGCGCTGTTCACAGCTGTCTGCAAGGTCTGTGTGAGTGCAGCTCATGCTGTAGTGTGTCCTGCAGCCACCTCTGTTTGTAGGCCGCTCAGCGTGCGTCACTGCCTCATGCATATTTTTGTTTTATTGCTGCTCATTTTTTCATTAATTCTCCTATTAGTGTGCATACATCCGTATCCATCTACATTGGTTGCAAACACTATAGGAGTAGACAGCAGAGCCTTTCTGCAGCCTTTCAGTGCTAGTTCCCAGTTCTCTGCACTGTTCATGGCTGTCTGTGTGGTCTCTGTGTGTAAGTGCAGCTCACGTTGTAGTGTGTTCTGCAGCCACCTCTGGTTGTAGTCCGCTCAGCGTGCGTCACTGCCTCATACATAGTCCTTTTTTTGTTTTATTGCAGCTCATTTTTCCTGATTTTTTTCTCCTATTAGTGTGCTTCCATCCGTATCAGTCTACATTGGTTGGTTGCAAACACTATATAGGAGTAGATAGAGGAGCCTTTTTTCTGGCTTGTGCCCTGCAGCCGCAGCCACATTAGTATTAGCCTATTTTTTGGAGCCTCATCTATTGCATTGTAGGTTACCTTCCTGCATTGTAATAGCTCCAAAAAGTTTGTGATACTATCGCTTTCACATCTTTGGTTACATCCTTTTTGTTTTTTTTCTAAAAAAAAAAACACGTAAATAAAGTTCACCAAACACTCCACTTGACAGTTGTGTAAGCCACATTAGCTCATATTAAAGTGTAGTCCACACACCTTATAAAATTAGTGTTTCTTATACCTGTTAGCAGCTGTTCAGGAATAAGCACACTAAGCCCCCCCTTTGTACTTTTCTGCCTATCTTTATCAGTCTACCAAGATGAAGAAGGCAGTGCATGGAATAAGGCACGTGGTCGTGGGCGTGGAGTTTCAGCAGGGTGAGGACGTGGGGATTCTGTGCCTGCTGCGGGCACCAGTGACTCCGCATCCACCAGTTTTACCAGGCAACAGTCCTTTATGCGCAGCTTTGTAGGAACTCGCCGTACCCCACTGCTGTGGGACGAACAAATTGAAGCCGTTATTGGATGGATGGCAGCTAAAGCATCAACTTCAATGACTTCCACATCCTCTCAGGGCCAGAGCACTGAAAAGCAACCATCTGTCTCTTCATCACCTGCCAAATTGCCCAGGCAGTCAGAGAGCCCTGGACAGGAGCCATCTCTACTTCTGTTCTCTGAATCTCTTGGCTTGGAAACAGGGGGCCAGCCAAGCAGCATTCTAGAATGTGAAGAAGAGGGAGTATGCAGTCATGCGCAGCTGCTTTGTCCCTCTGAATCTGAAGAGGCGGGTGGGCCAGTGCCTATGGTCAGCACACCTCAGTACGCATCAGATGATGATGAGACTTAGGTGCAACTTTCTGGTGCATACTGTGCTGGCGAGACAACTCAGGAGAAGTAGGTGTTTGAAGAGGGGACTGTAGATGATGAGGTCCTTGACCCATCATGGCATGAGGAACAGGAAGGTGGTGGGAGCAGCTCTGAGGAAGAGATTCCCCGAACGGCCAAAACAGGAGGGAGAGGGAGGGGGCAGACTTGGTTGCCTGTAGCCTCCACTTTGGCACCTGGTAGGAGCATTCCTCTTTCAAAACCCAAAACGGGCGCTGCCAGGACTTGCAGTGCGTGGTCCTTTTTTGACAGTTGCAGATGACATCGCCAGTTGCTGCTCAGAAGTGCCGTCTGCACAGTCAACATATGCTCCAGTATTATTGGGGTTCAGAAATGTCAGCTGATCCCCAGCTGTGTGTCCGGCAATTTCTCCTGCTCTGTCCACACTCACACAACTACAGATTTTAAAATTGCTCCAATTAGGCCTCTGTCTCCACTCTGTTTGCACTATTGACCCTGGGCTCCAACACCGCCAGTTGCTGCTCAGAAGTGCCGTCTGCACAGTCAACATATGCTCCAGTGTTATTGGGGTTCAGTAATGTCAGCTGATCCCCAGCTGTGTGTCCGGCAATTTCTCCTGCTCTGTCCACACTCACACAACTGCAGATATTAAACTTGCTTCAATTAGGCCTCTGTCTCCACTCTGTAGTATTTACCCTGGGTTCCAGCACCGTCAGCTGGTTCCCAGCAGTGTCTTTGGCACGGGTACTCCCTCCTGCCCAGCCTGGTTCCAGCACGCCAGCTGTTTCCGGGTAGCATCAACGTCACTTTGCCTCCAAAACTTTGTCCTGTCGTGTTGCGGTCGGGTTAGCCGACTCTATGGTGCCTGCAGTTTAGGTGCTTTCATTGTGGGCTGCGGGATCTGGCAATAAAGGCTGGTTCCATAGTGCCAATAGGACAAGCACCCCCTGTAGAACTGTGGGTTTCAGTAACTGCGGCCGGCTCATAGAATCATAGAATCGTAGAGCTGGAAGGGACCTCCTGGTCCATCTGGTCCAACCCCCTGCTCAAAGCAGGATTCGCTAAATCATCCCAGTCAGATGTCTGTCCAGCCTCTGTTTGAACACTTCCATTGAAGGAGAAATCACCACTTCTCGCGGCAGCTTGTTCCACTCATTGATCACTCTAACTGTCAAAAAGTTTTTTCTAATATCTAATCTGTGTCTCCTCCCATTCAGTTTCATCCCATTGCTTCTAGTCTTTCCTTGTGCAAATGAGAATAAAGTTGATCCTTCTACAATGTGACAGCTCTTTAGATATTTGTAGACAGCTATTAAGTCTCCTTTCAGTCTTCTCTTTTGCAAACTAAACATTCCCAAATCCTGCAACCTTTCCTCATAAGACATGGTTTGCAGACCGGTCACCATTCTGGTCGCTCTTTTCTGAACTTGCTCCAGTTTGTTGATGTCTTTTTTAAAATGTGGTGCCAAAAACTGGACACAATATTCCAGATGAGGTCTGACCAAAGAGGAGTAGAGGGAAATAATGACTTCATGTGATCTAGACTGTATGCTTCTGTTAATACATCCTAGAATTGCATTTGCCTTTTGTGCTGCTGCATCACACTGACTCATATTCAGTCTGTGATCCATTAGTATACCCAAGTCTTTTTCACATGTGCTGTTGCTTAGCCCTATTCCTCCCATTCTGTATATGCTTTTTTCATTTTTATTGCCCAGATGTAGTATTTTGCATTTTTCCCTGTTAAAAACCATTCTGTTAGTTGATGCCCACTTCTCCAGTTTATTTATATCTTTTGAATCCTCTCTCTTCTCTAGTGTTAGCTATCCCTCCTAGCTTTGTGTCCAAGCTCCAAGCTCGCGGCCTTGCAACTTTGTTTTTCATGGGTACCTTCTGCTACCCATCCGGGTTCCAGCACCGTCAGCTGGTTCTTGGCAGTGCCTTTGGCTTAGGTGCCTCCTTCTCGGTATCTGAGTTCCAGCAACGTCTGTTGGTCCTTGGTAGTGTTTTCTGGCACAGGTACCTCCTGCTTAGTAACCGGGTTCCAGTACTATCAGCTGGTCCTCGGTAGTGCCATGGGCTCTTGTTCCTTCTGCTGTCCCTCTGGGTTCCAGCACCGTCAGCTGGTTCTCGGCAGTGTCTTTGGCATGGGTACTCCCTCCTGCCCAGCCTGGTTCCAGCACGCCAGCTGTTTCCAGGTAGTGTCAACGTCACTTTGCCAACAATACGTTGTCCTGTCGTGTTGCGGTCAGGTTAGCCGACTCTATGGTGCCTGCAGTTTAGGTGCTTCCTATGTGGGCTGCGGGATCTGGCAATAAAGGCTGGTTCCGTAGTGCCAATAGGACAAGCACCCCCTGTAGGACTGTGGGTTTCGGTAACTGCGGCCGGCTCGGCTACCGAGTTCCAGCAACGTCTGCTGGTCCTTGATAGTGCTTTCTAGCACAGGTACCTCTTGCTTAATAACCATGTTCCAGCACCGTCAGCTGGTCCTCGGTAGTGCCATTGGCCCTTGTTTCTTCTGCTGCCTCTCCGGGTTCCAGCACCGTCAGCTGGTCCTCCTTAGTGCCATTGGCTTTTGTTCCTTCTGCTACCCATCCGGGTTCCAGTACTGTCAGCTGGTCCTCGCTAGTTCCATTGGCTCTTGCAGCTTCTGCTACCCATCCGGGTTCCAGCACCGTCAGCTGGTTCTCGGCAGTGCCTTTGGCTTAGGTGCCTCCTTTTCGGTATCCGAGTTCCAGTAACGTCTGCTGGTCCTTGGTAGTGCTTTCTAGCACAGGTGCCTCCTGCTTAGTAACCAGGTTCCAGCACCGTCAGCTGGTCCTCGGTAGTGCCATTGGCTCTTGTTCCTTCTGCTACCCATCCGGGTTCCAGTACCGTCAGCTGGTTCTCGGCAGTTCCTCAGCCTTCTTGTACCTTCTGCTACATTTACAAGTTAAAGCTTTTTGAAATGGTTTTTGGTAATCACTCTGGATCTCCCTGACAACGACCCTAAATACGACAACCCTGAAAACCACCCCGAAGAAGACGACGACCCTGGAGACGACGACCCTGGAGACCACCCCGAAGAAGACGACGACCCCGAAGACGACGACCCTGAAGACCACCCCGAAGAAGACCAAGAATATGACCCTGAAGAAGACGACCAAGAGGACAAAGAACAAGAAGACAACCACCAAGATACAGAAGAACAAGAGATAGAAGACCAAGAAGCAGAAGAACAAGAAGCTGTAGAACAAAAAGCAGAAGAACATTAAGCATAAGACTAAAAATCAGAGCAAAAGATATTATCTAAATTATAAGCGGAAGAAGACTAAGCAGTGTATGGGGGTGAGTCCGTTCCTCCTCGTGGTGCCCCTGGAAAATGCCTGCTGCTGCAGGCCAAACTGAATGCGGACAAATCCTGTTGTAAATCTTTTGTGACAGGCAGAACGGAAGGTGTAATCTTCAAACTTTTATAGATAACAACTACAGGAATGACTGTCACAAATAAGAATATGATGAAGAAGAAGAATAGGAAGAAGATGAAGAAGTAGAATATGAAGAAGAATAATAGCTGAATAAGAAGAATATGAAGAATGTAAAAAAAAAGAATAATAGGAAGAAGGTGAAGAAGAAGAACATGAATAAGGTGAAGAAGAAGTTGATGAAAAAGATGCTGCTGCTGAGGATCATGAAGGAGAAAGTGTGGGTGAATTAAAAAGAAGGTGAGGAGCATGGAAGTAGTGAAACATACATATTTGACAAAATATAAAAAAGGTTAATATAGTCACTATCTTTGTAACTCCGAACGTCTTTAAAAAAAATATGTTCCTGCTATTCCATTTGATTGGGCTAAACCACTATGCCTTTAATGTCTCCTCCACCCCCCCAATACATTCTACATTATTATTAGTTGTTTTTCTTCATGTAGAATTAACCTACAAGGTAAGAAAGGGTTTTTTTTAATTCCGATATTTCTGTCCCATTGACTTGCATTGGTTTCCGGTATCGGAATCGGCGATACCCGATACTTTTTGGGTATCGGCCCGATTCAATCCAATCAGATATTTCATGATATGGGATGGTATCACTCAACAATACTGCTGACTTGACACATGTCCAGAAGGCAGTTTTTGACACACTCCACAAGGAGGATAAGTCACAAAAGGTCATTGCTAAAGAAACTAAGGAAAGAGATGAACGGCTGATTAGGGCACATTCACCGCCGAAAAGCTTTGTGAGGACATAATGACAAAGTAAACAAGTTTCTTTTCCATCCAAAACAAGTGTCTGTCTTGGTCTGAGCTCCCTAATCAGCTGTACATCTCTTTCCTTGTATTTTACACCCTTCTTGGGTGAGCGGCTTGGTGCAGCATGGACCCAGCAGGCTTCCAACCATCCTGCAAGACCTGAAAGATGGAGGACCTGTGGTGACAGCATCACATGGCGCCCCTTGTGACCAGCTAACCTTGAAACCTGGAAGCCAGGATGATGAATGGTGCACGATAAGCACTGCAGGCTCTGCAAACGTGGTTATGCCGGCAGCATAACCACGGCAGGTTAGTGTACTCTGTTCCTAACCTACTCTATTTGACCACCGGGTATCACACCAGGAGCGCCCCCTCCTCTCTCCAATTTTGTTTCTACTATTGCTAAAGAAGCTGACTGTTCAAAGAGTGCTGTATCCAAGCATATTTATGGAAAGTTGAGTAGAAGAATAAAGTGTGTTAGAAAAAGGTGCATAAGTAACCAAGATAACTGCAGCCTTGAAAGGATTTTTAAGAAAAGGCCATTCAAAAATGTGGGGGAGATTCACAAGGAGTCGACTGCTGCTGGAGTCATTGCTTCAAGAGCCACCACACACAGACATATCCAGGACATAGGCTACAAGTGTTGCATGGCTTGTGTCAAGCCACTCATGACCAATAGACAACACAAGAAGCGTCTTACCTGGGCCAAGGAAAAAAGAACTGGACTGTTGCTCAGAGGTCTAAGGTGTTGTTTCCAGGTGACAGCACTTCATTTGGAAATCAAGATCCCAGTTTGGAGAAAGTGTGGAGAGGCCACAATTAGAGTTGAGTGAAACGGGTCGGTAAAATTCAAAAGTCGCCGACTTTCGCTAAAGTCGAGTTTCACCAATCGAAACCCAACCATAGCGTGAGGTCGGCCATGAGGTCACCGACTCAAGCGCCAAAGTCACGTTTCCCATAATGCGTCCAGCGCTTTTTCTCAGCCAATGATCAAGGATGCACACTGTGGGCAACGTGATGACATGGGGAGCGGCCACCACACCTTAGAGAAGGGCATTGCAGTGATTGGCTGGCTTTGTGTGGTGTCACAGTGGCTATAAAAGCCTTGAACGCCGACCACCATCTTACTTCTGCCGATCTTAGCATAGGGAGAGGTTGCTGCTGCTCGTTCTCAATAGGGAGAGTGTTTAGGCAGGAAAAAAAAAATCTGCTTCTGCTGATAGCGATATTCACTGTACAACACAACAGTTAGTGTGCAGTGACAGGGGAGGATATTTTTGTGTGCAGCAGCTCTGGTGGTTATTAGTCTGCCTTATAAGGCTACCTGATAGCTGCATTGCTGTTTGCGCATTGCTGTACAGACTGCTTTTTTCAAAGCAAAAATAATTTTATTCCTTTTGTCTGCATAGTTAGTGAGCGTTCATTTTTTCACACACCATATAGAGGTGTACGCTCCTCACACACTACCGTGTACCGGCTGGTATCACGGATAAATACATGCTATCTGTGTGTGACTCCTTAAAAAGATAGACGGAGATTTTTATTTTTCCATACATACACCGTATAGAGCTGTCCACTTATCAAACAGTATTGTATATCTGCTGTTTGTATAGCGGTCAAATCTATACAGAGACAGCGTGTGTGTGTGAGACTCCGTAAATACATATACGGAAATTTCAATTTTTACATACACCGTATATAATATCTGCTGTTTGATAACGGTCAAACCTATACAGAGACAGCGTGTGTGTGTGTGACTCCATTAAAAAATAGATGGAGATTTAAAATTTTTCCATACATACTGTACACCGTATCGAGCTGTCCGCTTGTCAAACAGTATCCTATATCTGCTGTTTGATTACGGTCAAATCTATACAGAGACAGCATCTGTGTGTGACTATGGAAAAAAATAGACGTAGATTTTCATTTTTCCATACTTACACAGTATAGAACTGTATGCTTCTCACACACTACTGTGTACCGGCTGGTATCACGGACAAATACATGCTATCTGTGTTTTACTCCGTCAAAAAATAGACAGAGATTTAAAATTTTCCATACATGCACCATATACAGCTGTCTGCTTCTCAAGGAGTATCGTATAACTGCTGTTTGGATTACGGTCCAATCAATACAGAGACAGCGCGAGTGTGTGTGAGTCTGTAAATACATAGACGGACATTTCCATTTTTGCATACATCGCATAGACCTGTCCGCTTCTCCAACAGTATCGTATATCTGCTGTTCGCTTTACGGTCACATCTATACAGAGTCATCGTGTGTGTGTGAGACTCCGTAAATACATATACGGGCATTTCCATTTCTCCATACACTGTATTGAGCTGTCCGCTTCTCAAACAGTATCGTATATCTTCTGTTCGCTTTATGGTCACATCTATACAGATACAGCGTGTGTGTGTGTGATACTCCAGAAATACATATACGGACATTTCCATTTTTCAATACACTGTATAGAGCTGTCCACTTCTCATACACTACCGTATATTTGCTGGTTGTATTAAGGTCAAATACAAACTGCCAGAGCGTTTGTGTGAGACTCCTGAAACAAATATACGGAGATGAACAGTTTCACCAAAAATGTATACAGCTGTACACTTCTGATACAGTACCGTATATCTGCTGGTTGGATTACGGTCAAATACATACTGGGAGAGCGTCTGTGAGTAACGAAATAAATACGTAAATTTAAATTTTTCCATACACCTAACACAGCTGTTCGCTCCTCATACAGTACCATATCTCTGCTAGTATTTTTGGTACATTTTCCAAACATGAGGAGGTATAGTGGAAGAGGCCGTGGGCGTGGGGGCGCAGCTGGTACTGATGGTGGTGGTGGTGCATCTGCTGGTTATGGCAAAAGCACAATAGCAGCTAAGGCAGGAAGTGTTGAACCTGCATCATCGTCTGGCACAAGAAGGCCTTTAAGGTTCCCTTTTCTGGAAGTAGGTAAACCGCTTTTAAAGCTGGAGCATCAGGAACAGGTTCTGGCTTACATTGCCGAAACAGCTTCCAGCTCTATGCATCCTCTTCTGAAGTTAGAAATACTGCAAGCACAGAGTCGTCAGTGGAAGCTTCTGGTCAGGAACAACCCCATTCCTTGTGTCCTTCACCCACACCAAAAGTCAAGGATGCTGCAGCACACACTTCAGATTACTCCATGGAGCACTTTTCACATACCATGCCAGGGTTATCAAGTCAAATCCTGAATTCCCCAGTCCAAGATGAATCTGACATGGAGTGCACTGATGCACAGCCACTGCTAGATGATTCTGCTGGTACATTCACCCACAGCACTACATTCCCCTCGCACTCTACAGAGCCAGAATCTGACTCTGATAAAACTCAGGTGCCCCTTCCCGCATACTATACGACCTTACACGGTGACACAGAGGAAGGTGCAGATTAAATTGAAGAGGAGGTGATGAATGACCCAGTTGTTGACCCTGATTGGCATATATTGGGGGAAGAGGGTGCAGCTGGCAATAGCTCAGAAGAGGAGAAGGATCCGCAGCAGGCATCGATATCGCAGCAGCAGTTATCTGGCAGGGCCGTAGCTGTACCAAAACTAGTTAAAAAAAAGAGTTGCAGGACAGCTTGGCCAGACGGTCAAATTTGCACACCTTGCAAGCCCTGAAAATTTGCACCATAGTAGGAAGAGTGCAGTGTGGCACTTTTTTGACCAAAATCCGAATGATGAGGCAAAGGTTAACTGTAAGAAGTGCGGAAGGACCTTCAGCCGAGGTAAAAATCTCCGAAATTTAAACACCAGTTGCATGCTTAGACATTTAACCACTATGCACTTGCAAGCATGGACGGACTACAAAACCTCAGGTGGCACATGTGCACCTGCTCCAACTGAAGGTAGCCAGCCACGCTCCATTGCTTCCCCCACTGAAAGGCCACCGCTAAGCACCCCACCAGAAAGAAATGTTGAGGTGTCATCGCAGGGCCAAAGCAGTCAGGGAATCAAAATATTTTAGGAAAAAAATACTGAAACTAGGCCATCACCGACACCACCATCACCATCACCAACCCCCTCTCAGTCCTTAATGTCCACCGCTAGTTCCCCCCTATGCAGCTCTCAAGTCCAGCTCACCCTACCAGACACTCTGAGTAGGACAAGAAAGTACTCATCCTCTGATCCGCGTACACTGGCTTTGAACGGCTACATTGCCAAACTGATCTCATTAGAGATGATGCCCTTCCGTTTGGTAGAAAGAAAATCGGTCCGAGAGCTCATGGCCTACGCTGTCCCACGCTATGACCTACCCAGTCGGCACTTCTTTTCTTGAAAAGCCATCCCTGCCCTCCACCTGCATGTGAAAGACCGCATTGTCCATGCACTCAAACAATCAGTGAGTGGAAAGTTCCACCTCACAACATGCATGGGCCAGTAGGCATGGCCAGGGCCGTTACATGTCCATCACTGCGCACTGAGTTAATGTGGTGGATGCTGGCTCCACAGGGGACAGCGGCGGTGGAACAGTGCTGGCTAGCCCACGGTACAGGATACAGTTAGCTGTAGGCCTTCGACCCTCCTCCTCCTCCAGAAGCGAAAGCTCGTCGACAGAGCGCAGTCGCACGAGCACTCCATCCGCAGCTGCCAGTGTTGCACACAAGGTGTCCCTCTATCGAACAGCTAGTGGTAAGAGGCAGCAGGCTGTTTTAAAGATGATGTCTTTGGGCAACAAAAGACACACTGCGGAGGTACTGGCCGACTACTTGCATCAACAAAATGAGTCATGGCTGGGCAGTCTACATCTTGAGCCAGGCAAGGTAGTCAGTGATAATGGACGGAATTTTGTGGCAGCCATAGCCCTTGCAAAACTCAGACACATACCTTCCCTGGCTCACACCTTGAACCTGGTGGTGCAGTGCTTCCTAAATAATTATCCGGAGTTAACAGCCCTGCTCAATAAGGTGCGAAGACTGTGATTGCACATCTGTCGCTCGCCTGTACACTCCAGTTGTATGCAGAAGCTGCAGCGATCGCTTCACCTCCCCAAGCACTGCCTAATCATAGATGTTGCAACAAGGTGGAACTCCACCATGCACATGGTTGAGAGGCTGTGCGAACAGAGGCAGGCTGTAATGCATTTGTGGGAGGATACACGGCCAGGCAGTTTGAGGGAAGACATGGAATTGTCGGGTGTGCAGTGGTCAAAGCTGAAAGACATCTGTAAAGTCCTTCAGTGCTTTGAAGAATGCACAGATGATGCCATCATAAGCATGAGCATCCCACTTATGCGTCTGCTCATGCAAACTTTGACACACATTATGGATCATGCATCTGCAGCAGAGGAAGAGGAAGAGGAGGAGGGAAGCCTTGATGACAGTCAGCCATTGTCAGTGAGGGCACCCTTTGAGCTGGACAATGTGGAGGAAGAAGAGGAGGAGGAGGATGAGGGGGATGATTTTTTTGGGAGGAGGATACTTCTCAGGGGGCAAGAGATAATGTTGGCATGCCAAGGTCAGGTCCAGGGTTTGTGCATGACTGGAGGGATGTGGATTTCCAAGAAAGTGCTCCTCCACCCACCATTGGCAGTGCATCGTTGACACCTGGAACATTGGCCCACATGTGTGATTATGCCTTGCGGATCATAAAAAGGGACCCCCGCATTGTCAAAATGATGAAGGATGATGACTACTGGTTGGCCAGCATCCTGGACCCACGCTATAAAGGCAAATTACAGAACATCATGTCACAGGAGAACATAGAGATAATATTGGCTAACAAACATGCAACTCTGGTAAACCGTTTGTTTGAGGCATTCCCAGCACACAGCAGCGGTGCTGACTCTCCCACGAGCCATAGAGGGCAAAATGGAAGAGGTGTTCGTGGTGCGCACAGGCGAAGTGGCATTGGAGACAGGGGTTTCATGACCATGTTGTGGACTGATTTTTCAAGTACCGCTCACACGACTGCTAATACAGAATCGATTGCAAGTGACAGGAGACAGCAGTTGTCAACTATGGTTACAAACTAATTCTTCTCCCATATCGATGTTCTCCCTCACAGGTCATTGCCCTTTGACTATTGGGCCTGTAAACTTGACACCTGGCCTGAATTGGCACATTATGCCTTACAGGAGCTTGCTTGCCCTGCTGCTAGTGTGTTATCTGAAAGGGTAATCAGTGCTGCTGGATCAATCCTCACAGAAAAAAGGACCCGTCTGTCGACCCAAAATGTTGATGATCTAACCTTCATTAAAATGAACCATGCATGGGTTTCAAAGGATTTTGTCCCACCTTCCCGTGATGACACATAGGTGGCAATAAAAATGCCTCGCTTTTGTCCTCCTCTTCCTCGTACTTCTCCACTTCCTCCATTTTCAGCAGCTGAATGTACAGCCTACACATCAACATAAACCATTTTTTCAACCACCCTAACTGGTCTGCCCCCCCCATGGCCAGGGTCACCCCCTGCCTCACCCGGGCATCTGCCATTGCCCTGAACAGGTGGGTGGGCCCACTCTTGGGCAACGGCACTGGCACAGGGCCCCTCGTAGTACAATAAAGTGTCTCTGACGGTGGGGAGGGCCCACTCGCTGTCAGACACACCAGCGTACTATCAGGGGCCCTGTGCCAGTACCGCCACCCATGAGTATGCCCCCCTGCTTGCTCAGGGCCCAAGGACATGCAAGTAGGGATGAGCTTTCCGATATTAAAATATCGGAAATCGGCCCGATATTTGCGATATCGGAATTCCGATTTCCGATTCCGATATTTTTTTCACATCGGAAATCGGAAATCCCTACTAACCATAAGCATAACCCTAAACCCTAACCCTACTAATCCTAACCCCTAACCGTAACCTTACTAACTATAAGCATAACCCTAACCGTAAACCCTGACTCTGCTAACCCTAACTAACCCTAACCCCTAACCCTTACCCTAATCCTAACCCCTAATCCTTAACCTAACCCTAACCCTAACTAACCCTGCTAACCCTAAACCCTAACCCTACTAACCCTAATCCTAACCCCTAACCCTTAACCTAACCCTAACCCTAACTAACCTTAGCCCCTAACCCTAACCCTACTAACCCTAAACCCTAACCCTACTAACCCTAACCCTTAACCTAACCCTAACTAACCCTAACCACTAACTCTAACCCTAACCATAATCCTAACTAACCCTAACCCCTAACCCTAACCCTTACCCTAACCCTTACCCTAACCCTAACCCTACTAACCATAACCATAACCCTAACTAACCCTAACCCCTAACCCTACTAACTATAAGCATAACTCTAACCGTAAACCCTTACTCTACTAACCCTACCTAACCCTTACCCTAACTCTACTAACCCTAACCCTTACCCTAACCCTTACTCTGCTAACCATAAACCCTAACCCTACCCCAACTAATCCTAACCCAATGAAAAAACACCGCTGTTAAGAAGATGGCGACCAGTTTTCCTACTATAGCATTCGCTCTGTGCATTTTTCTTGTGATTTTTTTGCTCCTCTGCCTCTGCAAACTCCTTCCCCATTATCCTGAGGTGTTTCCCCTCCATTTTATCCATTATATAGCACTGTAGTGGTCATTTTGTAATTCCGATTTTTTTCTCCCATTGACTTGCATTGATATCGGAAATCGGAAATTCCGATATCTGATATTTTTTCAATATCGGAAATTGGAATTCCGATATGATAGCAGGCAATATCGCTCATCCCTACTTGCAAGACTTACCTCTCCCTGCTCCACCGCTGTGTAGTCTGGCCAGTTAAATCCTTCACAGGGACGGGCACTACAACTTTGCTGAATTGATCGATGATGGTTAAAACATATCTATGGCCAGTCCTGCTGGGCTCTACCTTCAGATGATCAATGGCTACTATTTGTAATGGACGTCGACTCACACATCAGATGCAGGGGTGCTTTATGAGCAGCTTTCACAGTTTTACTAGTCACAGACATGTGACATTCCTGACACCATTTTTCAATGTCTCCTCTCATGGCAATCCAATAGAATTGCCTACGGCCTGTGGCTTCTGTGTTTTGCACTCCAAAGTGAACAGACAGATCATGATAGGCAGTGAGGACTATGTGTACATCTCTCCCTGTCATCACAATTTGATGGAGACGAGTAACGGTGATGGGATCCACGCTACTGCGATACAGCAACCCTTTATTCACAAAGAACCGTTTTCGCAGTCTCCACAGACAAATTCATTGAGGGTCAGCATTGCTTCTGCAAATTCTCCCGGGAGGTTTTCCCGTGATTAGTAATTTCCAAAGTTTCAGCAATCACTCGACTTTGCTTCTGGACTTTTATCCATCTAGTTTCCTGTAGTGGAGAGTCTGGACTGGCTTACTGACACTGAAATATATACGAATATTTAAAAGTACCACAACACTGTATACTGTTGTACGCTTCGAATACATTTCCATTTTTCTAATTTTTAGATTCTGGCGTAATTCGTACTGAGCATGTGACAGTTTGTGTCAGACTCTGCAAAACTATAAGGAGATTTAAATGACACCAACAACACTGTATGCAGCTGTATGCTTGTAATATATTACCCTTTTTTAACATTTTATATTCTTGTCTAACCCATACTGAGCCTGGGAGTGTATTTTTCTGACTCCGGAAATATAGACGGATATTTCCAATTACCCCTGGACTGGATACACCTTGTATCTGCTGATACAGTACCTTTTTTCAACTTGTTTGAGTATGTTTAAATCCATACTGACTGAGTGAGCAGGAGTGGTTGACTCATGAAATCCGGTGTTTGGAAACAGAATGGAAACACATGGAAACATCAACCAAACTTAGGTTAATATGGTGTAGGTCCACCTTTTGCGGCGATTACAGCCTCGATTATCCGAGGTATGGATTCATACAAGGTGTGAATTGTTTCCAAAGGCATTGTAGCCCATTCTTCAGTTAAAACACCAAACAGTTCTTTGAGCGACAATGGTGGCTGAAATTGACGTATAGCTTGAATCTAAAAAATCTGCCATAAATGATCAATAATGTGGAGGTCTGGGGATTGTGGGGCACATATGAGATGCTCAACTTCATTACAGTGTTACTCATGACATGCTTTAACGATTCGAGCTGTATGAATTGGTGCATTATCATCCTGAAAGATGGCGTTCCCCTCCGGGAACAGTGCTTGATCCACAGGATGCACTTGGTTGCCCAAAATGTCTAAATAATCACGGCTGTTACTTCTTCAATTAAGGGATATCATTTGCCCGGCGTATGTCCACGAAATATCACCCCAGATCATCACAGAACATCCGCCATGTTTTACGGTTGCGAGAAGGCAGTCTGGATTAAATGTTTCTTTACGCTATCTCCAATCGTACACTCTGCCGGAGGTCGTAAATAGGGTAAACGATGATTCGTCTGAGAATATAAAATGTTTTCACAGCTCAAGAGACATTTTCTGTAGGTTTCTACACCACTCTAAATGCATGGAAACATTTGTCATTGAGAGAAGCGTTTTTACAATTGCAGCGATTCCGTGGAATCCAGATTTGTGCAGCTCGCGACAAACTTTTTTCGTGAGTTCTGCATTGTTTTTCCGAGCAGTGGTCTTGCGATCCTCTATCCAAATTTGTTTTACAGTCCGACAGTAACTTTCTCAGTCAACTTCGACTTTCGGCCGGACCTGTGCTTTGCTACGGAAGCTTTTACGTTTTTCCTTCTCTTTCAAACGCAGTCATTACTTTGGAGACAGTACCGCTTGACATGCCAAGCATATGGTCACTTTCTGTTACACTAGCGCCTGCCATACCAGCATCAACAATTTGGGCTCTTTGAAAATCAGAGAGGTCTGCAATTGGTATAAGTTTTTCCTCAATGTTCATAGAATTATGCAAAACAAACTTTTAATTTGCATACACATATCACATGACACAAATAATCAACTACAAAACATTAACATATGGCACGGTTTGCATGTTTAGAACATGTCTGAAGATTATGATGACAACACGATAGGTGTTTGGTTGCATTATTTGGTACAACCCCTGTATGTACGGAGTGTGTCTAAAAGCCCTCACCGCCGACCGCCATTTTTCTTCTGCCCATCTTTATAGTGGAGAGAGGTTGCTGATGCTGTTTATGATTTGGGAGACACTTAGGCCTGTAAACAGAAGTTGTTATGTGCTTGCGCTGAAAGCAATTGCTGTGTTCTGTTAGTGTGCAGTGACGGGAGGATTTCTGGTGTGCAGCAGCGCTAGTCATTAGGCTGCCTGCAAGTGACAGGGACCATTTTCTTATGTGCAGCAGCGCTGATTATTAGCCTGCCTTATAGCAGTATTGCTGTGTGGATACAGCAGTGCAGACTGCTTTTTACACAGCACTCCTACTGTTAGTCTGTTTTCCTGCAGTGAACGAACGTTCATTATTTCACACACCATATAGAGCTGTACGCTCCTCACACACTACCGTGTACCGGATGGTATCACGTATAAATACATGCTGACTATCTTTATGAGACTACGGAAATATATAGGGAGATTAAAATTTTCTATTACACTATATACACCTTGTATTTGATGAGACAGTACCTTTGTTCTTAATTTTTGCTTATGGTATAACACATACTGAGTGAGCGTGTGTGGTTTACTCATTCAATATATACGGAGAAAAACATTTTACCCTATACTCTATACACCTCCTCTCTTGTGATACAGTACCTTTGTTTTACATTTTTTATTACGGTTAGAGTTGAGCGATACCAGCCGATACTTGAAAATATCGGATAGGAATGGATCGGCCGATCTTAAAAAAAAGTATCGGTATCGCCGATTCCGATACCGGGAACCAATGCAAGTCAATGGGGCCAAAATATCTGAATTAAAAAAAAACCTTTTTTTCCTTGTAGGTTAATTCTACATGAAGAAAAACAACTAAGAATAATGTAGAATATATTGTGGGAGGTGGAGGAGACATTAAAGCCATAGAGGTTTAGCCCAATCAAATGGAATAGCAGGAATTAAACTTTTTTTTTAAAGACGTTAGGAGTTACAAAGATATTGACTATGTTAGCCTCATTTATATTTTGCCAGACATGTATGTCTTCTTCTTCTTTCTTCTTTCTTCTTCTTCTTCCTTTTTTTACCTTCTTCTTCTTCTTCTTATTCCTTTTTTTACATTCTTCTTCTTCTTCCTTTTTTTACATTCTTCTACTTCCTTTTTTTACATTCTTCTTCTTATTCCTTTTTTACATTCTTCTTCTTCTTCCTTTTTTTAAATTCTTCTACTTCCTTTTTTTACATTCTTCTTCTTCTTCCTTTTCTTACATTCTTCATATTCTTCTTATTCAACAATTACTATTCTACATATTCAACTTCTTCATCTTCTTCCTATTCTTCTTCATCATATTCTTGTTTGTGTCAGACATTCCTGTAGTTGTTATCTAGAAAAGTTAGAAGTTTACACCTTCCGTTCTGCCTGTCACAAAAGATTTACAACAGGATTTGTCCGCGTTCAGTTTGGCCTGCAGCAGCAGGCCTTTTCCAGGGGCACCACGAGGAGGAACGGACTCACCCCCATACACTGCTTAGTCTTCTTCTGCTTATAAATAAGATAATATCATTTGCTCAGAGTATTAGTCTTATGCTTAATGTTCTTCTGCTTTGTTTTTTTATGATTCTTTGTCTTCTCTCTCTTGTTGTTCTGCATCTTGGTGGTTGTCTTCCTGTTCTTTGTCCTCTTGAACCAGCTGACGGTACTGGCACCCGTAGGGGCAGCAGAAGGAACAAGAGCCAATGGCACTACAGAGGACCAGCTGACGGTGCTGGAACCCGGTTACTAAGCAGGAGGTACCTGTGCTACAAAGCACTACCAAGGACCAGCAGACGTTGCCGGAACTCGGATACCGAGATGGAGGCACCTAGGCCAAAGGCTCTGCCGAGAACCAGCTGACGGTGCTGGAACCCGGAGGGGTAGCATAAGCTGCAAGAGCAAATGGAAATAGCGAGGACCAGCTGACAGTGCTGGCACCCGCAGGGGCAGCAGAAGGAATAAGAGCCAGTGGCACAACCGAGGACCAGCTGACGGTGCTGGAACCTGGTTACTAAGCAGGAGGTACCTGTGCTACAAAGCACTACCAAGGACCAGCAGACGTTGCCGGAACTCGGATACCGAGATGGAGGCACCTAGGCCAAAGGCTCTGACGAGAACCAGCTGACGGTGCTGGAACCCGGAGGGGTAGCATAAGCTGCAAGAGCAAATGGAAATAGCGAGGACCAGCTGACAGTGCTGGCACCCGGAGGGGCAGCAGAAGGAATAAGAGCCAATGGCACAACCGAGGACCTGCTGACGGTGCTGGAACCCGGTTACTAAGCAGGAGGTACCTGTGCTACAAAGCACTACCAAGGACCAGCAGACGTTGCCGGAACTCGGATACCGAGATGGAGGCACCTAGGCCAAAGGCTCTGACGAGAACCAGCTGACGGTGCTGGAACCCGGAGGGGTAGCATAAGCTGCAAGAGCAAATGGAAATAGCGAGGACCAGCTGACAGTGCTGGCACCCGGAGGGGCAGCAGAAGGAATAAGAGCCAATGGCACAACCGAGGACCAGCTGACGGTGCTGGAACCCGGTTACTAAGCAGGAGGTACCTGTGCTACAAAGCACTACCAACGACCAGCAGATGTTGCCGGAACTCGGATACCGAGATGGAGGCACCTAGGCCAAAGGCTCTGACGAGAACCAGCTGACGGTGCTGGAACCCGGAGGGGTAGCAGAAGTTACCCCTGAAAAGCAAAGTTGGCATGCCGCAAGCTGGCCGCAGTTACCGAATCACACAGTCCTACAGGGGGTGCTTGTCCTACTGGCACTACGGAACAAGCCTTTCTTACCAGAACCCGCAGTCCACATAGGAAGCACCTAAACTGCTGGCACCCTAGCCTCGGCTAACCCAACCGCAACAAGACATGGCAACTTGGGGTGGCAAACTGACATTGACACTTCCCGGAAACAGCAGGCAGGGCTGGAACCAAGCTGGGCAGGAGGGAGTACCCGTGCCAAAGTCAGTTATGAGCAGCAACTGGCGATGTTGGAGCCCAGGGACAAGCACTTAGCAGGCTGAGGCCTGATGTGCTGTCAATTGGGAGGCAGCAGGACAGATTGCCATCAAAACAGCAGGGGAACAGCTGACGTTACTGAACCCCACAAACACAGGAGCTAGTGTATTACTCTGTGAAGACGGCACTTCCGAGCAACAACTGGCTGTGTTGAAGCCGAGGGACAAGCACGGAGCAGGCTGAGGCTGCATTGAAGAAATTTTAAGATCGGTTGTAGACTTCTACTAATTTTAACCAAGCTCCACTTAGGCCTGTGGCTTCACTGATTTTCGTATTTCCCCTGTCCTGCAACCCCGCCAGTTACAGCTCTGAAGTGGCGTCTGCACAATCCACACTTGTTCCTGTGTAACAGGTGTTCAGTCCGGTCAGTTAATCCCCTGATGTGTGTCCGGCAATGTCGCCTGCTCTGTCCACATTCCCATAACTAGTTATGGGAATGTGGACAGAGCAGGCGACATTGCCGGACACACATCAGGGGATTAACTGACCGGACTGAACACCTGTAACACAGGAACAAGTGTGGATTGTGCAGACGCCACTTCGGAGCTGTAACTGGCAGGGTTGGAGGACAGGGGAAATACGAGAGACAGTGGAGCCACAGGCCTAATTGGAGCATGGTTAAAAATCAGTAGTGGTACGACTGTGTAGGCAGCAGGAGACTTTGCCATCCACACAGAAGGGGATCAGCTGATGTTACTGAACCCCACTGAGACACGGGAGCAAGTGTCTCTTTCCGTGTGGACGGCACTTCCGAGCTACAACTGGCTGTGTTGAAGCCCAGGAAATAGGAGGGTGTAGGCAGAGGCCTACTGTATTTGGAATGTGGAGACAGCAGGAGAGACTGCCATCCACACAGCAGGGGATCAGCTGACGTTACTGAACCCCACTGAGACACGGGAGCAAGTATCTCTTTCCGTGTGGACGGCACTTCCGAGCTACAACTGGCTGTGTTGAAGCCCAGGAAATAGGAGGGTGTAGGCAGAGTCCTACTGTATTTGGAATGTGGTGACAGCAGGAGAGACTGCCATCCACACAGCAGGGGATCAGCTGACGTTACTGAACCCCACTGAGACACGGGAGCAAGTGTCTCTTTCCGTGTGGACGGCACTTCCGAGCTACAACTGGCTGTGTTGAAGCCCAGGAAATAGGAGGGTGTAGGCAGAGGCCTACTGTATTTGGAATGTGGTGACAGCAGGAGAGACTGCCATCCACACAGCAGGGGATCAGCTGACGTTACTGAACCCCACTGAGACACGGGAGCAAGTGTCTCTTTCCGTGTGGACGGCACTTCCGAGCTACAACTGGCTGTGTTGAAGCCCAGGAAATAGGAGGGTGTAGGCAGAGGCCTACTGTATTTGGAATGTGGTGACAGCAGGAGAGACTGCCATCCACACAGCAGGGGATCAGCTGACGTTACTGAACCCCACTGAGACACGGGAGCAAGTGTCTCTTTCCGTGTGGACGGCACTTCCGAGCTACAACTGGCTGTGTTGAAGCCCAGGAAATAGGAGGGTGTAGGCAGAGGCCTACTGTATTTGGAATGTGGTGACAGCAGGAGAGACTGCCATCCACACAGCAGGGGATCAGCTGACGTTACTGAACCCCACTGAGACACGGGAGCAAGTGTCTCTTTCCGTGTGGACGGCACTTCCGAGCTACAACTGGCTGTGTTGAAGCCCAGGAAATAGGAGGGTGTAGGCAGAGGCCTACTGTCTTTGGAATGTGGAGACAGCAGGAGAGACTGCCATCCACACAGCAGGGGATCAGCTGACGTTACTGAACCCCACTGAGACACGGGAGCAAGTGTCTCATTCCGTGTGGACGGCACTTCCGAGCTACAACTGGCTGTGTTGAAGCCCAGGAAATAGGAGGGTGTAGGCAGAGGCCTACTGTATTTGGAATGTGGTGACAGCAGGAGAGACTGCCATCCACACAGCAGGGGATCAGCTGACGTTACTGAACCCCACTGAGACACGGGAGCAAGTGTCTCTTTCCGTGTGGACGGCACTTCCGAGCTACAACTGGCTGTGTTGAAGCCCAGGAAATAGGAGGGTGTAGGCAGAGGCCTACTGTCTTTGGAATGTGGAGACAGCAGGAGAGACTGCCATCTCCACAGCAGGGAAACAGCTGGCAGTGCTGAACCACACTAACACTTGAACGAATGTGTTTGGCTCTGTGGAGATGACACTTCTGAACACCAACTGACGCTGTTGGAGCCCAGGATCAGGCGTGGAGCAGGCTGGGGCCTACTGGATTTTGGCAGGTGTAGGCAGCAGGAGACTTGCCATCTCCACAGCAGGGGAACAGCTGGCAGTGCTGAACCCCACTAACACTCGAACGAATGTGTTTGGCTCTGTGGAGACGACACTTCTGAACACCAACTGACGCTGTTGGTGCCCAGGATCAGGCGTGGAGCAGGCTGGGGCCTACTGGATTTTGGCAGGTGTAGGCAGCAGGAGACTTGCCATCTCCACAGCAGGGGAACAGCTGGCAGTGCTGAACCCCACTAACACTCGAACGAATGTGTTTGGCTCTGTGGAGACGACACTTCTGAACACCAACTGACGCTGTTGGAGCCCAGGATTAGGCGAGGAGCAGGCTGGGGCCTGTTGCTTTTGGCAGGTGAAGGCAGCAGGAGACTTGCCATCTCCACAGCAGGGGAACAGCTGGCAGTTCTGAACCCCACTAACACTAGAACGAATGTGTTTGGCTCTGTGGAGATGACACTTCTGAACACCAACTGACACTGTTGGAGCCCAGGATTACGCATGCCGCATGCAGAGGCCAATGGGCAGCGGTTTTTATGGAGGTTGTTGACTACTACTGATTCTAACCTTGCTCCACTTAGGCCTCTGGCTCCACTGTCTCTACTATTTACCCTGGCCTCCAACCCCGCCAGCTACATCTCTGAAGTGGCGTCAGCACAATCTACACTTGTTCCTGTGTTACTGGTGCTCAGTCCAGTCAGTTGATCCCCTGATGTTTGTCCGGCAAGTTCGCCAGCTCTGTCCTCATTCCCACTACTGGTTATGGGAATGTGGACAGAGCAGGAGACCTTGCCAGACACACATCAGGGGATAAACTGATGGGACTGAGCCACAGGAACACAGGAACAAGTGTAGATTGTGCTGACGCCACTTCAGAGATGTAGATGGCGGGGTTGGAGGTCAGGGGAAATAGTAGAGACAGTGGAGCCAGAGACCTAAATTGGGCACGGTTAAAAATCAGTAGTGGTTTGAATGTTGATGGAGCTGGTGACTTTGCCGTCCACACAGCAGGGGATCAGCTGGCGTTACTGAACCCCACTAACACAGGAGCTAGTGTGTTTCTCTGTGCAGACGACACATCTGAGCCACAACTGGCTGTGTTGAAGCACAGGGATTATAGTTCAGGTGGTAGAAAAATGAACACACCAGCAGACCTGGATACAGTTGCCAACCACTAATTTAGTGTGTAAGAGGAATAGCAAAGTCTTTGGAGATCCAGGCCTTGTTCATTTTCAGAAAAGTCAGCCGGTCAACATTATCGGAAGATAGTCGCGTGCGACGGTCTGTTAGTACACCACCTGCGGCACTAAAGACACATTCCGATAATACACTGGCAGCAGGGCAAGCCAGCACCTCCAATGCATACTGGCTAAGTTCTGGCCATATATCCAGCTTAGAGACCCAAAACTTGAAGGGGGAAGAGCCATCTGGGAGTACAGTGACAGGGCAAGACATGTAGTCTGACACCATCTGATGGAAGCGTTGCCTCCTGCTGACTCGAGGCGTCGCTGATGGTGTAAACAATTGTGGTGGACACACAAAACTTTGCCACATTTGGGCCATAGTGGTCTTGCCTTGTGCTGCGGCGCTGCCTCTGCTCCCTCTTTGTGCAGAGTTTCCTCCACTGCCTCGACGCACAGAGCTGCTTTGTAAAGCACTAGCAACAATGCTGTCGGGTGGAATGGAAAACATTATGGACTGCACCAGTGACTCTTCGTACTCCCGCAGTTTACGCTCCCGGTTCAACGTTGGTATGGGCCTTTGTACGCTGTCCCGGTAGCGAGGATCTAGGAGGGTTTACACCCAATAATCAGCCGAGACGAGAATGTGGGCGATGCGGCGGTCGTTTCTCAGGCACTGCAGCATGAAATCAACCATGTGCTGCAGACTCCCAACTGCCAAAGAACCGCTGTCCCCTGTTTGAGGCGTGACCTCTGCCTGCTCTGCATCACCCCACCCTCGCTGTACATACTGAGTAGAGGTTTGTGTACCTCCCTCCTCTGGAGAGATGTCTTCCTCCTCCATCGACTCCTCCTCATCCTCCTCACAAAGTGTCCCCTGCCTAGGCCTTTGTGAGGAAACACGTAGCGCAGACTGTCCAGAAGCAGCTGGCATTTGGGACTCCTCATCCTCCACCTCTTCCGAAACCTCATCCCTTAGTGCTTGCAGTGTTTGTTGAAGCAGGCAGATAAGGGGGACAGTCATGTTGACTAGTGCATCATCTGCACTCGCCATCCGCGTGGATTCATCGAAGGCACGCAAAACGAGGCAGATGTCCTTCATAGAGGCCCACTCAATGGTGCTGAAGTGTGAACGGCGCACAGTGCGACTTGTTTGCGCCTGATGCAGCTGGTACTCCATGACTGCTGCCTGCTGCTCACACAACCGCTCCAACATATGTAACATTGAATTCCACCTGGTGGGTAGGTCACATATGATGCGATGTTCCGGAAGGCCAAATCGTCGCTGCAGAGCAGGGAGGCGCGATCTTGCCGTGCTGGAACGCCACAAGTGAGCGCACTCTATGCGGACCTTGTGCAACAGTGCATCAAGATCCGGATAGTCCCTCAGAAAGCTCTGCACGACCAAGTTAAGCACATGTGCCAGACATGGGATGTGTATGAGGTTGCCTAGGCCAAGAGCTGCCACCAGATTTCGGCCATTGTCACACACTACCAAGCCTGGCTGGAGATTCGCTGGCCCAAACCACACATCGCTCTCCAGCTTGATAGCATTCCAGAGCTCCTGCGCTGTGTGGCTTCGATTCCCCAAAGAAATTAATTTGAGTACAGCCTGTTGACGTTTGGCCACGGCTGTGCTCATATCGGTCGTAACAGGCTCCTGCTCTGCTGTTTCTGAGGAACTTGAGTAGGAGGAGGAGTCTATGTGTACAGACTGGAGTCCTGTAATCCGTGGGGTTGGAAGAACACGTACAGCGCCACTCTCCAGATCTGTACCCGGCTCCACAACATTGACCCAGTGGGCAGTGAGGGAAAGGTATCGTCCCTGTCCATGGTTACTGGTCCACGCATCGGTGGTCAGGTGGACCTTGCTACTAACGGCGTTTAGTAGCGCATGTTTTATTTTGCCCTCAACATGTTTCTGCAGGGCAGGGACGGCTCGCCTGCTGAAATAAAAGCGGCTGGGCACGTTGTATTGGGGGACTGCCAATGCCATTAAGTCCCGGAAGGTGTCAGTGTCCACCAGCCTGCATGACAGCATTTCAACTGCCAGAAGTTTGGCAATGCCAGCATTCAGAGACTGTGCTCGGGGATGGTTTGCAGAGTAAGGGCGCCTTTTATCCCATGCCTGTGCTACCGATGGCTGTGATGGATGGGAACGTGCTGCTATGGGTGGAATCTGACAGGGTCTCCGGACAACAGTGGCAGAGGTTCTTCCTTGGCGATCCTGTGAGGAAGCCGAACCAGCAGTGTGTGAGCTGGAGGAAGAGGCCCCAACACGAACTGAAGAGGTGGTAGGTGGTGCTGTACGTTGGCCTACGTCTTCAGGGTGTCTCTGCAACTCCAACTCGTGCTTGGTGCGCACATGTTTCCACATATTTGTGGTATTGAGGTTGCTGACATTTCTCCCTCTTTTGACTATCTGATGACACAGCTTGCATTTGACAAAGCAAATGTCATCTGCAACTGTGTCAAAAAAGGACCACGCACTGCAAGTCTTGGGATCGCCCGTTTTGCCTTTGGAATGAGGAATGCTCCTAACGGGTGCCGAAGTGGAGGGTACAGGCAACCAAGTCTTCCCCCTCCCTCTGCCTCCTGTTTTGGCCGGTAGGGGAATCTCTTCCTCTGAGCTGCTCCCACCACCTTCCTGTTCCTCACGCCATGATGGGTCAAGGACCTCATCATCTTCCCTCCCCTCTTCAATCAGCTGCTTCTCCGGGGTTGTCTCGCCAGCACCGTACGCACCAGAAAGTGGCAACTGAGTCTCGTCATCATCTGATGCGTACTGAGGTGTGCTGACCATAGGCACTGGCCCACTCGCCTCTTCAGATTCAGAGGGACAAAGAAGTTGCGCATCACTGCATACTCCCTCTTCTTCACATTCAGGAATGCTGCTTGGCTGGCCCCCTCTTTCCAAGCCAACAGATTCCGAGAACAGAAGTAGAGACTGTGATGGCTCCTGTCCATGTCTCTCTGACTGCCTGGGCACTTTGGCAGGTGGTGAAGAGACAGATGGTTGCTCTTCGGTGCTCTGGTCCTGAGAGGCTGTGGAAGTAATTGAAGTCGATGCGTTAGCTGCCATCCATCCGACAACGGCTTCAATTTGTTCCTCCCGCAGCAGTGGGGTACGTTGAGGTCCTACAAAGCTGCGCATAAAGGACTGTTGCCTGCTAAAACTGGGGGATGCTGATCCACTGGTGCCCGCAGCAGGCCCAGAATCCCCACGTCCTCTACCTGCAGAATCCCCACGTCCTCTCGCTGCAGAATCCCCACATCCTCTCCCTGCTGAAACTCCACGCCCACGCCCACGCGCCTTACTCCCTGCCTTCTTCATCTTGCCAGACTGCTTAAGATAGGCAGAAAAGTACAACGGGGGGCCTTAGTGTGCTTATTCCTGAACAGCTGGTTACAGGTACAAGAAACACTAATTTTATGAAGTGTGTGTGTGTGGACTACACTTTAATAGGAGCTGATGTGGCCTATACAAGTTCCAAATGTAGTGTTTGGTGAACTTTTTTTGTGGTTTCTTTTTTGGAAACAAACTCAAAGTATGTGAACAAAGAATTGAAACTGATAGTATCACCAACTTTTTGGAGCTATTACAATGCAGGCAGGTAACCTACAATGCAAAAGATGAGGCTCCAAAAAAATTGGGTAATACTAATCTGGCTGCGCCGGCAGGGCACAAGCCAGAAAAAAAGGCTCCTCTATCTACTCCTATATAGTTTTTGCAACCAACCAATGTTGATGGATACGGATGGATGCACACTAATAGGAGAAGAAAAAATGAGCTGCACTCAAAGACAAATATGTGTGAGGCAGTGACGCACGTTGAGCGTCCTACAACCAGACGTAGCTGCAGGACACTCTACTCTGCGTGAGCTGCACTCACACACAGTCAGAGACCTCTCAGACAGCCGTGAACAGTGCAGCTAAGTGGGCACTGGCACTGACAGGCTGCAGAAAGGCTCCGCTGTGTACTCCTATATAGTGTTTGCAACCACCGTAGATGGAGACGGATGGATGCACACTAATAGAAGAAAAAATGAGCTGCAATAAAAGAAAAATGTGTGAGGCAGTGACACGCTGAGCGTCCTACAACCAGACGTAGCTGCAGGACACACTACTCAGCGTGAGCTGCACTCACACACAGTCAGAGACCTCTCAGACAGCCGTGAACAGTGCAGCAAAGTGGACACTAGCACTGAAAGGCTGCAGAAAGGCTCCGCTGTCTACTACTAGTGTTTGCAACCAACGTATATGGATACGGATGGAAGCACACTAGATTGAAATTATGTAAAAAATGCAGCTCAAAAATTAAAAGATGAATGAGGCAGCAGTGATCACACTGGGTGGCCTACAGCCTGACGTGGCTGCAGGACCCACTCCATAGCGTGAGCTGCACTCACACAGCCCTTGCAGACAGCTGTGAACACTGCTGCTAGGGCAAAGAAGGCTACAGTGGTGGTTTATGTAGCCTGGGTAAAGCACTAGATGTTTGGTGGAATCGCTATTTCTAACTGTCCCTCACAGTCTTCTACAGCAGCCTGTCCCTAACTGAATTCACAGCAGAGTGAACCAGAAATGGCGGCTGCGGTGGCTTTTATAGTGCATCATGACATCATTTCGGCAGCCAATCACAGCCATGCCAATAGTTAACATGCCTACATGCCTAACAGGATGTGCCCACACTTCGGAGGATTCCCATTGGCTTAATCAAAGCAAGCAGGCTCATAGCATGATGGGAACTTCCGATTCCGATTCCGGAATCCGATATGACAAAAGTATCGGAAGTCAGTATCGGAATTCCGATACCGCTAATATCGGCCGATACCCGATACTTGCGGTATCGGAATGCTCAACACTAATTACGGTCAAATCCATACTGGGTGACTCTCTGAGGGTGACAACGGAATTATATAAGGAGATTTAAATTATACCCTACAATACATATACTTGCTATCTTGTTATCCAGTACCTTTTTAAACATTTTGTATTATCGTTAAATCTAGACTGAGTGACCGTCTGAGGGTGACTCCGGAAATATATACAGAGCTTTACATTTAGCCAAACACTGTATCCAGCTGTATGCTTTTGATGCAGTACCCTTTTTTGCAATTAACATTCTGTTGTAATCCATACTCAGCCGGTGATTATCTATTACTCTGTAAATATATTTGTAGATTTACGATTAACACAACACTTTATACAGCTGTAAGCTTGTGATACATTACCCATTTACTGCTGTTTATATTCCGGTATAATGCATACAGAGCCAGTGAGAGTCTGTTTCTGACTATGGAAATATATATGGAGATTTACAATGACCCCTACACTGTATACAGCTTTACGCTTCTGACCAATTACCCTTTTATTGCTTTTAACTTGTTGTGGTGTAATCCATAATGAGCCTGAGAGCGTCTCTTTCTGACTCCTGAAATATATATGTAGATTTAGAATGTTAAAACTATACCATATATGTACCTGGTATCTGTTGTTACTGTACCCTTTCTCAACTTTCTATATTCATGTCGAATCCATACTGGGCCTGAGAGCGTCTGCCTCTTGAAATGTATATGGAGATTTAGAATGTTTAAACTCTGATATATATATACTTGGGATATATTTATACTGTGCCCTTTTTTCAACTTTGTATATTATTGCCTAATCCGTACTGAGCCTGAGAGCGTCTGTGTCTGCCTTATGAAAGACATATACTATATATACCTGCTATCTGTTGATACAGTACCCTTTGTGCAAGAAAGTCCTCCTACACCCACCAGTCAAAGTGTCTCATTGACAACGTGAACATTGGCCCACATGTGTGATTATTTCTTGCGGATCTTCTTTTTATATTATGGGGTTATCCATACTGAGTGTGTGAGAGTCTGTGTTACTCATGAAATATATATGTAGATTTAAAAATTATCCCAACACTGCATACAGCTGTAAGCTTGTGATACATTACCCATTTACTGCTGTTTATATTACGGTCTAATGCATACAGAGCCAGTGAGAGTCTGTTTATGACTATGAAAATATATACGGAGATTTAAAATGACCCCTACACTGTATACAGCTGTACGCTTCAGATCCATTACCCTTTTACTGCTTTATACATTGTGGTGTAATACTTAATGAGCCAGAGAGCATCTGTGTCTGCCTCCTGAAATATATACGTACATTTTTAATGTTTAAACTATACCATATATATATACCTGGTATCTGGTGTTACTGTACCTTTTCTCAACTATTTATATTACTGTGTAATCCATAATGAGGCTGTGAGCGTCTGTGTCTGACTCATGTAATATATACGTAGATTTACAATTATCCCTAGACTGTATACAGCTGTACGCTTCTCACACAGTACCATATATGTGGTGGTATTTTGGGGGTTTTTTTTAAACAAAAATTAGGAACTATGGTGGAAGAGGCCACGGACATGGGAATGGGGGCGCCAGCTGGTACTGATGGTGGTGGTGGTGCATCTGCTGGTACGGTCAAAAGCACAATAGCATCTAAGGCAGGAGGTGTTGAGACTGCGCCATGGTTTGGCTCAGGAAGGCCTGGAAGGCTACCTTTTCAGAGATTTGGTATTTTATTTCAAAAATTTTGTATTACATTAAAAAATTTAAGAGGAAAGGAAAGAAAGGGAACGGTTAGGATTAGGAATGAAAACCCCCTGTGAAGACAGGGAGCCCTCCAGATGGTGGATAGACAGGTAGACATACAAAGGAATTACATAATTACATAAACGATAATGTGACACGTTTTAGATTCAGTACATTAAGTTCCCTAAGACTGTTTTTGTCCACTGCTTAGTACCATCTTCTATCAATAAACAACCTGTCTCATGAGCGTGTTTGACATCCGAATACAAAGATCATAAAGCATAAAATTTCCACTGCTGAAAACCATCAGCTATAAATAAACGAACTGTCACCTAAGCTTTATATTGTATATAGGACCTTAGAAAGCGTTGTAATACAAAAAATTGTGACATAGCGCACATAATGATTACCTATCCCTAAAGTAAAAAGCAAAATATTCCCTATACAGTCATGGCCAAAAGTATTGACACCCCTGCAATTCTGTCAGATAATACTCAGTTTCTTCCTGAAAATGATTGCAAACACAAATTCTTTGGTATTATTATCTTCATTTAATTTGTCTTAAATGAAAAAACACAAAAAGAATTGTCCTAAAGCCAAATTGGATATAATTCCACACCAAACATAACAAAGAGGGTGGACAAAAGTATTGGCACTGTTCGAAAAATCATGTGATGCTTCTCTAATTTGTGTAATTAACAGCTCCTGTAACTTACCTGTGGCACCTAACAGGTGTTGGCAATAACTAAATCACACTTGCAGCCAGTTGACATGGATTAAAGTTGACTCAACCTCTGTCCTGTGTCCTTGTGTGTACCACATTGAGCATGGAGAAAAGAAAGAAGACCAAAGAACTGTCTGAGGACTTGAGAAACCAAATTGTGAGGAAGCATGAGCAATATCAAGACTACAAGTCCATCTCCAAAGACCTGAATGTTCCTGTGTCTACCGTGCGCAGTGTCATCAAGAAGTTTAAAGCCCATGGCACTGTGGCTAACCTCTCTAGATGTGGCCGGAAAAGAAAAATTGACAAGAGATTTCAATGCAAGATTGTGCGGATGTTGGATAAAGAACCTCCACTAACATCCAAACAAGTTCAAGCTGCCCTGCAGTCCGAGGGTACAACGGTGTCAACCCGTACTATCCATCGGCATCTGAATGAAAAGGGACTGTATGGTAGGAGACCCAGGAAGACTCCACTTCTTACCCCGAGACATAAAAAAGCCAGGCTGGAGTTTGCCAAAACTTACCTGAAAAAGCCTAAAACATTTTGGAAGAATGTTCTCGGGTCAGATGAGACAAAAGTAGAGCTTTTAGGGCAAAAGCATCAACATAGAGTTTACAGGAGAAAAAAGAGGCATTCAAAGAAAAGTACACGGTCCCTACAGTCAAACATGGCGGAGGTTTCCTGATGTTTTGGGGTTGCTTTGCGGCCTCTGGCACTGGACTGCTTGACCGTGTGCTTGGCTTTATGAAGTCAGAAGACTACCAACAAATTTTGCAGCATAATATAGGGCCAAGTGTGAGAAAGCTGGGTCTACCTCAGAGGTCATGGGTCTTCCAGCAGGACAATAACCCAAAACACACTTCAAAAAGCACTAGAAAATGGTTTGAGAGAAAGCACTGGAGACTTCTAAGGTGGCCAGCCATGAGTCCAGACCTGAATCCCATAGAACCCCTGTGGAGAGATCTAAAAATGGCAGTTTGGAGAAGGCACCCTTCAAATATCAGGGACCTGGAGTAGTTTGCCAAAGAAGAATGGCCTAAAATTCCAGCAGAGCATTGTAAGAAACTCATTGATGGTTACCGGAAGCAGTTGGTCGCAGTTATTTTGGCTAAAGGTTGTGCAACCAAGTATTAGGCTGAGGGTGCCAATACTTTTGTCCGGCCCATTTTTGGAGTTTTGTGTGAAATGATCAATGTTTTGCTTTTTGCTTCATTCTCTTTTGTGTTTTTTCATTTAAGACAAATTAAATGAAGATAATAATACCAAAGAATTTGTGTTTGCAATCATTTTCAGGAAGAAACTGAGTATTATCTGACAGAATTGCAGGGGTGTCAATACTTTTGGCCATGACTGTAAATGTATGATTACCCGTCCCGTCTGTGAACACCGTTGGTGGTTCTAAGACTGATGTGGAGGCAAAAGAAAAAATTGTGCATTCAAACACTACAAAAGCAAAATAATCTTCTTTAACTCTACATAAATATGATACTAATCAAGTGAATTATATAGTTTAGACACAAATAGTTAATTCCTGAAGAAAGAAAAAGAAATAAAGCCGCCATTAATGTCAGAATCCTTACAATCTTAAAGTACTTTCAATTAGGGTGAAGATCAGATTTAAATAGTCTAGAGAGTCAAGGAGAAGCCATAGAAGATAATATTCCTGTGTTTTGCAAGAACTCAGCATCCTCCTCATTTTTTATGCAAATTGGACCTGCAGAAAAGAGTGTTGAATCCAATTGTAGGGAATGCCAGCACGACGGAGTTCTTTTGTTGTAGTTTGAAATGATTTCCTATTTATCCAAGTGTCTTGCAAAAGGTATTTGTAAAAGGATAAGTGGCTATATGGAGATGAAAGAAATGTTGGTTCCTTGGAGATCTTTAGAAGCGTTTTCCTGACCCAGTTGGGGTAGAATGAGACACTAACGTCCATGGCTACATCAGGTGGAAGACAAGGTTGCTACGAATTCTAAAAGCTTTCTCGATTAGATTTCTCTCTTCAATGTTTTGGAATAGTGGGGTGAATCATAGAAGAAATGGAGCTTTTCAAGTGGAAGGACGGGACTTTTTCGTGGACCATCCATAATCTTGATATTGGTTCTCCTTTTAAAATCTTCATATGCGACAAAAAAGTTTGTAAAGGAATCTATGTCCTTTTGAATTTTCAACCCGGATTCTGTAACTGTAGCTAAAATCTTAATTATCCCAGCACATAGAGAGGCATATTCTGAATAAGGAGATTTAACCCAATTGTAGTCATGAGAAGGACTGTCTGAAATTTCGATAGCATTCAAATGAAAATCTTCTAAAAATAGTAATAGTGTCTTTTGGAATAGCTTTTTTATTACAGCTTCAGAGGCCTTCGCTTGCTTAGAGCCTGTGTTTTTTGCTTTTACATCAATCAGTGTTTCGGAAACATTATCTCTAATGGGTTTTTTTCCAAAAAATAATACATGGATTTTAACAACGCTTTGCTCATTCTAGCCCTAAACCTCTCTGTAGGGTATTCATCTGAAGCAGGTATTTAATCAATTAATTATGTCTTAGAAGTATTATGCCTTCCATTGTTGTATGGCTTCTCATGATCCCAATAATCTATATCGATTTGGGTGGTATCGTTTTCTCGGGACTCATAATCACAGTTACAGTTGTCAGGTTTGACAATATCTTCACAGATTGAGCCTGAGGAATTAGATTCCTCATAATCCGTGTCAGCAGATAGGTCACTTCCCCCCGATTCAGGTGACCCCATACCCTCCATAACTTCCGCCGAATGTACAGTATGCAAATCTTCAAGTGAATTGTAGGACTTATATGAGTTATCTGTGTTATTACGCCCTTTTAGAAGTTGAAGATTACAGCCTTCTTCTTTCTCCCCTTCCCATATCCTATTATTATTCTCCCCATTCCTCCCCGAAACAAACACCGGCACATTGTACATGAGCCTGCCATCAGCAATCAATTTGGGTGAAAGGGATCTGCCAGGATTTTGTCATACAGAAATTGCGTTACGATCATAATGATTTTCCTCTTAAAGCAATGCTAAGTCCAATATGTGACAATTCTCCCCTGAGCCACCAAATCTTGCCCAGCATGGAGGATGCAGTTTCTCCCTCCTCTGATCCACAGCATCTCCGCCACCTTGTCTCCTCTGCTGCTACGTGCTGCCTTCACTCCCCATCTCCACCGCAAACCTCAAGCTTCTCCCTGCAACTGTCAACAATTATTCATGCACCCCAGATGAATTTACCACCACTTCTCCTGGATTCCCAGCCGCTCCTGCAGCCGCTGATGAGTCCACTGCCGCCCACTCCTGGGCTCCTGGCTGCTCCTGCATCCTCTGAAGAGTTCACCTCTGCGTCTCCCGGGTTCCCGCCTGTACCTGCTATCACTGATTTGGCTTTGAAGTGTATACCACCGCCTTCCCTGTGCTATCGCCTGCTTCCTTCCATGCCGCTGCAGATAACACGGCTTCTCCTGACCTCCGGCTCCCTGTGTTCTTCCCAGCAACAGGCTTACCGCCGCCCAGGACCAGCCCCGACAACGATGACATTACAGCTTTAACGTTGGTCTTCCTGAGTCGCGCCTTCCCACGGTCTCCTGATGCTGATGCCAGCATGTCTACTCCGGCACATTTGCTGTGGCCTGCAGACTCCTCTTCGCGCCTGCAGCCCGGGGATTTCCCAGAGCCTCCTGAGCTGTCGGCTTCCATCTCGCTTGTTCAGATGCTGCAGCTCCAGATGGCTGGTTAAGTTGTTTTGCTCTGGGGGAGAGGAGGCCTACCTCGGATCTTCTCAGTGAGCTCCTTTGGCCATCAATAAAGTTTTTCTTCAAAGGATCCTGAGTTTCTTCCTTCTTTCTTACTCCAGGCATGTTCCAACAAGATTTCAATTCCAAAATTCCGCTTTTAGTACGCTTTTGCAGGATTAAATAGGAGAATACCAGGAGCTCCTGATAAACAGGTCTGCTCCCTTCCCCTGCAAACCAAGCCCAGTAAAACACATTTAAAGCCAGAGCATCAGGAACTGGTTTTGGCTTACATTTGCAAAGCAGCATTCAGCTCTATCGCCTCCTCTTCTGAAGTTTCAAAAAATGCAAGCACTGAGTCGTCTATGCAGGCTTCAGGCAAGGAAGAACCCCTTTCCTTGTGCCCTTCACCCCCACCAAAAGTGAAGGATGCGGCAGGCCACACTTCAGAAAACTCCATGGAGCTCTTTTCACATACCATGCCTGGGTTATCAAGTCAAATCCTGAATTCCCCAGTCCAAGATGAATCTCACATGGAGTGCACTGATGCACAGCCACTGCTAGATTATTCTGCTGGTGCATTGACCCAGAACAATACATTTCCTTCAAAGTCTAGTGAGCCTGAATCAGACCCTGATGAAACTCAGGTGCCCCTTCCCGCATACTAAACGACCTTACACGGTGACACAGAGGAAGGTGCAGATGAAATGGAAGAGGAGGTGATGGATGACCCAGCTGTTGACCCGGATTGGCATCCATTGGGGGAAGAGGGTAGCTCTGGCAATAGCTCATAAGAGGAGAAGGATCCGCGGCAGGCATCGACATCGCAGCAGCGGTTATCTAGCAGGACCGTAGCTGTACAAAAACTTGTATAAAAAAAAAAAAGAGTTGCAGGACAGCTTGGCCAGATGGTCAAATTAGCACAGCGTGCAAGGCCTGAAAATTTATACAATAGTACGAAGAGTGCATTGTGGCACTTTTTTAACCAAAATCCTATTGATGAGGCAAAGGTTATCTGTAAGAAGTGTGGAAGGACCTTTAGCCGAGGTAAAAATCTCAGAAATTTGAATACCAGTTGCATGCTTACACATTTAACTGCCATGCACTTTCAAGCGTGGACGGACTACAAAACCTCAGGTAGCACATGTGCACCTGCTCCATCTGAAGGTATCCAGCAACTCTCCATCACTTCCCCCACTGAAAGCCTACTGGTAAGCACACCACCAGCAAGAAATGTTGAGGTTTCGTCGCAATGGCAAAGCAGTCAGGGAATCACTATGTTTTCGCTACGAAAGAAGGAATCTAGGCCACCACCACCACCACCATCACCATCACAAACCCACTCTCGGTCCATCAGGTCCACTGTTAGTTCCCCAATATGCAGCTCTCAAGTCCAGCTCACCCTAGCAGACACTCTGAGTAGGACAAGAAAGTACTCATCCTCTCATCCGCGTACACTGGCTTTGAACAGCTACATTGCCAAACTGATCTCATTAGAGATGATGCCCTTACGTTTGGTTGAAAGTAAAGGTTTCCGAGAGCTCATGGCATACGCTGTCCCATGCTATGACCTACCCAGTCGGCACTTCTTTTCTCAAAAAGCCATCCCTGCCCTCCACCTGCATGTGAAAGACCGCATTTTCCATGCACTCCAACAATCAGTGAGTGGGAAGGTGCACCTCACAACAGATGCATGGTCCAGTAGGCATGTCCAGGGCTGTTACGTGTCCATCACTGCGCACTGGGTTAATGTGATGGATGCAGGCTCCACAGGGGACAGCGGCGGTGGTGCAACAGTGCTGCCTAGCCCACCGTCTAGGAAACAGTTGGATGTAGGTGTTCGACCCTCCTCCTCCTCCTCCAGAAGCGAAAGCTCGTCGACAGAGCGCTGTCAGAGACACCGCACTGCACTTGCTCATAGAGCCAGTGCGCGTGTCCTGAGTACAGAAGCAGTGCTAAAAGATACCTGTGGAGAAGGGCAGCAGAGGTGACCATGCGTGCTTCAGGCTAATAGTGTCAGGGTCCAGTCAGCGCTGGAAAGTAAAGAGGCATAGGACCTGCGGACACTGAAAATGAATAATCTGGCACAGGACCTATGGTCATGTGACTGCAAGGGGGCGGGGCTTAGCGTCCTGTTTTCAGATAGGACAGGACACCATACAACAACTCAGAGTCAGGCAAAACAGAGGTCACAGCAGTAAGGGCAAACGAGGTACAGCAGGGACAAACAGACGGGTAGTCAGACAAAGCCAAAGGTCATACACAAGAAGGCGACGAGGTACCAAGGGGACAAGCAGAGAGAAGCCGGGTCACAAGCAGAGAGTCATACACGAGAGGTAGCGTAGTACAAGAGGGTCAGGCAGAACTCGTAACAGGGACAGAATCGAATCACAACCGAACAAGCAAGCAAGATATCAGGCACAAGGCACACGTATACAAGAGGTCACTTAACTCAGCCGAGGGCAGGAGTATAACTGACACCGGACCCAGGTCCAGTGAGCACTAAATAGCCTCCTTCTGCCAGAGAGAGGCAGCACAATTAACCCATAGTCTAACCAGGACGGGTCAAAGCGAAATCCCGTCCTGTATCATGACAGTACCCTCCTCTCAATGGGGGGCCATCGGACCCCCAGGTCTCTCAGGGTACTTGGCGTGAAAGGCTCGGATCAACCGATCCGCATGAACTGATCGAGCAGGAACCCACGAGCGTTCCTCAGGACCGTAGCCCTTCCAATGTATCATATACTGAAGGGCGCGACGGACCAACCTGGAGTCGACAATTCGTTCCACCTCGTACTCAGCCTGCCCATCTACCAAAACCGGTGTCGGGGAAGATGATGATCCCTCCCCACCAGACCTCACAGGTTTCAAAAGGGCCTTATGGAAAACATTAGGGATCCTTAGAGATGGCGGAAGACTCAACCGAAAAGCCACCGGGTTAACTGCTTCGGTAATTACATAGGGACCTATGAACTTGGGTCCAAGCTTCACAGAGGGGACCTTGAGCCTTACATTTTTGGTGGACAACCATACCTTATCTCCGACCTGAAACACTGGACCCACGGATCGTTTTTTGTCCGCAAAAAAATTAAATTTGTCCTGGGCCTTAGTAATGTTATTCTGGACCTCCCGCCATACCTCCCCCAACCGCTGGATCGTCTCATCCGCCCCAGGACACCCAGAATTCAAGCGGGAAAATTCTCCAAAATGAGGATGAAACCCATAATTGCAAAAAAATGGAGATGTACCCGTAGACTGGTTAGTGCGGTTGTTAAATGCAAACTCAGCCAATGGTAACACAGAACACCAATCATCCTGTCGGGCTGAGGTCAAACAACGCAGAATTTGCTCCAGAGACTGATTAGTCTCTGGATGGTAGGCGGATGAAAAGGACAGACCAATACCCAACCTCCTACAAAAAGCTCTCCAAAATCTGGACACAAATTGCACTCCCCTATCAGACACCACATTCAGGGGTACCCCATGCAACCGCACCACATGCTCCACAAACAATCTGGACAATGTTTCCGCATTAGGTAGAGCTGCGAAAGGTACAAAATGTGCCTGCTTACTAAACCTGTCCACTACGACCCAGACCACGGTATTACCCTTGGAAGGGGGAAGGTTGGTGATGAAATCCATGGACAGATGAGTCCATGGTCTCTCTGGAATTGGCAGTGGCACCAATTCCCCGGCCGGCCGGTTATGGGGAGTTTTCGCACGGGCACAAACCTCACACGCAGACACATACTCCCCAACATCAGAGGCTAAAGAAGACCACCAGAATATTCTAGCAATGGCCTTCCGGGTCACTGAGATCCCTGTATGTCCACCCAGAACTGAGTCATGGAACTCCTGGAGGACCTTGAGACGAAACTGAGCTGGCACAAAAAGTTTATCCACCGGCTTAGCTGGAGGTGCAAGAGCCTGGGCTTCTCGAATCTCCCTTTCCAACACATTAGAAACCTCTGCCACCACCACCCCAGGCTGAAGAATGGAGGATGGAGGTTACTGGGGGGGACACCGGATCTAGACTGCGTGACAACGCATCCGCTCTGATATTCTTGGATCCTGGTCGAAAAGTGATCGAGAAGTTGAATCGGGAAAAAAAAAGTGACCATCTAGCCTGTCTGGGAGTCAACCTTTTAGCTGACTCAATGTAAGCTAGGTTTTTGTGGTCCGTGATTACCGTTATAGGATGAACAGCCCCCTCCAAAAAATGCCTCCATTCTGCAAAAGCCAATTTTACGGCCAGAAGTTCCCGATTCCCCACATCATAGTTTTTCTCTGCAGGGGAGAACTTCTTTGAGAAAAAGGCGCAAGGTCTTAAATTGGTCAAAGTGGCGGGTCCCTGGGACAATACCGCCCCCACCCCCACCTCTGAGGCATCTACCTCAACAATAAATGGTTCAGAGGGGTCCGGTTGAATAAGAACCAGGGCCGACATGAAACATTTTTTCAAAAACTGAAATGCCGCTACCGCTGCGGTTGACCAATTCTTGATATCGGCCCCCTTTTGAGTCATGTCTGTGAGGGGTTTAACCACCTGTGAGAACCCCCTTATAAATTTCCGATAATAATTAGCGAACCCTAGGAAACGTTGCAGACCCTTCAAATCACACGGTTGAACCCCCTCGAGAATGGCCTGCACCTTATTAGGATCCATGCGATACCCTTCAGCAGACACGATGAACCCCAGAAAGGACAGTTCCTGAACAAAAAATAAACATTTTTCAAGTTTAGCAAAAAGACAGTTCTCCCTGAGCCTTTGGAGAACTGCCCGAACATGACCAATGTGAGCCTGTTTATCAGGCGAGTAGATTAAAATGTCATCCAAATACACCACCATAAAACGTCCAATCAAATCGAAGAACACATGATTTATGAAATTTTGGAAGACCGCTGGAGCGTTGGTCAGGCCGAAGGGCATGACCAAATTTTCAAACAACCCTTCAGTAGTGAGAAAAGCGGTCTTCCACTCATCTCCGTCCCGGACTCGGATAAGGTTATACGCTCCCCGTAGATCTAATTTCGAAAACCACTTAGCTCCGGACAACTGATTGTATAAATCAGGAATAAGTGGAAGGGGATAAGTATTCCTCACAGTTATTTTATTTAACTCATGAAAATCGAGGCCTGGGCGCAAACCACCATCTTTTTTTTTTACAAAAAAGAACCCTTCCGCCACAGGAGAAACAGAAGGACGAATATGTCCCTTACGTAGGCTTTCGGAAATATATTCCTTCATCGCAGCCCGTTCCGGACCTGAGAGGTTATACAGGTGGGCTTTGGGCAATTTAGCACCTGGAACCAGGTCAATGGCACAATCAAATGGGCGGTGTGGTGGTAAAACCTCAGCCTCTTTTTAGGAGAGAACGTCTGTATAATCTATCAGGCACTCCGGAATGCCTTCTAGACCCACGGACAACACAGACACAGAAACAAGACATTTCTCAGAGCAATAGGGACCCCATTTAACAATATCCCGAGATTCCCAATTAATCACAGGATTATGCAGCTGTAACCAGGGGAACCCCAACACCAGTCCCGCAGGCAGGTTGTTCATTACAAAACATGAAATACGTTCCTGGTGTAAGGAACTCACTTTAAGGAGAAACTCTTCAGTACAAAACATAATGTCATTCTTAACCAGTGGTGTTTTGTCAATAGCAGCAAGGTGAATCGGAGTCTCCAACCTGACTGTCCCTAACTTACACCTGGCCACCAAGTCAGAGTCAATAAAGTTCAATGATGAACCGCAATCCACGAAGGCAGAAGTGGATGTGGAGACACTCACACAACAAAGTTCCACTTGAAATGACAATTTAGAAAATGCAGAAAAGGGTACCTGAGAGCCTGGGTGACCTCCACGATAATCACCCAGGCTCAGTCGCTTGTTGATTAGTGGCCGGGAGGGGCAATCCTTTTTCCATTGTCCAGACTCACTACTGTGAACACAGCATTTTCTCACATGCCGTTGTCTCCTTTCTTCCTCCTTAAGGTTGATGGTTCCCATCTCCGTAATTTTCAATGAAGAACTGGCTCCCCTTCCTTGGGAGAATAATGATGTCTCGGTTTGTATCACTCCCCTTGCCTGTAACCTGCGATCCATTCGGACGGCCTGTGTCATAGCTTCCTTCAGGGCATCAGGTGGGGGGTGGAGAGCCAAGGCGTCTTTCAGATGCTCAGGCAGGCCCCTACGGAACAACCCCCGGAGAGCGGCGTCGTTCCAGCAGACCTCAGCAGCCCAGCGTCTGAACTCTGAGCAAAACCACTCAGTTGAGTGCTTCCCCTGGCAAACATTCATCAGCATGTCCTCAGCCATACGCACCCGATCAGGCTCATCATAAATATGCCCCAGGGCCTCAAAAAATGCATCCACAGTCATACGCTCAGGGGCCGTGGTAGGAAGGGAGAAAGCCCAAGCTTGGGGGGCTCCCCTTAACATAGACATAATGACCCCCACTCTCTGACTTTCATCCCCAGAAGAGTGTGGTCTTAAGGAAAAAAAAGCTTACAGCCCTCCTTGAAAACTCTGAAGTCATTTTTATCTCCAGAAAAGGTATCTGGTAACTTCACTGGAGACTCAGGGGAAATTAGTGTAACATCCCGAGCTCCCAATGAAAGAACCCCCTGCACAGTGTCGGCGATCAGCTGCTGAGACTGAGCCAGGACTCTTTGGTCTCCAAAGAGTTTCTGAGACATCTGCGTCAGATGCTTAACCTGTTCAGAAAGAGTGTGCATAGGATCCATCACACACACAGATGAATGGGAGCAGAGAAAAAAAAATGGTATGGGTCAGTTATAATGTCAGAGACACCGCACTGCACTTGCTCATAGAGCCAGTGCGCGTGTCCTGAGTACAGAAGCAGTGCTAAAAGATACCTGTGGAGAAGGGCAGCAGAGGTGACCATGCGTGCTTCAGGCTAATAGTGTCAGGGTCCAGTCAGCGCTGGAAAGTAAAGAGGCATAGGACCTGCAGACACTGAAAATGAATAATCTGGCACGGGACCTATGGTCATGTGACTGCAAGGGGGCGGGGCTTAGCATCCTGTTTTCAGATAGGACAGGACACCATACAACAACTCAGAGTCAGGCAAAACAGAGGTCACAGCAGTACGGGCAAACGAGGTACAGGAGGGACAAACAGACGGGTAGTCAGACAAAGCCAAAGGTCATACACAAGAGGGCGACGAGGTACCAAGGGGACAAGTAGAGAGAAGTCGGGTCACAAGCAGAGAGTCATACACGAGCGGTAGCGCAGTACAAGAGGGTCAGGCAGAACTCGTAACAGGGACAGAGCTGAATCACAACCGAACAAGCAAGCAAGATATCAGGCACAAGGCACACGTATACAAGAGGTCACTTAACTCAGCCGAGGGCAGGAGTATAACTGACACCGGACCCAGGTCCAGTGAGCACTAATTAGCCTCCTTCTGCCAGAGAGAGGCAGCACAATTAACCCATAGTCTAACCAGGACGGGTCAAAGCGAAATCCCGTCCTGGATCATGACAGAGCAGTCGCACGAGCACTCCATCCACGGCTGCCAGTATTGCACATGAGGTGTCCCTCTATCGAACAGCTAGTGGTAAGCGGCAGCAGGCTGGTTTAAAGATGATGTCTTTGGGCGACAACAGACACACCGCGGAGGTACTGGCCGACTACTTGCATCAACAAACTGAGGGCTGGCTGGGCTGTCTGTTATGATTGAGTCACCGTAGGAGGCAAAAACAGAAATGCTAACTAAGTCCAGAAAACCAGAGAAGTTGGCAGCTATCGGATTGCAGACCCCTGAACCTATCAACACAACTAGCAGTAGCCATGGGGGGTTCCTACGATGCCCTAGACCCCTCGATCACAGCCGGTGAAATAGCTAGGCCTAAAGAAAGAAAGGGGAAAACTAAACTGCGCCAGAGCAGACCCCAAAGCAATAGGCAGCCCCCAACATATAATGATGGTGAAGCAAGATGAAAACACTAACACAGACAGAAAGATAGACTGAGCAAAGACGGGGCCCCAAAACTACCTAGATAGGAAAGGACAGGAAGGCTGCTGTCTGCAATCCGTGAAAAACCCTATGAAAATAAGAGCCAACAGACTGACAGTGAAAAAGGCCCTGAAGACGCTAGGCTTCAAAAAAGCTATGTCAGTACTCAGGAATATTCTGAAGACTGAGCAACAGACAAAAGGAGATTCAGCTCATCCCAGCAGGGAATGGCAGAATCCAGAAAACAAAAAAAAGGAAAACAAACACAAAACATAAATGCAAACAGGCAAAGCAGAAACTTAGCTTTAGGGAAGCAGGAATCAGACTGGTGTCCTAGAAGTCCACAGAGAACTCACCCGCAGGGCAGAAGGACGTCGGCAGCCTTATATCCAGTCCGTGACTCCACTCAGCCAGTCATCCTCATCAGGTTCAGGTGCCTGATAATCAGGCTCATTACCTTCCTTCACAAGAATAGGGAGTTCACCAGACCTCAGTGACGAAGGGGAAAATGAACTCACAACAGTACCTCCCCCTTGAGGAGGGGTCACCGAACCCTCAACCACACCACCAGGGCGATCAGGGTGAGCCCGATGAAAGGCACGCACCAATCTTTTGGCATGAATATCAAAGGCAGAGACTCAGGAATTATCCTCCTGACCATAACCCTTCCACTTAACCAAATACTGGAGTCTCCGTCTAGCCAGACGGGAATCCAGTATTTTCTCTACCTCATATTCCATGTTACCTTCAACCAATACAGGGTCCGGAGGTGCCACCCCAGGAACAACTGGTTCAACAAACCTCTTCAACAAGGACTTATGGAACACATTATGGATTTTAAATGTGACAGGAAGAGCCAAACGGAAAGAGACCGGATTAATAATCTCCAAAATCTTGTAAGGTCCAATAAATTTAGGCTTAAACTTAGGAGAAGCCACCTTCATAGCAATATTTTTTGATGATAACCACACCATATCACCAATCTTAAACTGGGGACCAATGGTCCTATGTCGATTGGAAAACCGCTGGGCCTTTTCCTGGGAGAGAGATAACTTATCCACCACTTGGTCCCAGATCTGGTGCATTCTCTCCACCACAGTGTCAACACCTGGGCAGGCAGAAGGCTCCACCTGCCCAGAAGAAAATCGAGGATGAAACCCAAAGTTACAAAAAAAAGGTGACATCAAAGTGGCAGAACTAGCTCTATTATTTAAAGCAAATTCGGCCAAGGGCAAAAATGAAACCCAATCATCCTGATCAGCGGAAATAAAACATCTCAAATACGACTCCAAGGTCTGGTTTGTTCCCTCTGTCTGCCCATTGGTCTGAGGGTGAAAAGCAGAGGAGAAGGACAACTGAATTCCCAGCTTGGAACAGAAAGTCCTCCAAAATCTAGACACAAACTGAACTCCTCTGTCAGATACAATGTTCTCAGGAATCCCGTGTAAGCGAACCACATGTTGCAAAAACAGGGGCACCAACTCAGAGGAAGATGGGAACTTAGGGAGTGGTACAAGATGAACCATCTTAGAGAACCTATCACAAATCACCCAAATAACAGTCATTCTATGAGAGACTGGCATATCAGAGATGAAATCCATTGAAATATGGGTCCATGGCCTCCTGGGGACAGGCAAAGGCATCAACAACCCACTAGAACGAGAACAAGATTTAGACCGGGAGCAAGTCCCACAGGACTGCACAAAATTCCTGACATCATGAGACAAGGTGGGCCACCAAAAAGAGCGACTCACCAGATCTCTAGTAATAAAAATACCTGGATGACCAGCCAATACAGAGCAATGAACTTCAGACATCACTCTCTTCTTCCACTGGTCAGGAACATACAACTTTCCACTGGGACAATGCTCAGGTTTGTCCTCCTGGAACTCTTGCAGAGCAAGTCTCAAATCGGGCGAGATGGCAGAAAGAACTACCCCTTCGCCTAAGATGGTAGCAGGCTTGGTCACCACAGGAGAATCAGCAAAGAAACTCCTAGAGAGGGCGTCTGCCTTGCCATTCTTAGTTCCAGGAAGAAAAGAGACCACAAAATCAAAACGTGTAAAAAACAAGGCCCACCTAGCTTGTCTAGGGTTCAAGCGTTTAGCCAACTCTAGATAAATCAAATTCTTGTGGTCAGTGAGGACCACAACTTGATGTTTAGCTCCCTCCAACCAATGTCTCCACTCCTCAAATGCCCATTTCATGGCCAACAGTTCCCGATTCCCCACATCATAGTTACGTTCAGATGGAGAGAACTTTCAGGAAAAGAAAGCACAGGGATTCATTTTAGCTGTTACAGGATCCTTTTGGGACAAAACAGCTTCTGCACCAATCTCAGAAGCATCCACCTCTACCTGGAACGGGAGTGAGACATCAGGTTGCCGCAAAACCGGGGCGGAGGTAAAGCTTCGCTTCAGCTCCTGAAAGGAAGCAACAGCCTCCGGAGACCAATTCAACACATCAGCACCCTTCTTAGTCAGATCAGTCAATGGCTTGGCAATACTAGAAAATTTTGCTATAAATTTCCGATAAAAATTAGCAAAACCCAAAAACTTCTGGAGGGCCTTCAAAGAAGTGGGCTGAACCCAATCATAAATGGCCTGTACCTTGGCCAGGTCCATTTCAATAGTTGACGGAGAAAAAATAAATCCCAAAAATGAAATCCTCTGAACTCCAAAAAGGCATTTCGATCCTTTGACATACAGGGAATTCTCCCTCAAGATCCGGAACAGAGTCCGAATATGTTCCACATGAGAATCCCAATCCTTGGAGAAGATCAAAATATCATCCAGATACATAATCAAAAATTTATCGACAAAGTCTCGGAAAATATCGTTCATGAAGCACTGGAAGACAGAAGGGGCATTAGTGAGTCCAAAAGGCATCACCAGGTACTCAAAATGTCCCTCCGGAGTATTAAACGCCGTCTTCCATTCATCCCCCTGCTTAATGCGGATAAGATTATTCGCCCCCCTGAGGTCAAGCTTGGTAAACCAGCAAGCATCTCTAACTCTAGAGAATAGATCCGAAATCAGGGGTAACGGATACTGATATTTAATAGTAATTTTATTGAGGGCACGATAATACAAGGCCTTAAAGAACCATCCTTTTTGGCCACAAAAAAAAAACCGGCACCTAAGGGTGAAGAGGATGGTCTAATATGACCCTTCTCCAACGCCTCCTTAATATAGGACCGCATAGCCTCGTGCTCGGGTACAGATAAATTGAAGAGCCGACCCTTGGGAAATTTACACCCCGGGCTTAGTTCAATTGCACAGTCATAACTCCTATGAGGAGGCAAGGACGCAGACTCATTCTCACTAAATACATCATAAAAGTCCGCCAAATAGTCAGGAACATCATGCGACTGAGGAGAGGTGGAAAAAAACGGAGCCTCACTAAAGGTACACCGACAACCCCAACTCACCACAGACACAGATTTCCAATCCAAAACTGGATTATGAATTTGCAACCAGGGAAACCCCAGAACAACGGCATCATGCAGACCATGCAACACCAAAAATCTACAATTTTCTTGATGGTCTGGGGCGACCCGCATGACCACCTGGGTCCAAAACTGAGGTCTATTTTTAGCCAAAGGAGTAGCATCAATCCCCCTCAAAGGGATAGGCGTCTGCAGAGGTGTCATCGGAAATCCACAACGTTTAGCAAAATCCAAGTCCATTAAGTTTAGCGCTGCTCCCGAATCCACAAAAGCCTTGGCGGAAAATGTGGACAGGGAGCAGATCAGAGTAATTGCCAGAAGAAACTTAGGTTGAACACCACCAACAGAAAACGTGTGTGCAAAGCGTTTCTCTCATTTAGGACAAACAGAAGTAATATGCGAGGCATCTCCACAGAAAAAACACAGCTTATTACGCCTTCTGAACTCCTGACGTTGCGCCTTAGGCAAAACTCTTTCACATTGCATAGGTTCAGACGTCTGTTCAACCGGTGGCAACACCTCTCGTGCAATCCTGCGTTCACGTAAATGCCGATCAACCTGAATGGCTAATGACATAGAATCGTCCAGACCAGAGGGAACAGGAAATCTCACCATAGTATCTTTTATGGCTTCTGACAAACCCTTCCGAAAGAGAGCAGCCAAGGCATTATCATTCCAGGTAGTAAGGACCGCCCACTTTCGGAACTTTTGACAGTACAACTCTGCAGAATCTCGACCCTGGTTCAATGCCAACAGGGTCTTTTCAGCCTGATCAATAGCATTAGGTTCGTCATACAACAACCCCAAAGCTTGAAAGAATGCGTTCACATTAGTCAGAATAGGATCATCTGGTTTCAAAGAAAACGCCCAATCCTGGGGATCGCCGCGCAGCAAAGAGATGACAATTTTAACCTGCTGCGCGGAGCTCCCTGACGAGTTAGACTTCAAGGCAAAAAATAATTTACAATTATTTTTGAAACTCAAAAATTTAGATCGATCCCAAAAAATACATCAGGTGTAGGGATCTTTGGTTCAACAGCATGCGAACGAGCAAGGTAGGCGGAAATTCCCAGCACTTCCGCAGCGAGCTGCTCCACACGATCAGACAATTGCTTTATCTCCATTGAGAGAAAAAAAAATTCCCCCTACGGCCTCAGAGATATAGAGGAAAGAATATACACACCTTTTTTTTTTTTTAAACACAATACTTTCCTGCTATTGAGTACCCTAGGTTCTGCGGTATGGCGGGTGATTCTGTTATGATTGAGTCACCGTAGGAGGCAAAAACAGAAATGCTAGCTAAGTCCAGAAAACCAGAGAAGTTGGCAGCTGTCGGATTGCAGACCCCTGAACCTATCAACACAACTAGCAGTAGCCGTGGGGGGTTCCTACGATGCCCTAGACCCCTCGATCACAGCCGGAGAAATAGCTAGGCCTAAAGAAAGAAAGGGGAAAACTAAACTGCCCCAGAACAGACCCCAAAGCAATAGGCAGCCCCCAAAATATAATGACGGTGAAGCAAGATAAAAACACTAACACAGACAGAAAGATAGACTGAGCAAAGACGGGGCCCCAAAACTACCTAGATAGGAAAGGACAGGAAGGCTGCTGTCTGCAATCCATGAAAAACCCTATGAAAATAAGAGCCAACAGACTGACAGTGAAAAAGGCCCTGAAGACGCTAGGCTTCAAAAAAGCTATGTCAGTACTCAGGAATATTCTGAAGACTGAGCAACAGGCAAAAGGAGATTCAGCTCATCCCAGCAGGGAATTGCAGAATCCAGAAAAGCAAGGAAAACAAACACAAAACATAAATGCAAACAGGCAAGGCAGAAACTTAGCTTTAGGGAAGCAGTAATCAGACTGGTGTCCTAGAAGTCCACAGAGAACTCACCCGCAGGGCAGAAGGGCGTCGGCAGCCTTATATCCAGTCCGTGACTCCACTCAGCCAGTCATCCTCATCAGGTTCAGGTGCCTGATAATCAGGCTCATTACCTTCCTTCACCAGAATAGGGAGTTCACCAGACCTCAGTGACGAAGGGGAAAATGAACTCACAACAGCAGTCTACATCTTGAGCAAGGCAAGGTAGCCAGTGATAACGGCCGGAATTTAGTGGCAGCCATAGCACTTGCAATACTTATCTCTCCCTGCTCCACCACTGTGTAGTCTGGGCAGTGAAATCCTTCACAGGGATGGACACTACAAATTTGGTGAACTGATCGATGATGGTTAATACGTAGCTATGGCCTGTCCTGCTGGCCTCTATCTTCAGATGATCAATGGCTACCATTCGTAATGGACGTCGACTCACAATCAGATGCAGTGTTGCTTTATGATCAGCTTTGACAGTTTTCCTAGTCACAGACGTGTGACATTCCTACCACCATTTTACAATGTCTCCTCTCATGCCAATCCAATAGAATCGCCAACGGCCTGTGGCTTCTGTCTTTTGCACTTTACAGTGACCAGACAGATCATGATAGGCAGTGAGGAACATGTCTACATCTCTCCCTGTGATCACAATTTGATGGAGATGAGTTACGGTGATGGGATCCACGCTACTGCGATACAGCAAACCTTTCTTCACAAAGAACCGTTTTCGTTGTCTCCACAGACAAAGTAATTGCGGGTCAGCATCGCCTCTGCGAAATCTCCCGGAAGGCTTTCCCGTGATTAGTAATTCCCAAATTTCAGCAATCACTCGACTTTACCTCTGTACTTGTAACCATCTAGTTTCCTGTAGCGGAGAGTCTGGACTGGCTTACTGATACTGAAATATAAACGAACATTTAAAAGTACCCCAACACTGTAAACTGGTGTACGCTTTGAATACTTTTGCCTTTTTCTTCTTTTTTATATTCTGGCGTAATCCATACTGAGCCTGTGAGTGTCTGTGTCTAACTCCGGAAATATAGACGAAGATTTACAATTAGCCCTAAACTGGATACACCTGGTATCTGCTGATACAGTACCTTTTTTCAACATTTTGGATTACAGTTAAATCCATACTGACTGAGTGAGTGTCTGAGGGTGACTCCTGAAATACTGTATATATGGAATGTGCATAAATGCCCTCACCGCCGACCGCCATTTTTCTTCTGACCATCACTACAGTAGGGAGAGGTTGACGACGCTGTTTAACATTAGGGAGACACTTAGGCCTGTAGAAAAAAGTTATTATGTGCTTACGCAATTGTTGTGTACAGTTACTGTGGTGTGACAGGGGGAGGATTTTCTTTTATGCATCAGCGCTAGTTACTAGGCTGCCTGCCAGTGACAGGGAGGATTTTCTTGTTTGCAGCAGCGCTAGTTATTAGTCTGCCTGCCAGTGACAGGGAGGATTTTCTTGTGTGCAGCAGCGTTGATTATTACCCTGCCTTATAGCACTATTGCTGTGTGTACACTGCTGTGCAGACTGCTTTTTACACAGCACTCCTACTTTTATTCTTTTTTTCGGCACAGTGAACGAACGTTCATTATTTCACACACTGTGTAGAGCTGTACACTCCTCACACAGTACTGTGTCCCGGCTGGTATCACGGAGAAATACATGCTGACTATCTGTATGTTACTCAGGAAATTTATAGGGAGAATTACATTTTCACTTAGACCTGCTATCTGCTGATACAGTACCTTAGTTCAAATTTTTTTCTTACGGCATAATCCATACTTGGTGAGCGTGTGTGGTTCACTCCTTCAATATATATGGAGATAAAAATTTACCCTATACTATATAGACCTCCTATCTTGTGATACAGTACCTTTGTTAGACATTTTGTATTACGGTGAAATCCATACTGAGTGAGCGTCTGAGGGTGACTACGGAAAAATATAAGGAGATTTAGAATGCTTAAACTATGCTATATATACCTGGCATCTGGTGATGCTGTACCTTTTCTCAACTTTCTACATTCTTGACGAATCCATACTGGGCCTGAGAGCGTCTGTGTCTGCCTCCTGAAATACATACGTAGATTTTTTCTATTTTCACTATACTATATATACCTGATATCTGTTGATACAGTACCCTTTGTGCCAGAAAGTCCTCCTCCACCCATCACTCTAAGTGCATCATTGACACCTTGAACATTGGCCCACATGTGTGATTATTTCCTGCGGATCTTCTTTTTATGTTATCACGTGATCCATACTGACCCTGTGAGAGTCTGTGTTTTCCTCCTGAAATATATATCTAGTGTCATGGTTAGGACATGGTTAATGTCCTGTTTTCACAGGGTTAACTTTTGCCGGCCTCTCTTTGGATCTGTGAGGGGTATTTATACTCACTCCAGACTAGCATTCTCTGTCAGTTATACTGCTGGTCTGGTGTGTCTGACCCTTGGTGTGCGTGTACTCTGCGTTGTTTGTTTGCTTCCCGTGTATGACCCGGCTTGTTCCTCTGTACTCCGTCTCTCATTTTGGTACTATTGTCTTTTCTGGTTCTGACCTCCTGGCTTGGCTATCGTTACTCCGTTATAGTTTGCTCCTATTGTACCGTCTAATGCACGTTCTGGTTTTCTGATCTATTGCTGCGTCCTGACTATCCATTCTGTCTAATCCTTTGGTACTGTATTGCTATCTCGTGCTTTGACTTCTGCTTGATTTGGTTTTTGTCTCTGTCTATGCCCCTTGGCAACATTGTCCTGTAGCTACCTATCTAGGAGTTTCCCTGCAGCTCCTAGCTCTGTGGAGCTTAGGCCATGCCCCCAGCAGTCACGTGCCTCAGGTCCTGGAGCATGCATTGTCACCACTGCTGCCCGCTCCGCAGGTATCTTTGTGCACAGTCTTTGCACTCAGGACACGCGCACTTGCTCAGTGAGCAAGTGAAGCGCGGCGTTCCTGACATTATAACTGACCGTTTCAGTTTTTTTTTCCTCTGAAGAGAAAAAAAGTGTGTGTTATCCTCATGGATCCCATACAAGCTTTGGCTGATCAGGTCAAGCACCTGACCCAAATTTTCCATAAACTCAATATGGAACAGCGCACGATGGCCCATACCCAGCAACAGTTGGTGGTTACTGTGCAGTGGGCTGTCGATGCAGGGGCTTCTAGTTCTGGGGGTAGAGATGTGTCAATAGCATCCCCCGAATCTCCGGTCAAATTACCCGACCCTTTCTCAGGGGATTAAAAGGAGTTCAGGTCTTTCAGAGAAGGATGCAAGCTTTTTTTCTCTAAGGCCCCGCTCCTCCGGGGATGAGTTCCAGAAGGTGGGGGTCATTATTTCCCTACTTCGGGGGGCTCCGCAAGCATGGGCTTTCTCTCTGTCTTCCTCTGCTCCTGAACATATGTCAGTGAACTTGTTCTTTGAGGCTCTGGGGCACATCTATTATGAGCCTGATAGAGTGCGTCTGGCTGAGGATATGGTGATGAGTGTAACACAGGGGAGGCACTCTGCTGAATGGTTCTGCTCAGAGTTTAGATGTTGGACCGCCGAAGTATCCTGGAACGACGCCGCCCTGAGGGTTGTTTCGCAGGGGCCATTCTGACCGTCTGCAGGACGCTCTGGCAGTACATCCACCTCCTGATACCCTGGAGGACGCCATGATGCAGGTGGTCCGTATGGACTGGAGACTCCGTGCTAGAGGAATGATGCAACAAGAGTCTCCCTTGTACCCCAAATTGTGTGATATTGCACCTGTTTCTGAGCCCATGAAGGTTGGGTCAGTCTCGGTTAAGGAGAAAGAGAGAAGGCACCGTAGAGACAACCTACTATGCTTTTACTGTGGAGCCTCTGGACATTGGAAAAGGAATTGCCCCTCCTGCCCTTCTTCAGAGAAACCATCAGAGAAACGACTGAGTCTGGGCAACAATCGAGGAGGTTGTCCAGACTCCCAGGTACATTTTTTCTCACATACAAAAATGGTGCTCCAGGTTGAATTGGAAATTGCTGGCGGTCCTGTTATGACCACCGCCTTTGTTGACTGTGGTTCCTCCATTAATTTGATTGATGCCCAAGTTGTGACTCTTAATAAGATAGGACAATCAGGTTAAAAGACCCTGTTAAAATTGTGGCTGTGGATTCATCCCCTCTTACCTGGGATGGAATTTGTTTTATGTCTGAAGTTTTTTCTATGAAAGTGGGTTCCACTCATGTGGAAAATTTAAGTTGTTTCATTATGAATAATCTGCCTGCAGGATTGGTATTGGGAATACCCTGGTTGCAACGCCGCAATCCTCTTATTGATTGGGTGAAGGGGGAGATCACCCGATGGGGATGTAATGATAATGGTCTGTGTTGTAACCCGGTTCCTTTTGTCAATCCGATAAAATCCATATCTGTGTCATCTGTCAGTCTGGAGGGTATTCCGGAGTACCTGAGAGACTTCAAAGATGTGTTTTCCGAAAGTGAGGCTGAGGCGCTCCCACCACATAGACCATATGATTGTGCTATCGATTTAGTACCTGGAGCCAAATTACCCAAGGCTCGTTTATTTAATTTGTCCGGGCCTGAGCGCCAAGCTATGAAAGAGTACATTAAAGAAAGCCTTCACAAGGGGCATATTCGGCCCTCGGTCTCACGCGTGGCAGCAGAGTTTTTCTTTGTAAAGAAAAAAGATGGTGGGTTGCGACCGTGCCTCGACTTTCGAGAACTGAACAAAATTACTGTTAAGAACACGTACCCTCTCCCATTGATTCCTGATCTATGCAATCAACTCATGGATGCCAAATGGTTTTCTTAGCTCGATCTACAAGGGGCTTATAACCTTATAAGGATCCGGGAGGGGGACGAATGGAAAACTGCGTTCCTGACAACTAAGGGGCTGTTTGAAAACCTGGTTATGCCCTAACGCTCCTGCAGTTTTTCAGAATTTTATTAATGTTGTTTTTTCTGACTTGATTGGACTTTACGTAGTCATTTACCTGGATGACATCTTGATTTACTCTGAGGACAGTCAGTCACACTTGCATCATCTGCGTTCGGTGCTTATTAGACTCCGGGAGAACCATTTGTATGCTAAGCTGGAGAAGTGCTCATTTTTTATGCAAGAACTGTCTTTTCTGGGTGTAATAGTATCCGGGGAGGGATTCAGCATGTATCCAGGGAAGGTTCAGGCCATTACAGATTGGGTGCAGCCTCATGACCTGAAGGGGTTGCAGCGATTTCCAGGCTTCGCTAATTATTATAGGAAGTTTATTAAAGGGTTCTCGCAGGTGGTAAAACCCTTGACGGACCTCACTCTTAAAGGGGCAGATGTAAAAAATTGGTCCGTGGCCGCAAAAAATTCCTTCCTGGCATTAAAGAAGTGTTTTACTACAGCCCCTGAGTTGGTACAACCCGATTCATCAAGACCTTTTATCGTCGAGGTCGACGCTTGGGAGGTGGGGGCAGTATTGTCACAGGGCCCCTCTACCCTGACTAACCTCAAACCCTGTGCCTTTTTCTCTAAGAAGTTCTCTTCGGCCGAGAGAAACTATGATGTCAGTAACAGGGAATTGTTATCAGTTAAACTGGCCTTCGAAGAATGGAGTCATTTTTTGGAGGGGATCGCTCATCCCATTACGGTCATCACTGATCATAAAAACCTGGCCTATATCGAGTCTGCTAAGAGATTGACCCCCAGACAGGCTCGTTGGGCACTTTTTTTTTCTCGATTTCATTTTACCATAACGTTCCGACCAGGGTCTAAAAATGTAAAGGCAGATGCCTTATCCCGAAGTTTTGATTCTGTGTCCCCTCCAGAACCTCCTTCTGCCATTCTTCAACCAGGAGTGTTACGGCGGCGGAACACGGGGTCCACCATGCGGCAGGTGATATAACTGCTGCTAGAGAGGCAGCGCACTATGGCGGTAATGTGCAAGGGGTTAACTGAACCCTAAGTGCACAGAAGCAAGCTCTGTTATGCTCACAGAGCTGCAGACAAAAGAATAAAGTAATACGCTAAGTCTGTTCAGGGACACAGACTAACAGCGAAACTGTCACGGTATAAATAGTCACAGAAGGAGCCTTAGGCAGCAGGACTACTCCCTCTAGACCTACCGTGAAATCAGACAGGAGGCGTCGCAACTGCAGACGCGGGAAAACTGCAATCGCAGCGCGGTGTGAACGGAGCCACAGAGAAGACACCGCAATCTCGCTGGCGCGATGCAGGACGCTAGCTGCTGAGAACGTATAGCTGGAGCGCGCTGACGCTAGCGCTGCTACTGGCGGCTGCCCAATCACTCACACAATCGTAATATCAGAGGGAAGGGGTTTCATAATAAGTCAGTCACCAGTCCAAGCATCCATCACCATACATACAGCAGCAGTATGAAAATACTAGCGCATGACATAGCGGCCATGCGCACTTTTTATAGCGTACGGGACCTGCCAGAAATCTCCAGAGCCCTGAGCTAAGCCAGTGGAATCAGGAGCAGGACCTGAGCACCTGACTCCTGAACTCCAATGGGAGCTCATTCCAGGAGCATGCTCAGAAGCTGGCTGAAAGGACTTAGCCTCTGGAGACAAATGTGAGGATCTGGATCTCTGCATAAGTATGGCAGGACACAGATTCCTAACAAGGAGTGGTTGTTGCTGAAATCTCCTCTGAGTTACAGAGAGAGATTCTGGAAGCACAAGCACAAGCTCCCAGGAATAAACCCCCAGATAAATTGTTTGTACCCGAACAATTCCGTCCCATACTCCTTTAAGAATTTTATGATTCTGTGTTAAGTGCACACCCTGGTATTGCAGCTACCCGGGGGGCAGTAGCTAGGGGTTTTTGGTGGCCCTCTATGGGTACTGATATAAAAAGGTTTGTGAATACTTGTGGGGTGTGCGCATGCTCTAAAAGCTCTCAGGTCCGGCCGGCCGGGGAATTGGTGCCTTGCCAATTCCGGATAAAACATGGACACACCTGTCCATGGACTTTATCACTAACCTTCAACCTTCCAAGGGCAACTCAGTGGTATGGGTAGTGGTTGATAGATTTTTTAAGCCAGCCCACTTTGTGCCATTACCTGCATTACCATCCGCTGAAACCTTGGCCCACTTGTTTATACAGCACATTGTTCGACTGCATGGAGTGCCTGTGAACGTGGTGTCGGACAGGGGTGTGCAATTTGTGGCGAGGTTTTGGAGAGCGTTTTGTATGAAGTTGGGGGTCACGTTGTCATTCTCCTCTGCCTATCACCCGGAATCCAACGGACAAACAGAAAGCACCAACCAGTTATTGGAGCATATTCTGAGATGCCTGGCCTCCTCCAGACAGGAAGACTGGTGTGAGGTATCACCCATGGCAGAATTTGCATTCAACTGTCGGATTAATCAGTCTATCGGAAAGTCAATTATGGGTTTGTTCCGCAGTTTGGGGAATTTTCCTGTATGGATTCGGATTGCCCTGGTGCCGAGGGGATGGTAGAACAATTAAAAACCCTCTGGAAGGAGGTGCAGGGGAACATCTCCAAAGCCCAGAAGAAGTTCAAACATTTTGCAGACAGGAGGAGGGGGGTGGTTCCTGCGTTGACAGTGGGGGAAAAAAACTGGTTGTCCACCCGTAACATCAAACTTAAAATACCCTCTATGAAGTTGGGCCCCAAATTTATTGGCCCATACAAGATTGTAGAGGTGATCAACCCGGTGGCATACATATTACAGTTGCCCACCTCCTTCAAAATCTCTAACGTATTCCACAGGTCCCTATTAAAATCTGTGGGGACAGTTAGAGAAGATCCCTCATCTGTGGCTACACCAGTGTTGGTAAAGGGTCAACTGGAGTACGAGGTAGGGCGCATCGTTGATTCGCGGTGGATGCGCCGGAGACTTCAGTACCTTATCCATTGGAAGGGATATTCCGTTGAGGATCGGTCGTGGGTTCCGGCCAGTTCGGTGCACGCTGATTGACTGGTGCGGGCTTTTCATGCAAGGTACCCAGAGAAACCTGGGGGTCCAGTGGCCCCCCATTAAGAGGGGGGTACTGTCATGGTTAGGACATGGTTATTGTCCTGTTCTCACAGGGTTAACTTTTGCTGGCCTCTCTTTGGATCTGGGAGGGGTATTTATTCTCACTCCAGACTAGCATTCTCTGTCAGTTATACTGCTGTTCTGGTGTGTCTGACCCCTGGTGTGCGTGTACTCTGCGTTGTTTGTTTGCTTCCCGTGTATGACCCGGCTTGTTCCTTCACTCTGTACTCCGTCTCTCATTTTGGTACTATTGTCTTTTCTGGTTCTGACCTCCTGGCTTGGCTATCGTTACTCCGTTACAATTTGCCCCTATTGTACCGTCTAATGCCCGTTCTGGTTTTCTGATCTATTGCTACGTCCTGACTATCCATTCTGTCTAATCCTTTGGTACTGTATTGCTATCTTGTGCTTTGACCTCAGCTTGATCTGGTTTCTGTCTCTGTCTATGCCCCTTGGCAACATTGTCCTGTAGCTACCTATCTAGGAGTTTCCCTGCAGCTCCTAGCTCTGTGGAGCTTAGGCCACGCCCCCAGCAGTCACATGCTTCAGGTCACCACTGCTGCCCACTCCGCAGGTATCTTTGTGCACAGTCTTTGTACTCAGGACACGTGCACTGGCTCAGTGAGCAAGTGCAGTGCGGTGTTCCTGACATGTAGATTTAAAAATTAGCCCAGCACTGTATACAGCTCTACGCTTGTGATACATTACCCATTTACTGCTTTTTATATTCTGGTCTAATGCATACTGAGCCAGTGAGAGTCTGTTTCTGACTCTGGAAATATATAGGGAGATTTAGAATGTTTAAGCTATGCTATATATACCTGGTATCTGGTGATACTGTACCCTTTCTCAACTTTCTACATTCTTGTCGAATCCATACTGGGCCTGAGAGTGTCTGTGTCTGCCTCCTGAAATATATACGGAGATTTAGAATGTTTAAACTAGACTTTATATACCTGGTATCTGGTGTTACTGTACCTTTTTTCAACTTTTTATAGTATTGTCCAATTCATACTGAGCCTGTGAGCGTCTGTGTCTTACTCATGAAATATATACAGAGATTTAGAATGACCCCTACACTGTATAAAGCTCTACGCTTCTGATACATTACCATATATCTGCTGGTATTTAGGGTACATTTTCACAAAAATTAGGACGTATGGTTTAATAGGCCATGGACGTGGGCATGGGTAGCTAGCTGGTACTGATGGTGGTGGTGGTGAAGCATCTGCTGGTAGTGCCCAAAGTACAATACCAGCTAAGGCAGGAGGTGTTGAGACTGCGGCATGGTCTGGCTCTGGAAGGCCTGGTAGGCTCCCTTTTCTGGGAGTAGGTAAACTGCTTTTAAAGCCGGAGCATCATGAACTGGTTTTGGCTTACATTGCCAAAACAGCCTCCAGCTCTATCGCCTCCTCTTCTGAAGTTTAAAAAAATGCAAGCACTGAGTCGTCAGTGCAGGCTTCTGGTCAGGAACAACCCCTTTCCTTGTGTCCTTCACCCCCACCAAAAGTGAAGGATGCAGCAGCCCACACTTGAGATTACTCCATGGAGCTCTTTTCACATACCATGCCTGGTTTATCAAGTCAAATCCTGAATTCCACAGTCCAACATGAATGAGAGATGGAGTGCACTGATGCACAGCCACTGCTAGATGATTCTGCTGGTACATTCACCCACAGCAGTACATTCCCCTTGCACTCTACAGAGCCAGAATCTGACTCTGATGAAACTTAGGTGCCCCTTCCCGCATACCATACCACCTTTCACAGTGACACAGAGGAAGGTGCAGATGAAAGTGCCTGCTCCCTGAGCAGGTGGGGAGGGCATACTCATGGGTGACGGCACTGGCACAGGGCCCCTCATAGTACGCAAAAGTGTCTCTGCCAGTGGGAGGGCCCACTCGCCGTCAGACACACCGGCGTACTATGAGGGGCCCTGTGTCAGTGCCGTCGTCCACGAATGGCCCCCCCATGCCTGCTCATGGCCACATCACTTGCAATACTTACTTCTCCCTGCTCCACCGCCGTGACGCCTTCCGCGTTTCCTGACAGTGACATTCAGGTCAGAGAGCGTGATGACATCACGTCTGTATGCCCTCTGCCTAAACAGTCCAAGTGCAAAGAGCTGGAAGATGTTGACGCTGAGGAGTCCAGAGCAGAGCAGTGCCCAACAAGGAGAGGTATTTAACTTTTTTAAAGGTTGGGAGCAATTTTTGGGGAGCACTATACACTGGAAAATGAGATATGGGGCCCATCATACACTGGAGCATCATCCATTTGGCCCATTATATACTGCAGCATTCCAAATGAGGGACATCATACACTGGAGCAGCATTTACCAGGCACATTATACACTGGAGCATTAGAAATGGGGCCCATTATATATGGAGCATTATTTGGGTCCATAAGACAGTGGAGCATCATCCTTGGGGACCAACATATACTGTAGCATTATGTGGAGCTCGTCATATACTGTATGGAACATTATATGGGACCAATTATTCTGTATGGAGAAATATATGGGGCTCATTATTCTGTATGGTGCACTATGTTGTGGCCATAATACTGTATGGAGTAATATATTGTCCATTTTTTGAGCTACTGGAGAATTTAAAATAGATATCAGTCATGTTATGTAAGAAGTGAAGTATTTTACATTGTACTATACCAATATTTCTCTGCCGTATCGGAGCATCATGAATTGTGGTATATGTTAAAGGAGCCCACTGACACTCTTTGGCCCGGGCCACATGAAAACCTGGAGCCAGCCCTACCCCCTTCACAACTTTAGCCAAATAACCCCCAGTTTTCAATGCGTAACTATTATTATAAAGTAAATTAAGGTTGATAAGCTTAAGTAATAAGTATTGATGTTGTTGGCATTGAAATGGACACTGTAGGTGTGTTTACTGTCCTCCACTCTGTGACGACTTTGCTTCCCCATTGACTTGCATTGGGTTTCGTGTTTCAGTCGGACCCTGACTTTTCGCTATAGTCGGCTGATTTCGTTCGACTCGACTTTTGAGAAAGTCAGGTTTCATGAAACCCGACTCGACCCTAAAAAGGCAAAGTCGCTCGTCTCTAGCCACAATCCAAGCTGCTTGAGGTCTAGTGTGAAGTTTCCACAATCAGTGATGATGTCACGGTCACGTGTGTCTGGATGCAGCGAGTACCGCAAGGCGAACCCATGACACACGTGACCCTGGATACACCGCCTCTAACTGGCGAATTTAGATATTACACGTATATATAAAGTAGTCTGGAAACCCCGCCTCCAGTAAGCCTAATTTAAATAATAAAGGGGAACCTGGGTAACATTAACAATGGTGGGCCCTGCAATAGGGAATAGGGAAGTGGAGACCTCCTGTACTCCCCTGAGCCAGTGTCCCTGCACTCCTAACGTTCCCTATGCCGGTTCCGCACCAGGCGATGCACAGGAACCTAAAAACCCTAGCTCGCCCTGAACCTAAACCCTCACTAGGGAATTGGTCGGTGCGGAAACTAATCCCACCACTGCACTAAACACACATGAGGGAAAATGACAATACAGGGGAAACACCACTTAGCTTTGCTCTGTTGCGTACGCTCCTAGCAACAGAGCCCACCACCTGTGTGCATCTTCTCCTCCACCCGGATCCATCACCATAACTGGAACCTTCACCATAGTGCAGCCTTGGAGCAGAGTCCACCACCAGTTGCAGAAGTCCAGTAACAGAGTCCCAAAGATGAGTTCAGCTCCTGCCCAAAAAGTCAAGCATGCTTGAGTCCAGCTCTCAGCAACCAAGTCCGCATGCTGGCTAAAGAGCCTCACACCAGATTTATAATTACGTGCACTAAACCAAAGAAACTAAAGTGCACTACCACTCACCACCACCGGGGCAACTTAGAATGAACGACACAACGTGTAATAATTCTAATGGCCACCGGGGGCAATCACATCACTTTGGCACCTAGCCAAAGGAAGAAAAGTTCACTTATCCATTTAATCTGTCAGATCCATGCTGGATCATGACAGATGATTTGAGGAGCCATGTTATTTGCTGGTATATGTCCACTATGTTTTAACAACACCACAGTCAGTGCAGCAGTCTACCAGGAAAATTTTAGAGCACTTCATGCTTCCCTCTGCTGACAAGCTTTGTGGAGATGGAAATTTCACTTTCCAGCAGAACTTGACACCTGACCACACCTCCAAAAGTACCAATATCTGGTTTAAAAACATTAGTATCACTGTGCTTGTTTGGCTAGCAAACTCGCCTCACCTTAACCCCATAGAGAATCTATGGGGTATTGTCAAGAGGAAGATGAGAGACACCAGACCCCACAATACAACGAGCTGAAGGCTGCTATCAAAGCAACCTGGGATTCCATAACATCTCAGTAGTGTCATAGCAGGCTGATCGCCTACATGCCACGCCGCATTGATGCAGTAATTGATGCCAAAGGAGACTCAACCAAGTATTGAGTGCATTTATTGAACATACATTTCAGTAGCCCAACATTTTGGATTTTAAAATCATTGTTCAAGTCAGTGTTATAAAGTATTCTAATTTACTGAGATAATGACTTTGGGTTTTCATTGACTGTAAGCCATAGTCATCAACATTAACAGAAATAAACACGTGAAATACGTGAAATAGATCACTCTGTTTGTAATGATTCTATATAATATATGAGTTTCACTTTTTGTATTAAAGAACTGAAATAAATTAACTTTTTGATGATATTCTAATTTTGTGAGAATCACCTGTATCTAGAATTGCACAGGCGTGTACGATCACATCAACAACATCATCCTACATCTTTTTAAAGTCTTGTCACCTCTTTTGACTTTATGAAGCAGCCAGAGATAAACGGGGAAACGATGGGCCGCTACTTCTGGCCCATTGGTTCATGTTTGCCAACCAGCACCTGCTGGACAACCCCTTTATTTTTGCATGCAGACAGCAAATGAATTATAAAAAAGATTCTGCCCAAAGGTGTACATTGCCTTTAACTATACAGAAGATAGATGGTTGTCTCATCTTCAGCTATGCTTTGTTTATTTTTCATTTTCCCCTGAGTTTAGTATCAAAAAACAAGTCTGATTATTCTTGTCCTGAATTTAGCTGAATGAGCCAAATTGTACAAAAAAAGAAGCAGTTTATGGTTTAATTATTTTCTCATTTTACTTTCCTTAAATGCAGAAAGTGTATATTTTTGCCACCAGGAATCCTTAATTAGTATTTTCTGCCATTTTGTACGGAGATTAATTCTACGTTCCTTCTATAAATCCACAGCGAGTCTGTAATCCGACCCGGTATTCATAGTGAGCATTCCCCACTCTCCCTTTAAGTGTGTTCCACTAATTGTATACTAATGAGCACTGGATGAATTGGAAAACATCTTTCTCATGAATGAATTATGAAGAAGTTTATGGAGGGCTGTTCCAGGTTTGGCCTCTCTCGTAGAATCCCACGTAGAAATTTGCACACTGTACAGTCTAATTAATTTGCCTGCTATAAAATAAACGACTTCTCTCCCGCTGCACGCATTTAGATTACTTGAATGCTATTAATTTGTATTGTTATGTACTTAACCATTTCAATGCCAATGTAATTTGCAATATTTAGTTAAGTAGGTTGCCACACATGAAGAACTATGTGTAATGTCCACCATTCCATAATAGACACTCATGTGATTACTGCTGCATCCTGTAATGTCTGTGTTCGTTCACTTATTGCATTGTCATAATAAGGGTCGACCTTAGGCTGAGTGGTGTCCTGTGCGAATATGCCTTGTGGTGCCCCCACCCCATGATTTGCTTAGTCAGAACTCATGACCGAGCAGGTTTCTAAATGATCTGTACATGGTGCGCTTCACTGTTGGCTGTCGCAACAACTGTGCACAGCTGAGCATGCCGGGTGGCAGGTGTCAGACCCCAAAACAGTTTGGTACTAGTGACCTATCCAAAGAATAAGGAAGCACCATCAATATCTAAATATTGGACTAACTCTTAAGGCTGTGTGCACACGCTGCGGATTTTGCTGCGGTTCCGCAGCGGTTTTGGCCGCTGCGGACCCGCAGCAGTTTCTGCTGCGGTGTACAGTACCATGATTCCCTATGGGAATCAAAAACCGCAGTGCAGACGGTGCGGAATTTTCCGCGCGGATTATCTGCGGTTTTCAATCCGCAGAAAGAATTGACATGTCAATTCTTTCTGCGGATTCTCCTGCGGTTTGCCATCTCCTCCATTGAGGAGATGAAAAACCGCAGGGCAAAACCGCAGAGCAATCCGCAGGTGAAACCGCACGTATTTTGACCTGCGGTTTCACCTGCGGATTTTACAAAATCCGCGTGGATGAATCCGCACCTTTTCCGCAGCGTGTGCACACAGCCTCAAGATCACTGATTAGTACAGGCCTTCTGACTGTAATGTAACTGGCATACTAACATCCCCCGTAATCCGAACCTCGCACCTCCGTCTCCAAGACTTCTCTCGTGCTGCTCCAGCTCTCTGGAATGCACTTCCCCAGACAATCAGACTGATACCTAGCCCTGACCTATTCAAGCGCGCTTTGAAAACCCATCTCTTCAAACAAGCCTACCACATCAACTACTCAGCAAGCTAACTTTGCCCTGTTCCCTACTTCCAAATATTATTCTGAATCTGCACCCTACTATTCATCTGTCTCCACACCCTTCATGCACATAACTGCACTTGATACTTGTCTATTGCACTTAAACACACGGGCTGATGACCGGATCATGCAGCTTTATATGAAAATCCCTATTATAATTGCCAGACCTGAATTAACAAGCATTTCTCACCTACTGTGTCCCCCCATTTCCTTGTAGATTGTAAGCTTGCGAGCAGGGACCTCACTCCTAATGTCATTGTTTGAATTGTCTTAACTTGTATTGAATTTATTGTCTGTACCCCCGCTTAATTGTAAAGTGCTGCGGAATATGTTGGCGCTATATAAATAAAAATTATTATTATTATTATAACTGGCACAGAAGCCGCGACCGCAACTGGTCCGGTGTGAGGGGCCTGCTGCCACCGTAGCATACTTCATCTGGATGTACGTCAGAGGATGTACATTCAGCAGAAGTGTATTGTGATGTAGAGACCCGCTGGGGGTGTGCGCATGACTGGGGGCACATAGCAGTGACATCATGTGCTACCCGCTGCTTACATGCTGAAGTTAGTTGCCGGTTTCAGAAGATGGCGACACGTGACGGAGGAGTGGATGGGTTGTGAGTGGAATCATTTACTTTTTATGCATTAAACAACAGCGTCAGAATGGGGCACATACTGTAAATACCTGGATGGGAAAAATATATACCACAATGGGCACAGGATGGACAACATATATACCAGGATGGGTGACATTTATACCACGAAGGGACCCAAGATGGTGAACATATATAACAAGATGTGACCAGGGTGAGGGACATATATACCAGGATGGGGACATATATACTAGGATGGACTCATGATGGGGGGACATGTGGCAAAACAAAGAAGTAAGAGGGGCAATTAACAGCAAAAAGAAAGCATTTAACCTGGCACAGTTGAAGATCTAAACAACTATAGGGAGAAAACTACTAAATCTAAAAAACTAATTAAATCTGCCAAAAAGGAAACAGTGAAGCGCATTGCTAAGGAGAGTAAAACTGATACCAAACTGTTTTTCAACTATATCAATAGCAAAAGAATCAAAAGTGCAAGTGTAGGCCCATTAAAAAATTGTGAGGAAAGAATAGTTGTAGATGACGAGGAAAAAGCTAATATATCAAACACCTTCATCTCCATGGTATTCATGGTGGAAAATAAAATGCTAGGTGAAATGCCGAGAGACAAGAAAACCCTATATTAAGGGTCATCAATCTAACCCAAGAAGAGGTGGAAAACCGGCTAAATAACATTAAAATAGATAAATCTCCGGGTCCGGATGGCATACACCCACGAGCACTAAGAGAACTAAGTAATGTAATAGACAAGCCATTATTTCTTATATTTAGGGACTATATAGCAACGGGGTCTGTTCCACAGGACTGGTGCATAGCAAATGTGGTACCAATATTCAAAAAGGGCTCTAAAAGTGAACCTGGAAATTATAGGCCAGTAAGTCTTACCACTATTGTTGGTAAAATATTTGAAGGGTTTCTGAGGGATGTTATTCTGGATTATCTCAATGAGAATAACTCTTTAACTCCATATCAGCATGGGTTTATGAGGAATCGCTCCTGTCAAACCAATCTAATCAGTTTTTATAAAGAGGTCAGCTATAGACTGGACCAAGGTGAGTCACTGGACGTGGAATATCTTGATTTTTCCAAAGTGTTTAATACCGTGCCACACAAGAGGTTGGTACACAAAATGAGAATGCTGGGTCTGAGGGAAAATGTGTGTAGATGGGTAAGTAACTGGCTTAGTGATAGAAAGCAGAGGGTGGTTATAAATGGTATATTCTCTAACTGGGCTGCTGTGACCAGTGGGGTACCGCAGGGGTCGGTGTTGGGACCTATTCTCTTCAACATATTTATTAACGATCTGGTAGAAGGTTTACACAGTAAAATATCAATATTTGCAGATGATACAAAACTATGTAAAGCAGTCAATACATGAGAAGATAGTATTCTATCATGATGATGCATGATCCATGATGCACTTACCCATTCATCACTGCTGTACTATCTTCATCCTCACCACCACCTGTGTCATCTAATCGAGTTGTTTTGTCTACCCACAGGTATGCTCATCCATTCAACTTTCCTGCCTTGTCTGTCTATATAAATTGCATATAATCCTACCCTGGTATTCATTCTTCTTGTGTGTTCCATGCATACCTGAGTGGTCAGTCCCTCCCCCCTTTTTTATCACCTCTGCTTAACTGTGAACATGTGGTCTGGGCACTCACTCCCGCAACCTCTCTCACAGCTGATCCCTCTCAATTGCACATATATTCAGAGCCATGAATCTGACCAGAAGTGTCTGACCAGGCTTATTTCAAAATAAATATTTCAAATTACAGATTTCTAATTACAATACTCTGAATTAGACTAGAATTGGACTGGAATTTGACTGTAAAGGAATATATAACCACTGCAATGTTATGGTTTCTTTTCACTTTCACCTCCATACTACTTACTTTCTTCCTATCTCCTGCAATACCTCCACCTAGTAAGGAACTAGTAATTTCCCCCTCCAACCTCCCCAGTCATCTCACCTTTTTTCCTTAGAACTGTTCCTCCACATACAATCCTTTTTCCCCAGACACACATGGCCACATCATGTCCTATCCTGCTCTCACCTTCTAACACTCTGTCTGCTACTCCTCATTGCTGGTGACATATCCCCAAATCCTGGCCCTCCTCAACACATCCACACACTCACTCCTAACACCCTGCCACGATCCTCTACATGCTTTCACAACCATGATAACCTCATACCCATTCATCCTGCCCCCACTCCCCCGGTCCCCCTACCCAGAGCACTATGGAATGCATGCTCTGTCTGCAACAAACTTGTTTATCCATGACCTCTTCATCACCAACAAACTCTCCTTTCTTGGCATTACCGAAACCTGGCTCACCCCCTCTGACTCAGCCTCTACAGCTGCACTCTCTTACAGCGGATTCCGTCTCACACCCTTCACCCCAGCAACCAATGTGGTGGAGGAGTTGGCTTGCTCCTCTCCGATACCTGCCTCTTTACCCCAATTATGCTACAACCCTCCGCTACTCTTCCCTCGTTTGAGGTGCACTTCGTTCACATCTACTCCTCCAATCTCCAGCTGGCTGTCATCTACTGTCCCTCAGAACTAGCCATCTCCACCTTTCTCAACCACTTCACAATCTGGCTACTTCATTTCCTCGCTGCTGACATCCCCACTTTCATCATGGGTGACTTCAACATCCCTATTGATGCTTCCACCCCAGCTGCTTCTAAACTTTTATCGCTTACTGCCTCCTTTGGCCTCACTCAACGGTCCTCTGCGGCCACTCACAAAGATAGTCACATGCTGGACCTCATCTTCACCCGCCTTTGTTCCCTTACTAATCTCACTAACTCACCCCTTCCTGTTATGATTCAGTCATCGAGGAGGATTACAGAGGATTGCAGACCCCTAAACCTAGCAACACAACTAGCATTAGCCGTGGGACTTGCCTACGATGCCCTAGACGCCTCAGCACAGCCAAAGAGTTAACTAAGCCTAAAGCAAGAAAGGGGAAAGCTAAACTGCCTCGGAGTATAACCCCAAAGGAATAGATAGCCCCCAAACATATATTGTCGGTGAGACAAGATGAGGCACAAACGCAGGCAGAAAATAGAGTGAGCAAATGATGGGGCCCAAACTGTCTAGATAGGACAGGACAGAAAAGATCACGCAATTGATTGCAATCACGCAAAAACCCTAAAAAATCCAACATGTCTGATATACAAAAACACTGAGGCCACAAGACCTCTCCCCACTAGATAAGCATTCTGGTGTGAACTGGAAGCCAAGCAAAAGATACTAATATAACAGGGGATTAGCAATACTGAACAGAATGACATAAGCTGTGACATATGGGCGGGGTCGAGCACAAATCCCAGCAGGTAATAATGCTGAACCCACACAGCAAGCAGAAAGCAGAGAAACACAAAAACTATATAAAATGCAAAATATTCAGCAAACAAATAACTTCACAATGCACTTCACAAGACTTCACAATGCACAGGAAGACAAACAAATCACCAGCAGCAACTGAAGGAAGCTTGCTCACTTAAATCCTCCCAGTCTGTAACCCCTGACTTCCAATCATCATCTTCAGGTGATAGACTTTTTTCAATACAACCAGCTCCACTACCTGCTGTAACCACCAGAGGGAGCCCCGACTCAGAAGTCAGATCAAGAGAGTTCAGAACACCTCCCCCTGTATGACCACAACCTACTGACATCCTCTTCCCTCTCCTCTTATAGTGCACAACCCTCACTCCATAAACTCGCTCACCCTCACAGAAATCTCAAACAGCTCAATTTACAGTCGCTCTCTGAGTCCCTCCTCACTCTTACAGACATATCCTCACTAGAGTTGAGCGAAACGGGTCGAACAATTTCAAAAGTCACCGACTTTTGGCAAATTCGGGTTTCATGAAACGAAACCCGACCCTAGGATGAGGTCGGCCACGAGGTCTGCGACTTACGCGCCAAAGTCGCGTTTCAAAAGTTTGTTTAGCGCTCTTTTTCAGCCAATCAGGATCCACGGACACTGTGGGCAACGTGATGACATAGGCAGGGGTCACCACCATCTTTCAGAAGGGCATGCAAGTGATTGGCTTGCTTTGGTGGGCGTCACAGGGGTTATAAAAGGGCGTGCACGCCGACCGCCGTCTTACTTCTGCCGATCTTAGCATAGGGAGAGGTTGCTGATTCTGTAGGGAGAGCGTTAGGCAGGGAAGAAGAAAAAAAAACTGCTTCTGCTGCTAGCAATTTTGCCTGTGCAACACACCAGTCACTGTGTGTGCAGTGCAAGGGGAGGCTATATTGTGGTGGATCAGCGGTGTTGGTTGTTAGGCTGCCTTCTAAGGCTTCCTGACAGCTGCATTGCTGTTTCCCCACTGCTCTGCAAACTGCTTTTTTAAAAGCAATCCCAATTTTTTTTTTGTCCTGCTGAGGTACTGAGCATGCATTTATTCACACCATACAGCGGTGTACTCTCCTCACACAGTACCGTGTAACGGCTGTTATCACAGCCACAGTGAAGCTATCTGTGTGTCACTGTGGAAGGATAAGTGGAGGACTTGTTCCGTTCTTACAGACTCACACTCTAGGGAGATTCCTATTCTGCCCAATTCTACAATTCACTTTTTTCACACCTGTGCCATCGAGCCTGTGACATAGCGCTCTGATATTCAGTGGGCCTCACACAATCCAAAAGTGTCCAGTGTCCACAAGTGTCTGCAGAAATTCAAAATCTCCCTTATCCTGTAGTCACTTTTTTCACACCTGTGCCATCGAGCCTGTGACATAGCGCTCTGATATTCAGTGGGCCTCACACAATCCAAGTGTCCAGTGTCCACAAGTGTCTGCAGAAAATCTAAATCTCCCCTGTTCTATAGACACCTTGTACCTTGTTTTACATTACTATATAGTTTGTTGGATTTTGTCTACATTTCTACCAAAAATGAGGGAGGCTGGTGGAAGAGGCCGTGGAATTGGGCGGGGGTTGGCAGCTGGCAATGATGGTGTTGGTGGTGGATCTGATGGTAGTGGCAAAAGCAAAATAGGACCGAATGCAGGAGGTGTTGAGCCTGCGTCATCGTCTGGCTCCATAAGGCTTCGAAGGCTTAGTTTTCTAGGAGTTGGCAAACCGCTTTTAACGCCAGAGCATCAGGAAAAAGTTTTGTCTTACATTGCTGACTCAGCCTCCAGCTCTATCGCCTCCTCTTCTGAAGTTGTAAAAAGTAAAAGCACTGAGTCGTCATTGGAGGCTCATGTTCATGAACCACACCTTTCCTTGTGTCCTTCACCCCAACCAAGATTGAAGGATGACGCAGGCCATACTACTGATTACTCCATGGAGCTGTTTTCACATACCATGCCTGGATTATCAAGTGAAATGGTGAATTACCCAGGCCAAGATGAATCTGACATGGAGTGCACTGATGCACAGCCGCTGATAGATGATTCTGCTGGTACATTCACTCAGAGCACTACATTGTCCTCGCAGTGTACAGAGCCAGATTCTGACCCTGATGAGACTCAGGTGCCCCTTCCCGCACACTATACCACCATACACGGTGACACAGAGGAAGGTGCACATGACATTGAAGAGGAGGTGATGGATGACCCAGTTGTTGACCTAGATTGGCATCCATTGGGGGAAGAGGGTGCTGCTTCCAATAGCTCAGATGAGGAGCATCCACAGCAGACATCGACATCGCAACAGCTGTTATCTGGCAGGCCCGGAGCACTCCAAAGACAGGTTCCAAAAATCAAAAGAGTTGCTGGACAGCTTGTCCAGAGGGTCAAAAGATCACAGCGTGCTAGGCCGCAAAATGTCTGCCAAAGTAGGAAGAGTGCAGTGTGGCACTTTTTTGAACAAAATCCTCATGATCAGGCCAAGGTTATCTGTAAGAAGTGCGCAAAGACCTTTAGCCGAGGGAAAAATCTGAAAAATTTGAATACCAGTTGCATGCTTAGACATTTAACCAGCATGCACTTGCAAGAGTGGACACAACACCAAACCTCAAGTGCCACATGTGCAACTGATCACAAAGAAGGTAGTCAGCAACGCTACATTGTTTCCCCCACTGTAAGCCCACCAGTTAGCACAGCAGCAAATGTTGAGGTGTCGTTGCAAGGCCACAGCAGTCAGGGAATCCCACTGTTATATCAACGAAATACTGAATCTAGGCCATCAGAAAGAACACCCTCCCAGACACTATGAGTAGGTCAAGAAAGTACTCAGTCTCTCATCCGCGTACACTGGGTTTGAACGCCCACATTGCCAAACTAATCTCGTTTGAGATGATGCCCTATCGATTGGTGGAAAGCGCAGCTTTCCGCGAACTCATGGCCCATGCAGTACCACGCTATGACCTACCCAGTCGCCACTTCTTCTCTCGCAAAGCCATCCCAGCCCTCCACCATCATGTGAAAGACCGCATTGTCCATGCACTCAAGCAGTCAGTGAGTGGAAAGGTGCACCTCACAACTGATGCATGGTCCAGTCGGCATGGCCAGGGCAGTTACGTGTCCATCACTGCGCACTGGGTTAATGTGGTGGATGCAGGGTCCACAGGGGACAGCGGTGGTGGGACAGTGCTGCCTAGCCCACGGTATAGGAAACAGTTGGCTGTAGACCTTCCACCCTCCTCCTCCTCCTCCTCCTCCAGAAGCGAAAGCTCGTCCACAGAGCGCAGTCGTACGAGCACTCCATCTGCAGCTGCCACTGTTGCACACGAGGTGTCCCCCTATCGAGCAGCTAGTGGAAAGCGTCAGCAGGCTGTGTTGCAGATGATGTGTTTGGGCGACAGACACACCGCCGAGGTGCTGGCCGAGTACTTGAAGCGACAAGCTGAGTCATGGCTGGGCAGTGTACATCTTGAGGCAGGCAAGATAGTTAGTGATAACGGCCGTAATTTTGTGGCAGCCATAGCCCTTTCAAAACTCAGCCACATACCTTGCTTGGCTCACACCTTGAACCTGGTGGTGCAGTGCTTCCTCAAAAATTATCCGGAGTTAACAGCCCTGCTCCATAAGGTGCGAAGACTGTGCGCGCACATCTGCCGGTCGCCTGTACATCCCGTTCGTATGCAGAAGCTGCAGCGATTGCTCCACCTTCCCAACCACTGCCTCATTATCGACATTGCAACAAGGTGGAACTCCACCCTGCACATGGTGGAGCGGCTGTGCGAGCAGAGGCAGGCCATAGTGCATTTGTGGGAGGATACACGGCCAGGCACTTTGAGAGCAGACATGGAGTTGACAGGTGTGCAGTGGTCGAAGCTGAAAGACCTCTGTAAAGTCCTTCAGTGTTTAGAGGAATGCACACGGCTGGTAAGCGCAGACGACGCCATCCTAAGCATGAGCATCCCACTTATGCGTCTGCTCATGCAAACTTTGATGCACCTTAAGGAGCAGGCGTCTGCAGCCAATGTTGACGAGGAGGAAGAGGTGGAGGGAATCGTTGATGACATTCAGCCATTGTCTGCTCAGGGACCTCTCCTGGACGAGTTGGAGGAAGAAGAGGAGGAGGAGGATGATGATGGGGATGATTACTTAGGGGAGGAGGATGCATCTTGTGGGGCAAGTGAAAATGTTGGCGTGGCAAGGTCTGGTACAGGGTTTGTGCGTGACTGGAGGGATGTGGATTTGCCAGAAAGTGCTCCTCCAACCAGCAGTCGCAGTGCATCATTGACACCGGGAACATTAGCCCACATGTCAGATTATGCCTTGCGGATCCTAAAAAGGGACCCCCGCATTGCCAAAATGATGAACGATGATGACTACTGGTTGGCCAGCATCCTGGATCCACGCTATAAAGGCAAATTACAAAACATAATGCCACAGGAGAACCTTGACCTAATATTGGCTAATAAACAAGCAACTCTGGTAAATCGGTTGCTTGAGGCATTCCCAGCACACAGCAGTGGTGATGGTTCTCACACGAGCCGTACGGGCTGGGGGCAGCTTGGCAGAGGTGTTCATGGTGCACACAGCAGAAGTGGCGTTGGAGACAGGGGTTTCATGACAATGTTGTGGACTGATTTTTCAAGTACCGCTCACACAACTGGTAATACAGCATCGATGGAAAGTGACAGGAGACAGCAGTTGTCAACTATGGTTACAAACTACTTTTCCTCCCATATCGATGTTCTCCCACACAGGTCATTCCCCTTTGACTATTGGGCTGCTAAACTGGACACCTGGCCTGAATTGGCACAATATGCATTACAGGAGCTCGCTTGCCCAGCTGCAAGTGTGCTATCGGAAAGAGTCTTCAGTGCAGCTGGATCAATCCTGACAGAAAAAAGGACCCGTCTGTCAACCCAAAATGTGGATGATCTAACCTTCATTAAAATGAACCATGCATTGGTTTCCAAGGATTTTGTCCCACCTTCCCCTGATGACACATAGGGTGACAGAAAAATGGCTTGCTTTGGTCCACCTCTTCCTGGGACTTGACCTATTTCGCCTTTTGCATCAGCTGAATGTCCAACATCAACATATGCCACTTTCTAAAACTCCCTAACTGTGCTGCCTCCCCCCCCATGGCCGGGGTCACCACCTAGCGCACGACACCGTGCGAGTGCCGTTGCCCTGGACAGGTGGGTAGGCTGACTCTTGGGCGCGGGCACTGGCACAGGGTCCCTCATAGTGCAATCAAGTGTTTCTGACGGTGGTGGTGCACACCCACAGTCAGACACACCGCCGTACTATGAGGGGCCCAGTGCCAGTACCGACGCCCATGAGTGGGCCCCCCTTGCTTGGGCAGGGCCCCAGCATTTGCAATCTTTACCTCTCCCTGCTCCTCCGCTGTGTAGTCTGGGCCATCAAATCCATACTGTGCCTGACACCGTCTGAGCCTGCCTCCTGATGTATAGACATATCTTTTGAATGTGTACGCTATCCATACATGTTATCCGGGGATACGGTACCCTTTCTCACCTTTGTGCAATCACGTGCAAGCCATACTGGGCCTAACACCGTCTGAGCCTGCCTCCTGATGTATAGACATATCTTTTGAATGTGTACGCTATCCATACATGTTATCCGGGGATACGGTACCCTTTCTCACCTTTGTGCAATCACGTGCAAACCATACTGGGCCTAACACCGTCTGAGCCTGCCTCCTGATGTATAGACATATCTTTTGAATGTGTACGCTATCCATACATGTTAACCGGGGATACGGTACCCTTTCTCACCTTTGTGCAATCACGTGCAAGCCATACTGGGCCTAACACCGTCCGAGCCTGCCTCCTGATGTATAGACATATCTTTTGAATGTGTACGCTATCCATACATGTTATCCGGGGATACGGCACCCTTTCTCACCTTTGTGCAATCACGTGTAATCCATACTGGGCGTCAGAACGGCTGGCGAGCTGTTAAGCAAGCTACAGCACCTGTGGTTTGCACACGTAAGTTTTTCATTTTTTTAGGAATGACGGTTAGGCCTAATTCCGGAACTGTGGTTGACCTGCACTTACTGGGAAATCATCGTTCGCGAGTAATAATTGTAATCAGTGATCCCCATCACTAACGTTGTTCAGCGGGTTATCTGCACCTGTAAGCGACAAACGCTGGCCTTTTCAGTGTAGAGCACATGCAGCCACGGACATGTAAGGGCATGACACACCAGTTATTGGCCAATCTCATGTGCCAGAGCCTCACGTGTCCCTCTAGTAAGCCGGACTCGGACCGCGGGGCATGACGGAGTCTCGTTCGTTAACGGAATTAAGCTTGCAATGTGTGCATCTGTTCTGTAGCTGGCATGGTTGAGGTTGCCAGTGTTGAGTCAAATTACGCCGTAGGCTCCACTCCTGGTGGTGCCCTTCTGGACATTCCTTTAAGGTTCAGCTTTGCAACCATACTGCCCACGTAAAACAAACACTTTGCCTTCATGAACGCTGTTTGGAGGATCATGACTCATGGGAATAACGCCGCCCAATCAGTTAACCTGCTAGAGAGATCCTTCGTTGCTCCCAAGCATGACATCACACTCCCTAGGAGGAAGGTAATGCCACTGTGGCGACCGTACTCCTGGGGGCGACACAAGTGCACTGATGCCCAGCCACTGCTCGATGAATCTGCTGGTACATTGACCCAGACCACTACATTCCCCTCGCACGCTACCCGGCCTGAATCTGACCCTGATGAAACTCAGGTTACCCTTCCCATATACAGTTCCATCTTACACGGTGACAAAGAGGAAGCTGCAGATGAAAGTGCAGGTTCGGCCCACCCGCCATCAGACACACCACCGTACTATCAGGGGCCCTGTGCCAGTGCCGTCGCCAATGAGTGGGCCCCCCCTGCTTGCTCAGGATCACAGCACTTGCAAGGTTGAAATACTGTGCAGTGAGATGGAAGATGGCGACGACGAGGAGTCCAGACTAGTACAGGGATTCCCTAGCGAGGAGACTTATTTCATTGTTTTCAATGTTGGGACAGCAATTTTTGGGGAGCACTATACTCTGGAGAATGATAGATGGGGCCCACCATACACTGGAACATTCCAAAGGTGGACATCAGACACTGGAGCAGCATTTACAGGGCCCATTATACACTAGAGCATTAGAAATGGGGCCCATTATGTTTGGAGCATTATTTGGGCCCATAAGACAGTGGAGCTTCATCCATGGGGACCAACATATACTGTAGCATTATGTGGAGCGCATCATATACTGTTTCAAACATTATATGGGACCAATGATTCTGTATGGAGAAATAGATGGGCCTCGTCATGAGATGTAAAAAGTGAAGTATTTTTCATTGTACTATACCGCTATTTCTCTGCCGTATCGGAGCATGATGAGTTGTGGTATGTGTTAAAGGGGTGCTCTTTCGCCGAGGGCACATGAAAACCTGGAGCCAGCCCCACCCCCCCACAACTTTAGGCAAATAACCCCCATTTTTCAGTGCGTAACTTGTATTATGAAGTTAATTAAGGTTGACCAGCTTAAGTAAGAAGAATTGATGCTTTTGGCATTCAAATGAGCACTGTAGGTGTGTTTCCTGTCCTCCTCTCACTGCCGACTTTTATTCCCCATTGACTTACATTGGGTTTCGTGTTTCGGGACGACCCCGACTTTTCCCTATAATCGGCCGATCTTGCTCGACCCGACTTTTGGAAAAGTCGGGTTTCACGAAACGAAACTCGACCATAAAAAAACAAAAGTCGCTCAACTCTAATCCTCACTTCATGACACAGATTCTCCTGCCACCTTTTATAACACAACAGTAACAGCAGCACTTAACTCGGCTTCCACCCTCACGCATAGCAAAACTCGTACAATCAACAGGCAGTTCTGTCTGACCAGCCTCACCAAAGAACAGACGGGCTTCCAGGGTTGCTGAGTGGAGATGGAAGAAATCCCACTCTGCTGAGCACTTAACCGCATACAAGCAGTCCCTCACCAGCTTCAAGTCCACGCTCACTGCCGCAAAACAAACTTACTTCTCATCTCTCATATCCTCGATGCGGACATGACGACAGTCCATGTCAGGAAGTCTCTCAGATCAGTTTAATAGAAACTGCAGCGCTGACAGCTTCTATAGCATGCAGATCTGCATGCTATAGCAGTGATCAGCTTGCACAAAATGAGTGTCCCATAGTGGGACAAAGTGTAAAAGTAAGAATAAAATAAAAAATAAAATTGTTAAATTATTTAAAAAAAAATAGTAAAAAATAATAATAAAAAAATCAATATTTATTCCATCAATAAATAAATATTTGAATAAAAAAATCTAAACAATAAAAGTGCACATATTTAGTATTGCCGCCTCCGTAATGACCCAACCTATAAAACTGTCCCACTAGTTAACCCCTTTAGTGAACACCATTAAAAAACAAGGCCAAAAAAACAATGCTTTATCATCACACTGTCGAGCAAAAAGTGGAATAACACGCGATCAAAAAGATGGATATAAATAAACATGGTGCCGCTGAAAACGTCATCTTGTCCTGCAAAAAACAAGCTGCCATATAGCTCCATCATCAGAAAAATAAAAAAGTTATAGCTTTCAGAATAAAGCGATGCAAAAATTATTATTTATATAAAATAGTTTTTATTGCATAAAAGCGCCAAAACAAAAAAAATCTTGTAACTGAGGTATCGCTCTAATCAACAACCAGTACTTGATATACTGTATTTTTCTCTAAACTTGCCAAAATTGGTGAGTTTATCCAAAATGCTCACAGAATCTGCTCTTGAGTTATAGGGTAGTCAATTATAATGGATGTCGTCATGATGACATCGGGTCTCCATGGCAGCGATCGGAACCCCATGTCATGCCGTGGGGTCTCCGATCCCAAGGCAGAGGGGCTGTCAGCTACACCGCATTGAACTTGCTCACTGAGCCAGTATGCGTGTCCTGAGTAAAGTGAACTGTGCTCAAAGATACCTGTGGAGCGGGCAGCAACCGAGTAGATGCGTACTTCAGAGCCGCAGGACCTGAAGCACGTGACTGCTAGGGGCGTGGCCTAAACTCCACAGAGCTAGGAGCTGCAAGAGAATTCCTAGCAGAGTAACTGCAAGACAAAGTTACCAAGGGGCATAGACAGGGAGAATAGTCAGGACGTAGCCACTGAGTCACACACAGATATAGCTGCAAGGTACCAAAGGGGCGAGCAGAGAGTAGTCAGGTCACAGGCAATGAGTCATACACAGATAATAATGCAGTACAAAATCAACAGGCAAACTCACAACGGGAAACAGAACCAGGTCAGAACCATATAAACAAGCTATAGCAACAAACAAGCACACGGGGGTCAGCACACTAGACCAAAGGCAAAAGTATAACTGGCAGGGATTGAAGCTTCCCAGGGGTTTAAGAAGCTCTCCCAGAACCAGAAAGAGGCTACAATCATTAACCCCAAGTGTGCAGGTCAAAACCTGCACAGAGCTCCAGACATTAATGCCCGGTGTGCAGCTCAAAAACCTGCACTGGGATCATGACAGGGGCTGTCAGCCCCTCTGCTGGCTCCAGAACGCTGTGATCATGTTTGATCTCAGTGTTCTGGGGGTTAAAGTGCCAAGAGCGGTCCGTGACTGCTCCTGGCAGTTAGTGCTGGGTGTCAGCTGTGAGAATCAGCTGACACCCGGCTGCGATCAGCTGTGCTCCCCACTTGAGCGCGGCTGATCCTCCATGATGTACTATCCCATCTATGGTCTACATTAATTGTGCCAGGGCACATGGACGGGATGTTACGTCAGATGTCAGAGAGGGGTTAATATCACACTGCAATGACTGACTTTTTATGCTTTTTAAATGAAACTGTAGTCAAAAATAATCCTTTTTTTGGGGACAGATGTCTGCTCTACCTGTGCTTACATGTTGTATATTTTGAAGACATGATATTTTAAAAAGCCGAGGTTCACAGATGTCCTTTGTTGTGGAGGAGCAACAAGTTTAGTGTTTGTCCATAAAGTGAATAAAAAAATGGAGAAGCAATAGTTCCACGGCCAAGACAGTATGAGCCTTTTTGATCTGGCTTTAGATGTGGCCCTTTGACAAAGTATTTTTCTTTTTTTGCAGCAGTAAAACGTTTGTGACATTTTTTTCTTTGCCCGCAAGAAAAATGATGATGAAAAAAATGATTATAAAGCAATAGCTAGTAACAATAACATTGAACATTTTCTGGACAGTAGAGTAATAGATTTTTGTTGGAAAAAATGAAACATTTTTTAGGACTGTGTGAACCCCAAGGCAACAATATCTTTGTCAGTAGTAAGGTTTATTAAAAATAATGAAATACCTGTAATTTTTTTTATTTGGTGTATAAACTCAATCATAAAGAAGCAATGGCTTATTTTCAGCCATGACAACAAATTTGAAAATTTTTTGGTAAGCAGTAACATTTTTGTTGTAAAAAAAAATGTATCATTTTTTGCCAGCTGTGCAAAATGTGAAATTTCTTACCCACTGTACAAAGATGGAATGGCCATAAAAAAGCAATTGCTTTTATAAAGCTGTACGAAAATGTTATAGTTTTTAGGGATTAGCAACATGTTTGTAATTGGGAATGCAAGAAGCAATGGCTGCTTAGCAAGATATGGGCTTCTTTTTTGCAAGTAGTGTAAGGTGTGCTCCTGCTACTTCCTGATGTGGTGTCTCAGTTCCCAGCGGCGCGCCTAATGCGCCCGTGCACGCGCTCCCTTTTCTTTAAGAGGCTGCACTCGCATATAGTAAATGCCCTCGGCTTCTTGCTGAGAGGCATTTAGTACAATGTGCACATCTGCAAGATGGCTTCCAGTCTATTGCTGGGAATCATCCTATACAAAAGATTCACTCTCCCTTAGGCCTCTTTCACACTTCAGTTGTTTCACGTTAGTCAAAATCTGCCATTTTTAAAAAAAAGCGGATCCGCCATTTTTTTGGCGGATCCGTTTTTTCCATTGACTTGTATTAGCGGCGGATTATGACTGATGGTCGTCTGTTGCATCCGTTTTTTGACGGATCCATTTGAATTTTAGCGTCCACTGCCTGGAGCAGACGGACAAAGGAACGTTTTTTTCAGCGGCGGAACCGCTCTTTTAAAATGCGCATGCCCGGAAGATCTTTCCTTTCATGCATTTTAACCCTAAACACCATTCTAGCAGTGGCAAAAAAAATCTCTCTCTCTCTCCTTTTTTCCAGAGTTCTGTTCCTTTAAATTTTATACACCCATGCATCCGTTTGTTACATAGCGGAAACGGATCCGTTTTTCCACACTTTGGCGGATTTCAAATGACATCAAACAACTGAAGTGTGAAACAGGCCTTAGGGTGTTGCCAAGCCACAAATTGAGTCATTAGCTAGTTGGTGTTCTACCAGTGCAGTTGTGAGGTCCCCTGGTCCAGGTGCAGCCAATGTCCTGAACCTGAATACCTGGTCCCAATGCAGCCAGGGTCCTGAACCCAATGCAGCCAGGGTCCAGAACCCAAATCCCATGTCCCCTTGTGGCAAGCGTCCTGAACCCGAATCCCTGGTCCAGGTGCGGCTAGTGTCCTGTACCCGAATCTCTGGTTCCAATTCGGCTAGGACCCTGAACCTCGTCCCAGTGCAGCCAGTCCCTAAACACAGTCCCCTAGTCCTGGAATGGACAGTCCTGTATCCTAAGGCTCCTGGTCCTGGAGTCACCAGTCAAAAATATGAAGTCTCCTAGTCCTGGTGTAGCCAGTCCTGTTCCCGAAGTCATCTGGGGCCAGTGCCTGAACATTGTCCCATTGTCCCTATGTCTGTGTGCAGCTAGTCACTGATCCTGTGTCCTAGAAATGTGTGTCTGAACATAGCCCTAAACAGTGTCAGCGAACCTGACACATGAGGTCAGCAGCTGCAGTAACGGGTTCTGCCTACTTGGCGGCTACCTGCAGCCCAGTCTGTCTCCACCATCAGGAGCTCCAGTGAAAATATGGTAGCGACTTAGCTATGCCCCTTGCTAGACAGGCCAGGTCCTGTGGCACAGCAGGTCCACAAGTCCTTGTGCACCATCATTGGGCATAACACCTATACACTCTTAAAAGACTCTTTATCAGCAAACGATCTGCATAACGCTGGGCAAGATAAATGAAAAATATCTACTTCTACCTCTGAGCTATGGTTGTATCAACAAATGAGCACTGAGTCACGTACAGCATGTCAACGTTCCTGTATTTTTTGTAAGCTCGGTAAACTCTTAACGAATGAGGGCTGCATTTTTGGACATGACGATAAATATGTGAAGCCATCAAAGTGAATAGTGGCAATAGCAAAGTCAGCTCTGTTGCATTGACCGAGCTTTGTTACATCTGTGCACATCTCTAGGTGGCTGGGAAACAAACACAGTCTGTGCAGGAATCAGAATTAAGCTGCTTATGTTTAATATTTCTAATGCACATTTTATAGGTTATTTTAGAGGTCTAATTTGTTTATTCTAGTTGAATGCTCTGCACCCAGTGGGTTATTTATGTGCTAGCATTAAACCAGCAAGGCTATGACACAAAAATGTGTATTGATTTTATATGTGAGTAATTCCTCTTTTAATTAGAGATTATAGTAAATCATGCTTATATTTTATTAATATGTTGTTAGCTATGACACCATTGCAAATTTATGTCCATATGGTATTATTTCAGTGTGCTATGTTTACTATTAGATAAAGTGGCGTGTTTCATTAATGTCCATTTATGACATGCTTATTGCAATGTTTGTGATTTAACAGCATGACCAGAAATGTTTTATTCACTTATCTTGGATGATGTTAGCAGCTCATATTCATCCTGGCCCATTCTGATAACAATGCAGAACGCTGTCCATCTCTTGAAATCCATTATAATTGACTACCCTATAACTCAAGAGCAGACTCTGTGAGCATTTTGTATAAACCCACCAATTTTGGCAAGCTTAGCGAAAAATACAGTATATCCAGTACTGGTTGTTGTTAAGTCACACCGGCCTCAAAAGACAATCCTCTTCCCATTGGACTCCAGGTGGTCACTACCTCAGGAAATAGTCTCTAGAGCTCTGCCCAAGCCAAACAAGAGCCAATCTTAAGATTTCCACTTTTCTTGATTAAGACATAGACCTTAAGGACCCTACCTCTCTTCTCCGAGGCCTTGTCTCTTAGAACTCTATTCCTCCACATCTATATATTGCATTTTAATGGTACTGATACCGAAAGACTGAGCGTCACTTCCATACAAGCGGTGGATACCGCGTTTTGATCTGCACACCCCAAACCGACCTCCACAAGCTTTAGGGGATACCACTACATTGATCACACCACTTATCTTGTGCTCCCTCTCAGCTACAGTCCTGGATGGACCTCTGGTTCAAGAGCACTTAGTTTTTCATATCAAACGCCTGTCTTATATGAGAAGTTCTGATGAAGATCCATTATTGGATCGAAAACGTTTAACACGCATAATCTGGATGCAAATAAAACAAAAGAATTATAATCTGAGTGCCAAGTTCTTTTATTCTAACTAGCACTCTGTAGCGGTATAGCATGCAAACATGAAATATATGAAATTTGTATTGCATTACTGCTCTAGAAAATAGGAAAAATTGAGAATAGTTATTTTCTGAATGTTTCCTATTTTTAGAACAGTAATGCAATTCAAATTTCATATATTTCATGTTTGCATACAGAGTGCTACTTTACTTGTTAATTTTAAAGGTTCTGTCATACTTCGTAATCCTTAGAGTCCTAGCCATGTAACGAAATCCAAAGAACAATCAGGCTATGTGCAGAAAATTTCTGCATGAAAACTGGACTCTTTCCCAGAAAACGCGCGTTTTTTTCTGCTCGTTTTCCGCGCGTTTTTTGCATAAAAAAAGTGCGTTTTTTATTTTTTTTTTCCGGAGCGGCCCCACTCTCATAGAAAATAGTTAAAAATGCGTAATTTTCTGCAAAATTAATGAGCATGCTGCATTTTTTTTACCGCAATGCTTTTTTTTCGCGGAAAAAAACGCATCAATACGCACAAAAAGTGCAGAATTCATTAAAATGAATGGGATGCTTCTTTAAGCGATTTTTAAGCATTTTTGCAGGTAAAAACGCTTAAAAAATGTGAAAAAAACCACTTACGTCTGCACACACCCTCAATGAAACCCATGCCAAATAACAAAAATGGCATGTAACATGCACACCTTGTTAGATATACATTCACAATTAAATGTATGGATTTAGGGTAAATGTTTTGTATTTTTTTAAATGGACAAATATTCCCCCCTTGACAAAAAGGATTGCATAAGAATTGCAAAAACTCAGTACAGTTGCTTGTGAATAGTAAGCACATCTTCTCTGAATGACACAGATTTCAGGGGGGGTTTTGTGTGACAAAAATATTGTGCTGTCTTGCGACTGCTGTCTGGTGCATTATGAATGAATGAAAAGAATGTGTAAATGTAATTCAAATGCAGCAGAATATAAGCCAGCTATACCATATCACTGATCAATCATACTGAGTCTGGCAGTGCTGTTAGCAACTCCCCTATATCTTTCTCTTCATATCAATTAAATATCTATATTTTTCCCAGACTACTACACTCATCGTCTTCACTGCTGCAGTTCTATAGCACATTACTATCTTGAATTTTTGTATAATGTATAATACTTTAGGGCTTTCTTTTCCTATCTCTGTTACTGAGATTTTAGCTCTGATGTCCTCTCACTATTCTAAATGACTGTAAAATGCCTGCTGCTGGATTCCCTGCCAAGGCTTTCATACAGGCTAAGACAACCCCTTCTTTCTCTCTGAAACACTCAGGAATTTCAGAGAGATGCCTGGCTAGGGATTACAAGAATAAAGTAGATTATTCCAGAACTACCCCTGTCAAGCTTCTCCTTGCCTCACTCTACTTGATTGACAGTTCTTTCTCATGTGTGTACATCAGAAGGTACCTGTCAGTCACTAGAACAGTGTGGGATAAAGCGTGTGGGATAAAGCTGGTCAAAGGCTAGCTATAGAGATAGATAAGAATAGTCTGCTGCTGCTCTCAGCCATCTTCTCGCAGCGCTCTAGTTCAGAAGTGGACTAAGTGCGGCTCGCGGGCCACATCTGGCTCTCTGGCTGTTCCATTCGGTCTGTGGATGGAGCAGCTGAAGAATTGAAAACAGCTTGCCCTATCCCATCCATTGCCATTGCCAATTTCCCAATATCAAAGCTATCTGCCTCTTCCTGCTCCTTCTTCCACCAATAAGTGTGTGAGACAGCAGACGCGATGATGTCATTATATCACGTCTCATGTGTGGAGTGTCAGTGCATCAGAGATAAGAGAAGAGAGCCTGAAGAATGGGAGCAAGGTGAGTATGTGTTGTTTTGGCTTTTTTCATCTGTGTATGGGATGTTTGTATGTACAAAAAACTATGCTCTCATAGGAGACTATGTGAGGGCTCATACTGTACCTAGGCGCTATGTGAGGGCTTATATTGTATCTAGGGGATATGTGGGGCTTATACTGTATATAGGGTTTTTGTGATGCTTATACTGTATATAGAGAGGCTATGTTGTGGCTCATACTGTATATAGAGGGCTGTGGGTGCTCATACTGTATGCAAAGATTGTGTGGGGGGTCTCATACTGTATATAGAATGGCTATGTGGGGGCTCATACTGCATGTAGGGGGTTGGGTGGGGCCTCATACTCAGGTGCTTACATAGAAGTCATGGAGTCCCATAGCAAAAGTTCTAATTCAACCCCCCCAAAAAAAAAATAAACAAAAATTAATAATTGCTGGGGTCACAGAAGAATATATCTCACAACTTTCCAGCCTTTGCCTAGTAATTTTATTCTTGCTGAAGTCTTAGATTCCTCTTTCATTACCCCCATAAAGTATGATGCAAATAAAAGTGCCCCTCCAAACACAGTATGATAGCCCCGTGGTGAACTTCTCCGCATCAGACTCCACAATGACAGTATAATGACCCTAGTGTACCCCTACTCCCAAGACACAATAAAGTCCCCAACACAGTACAAACCTCCAACTTTGACCCCCACACAGCCTCCCATGCTGTATAATGTGGCTACCTACTGTATAATGGCCCGCACCTCTCTACACTGTATAATGGCCTGAACTAGCCCTCCAAACAGTATAATAGCCTATACACAGTATGATGGACCCCACACAAACCTATACAATGTACAATTGCTTGCAGACAGTATAATGATCCCCATGTAAGAAGATTGCGGGATGCAGTGACAGACAGGAGGCAGAGCAATGGTTAACAAGTTTAATAACAGGGGAAAACTCCACGCAGGGAGGCAACGGGTTAAACAGGGGAATAAACAGTACAATTAGCAAAGGTTATTCTGAGGTAAAGAATAAAGGATAAGGTAACAGCAGTTCCTGTGTAGCACTTGTGTCAGAAGTTCCTCCAACAGTAACTCCTGCAGGGAACTCAATAGCGCCAGCAACAGCTGGCAGCAGCGGTCGGTCTCCGGTACCTTCCGCTGAGCCTAGTCCATATACTGCAGTGGCTGACAAGGGTACGGGCCACAGTCATGTACGAGCCCAACGTGGCTCTGCAAATATGCACTGGTGAAGTCAGGGCACAAGTGTCTGGGCAAATATTCTCTGGCAACATCAGGGCGCAAGTGTCAGTCCTGTATGCGGTCTCTCTTATGTGGCATTTGCGCTGTACTCAAAGACAGTGAGAGTACGGCGCCTTTCCCTCTCTGTAGTCACTGGGCACACTGCACCTCTCTCTGTAGTCACCGGACACACTCTGCACATTCCTCTCCCTCTCTGGTCCCCATTGTTGGCAGCGGGAGACAGCGGACACTGGCCTGCACGCTCCTGATGCTCCCTGGATGGAGGACTCCTCTGTCTGGCTGCAGCTGCTGGACACACGGCTCCCCTCAGTGCAGCAGTCTCTCTGCAGACGTCGGGAGACCCTGTCAGTGCGGGCTGTCGTGGCGTCAGTGCTCTGTGTGTGGGGAGGGGCAGCGGAGTGTGGCGCTCACCTGACTGCGCGCTGCCCTCTGTTCGCACCAAACTGTCCTGCTGTGCGCGCTTTCCCCTTTTATCCCCCCACCCCCCTCAGTCAGGAGGAAAGTCCCGCTCACTTATGCTTCAGCCAGGCCAAAGGGGAAGGTCCGTCTCACTTATGCTTCCCCCCAGAAACAGGGGATGCCACCTCACAGTTCTGGACCTGGCACGCAGGTACCTGTGGTCTTGTCATCCCCTTACACCCACATAGCCCTTCAAATATTATAAGGGCCACCATAGCCTCCTATATAGTATAATGGGCCCCATATAGGCCTCCATATAGTATAATTTGCCTCCCATAATCTTCCATATAGTATAAAGCACTCCTCATGGTCCTCCATAGAATAAAATGCACTCCCCATGATCATCCATAGAATATAATGCACCCCCTATGTTCCTTCATAGAATATAATGTACTGCCCATGATCCTCCATACAATATAATGCACTCCCCATGGTCCCCCATACAACATAAATCTCCCCCTATAGTCCTCCATACAATATAATGCATTCCCCATAGTCCTCCATACAATATGTTAGGGCTGGCGGAACGCACCAAATTATAAAATAATAGTAGGTGCTTTGGCAGCCCGGGGTCCACCGTGCAGAGGTGGTACACTACTGCTAAGTAATGGCGGAAGAATTAAGCGGTGTGAAACCAGTCACACGTGGATTACGTCACCCAATGTGAACAGGGGTGAAATCTGTTAATGTACAGAGCCGCACAACCACTGAATGTAGATGCCAGAGCCTGTTAAGTTCACAGAGCCCGGCCAAAAGAGCGCACAGTGTTCGGCCACAGAACTCTACCCCAAGGACACAGGGTTAGAGTCCTTCTAGGCCCACTGAACGCGCAGCGTCGCTGCCACGAACGCCACTATAGACGCTGGCTATGGAGCACGTGCACTGAGATGTGCCGAGTACCTGGTGAGGACTGATGCCTGACTCAACCTCTGTCCTACCTATGCCTAAGCCTGGGCGCTAGCAGGCTAGGCTGCACAACACATATATAGCCGAAACAGAATTCCACATGGTCAAGTGGAAAAAGCCTCTAGACCACAAGCATAAAAACTGAAAAAAGACCACTACAGTCAGAAGATCAAGGCCAGAGAGATTCTCCTTGATGAAAGAGAAATTAAGTAAGACAGATTTCTTAATTAAATCTCATAAATGCGCACGCAAAATCTTTCCCTCTCAGGGCCTAATTTAGAGGCATACACTCTGTCATCTGGCCTTTCCTTCACCTGCACAGATGCGCTCCTTGTGTGTGCTGCACCCGCCTCGTGGCGATGAGGGGGCGTGCGCGTTGCCTGGGTGATGGACGGTGATGACGCGAGTCCTCCCCTTCATCGCTCGGGTGCGTGCCCACCTCCCTCTGCCACAGACTGGTGCATCACACAGGATGCGCGCCGATTTGCAGGACCTTGCTCCACACTCATGCCATCATGGCGCGATATGCCCGTACCGCTGTGGTGGGGGGCGTGCACGTTACCGGGACGACGGATAGCGACGGCGCTGTCCTCCTTCTCGTTGACTCTGTCGCGCGCTGCCCCCTCCCTGCAGTGGGCGGGCACTCGCGTATAGAGGCTTCTGATTTGCTGAGGCTCCACATTACGTACTATAAAAGCCCATGCCTTTTTTAAATTGACCACGCCTCCTGATGAAGCCATAGGCAAAACGCGCGCCGAGGCTCCCGGTGTCTCACACTTGCCTGCGGCATTCACATCTTGATACACCATGACTGAAGGTAATGATTATACTGACACCTCTATCTTTCCCTACTGATGAATCCTTGATGGATGGCATAGTGGTCTCTTTATTCCTTGATGGGATCCTTATCATAGCCATTTCTAATCATGTGAGATATGCTAGAGGTGGACACTTAACTCCTTCCTTCTGTGAGCAGCTGCATTGATTACAAAAGGCAGTGTGAGATTGTTTCTCCTGTCTGATGTCTATAGATATGCCTGTTAAGGTGGAATATATATTTTTGTGACATGTCTCCACATGTCCTGATATTTATATTCAGCTATTTTAGCTAATACTTTGAGAATAATTTATGCATTGCTTGTTATTTATATATTTATTATAACTGTCTCTATATGCACTTCTTGTGTGAGAGATGCATCTAATTCCCCTTTTCTTGGCATTATATGACATCTCATATCCATATTTTTCACTATCCCTTGTTTTTTTGCTATGCATGATGTCACTACTTATGCATTATTCCTAATAAAATTTCTACATTATTTTTAAATTTTGTATGGAGCCTCTGTTATATCAAGGAGTAGCACTATAACACACTAACACTCTTGATAATACCTTGGTAAAGGACATTTAAATTTATGAGATTTAATTAAGAAATCTGTCTTACTTAATTTCTCTTTCACTCAAGGAGAATCTCTCTGTCCTTGATCTTCTGACCATAGTGGTCTTTTTTCAGTTTTTAGGCTGCACAATACATGCGTACCAAGGGTAGAGGTTTCTTAATGAGTCATTCACCAGAGACATTCATGCGTGCATACATCACTCACTCCACATAGTCTGTAAATACAGTCTTATCCTAGCGCATGGCCGAGCGGCCATGCATACCTTTTATAGCCGCGAGCGTCCGGGACCTTCCTGGCTTCTCGGATGGGCCAATCCGAACAGGAGCAGGACCTGAGCACGCAACCTTCGATCTCCAATGGGAGATCACTCCACAGGCATGCTCAGTGGCCCGACATGGCTACTTAGTCCCTGGAGAATCTCGCTGCTGAGCAGCATGTATTGTCATAGCTGCCCCAGAGGTGGCAGCAGCAAGCAAACCCAAGGAGCTGGTCTGGGCAGAGCGCCTGGACCGACAAGTTTGCTGAGCAACCTCCTCTGCGGCTGGAGAGGAATGAGAGACCACTGGAAGTAAGGCTCGGGATTCTCGCTGTGCAGCAACAGAAATCTGACGCCTAACTCAATATAATGCACCCCCCCTGGTCCTCCATACAATATAATGCACCCTCATGGTTCTCCATACATACAATGCACCCCGATGGTCCTCCATACTTTATTATAGCCACCAGTAACTGATTTAAAAAACAATAAATACAATACTCACCCCTCCTCATTCCACCCAATGCCAATTTCATGAGCATGTGCTGTGAAGCGCTGCACATCTCAGAACCGTGGGTGCGCTGTAATGTTGCTCTGACACGTCAGTAGCCAAGGAAAAATGATGGGGGTGATGCTCCCACTTCCATCATCATTGCTCGCTCTGAAAGCTGGAGGGGGAACATGGCGCAGGCGCTGACAAGCGGAGGGTTGTCCCAGTGTGGGTGTTGTCACTGGGCCCCCTGGCTCACAAGCCCCATATCAGTTGCCATTGGCAGTATGCCACTGCTCATAGTATACATAGGGGCTTTACGGGCTCATCTGGTATATGGGGGGTGTCAGCACACTTACATATGCTCAATATTAAGTGATAAAATCATCATTAAAAATTATAATTGTAATTAAAAAGTTAATATTAAGCTGAATTAATTTCAGCCTATTGGTTCTGCCCTCCACAACAGTTATGGTCTTTCATGAGCCCCCTCAAGGAAATTAATTGCCCACCCTTGTTCTAGTTGGTTGACAAGTCTATCCTAATGTGCACACATGGGATAGACCTGTCAATCAATTAAAGGGAAGGTGCCGTGTTTTTTCATAATTTAATGCAAAAAAGAAAACAGTATAAAAAGATATTGTCCCCTAAGCTTGACTCAGTGGTGTGTATGGTTTGTTTTTTTTACTGTAGTAATGCAGCCACTGGGGGCTGCCATCTTACCTCTCTGGCTGCTGAACGACACTTTCCATACTCATTTACGGCAGTCCCTGGACATAAGACATAACGGTCGGCTCCCGACCCCTATCTCTATCATTGCAGCAGCATCAGGAGTGAACTGGGCACGCCTCTGTGGGCGGCTCAATTTACAGCTGTAGGTGTGGCCAGACGCCATCTTATTAGAGCCCTGTGCTTCCTCTTAGCTCCATGTACACTCTATTGCAAGCCCTGGATGCTGTACTGTTCCAGCATAACAGGGCTTGGATGTTCACTCTGCACATACAGCTGCCGGACTCAGAGAGGAACCAGGACGAGCTGCTGGAGACCGAGCTGCTCTTTCCAAAACACCCGACCAGCTGCAGCCCCTGCAAAACATAGGAGCTGCTCCCTGCTGTTTCAAAACACTTGGCAATCTGCTGGACATCTAATCCTCTCCTGAGTGATACTGACTGCTGAGCCCTGTATCTAATCCTCTCCTGTGTGATACTGACTGCTGAGCCCTGTATCTAATCCTCTCCTGTGTGATACTGACTGCTGAGCTGTGTATCTAATCCTCTCCTGTGTGATACTGACTGCTGAGCCATGTATCTAATCCTCTCCTGTGTGATACTGACTGCTGAGCCGTGTATCTAATCCTATCCTGTGTGATACAGTCTGCTGAGCCATGCATCTAATCCTATCCTGTATGATAGTCTGCTGATCCGTGTATCTAATCCTATCCCGTATGATACTGAGCCGTGTATCTAATCCTATCCTGTGTGATAGTCTGCTGATTCGTGTATCTAATCCTATCCTGTGTGATACTGTCTGCTGAGCTGTGTATCTAATCCTATCCCGTGTGATACTGACTGCTGAGCTGTGTATCTAATCCTATCCCGTGTGATACTGCGCTCCTGAAATACTCTGTGCTGCTGTCACCCTGCTGGTTTTATGTGTGATCTACAGGGTGGTATTGTGTATGATCTATATGGCGGTATGATGTGTGAAGTATATGGCGGCATTATGTGTGAAATATATGGCGGTATTATGTGAGAACACTATGGCAGTATTATCTGCTAAAAGGGGACCCATTTTGGGGTGGTTCTGGCTGAGCACCTGCACACGGGTCAGGGGTAATAGTTAGGTGCAGTCAGGGGAGGGCTGGTGAGGCAGCTGAAGAGAGGGGTCTCATTTTTATCGCTACTGTATGGCTCCATTTCCCCCCAGTCTGCTTCTCAGTGTCACTCCGGACTGCGCCTGTCGCCTCGCTGTCACACATCGCCAGGACAGGATCTGAGGAGGGGAATGGGGTCTTTGCATGCAGAACAGGCCATCAATCAGCAGAGATGTTTCCTGGATTTCTTTGCTGCTGTCACCCTGCTCCTCCCCCATATATCTCCCTCTGTGCCCCCCATAGACCAGCGCACTGCTCTCCTGAAATACTCTGTGCTGCTGTCACCCTGCTCCTCCCCCATATACCTCCCTCTGTGCCCCCCATAGACCAGCACACTGCACTCCTGAAATACTCTGTGCTGCTGTCACCCTGCTCCTCCCCCATATATCTCCCTCTGTGCCCCTCATAGACCAGCACACTGCTCTCCTGAAATACTCTGTGCTGCTGTCACCCTGCTCCTCCCCCATATACCTCCCTCTGTGCCCCCCCATAGACCAGCACACTGCACTCCTGAAATTCTCTGTGCTGCTGTCACCCTGCTCCCTCCACCATATACCTCCCTCTGTGCCCCCCATAGGCCAGCACACTGCTCTCCTGAAATACTCTGTACTGCTGTCACTCTGCTCCCAGAATCCTTGCTGCCTGCCATCCTCAGTGATCGAAGACCCCATTCCTCTCCTCAGATCCTGTCCTGGCGATGTGTGAAAGCAAGGTGACAGGGGCCTGATATATGGTGTAAGGAGCACAGAGTATTTCAGGAGAGCAGTGTGCTGGTCTATGGGGGGCACCCTGTTCGGTGCCAGGGATTGTACATAGAGCGCTGTGTAATATACACATGGATGGACCGTCTTCTTGTCTGCTCCACAGAAATCCAGGAAACATTTCTTCTGATTGATGACCTGTTCGGATCCAGACTTTACATGCAAAGACAGCCAGTAACTTTCCAGGCCCCATCAAAATGGCTGCTCACTGTGTTCCTAGATGTCATCCTCTCTTTTCCCTTAGCAAACACCCAGAAGGGGAGGAGAGGAGTGACACCACACCCATGTCAGCAGACTCCGCCCATAATTACTGCAGGACAGTAATCTGAGCTAGTTATACACTAGGTTTTTGTGCCAAATTTCAGTAGCTGCTCCCCCTAGTGTTAACAAGTGGAAATGCCAAACTTTTTAAAATTATTTTTCATATTTTTCAAAATTAAAAACAAATGATAATATTTTTTAAGAAAATGTAAACATTAATTCTTTACATTTTTTTCAATTGCTGAAAAAATTTTTTTTTTGGATGGCACCTTCCCTTTAAGATGGGGAGAAGCGAGTGAGCAATCAACCCCGCTAAAACATAGGCACGGTTGTTACATTTGAGCCCAGGAGCTTATATCTGCATGAAGTCACTAATAAGAAGATAAGAAGACTCGACCAATCCAAAGGAAGATTTGCAGCAAAGTCATTCCCCTTGTAAAGTTGTCTTTGTCGGATCCCTCATAACTATTTCTAAAACATTTGCCTGCTTTCTCCTTTAATCCTTGACTTTAGAACAAATCATGTTTACTCTGTATTTTTTCCACTTTCTTCTTGCTATTATTTGTAGCTCAGATGTTTTTTTCCTATTACTTAAGTCGAGAAATCTAATTTTCTCTCCTGTTTTCTCGTTCTAGAAATTTTCATGGTCTAACCAAAGCCGGTGACACTTTGCAGAATTGTGAATGAGGAGCGAGCGCTGTTATGTACATTCACACCACGCTCTTTGTGTGCTATTGGTATCTCGGTTTATTTTTTATGTTGCTTTGCTTTAAGAAGAAAAAAATAATTTTTAATAATTTTCCTTTTCATTGCATAAAAATCTCAGCCAAAGTTAAATCCCTGTTTTTAGTTTGATATATTTTTTTTTCCATCCATAAAATGTCATTGGATTCACACACTTCACACAACTGCAACTAATTCAGAATGACAGTGTCACAATTCCAGTCTGTATGCTGGCAGACCCCGATTGTCATTCATAATTGTGCCACACTCCCTTTATGTCAGTGTGAAGAGCACCTGCTTTTTCTTCTGGGGAGGGAGATAGAATACACAGGTGACTCTATATATAAAGAGACAGTTCATATTTCATTATGTAAAGACAATCTTCAAATTTTGCATGTTCCTTTAAAATATTTTGGAAAGTATTATTATTGCTTTAAAATGATTCTATATTAACTAGCATAATCTAAGTCATGAGTATAAAAAAGTTAAAAATTATCCAAAGCTAGAGATGGAAGATTCGATTCGCAGAACCCCATTTGAGCAGCCAAGTAAGTAATCGGTGACTGCTCGACAGGAGGCTTGAGAATTATTCCTTACCTGCTGTCATCTTCTGCTTTTTTTTAGCTGAGATTGCCCACCATTGCAGAGTGATGTACAATCAATGTCACACTAACCACATTAACCACACGAAAAACCGGAGATGACAGCATGCATTGTAATTGGCGATTCACGGGGCTCCTATCCAGCAGCCGAGTCTGTATTCCATAATTGTTGGACGATGGCCCTTAGTGTTGCCGCTAATCTGTCATAATCCTCAGCTCTTCTTTTGATTAGCTAGACTGGCACAAAATTATTTGTGCCTCATGTCACAGTGATGATGTTGCACCAGCCCATCTCTTCCATGGACTGATAATAGGGACGGAACAAGCCTGGGGCCTCTACAAACTTGGGGACCTTCACCACCAATGATCCCTGCCCATACCAATTCCTTTGTTTTAGTATTTAAAATCACAGCTAGATCAGGAGAACTGAGTTTTTCACTAGTTCGATAGTGTTGTATGCTAGCTGTAACTTGTGATCAACACAAGGATCTTACATTCAGAGACAAAAGATATTCCCATATATCCGAAGCTCACAGGTTGGATTCCTAAATTAATATAAAGCTGCTGGGTCCTAATACAAAAGCTATTAGAGTGGCTGCTACTATCACTGGTCTTTTTACTATTGGTCTTATTACAAATTAGGCAAAAATGGCCTTTTTGGCTCCCTCAGACTCCAGGCCTCAGTACAACAACAACATATGCACCAACTATAATTATATTTCTGCCTCTTTCCACATAAAGTATGTAGGAATCTTAGTTACTAGGGGTGATCGAACCTATGGAAGTTCGGGTTCTGGTACCCCACCTGAACTTTATTCCAAGCTTGGTTTGGGTACGAGAACTGTACCTGAACCAGAACCCAAACTTCTTTGAAAACAATGGGTACCCAGTCTTCTGAACAGTAAAATTCTGTCTTTCACTCTAACTCTCCAATGGAAATTCTCCTGCAACTCTAAAAATTTAAATGGACTTCCAGTAAAAGTCCATGTTCAGCATTTAGCACCGGACAGTAACTATTCGGTACGAATGCTGAACTTTAACGTTTGGGTTTGCCAATTCATATTAGTTACTAATTTATTGGGTAGTGTGCACATTACTTACCTCTAGTACTCTCATCTGACTTTGAAGTCTGCCTACTCTAGAAAACTGCCAGGCATGAGTTTGCTTCTCACCATTGGGAAAGCTGCTGGCTCAGTCAGCCGTGATAATCCCATAGACATCAGTTTGGAGGAATATGTGTGTTCAATCCACTTGCAAAAAAGGGTCATATGAGATCTGTGTTTTTTGGCCTTTTACCCAGTTTCCTTCACAATACTAATTGGCCCTGACAGTGATTGGCTATAACAGAAGGCCAATAATTTGTGTATATAGCTCTGGCAAAAATTAAGAGACCACCACATCAAAACCCTGTCATGGGCAGCCCATTCTCCAGACCTGAACCCCATTGAATACCTCTGGAATGTAATCAAGAGGATGATGGATAGTCACAAGCCATCAAACAAAGAAGAACTGCTTTAATTTTTGCACCAGAAGCAGTTTGAAAGACTGGTGGAAAGCATGCCAAGACAGATGAAAGCTGTGATTAAAAATTATGGTTATTCCACAAAATATTGACATCTGAACTCCTCCTGAGTTAAAACATTAGTATTGTTGTTTCTAAATGATTATGGACTTTCTTTCTTTGCATTATTTGAGGTCTGAAAGCACTGGTTCTTTTATTTAATTTTGACCATTTCTCATTTTTAGAACAAAAATACAAAATTTATTGCTTGGAAATTCGGAAACATTTTAACAGTAGTTTATAGAATAAAAGAGCAATTTACATTTTACTGAAAAATATACCTATAAAGAGAAAAATCAGATAAACTGAAAATTTTGCAATGGTCTCTTAATTTTGCCAGCTGTATATTCCTCATTGTTCTTGGTGCAATATTTGCCAACTAATGGTGCATTAGCACTCTATCATACTCTCCTCTACAAGTATTAGAACTAGAAACGTATGGAATTCAATGGAACATGCCGCATATTTTTCATATTTTTGTTAATTTTCATTTTGAAAATTTCTATGGGTGCGTAAAGGGAACCTGTCAGCTGATTCATGCTGAGTAAAGCCCTGGTATCAAGAATCATAGCCTGGCTGCATTATTGCCTCCAGGTGTATCCTTTTCTGAAATGCTCCAGTGTTTCACAGAAAATATAGTTTGAAGATTCTTTTTTAAGAAGACCACTCACCTGATGACAGGACTGCCCAGATTGTACAATTATATTAGAGGGAACACTTTCTGGGACCACCAGTAAATTATTGAGGGTTATAAAATGTATATTTTACAGCAATGATATGTAAAAAAAATGGGTGAGGATTATACAAAGTTAAGCAATAAAGTGCATTCAAGGACATTTGATAACCACAAATGATAAAATCTAAAAGAGGCTAAGTGAGGAAGGAAAGTCATATTTTTTCCCAAAAGGTTCGTTAATGGATAGCCTTGATCAGGTCAGTATACCTTGATGAAGCTTTCAGGTAGCCTTGATAAATACATTGTTCAATAATACCATCATTCTTTTTCTTTTTTTTTCTCTGACCTGCTAGTGTATCTACTTCTTGCTAATTAATGACTGAATAACCCCATGGCTGAAAACACCTCATTTCTATACCATCCACAACCCACTCATTCCTCGTACCTGTCATTCATCCATTCCTGCATATGACATTATCTCCCACTTAGTATTCGTCAGTCAAGACTAGCTCCCTCCTTTTATAAGTCCAACTGATAAATGGCATCAGAAAATAAATACCTATTTAACTTGTTCATTTACAGATCACTCCAGAGTCCAGACAGATATATTACAAGGATATTGCATTCAGAAATAAAAGATGTTCCAGCAAATTGGAAGCTCAGGGGTTATACGTTGTTAATTTATGGATTCTGTAGCAAATTCATGGACAATTGTCAATTTGCTGAACAGAAAAATAATGCACATCCCATATGGCAGTACTGTATGTACAGTCATGGTCAAAAGTGTTGGCATATTTGAAATTGTTCCAGAAAATAAAAGATTTCTCCCAGAAAATTATTGCAATTACACTTTTTTTTACACAAATGTTTGCGTCCTTTGTGTGTATTGGAAAAACATTTGAGAATTTGTGTGATATTGGAGAAAAAAATCAAATTGACAAAATTTCACACTACACTGCAAATTTGTGCTGGACAAAATTGTTGGCACCTTTACAAAATTGTGGGCAAACAACTTTATTTCAAGCGTGTGATGCTCGTTCAAACTCACCTATAGCAATTTACTGGTGTGGGCAATATCAAAATCACACCTTAAACCAGATAGCAAGGGGAGATGTTGACTCAATCTTTGCATTGCATTGTGTCTGTCTGTGTGTGCCACACTAAGCATGGAAACAGGGGCATAACTAGAATTGATTGGGCCCCATAGCAAACTTTTAAACGGGGTCCCCTCAAAGACACACCCCTTCAAGACACACCCCCTTACCGATAATGCATACTAGAGTCATATTAAGTAACAGAATTAGAAATAATGTAACACAATTATTCCTAATCCTGTAACTCAGTCAATACAATCAAATTAGTTAAGCATTGATAATTTTATATTTAAAGTTGTTGACCCAGCACTACATGGTATATAGCACCCAGCACCACATGGTATATAGCGCCCAGCACCACATGGTATATATAGCACCCAGCACCATATGATATATATAGAACCAAGCACCACATGATATATAGCGCCCAGCACCACCTGGTATATATAGCTCCCAGCACCACATGATATATATAGCTCCCAGCACCACCTGGTATATAGCGCCCAGCACCACCTGGTATATAGCGCCCAGCACCACATGGTATATAGCACCCAGCACCACATGGTATATAGCGCCCAGCACCACATGGTATATAGCACCCAGCACCATATGATATATATAGCACCCAGCACCACATGGTATATAGCGCCCAGCACAACCTGGTATATATAGCGCCCAGCACCACATAGTATATAGTGCCCTGCACCACCTGGTATATAGCGCCCAGCACCACATGGTATATAGCACCCAGCACCACATGATATATATATAGCGCCCAGCACCACATGGTATATATAGCACTCAGCACCACCAGGCATATATAGCTCCCAGCACCACATGGTATATATAGCGCCGAGCACCTCATGATATATATAGCACCCAGCACCACATGGTATATAGCACCCAGCACATGGCATATAGCGCCCAGCACATGGTATATATCTCCCCCACAGAGAATGTCCCCACAGTCCAGCACACACACAACAATATATTAATTAAAAAAACAAACATTATCCTCACCTCCTCCTCGTGCCTGCGCTGCTCCCAGCTCCTGCTCCTCTGCCTGGCTGGCACTCAGTGAGAGCGCGATGATGTCATCGCGCACCCGCTGTGTCACAGGCAGAGCGGGGAATGATGGGAGAGGGACCGTCAGCTGACGCTTTCTCCTCCATCATTGCGACGGTGGTGGCAGGCGGTGCTGGGGGGGCAGGCGGAGGGGGGAGTCAGCGCTGGGGGCCGGTGGGCCCCCAAGACACCGTTGGCCACAGCACCCGCCGGAGCGCCGCTGTACTTCATTGCACTACCGGGTAGCACTGATCAGAGCCAGGGACCCGGGCCCCTATATGGGCCAGGCTCCAAAGCAACTGCTTCAGCTGCTACCCCGGTAGTTATGCCACTGCATGGAAAACTGAAAGAGGAGAAGAGAGTTGTCCGAGATCTTGAGAACCAAAATTGTTAAAAAAAAATCACCAATCTCGAGGTTACAAGTATATCACCAGAGATCTTAATGTTTCTTTGTCCACGGTGTGCAACATAATCAAGAAGTTTACAACTCATTGCATTGTAACTAATAGCCCTGGACGTGGACAGCAGAGAAAAATTAATGCAAAGTTGCAATGCAGGATAGTCCAGATGGTGGATAAGCAGCCCCAATCAAGTTCCAAAGAAATTCAAGCTGTCCTACAGGCTCAGTGTGCATCAGTGTCAGAGTGAATTATCCATTGACATTTGAATGAAATGAAACGCTATGGCAGGAGACCCAGAAGGACACCACTGCTGACACAGAGACATAAAATAGCTAGACTGCAGTTTGCCAAAATGTAGATCGGTAAGTCTAAATCCTTCTAGGAAAGCGTCTTGTGGACATATGAGATCAAGATAGAGCTTTTTGGTAAAGCACATCCTTTTACTATTTACCAAAAATGGAATGATGCCTACAAAAAAAGAACACAGAGCCTACAGTCAAATATAGTGGAAGTTCAAAGATGTTTTGGGGTTGTTTTGCTGCTTCTGGCACTGGGTACCTTGACTGTGTGCAAGGCATCATGAAATCTGAAGATTACCAAAGGATTTTGTGTCACAATGTAGTGACCAGTGTCAGAAAGATGTGTTTGCGTGCTAGATCATGGGTCTTCCAGCAGGACAAAAACCCCATATTTCAAGAATCACCAAGAAATGGATAGAAACAAAGCAATGTTGATTTCTGAAGTGGCCAGCAATGAATCCAGATCTAAATCCCATTAATCCCATTAAACACCTGTGGAAAGATCTTACAGTTGCTGTTTGGAGAAGGCACCCTTGAAATTTGAGAGACCTGGAGCAGTTTGCAAAAGAAGAATGGTCCAAAATTCCAGTTGAGATGTGTAAAAAGATTGTTGATGGTTAGCGGAAATGATTGATTGCAGTAATTTATTCCAAATATTAAGTTGAGGGTGCTAACAATTTTGTCTGGCCCATTTTTTTGTGTTTTGTGTGCAAATATGTCAAATTTTTCTTTTTTTCTCATTTTTTGTGTTGTTTCAATACACACAAAGGAAATAAAAATGTGTGTAACAAAACATATCTAATTGCAATAATTTTCTGGGAGAAATACTTCATTTTCTAGAACACTTTCAAGAATGTCAACACTTTTGGCCATGACTGTATTTGTCTTTATAAATAGAAACCTCCATTTTACAATGAATATGGAAGTTTTTACCTTGTGTGAAAAACGATTTTCAGTTAGATTGCTACTTTGATTTTTCTGTATGTGCAACATAATACGCTATATTGTTTATTGAATGTGCGTTTTTCCCTATATATCTTTATTTCTATCATATGGACTTTATAGGGTTTCTCAGGGACAGCCGGCGAGGATAGGGTGTCAACCTCTGCTGTTATGTGTACTTAGAGATGGTTAGCACTCGACCTGAGATTTGAGTATACGGTGCTAGTGAGAAGGAACCAGCGGTCCCATAAACATAAGTTCAATATAGAATCACTGCACACGTGGAATATGCTCAAAGTGAACTTTTTTATTATTCATTTGACGGTGATGAAGCGACAGCTGACGTTTCGGCCTAACAACGGCCTTTATCACAAAGTCGCTGAAAACAAAAAGAATGTATAATAAGAATCATACAGTGATTGAAAAATATACAAAATATATACAATATATACAGAGTAAGTATATCCAAAGGGCATTGGGGGTATACATCATGTTAATGCCATAGGATAATAGGATATGGAGACACCTTGAACAAGTGGATGGGAATCAGACGGCGGCCGATATAAAGATAAAAAACATACAGGTTGTAATAATGAGCTCATACCCCTTTTAAAGTGGAATCACCGGGTAAGACAGATCACTGCTAGGCAATATTTCAAAGAGATGTGGATCATCCTATAGGTGAGTGTAAAAGGAGGCATGATTAGATTTGAAGAAGCATATGTGGAATCCTAGTGGAGTATATCTGTTTAATTGCATTTGAAATGAGCCAAAAATCACTTTAGTGTGATATGGAACGAAATTTAATATAGTAACTTGATAAATATTCGTGCAGCTGCTTGTCATATAGGAGGTATATAAAGCTATTAGATCCATACCAATGTGGTCAGAAGTGTTGCTTACAGAAGGTCAGGGCTTCTGGGGTATGCCAAAGCTGTAATGGGCAGAGATAATATCCCAATAAGTATACAAAATTACTGGCAGTCTAGTGGTGTTCCCATTGGAAAGATTACTTACAGTCATTGGTGGTGCAGTGGGGGATGCACGCACCGCCGTGTCTCTTCAGTGAATGAGCCTCGTATCGCAGTGATTGCGCTTATCTGTGTTACACCCGGGCATGTGACCGGAAATGATGTAGAACGCTGGAGTCTGAGCAGGAGGGCACCCAATAAGGAGGAACCACCAATAAGATGGCGCGGGATGCCCGCGCATGTGCAGTAGAGCGCAGTATCATTTAATGGCTGCGATGTCGCCCAGCAGGGGAAATCCACCAACAAGATGGCGCAGGGTTCTTGCGCCTGCGCAGTAGATCACAAACTTGTAAACTAACTCTGGGAAACAGTCAAGGGTTGACAAATCAGCGGTTTCATACCGCTTACGTGAATGTAGAGGTTATGAGCATAATATAATCAAGAGATATCAAAATTTTAGTTAGGTAGAACCACATGACCTTTAAGAAACTTAGAAAAAACTGGACAACAGTTTCTGATAACATAAAACAACACAGCTAAGCCGAATATTATAATAATAGGAACAATAAGGGCAAAACAGTATATTGTAAGAGTCCAAACTAAATATACCAGATCTGAAAGGGGAAGGAGAGATAAAGAATAAGATATGGAGATAAATAAAAATTAAATTAAATTATAAATGTGGGGAAGGGGAAAACGGAAGAAATTTTTTTTTTTTGTGTGGGAAAAAAAGGGTTATGATGACAAGTTGTAAAGAAATTGTAAAAGGATTTTTTATGAAGAAATTTTTTGAAAAAATTTAAATCAAGAGGAGAATAGAAGGAGTGTTGGTAAAATAATTATTTAGTAGTTTTTAGGGAATTGTATGGTAGGAGAGCGGTGAGAACAATTTCTTTAACAAAATGAGATAAATTCCAAGAGAGAAATGTGAAAATGAATTAATAAAAAATAAAATGAAAAAATGAAAAAAATGAAAGTGAAAAAAGAAAAATAAAAATAAAAAATAAAAAAATGAAAATAAAATAAAAAATAAAAATAAAAAAATAATAAAATAAATAAAAATAAAAAATACAAAAAAATTATTATTTTAAAATAAAAATGCAAGCCAAAAAGATGATTTTTATCTTACCGCCAAGGAAGATGTCAAAATAGACTCACAAAGGCAAAGATTCAGTGGGTCTAAAGGGAAGAAAAAAGAATTAAATTAACCAATTTATCTCCCGGTTGAGACCTTTGGGATGTAAAGTGTCAAGGGTATAAATCCAAAAAGTCTCCCGTTGTTTGAGTATCTGAATATGGTTGCCATGTTTTGTGGACCTGGGTACTTTTTCTATAATCTGGAACCTTAATTGAGACACATTGTGCCGGGCCTCTTTGAAATGGGCCGCTAATGGAAGCCATGTTTTACCACCTCTGATGGTCGACTTATGGCTGAAGATATGATCCCTGATAGCCTGGGTGGTTTCACCCACGTATAGTAACCCACAAGGACATTTAATGATGTACACAACAAAATTAGTCTCGCATGTAAAGTAGTCCCTTACAGGGTAGGATTTACCTGTACGTGGGTGAATGACTTTGTTGCCTTTAATGATGTTGGAGCAACTCATGCAATTCAGGCAAGGGAAAGTACCTGTTCTCTTATGCCCTGATAATGTTCGTGTGTTAGTTTCCTTGGAGTGTCCCAGATTTGCCCTTACAAGTTTGTCATTGATGTTTTGTGGTCTTCTCAGACACATTAAAGGTGGATTTTTGAATATCTCAATTTTGGGATAGGCCTTGGTAAGCAAAGACCAATGTCGGTGAATGAGATTATGGACTTTCTGCATGGAAGGATGGTGGTTATGGACAAACGGGAGCCTAGGTGGTTTAGGTGCAATGGGTGTAGTATGGTTTGGATCAGCTAATGCTTTAGTCAACTCGGTGGCCAATAGTGATGGTGGATAATGTCTAGTTGTGAATTTTTCAGACATCTCCTGCAATCTACAGTCTCTGATTGTAGGGTCTGACACAATCCTGGTGACCCTCTTAAACTGAGAATGTGGAAGACTATTCCGAGTGGATTTGGGGTGACAGCTATCATATAGGAGAAGATTGTTGCAATCAGTTGGTTTGGTGTAGATATCGGAGGTGAGTTTACCCTGTGAATCCTTGTGGATTCTAGTGTCCAAAAAGGTTATGGATTCAGTGTTAGAGGAGAGTGTGAACTTAAGTTCTTGTCTGACGTTATTGATTGTGTTGTAAAATGTGGAGAGGCTGGTGAGGTCGCCTCCCCAAATACAAAAAAAATCATCTATATAACGATACCAGGTAATGGCATGTTGTTGGAACAGTGGATTCGGGTAAATATAGTCCCGTTCAAATTTGTCCATGTATAGATTTGCATATGCGGGGGTAACATTAGAGCCCATAGCAGTACCGCATATCTGGACAAAAAAGTCATCTTCAAACCGGAAGAAATTCTCCCGTAGGACCATGTTTAAGAGATCCAAACACAATTCTTGTGGACCTACATCCATGTTGGCTTCATTCAAAGTGAATGAAACTGCTTCGCTGTCTTTGTCATGTGCGATTGATGTATAAAGGCTATTAACATCAAGTGTGCAGAGGATGCTGGTGGATGGAATAGAGTTAATGGTATGAATCTTACTTAAAAAGTCTCCGGTATCTAAAATGAAAGATTTGGTGGTATGGGTATATGGTGTTAGCAATTTTTCAAGAAAGATGGACAATGGATTAAGAATGGAATCTGTTGAGGCAACAATAGGGTGTCCAGGTGGGTTATGTAAGTCTTTGTGAATTTTAGGAAGGATGTAGAGAACTGGGGTTAATGGATGTTGGCTAGTTAGAAATGTTTTAGTTTTTGTGTCGATTGTCCTAAGTTCAAGATGTTCATTTAGGATGTTATCAATCTTTCTACGTATGAGAAAAGTCGGATCACTATGGATTCTCCTATATGTATTGACATCCGAAAGTTGTCTCCTTACTTCATTAACATATTGGCTCTTATTCATGACAACGATTGCGCCACCCTTGTCTGCAGGTTTTATAATAATATTGGGGTTCTCCTTCAAAGATGATATGGCTTGTTACTCAGCAGAAGATAAATTATGGCGGACAGGGAGTAAACCCAATTGTTGTTCGTGAATGGTCTGTTTGATATCTCTGTCTAATAAATCCACAAAGGTTTCTATGGCATGGTTAGTTTTAGGAGGTATAAAGCTGCTTGGGTTTCGCAGCCCTAAGGTGTTAAGAGTCATAGGGGGGCAAGTGTCTCGGTTGGGGAGTAGGCCAGCAACATTGGCTATTTGAGGTGGGGAATCCTCAAAGTGTACCTTCAATCTAATATTTCGATAAAATTTTTGTAGATCTTTCTCTAGCTGGAAGGCATCCCACCTTGGTGTTGGACAGAATGAAAGGCCCAAGTTTAAAACTTTAAGTTCTAAAGGAGAAAGAGAATAATCAGAGATATTAACGACTAGGTTTGGACTCCTACCTGTTGTGACCGGAGAACCATTTGACGATTCTGATCTCCTCCTCCTCGACCGCCTGGTTGGCGTGTGTTTTGGCGTAAAAAAGGAACCCTTGGGATGGATGTTCCACCAGTGTCGCTCCCGGATCCTGGTGAGGAACCCCCAACTGGAGAGGATCCCCCGGAAGCTGTATATCCTCCTTGTTGGCGACGGGATCTTGGTCGATAGCGTCTTGGTGCCAGGTCCTCCCATTTGTAGACTCTATTATTCAAATATTCCTCTGTGTCCCGTTGAAATTTAGATCATTTCCTTTCTTCAAGTGTTTTTTGATGTGTAAGTATAACAGCGTCTACTTTATTTTTTAAGAGAGCTAAATTCAATACTATTTAAAGTAGAAGTTAATTGAGTCTAAATGGTAGTGATTTTTTCTTCAGTTTCCTTTATCGCTTTCTGGAGGTATTCAATAGTCAGTAATATTATATCAAACGAGCATTTGTTAAGAATTTTCTGGAAGGTAGCGCAATACTTTGCATTGTCTGCAATGAGGGTAGGTCGTAAATTGCTACGAAGCCCATGGGCTATCTTCCCTTGTCTATGATAATCGCCCAATGTTGCACAGTGTAGGTCATAGGCTGTGAGTCTTTTACTCTCTTTTTCCCAATCCCTTGTTTTAATGTCTCTGCTAGGGATGTGAAGGAAATCTGTACCAGATCTGATTTTTTATAAAATTGTGGATCCTAAGGCATCATCGTACATGGTTTCTGACGTCATGGATAAAGAGTCGGTGCTGATAACCAAAAAATCGATGCAAAGGATACTTAGAGATGGTTAGCACTCGACCAGAGATTTGAGTATATGGTGCTAGTGAGAAGGAACCAGCGGTCCCATAAACATAAGTTAAATATAGAATCACTGCACACGTGGAATATGCTCAAAGTGAACTTTTTTATTATTCATTTGATGGTGATGAAGCGACAGCTGACGTTTCGGCCTAACAACTGCCTTTATCACAAAGTCGCTATTTTTATTTTATTTTCATTTTCAGTTTTTTATTTTTTATTTTTATTTTTTCATTTTATTTTTTATTAATTTTTTTCACATTTCTCTCATGGAATTTATCTCATTTTGTTAAAGAAATTGTTCTCACCGCTCTCCTACCATAGAATTCCCTAAAAACTACTAAATAATTATTTTACCAACACTCCTTCTATTCTCCTCTTGATTTACATTTTTTCAAATAATTTCTTCACAAAAAAATCCTTTTACAATTTCTTTACAACTTGTCATCATAACCCCCTTTCTTCCCACATAAAAATAATTTTTCTCCCGTTTTCCCCTTCCCCACAAGGTTTCTTATATTTAGTGTGTCTTTGACATTAGCATTACATTTACATTTTTCTGTACACATGAAATAAAGAAAGGGGTTTCTGGGGACAGTTGTTTTTGGCTCAAAATTATATTGACAAATAATGAGATACTAGTGGATGACAATCAATTGAGGCCCACCCAAAAATCTGCAGAATCCGAACTAGCACTGTTAGGCTGATTTCACACTAGCGTTTGGCAGAGCTGCGGAGGGCTGCGTAGTTCCTCCTCGAAGCTCTGCCCACTTCTGCACCTCCTCCTTTCAGCTCCGTCTATGTCTGCATGCGACCTGCGTACCTATCTTTTACATTGGGTGCGCATGTCGTGCGGATGTATATGGATGCCTCCGCATGCGTCGTTTTGACAATGTTGCGACCGCAACAAAATGCAACATGCGTTCAACGCAGGTCAACTCAGCATCAAAACGACGCAAGCGGAGGCATTCACATACATCCGCACGACCTGCGTAACCAATGTTAAAGATAGGGTATGCAGGACGCATGCTGACGTAGGCGGAGCTGAAGGAAGAGATGTGGCAATGGGCGGAACTTCACGGAGGAACTACGCAGCCCCCCGCAGCTATGACATCCGCAAATGTGAAGCCGGCCTTATATATGTAATTGATCTGTTTTGTGAAGGTAGGTACTTGTGTGGCGCCCCTGAGGCTTCAGTCGCCACAGAGGTACTGCACTTTCTCCTAAGGTGTAGTGCCCCACCATCCAGGTAGGCTGGGAACTCCTGACCACGCTCCACACCTGCATTCCACACACAGGATAGTTCAGTGGGGCCACCTAACAGCTTCATGCTGGGGGTTAGCAGAGCACCTCTCGTGGAACCCTGCTTCATAACACGAGATGTACTGGGAGGCGGGTGGAGAGAGATGATACAAAAGAGTGGGAAGAGTGAAAGTTAGTTGGTTAGTTGGTTAGAGGAGAGAGAAGAGAGAAGATGGGTGTCTGAGGGACGTGCTGCAGCAGGTCCCCGTGATCTGGGCTGCTGGCACGAGAAAGACCAGAGAAAGAGACTGAAAAGATTGATAACCTAACCTTCCATAAGAGAGAGAGAGAACAGATTGGAACGAAGGAGAATAGAAGGACGGTGGGAAGCAAGTTGAGAAAGAGAGAGAACCCTTCCAGTCCAGAGAGCGCAAAGGCCTTGGCCCGTTCCCCGAGGTTGATTGGATCTTTATGTCCGGCAACAGACACCGGAGGAGTAGTGAGCCGCTAACGCCTTGCTCCCATCATAGACTTGGGACACAACAGCAACTGAATAGAGAGCCGGGACGCAGTGAGGAGTCCCCGAAGCAGGCTACAGCTGTCTGTCATACAAGTAAAGACTAGGAACACCTAGAGAGAGGCATTCCAGGGTAACTAAATACTGGAGTGCTTCGCACCTAAAGGCGCATTGGAGGAGTCGTTCAGTAAGGTACATGTTGGCGGAGTGTGGAAGGGAGAATCCTATCCTGCCTGGAGGTTGGCTGGAGCCCTGACCTGGAGAACACAGTACGGAGGCAGGCAGTTGTGTGAACTGCAAACAGTGAGTAAAGCTTTGGAACCGCACACCCTGGTGTCCTTCAGGTATTCCAGCACCACTACACCCGGGTACCAGCCTACATACCATTCTGCGCCTCTCTTCATCCATTGCACCTACACTGCCCTGGGACTACAGCTCAACCTGTGGGGAGCTATACCATCTCTGCTGCACCACACCATCAGTCCCAGCGGATCTGTATGCAGCGTTGGCTTACCACCTTACTTGCCAAACACCACGGGTGGCGTCACAAACTATTCATATAAACTTTAACACCCTTAACATCACCGCCATTGATATTGGGCGCCCAGGGCCATGGACCGGGTCACTGCTGCTGTGACACCTTCCCGCCTTGACACCGGCCCAGTACCGAGTGCCCCGCTGCCCTGGGTGTGCGAGGGCGACCCACTTGAATTCTCTATTTTTTTTTGAGTCTGTTGCCCTGTGAGTTGGCAGGGAGGGCAAACTTTTTCAAATACTGAGAGCACTAATTATCCACAGAAGAATTTGTGTTGATATTGTGGCGTCATCAAGCATTTGAACTGTGTGGATAAAGGCTAAGATTTTGCACTTAATTCTAGTCTACTGTCTGTTTTAACTGCTCTGTTTCTCTCTTAGGAATAACCTTCAGAGCCATAATAATAATCTTTATTTTTATACAGTGCTAACATATTCCGCAGCGCTTTACAGTTTGCACACATTATCATCATCACTGTCCTCAATGGGGCTCACAATCTAAATTGCCTATTAGTATGTCTTTGGAATGTGGGAGGAAACCGGAGTACCCGGAGGAAACCCACGCAAACACGGGGAGAACATACAAACTCCTTGCAGATGATGTCTTTGGTGGGATTCAAACCCAGGGCTATCCACTGAGCCACCGTGCAGCCATCACCTTCATCTCTAATATATTGTATCTATTTATAATAAGAAAGAAGTTAAGACCACTGGCAGGGAGGAATAGGTTAAGAGGATATTCTTGTTTACCTAAGTTATCATCAATCTAAAAGTCAATGGGCAGGAAGAATTTACCATGTCCTATCACTCAATAAAATTTCTAGGGTGCTAAAGATAGCAAAGCTCTGAACTTGTCTGACTTATTCAATGCCATAGAAAAATCCAACAGATGGTGGTCGACAGAAAAAAAAACAAGTTGCTGATTTTGGTCCCAATGATGGAATCAACACTGATCTCCCAGTTAACTCCTCTTGAAGGCCATCAACTCATCCTGGCTGTGGTCTTGTGAACAGAGGGGAACCAAGAGGAATGAGGTATCCACACTGATCTGCAAGTTGACTCCTTCTGGTGGTGGCAATCTCCTCCTGGTTTCAGTCTAGCAAAGATGGACACAAGTTCATCACTAGGGGACCCATCGGTGCGAACCATACTGATCTAAACATTAATTCTCTCTGGGGGTGGTCAACTCCTCCTGGCTGTAATGTTGAGGACATGGTAGAACAATGGAATGTAATCCCATTAGTGGGGCCCACACTGATTTACCATTAACTCCCCTTGGTGACTTTCAACTCCTCCTAGCTGCAGTCTTACAAAAAAGGGAGCACCAGGGGAAATTGAGGGAAACAATTTAATCATTTGGTGGAACCAACACTGATCTGATGAAGCCAGTAGATAGGTATTAACCTGCTTAGACCTGAATTGTATATTCCTTATGGCTTAATTTTAGGATATTAGGATTATTTATCTTCTTGAGTAGCTTCCCTGTATCTCACCAACACTTTCAAGAAAAATAACACATATACTGTAATGGTTATCTTAGTAAAACTCTAATTAGCGCATACAATCGTGTTCGGATCATAGCCGGAACACATGAAAAGAAGTACAACTCCTTTGAAACTGGTACAGTAAAAATGGCATTGCTAAAATTGTCATGCATGACTTGTCTAGCGTTTCCAAACAAATTAGAAGATGCCACTAACATGTGGTTTTAATATAAGTGCTTTAATTTTCTGTTTTAGATGTACCATAAATGAGCTTCACGCCATTATCTCGGCTGTAATATCAAACTGTTTAAGACTTAGAAGAACAAGTGTACTAAAGTTGACTATTACCAATATAAATACCCTGATTAAAGCCTATGATAATCTTGATGTGTAAACCAACATTCAGTCAGTTCAATAAAACAAGTCCCCAGACGTGTCGAGTTCTACAAGAGGGTTCCTCTGTACCAGACCTGAATCTCTAACAAAAGCTACATATTGAATTACAGCAGAGCGATATGCAATTCACAAACAAGCTGGAATAAAAGCTTTCTACTCTATTAATGAAAAACGTTCCCAGCGTCTCCTGACATGGGACCTATTAACAACAGCATACTATGCAAAGAAATTGCAAGGGAAACCCATTGGGGCAGTGTGTGTTTGATGCGGAGGACTCCGCAAAGACTTCATTGCAAAACTGGACAAGTGAGTGACACCTTATTATAGCAAATGGTGGACGCGCTCTGTGTTTGAGCGATGTTCTCAATAATCAGATGTCATTCACGCTGGAAACCATTTCTTGCGCTCGTATTTGGATTCGTAGTTGTAAACCCTAGGGGAGATGTAAAAGTTCTTGCAACTATGATGAAAAGAAAAAGAAATGTTATAATCATGTTTTACATATCAATAGGCATTGTGATTTTAATTATAGACTAGTGACACCTTGAAAGTTTCCCATATAACTGAGAACATCATAAATGACACTGACTGTAAAAGATATACGGTATTCTGACACCAGGTTTAATTTATTGTGATTATAATATATAGTGAATTGTCAGGCTCTATTTTAGGGTGATGCAAATTGACTTAGTAATCGAAATGTAAAAATATAGACAATAAAACATGCCGGAAATGTTTTACACAGAAGCGAGTCTTGACTTTTTCCCCTAAAAACTAGTACTGGTTTCACGCATGTGGAGGAAAGTTATGAAGGTCATTTTTTAAGTCACCTTTTGGTGAGTGATTTTTTTGATGTCTAGCCAATGAGTTTGTGGCGCCCCTAAGGGTCCAGTCACCACAGAGGTACTGCACCTCATCCAGAGGTGTGGTACCTCACTCTCAGGTAAGGAGGGAGCACCACCCAGGACTCTATCACCTGCACCCAACACACACTATAGCACCAGGGCACCCTGGAAGTACCCTACGGGAGGATGGTCTCATCCCTGGCTGAGTAGTAAAGTGTGTTGGGAGGTGGGTGGAGTTGGTAGCTAAAAAGGGGAGGAGCTTAGAAGAGGAGAGTGAGTGAGCAGTGACAGTTAGTTGGTGGCGGGACAGCAAAGGAGAAGGACTGGCGTAGGAAGAACTAGAGAGATTGAATTGTGAAGGAGCCTGAAGGGAGCTCCTGTGAGGACAGAAGGGGTCCTAGGGGCACGGGAAGTGCAGAAGCCACCCGTGGGGCCCATATCCAGAAGTGGAGGGACCAGGTTGCAGTAGGCTACCGGCCCCCGAGCCCAGTGAAGAAATCACCAGACTCAGCTGGAAAGCTGGAGGCTGAGGTAACTATACTTACCTCAGCCGTAACCACATATATTCCCTAAAAAGGTAGCCAGATAGGAGCAAGAGGACTCAGAGAACGTCACCCGACAAGGTCCACGGCTGTTGGCTTGGGGACATTGGTTGTGAAGGTGCTGAGCAGGAGAAGAGAAAGTCAGTGCAGTGAGATGGCCAGGAAAGACACACAGAAAGGAGTCCTGGTAAAGTACCTGGGAGTTTGCTGGACCCCTCACCTGGAGGACATGGCACCAAGTGGGCACCTGTGCATGCCAGAACAGTGAGTAAACCTTTGTGAATCAACTTTGAGTCAAATTTCCTGAACTTTTGCGGGACTTGGTTTGCCATTTGATTTGTCTGGATCACCAAAAAAAATGCTTGTGCCAGTCATTTCACATGTTGCGGAAGAGATAGCGGGCTCACACGATATCAAGCGTTGCCTTACCCATAATGTTTTGCATTGCAGCTGTCACATCTCATAGTCTAGCACAGCCACATAGAAAGGGTTATCACAAGCAGTGTAGAAGACAAGGGCACGGAAAGCAGTGTCCATTATAGAGTTAAGGGATAGGATATCAGGGCACACTGCTCATTATTACACAGAAGGATAAAAAGGTCTAGAGTGCGAAAACGTAGAAAATAGGACTTGTAGTCTCAGTCTGTGAATAATAATCCATGGATTCAAGTGATAGGGAGGTGCTGGACCTGTAGAGTCAGTGTAATGAAGAAGAACAGCATCTCATCCAGGTGAAGAATATATAAACATTTATTGTGCCATGACAAAATGCGACGTTTCGACCATCACATGGTCTTTATCAAGCATAGCATATAGCAAGATATGGTAGTCTTAAATAGGCCAATGTGGCCAATCAGTAACAGATATCCGCCCACATTGTATGAAATAGCATTAAATAATACAAATAAGACATATAAATTACATTATACATAATAATATAGTGCACATATAGACATATAACATTAAACAAAAATTGGAGCATAACAAGAGAAACTGGAGTACGCGGTGATAGCAAGAAAGATACTTTTTTGTATAAAAATATAAATGTTTATTAAACATGCAAAATATATAAATAAATATACATAATAGAATAGTGCACCAAGGAGCATACAAGCAAAGCACAAGGGCCACCCCTCTGGCAAAGCAACCCTATTATAAGCAAATACTCAGGTCAAGTGACCAAAGAAAAAAATGGGTAAAGGAGGCAAGTCAGGAGGTTCCTAACATGGACCGTAATACCACCACAATATATCCCGAACAGCCAGGTTAAATAAATAATGGTGCCGCTTACCAGGATCTGAGAGGCCAGAGAGGGAGCCCCAAGTGCCTAATGTCATTAGGGTTGCTTTGCCAGAGGGGTGGCCCTTGTGCTTTGCTTGTATGCTCCTTGGTGCACTATTCTATTATGTATATTTATTTATATATTTTGCATGTTTAATAAACATTTATATTTTTATACAAAAAAGTATCTTTCTTGCTATCACCGCGTACTCCAGTTTCTCTTGTTATGCTATAATTCATTGGAGTTGGTGTATTTATTTGCTGGGAGGCTCACCAGGTGGTGATGTCATCCCGTGCATTTTTATGCACACTGATTTTGTTTCTAATTAAACAAAAATTGTACAATAAATTACCACATCGTGATGATAAAAATAAACGGCAACCAGAGGGATGTTCACCTTCCTGTATCGCCTAGCAACCCCCCACCAATAAACAACATTCATACATAGGGTGTTAGCAACCAACCACCTCAGCCAATGATTACAACTTTTTATCAGGCGCCAAAAATCAATAGCCTATCAAACTTATCAACAGACCTGAACACTGAACTTCCCTTCACTAGCGTTCCATGTCATCACCCCATGAGTAATCGGGTGACATCACCCGCTGTCGCATAGGAAATGATACAACTCACCCACGTGATACCGCAACTGGGGATCGCGCATGCGCACCAGAGCTCCATAGTACCAAATGGTATATACTCAAGGTGCCCACAATCCACTGCAGACGGTCACGTGACAAGTCACATGATCATAACTCTACCAACCACATCGTAGAGCGGTCTCATGGAGAGAACACATGACCGCAATCGCCGAATTTTAAACATATGCATCCACATAAATAAAGAAGTTATATCAAGCGGGTTTATAGCGATTCAAAAGGGCATACAGTGTACCTAATAAAAGACTGGTGAGGGAAGCAATATATAAGAGACCCAAAATGATTTAGATATATAGTCAGTCAAGTTACCAAAATAATGGCAGCAACATAGTTCTAAACAGGGAGGGACTAACAATCCCCATCTTCTAATAATGTCAATCAGTATTCCACAAATTAAGTGGAGACCGATATTGACTCATATAGCAATATGTCCATAGCCACATATATATATTGGTACGTGACTCTCATAAAGCGAGATCTTATACTAGTGTCCACAAAGGGAGAGTTCAGCTACCATAGTCCAATGGTCTAAAACCCAGTCAATCATATATTGATACTTATAAAAAATATACTCAAGTGTCAGAGACCTATATAAAAAATATGTAAACAAAGCAACAGAAAAAAGAGGAAACTTTATTATAACACCACAGTGTACAGACAAGAGGGCACGGGGAATGAGCCAAAAAAGCGTATATGTCGATTCAATCAAAATCCACAGAGTTTCAGGACTGTTCAGTCCCCATGTCCCCCGGTCATGTCAACGCACCAACCTAAAAAAGAAATAAAAAATCAAAAAATCAAGAACGCTATCAAAAAAACAAAAGAATGATGCTGTTGAGGCTACTATGGATTAGTTAATACAAATTTGCAAGTTATACTCAAGGTTCAAGCCCTTCGGCTGCAATGTATCTAGAGTTGAAATCCACTTCAACTCCTTTCTTTTCAACAACAACGTCCTATCTCCACCTCGTCTCAACATAGGGACCCCATCGATCACCCTGAATCGCAACTGATTCACAGAATGTCTGAATTCTACAAAATGCTTTGGTATCGGTAAATCAAGAAGTTGGGTTCTAATTGTACTCTTATGTTTACTGATACGGGCTTTGACCTCCATAGTTGTCTCGCCCACATAAAACAATCCACATGGACAAGTGATCACATAAATAACAAAACTAGAGGTACAAGTGTAATATTCCTTTATTGAAAATCTCTTACCAGTATGCGGGTGATAAAAACTATCACCCTTGCTCATATTACCGCAGCATGCACAACCAAGGCATGGAAAACTGCCACCCCTCAAAGGGCCTAATGTCAACTGTCGTGTAATCTTACCAGGACCCACATCCGCCCTCACCAATTTGTCCTTCAAGTTAGCTCCACGTCTATAAGATAAAATAGGTCTATTAGTGAATTCAGAGACATCTGATAACCCTTTCTGTAATAGACCCCAGTGCTTGTTCAAAATACCACCGATCTTATTACTAATGGGGCAAAAAGTTGATACAAACGGTACCCGTTTAGTAGCAGTTTTATCACTTTTACGGTAAAGATCCCCACCGGTCAAATTGATAGCCCTCTCCTTGAATTGTATAACTTTTCCCACAGGATAGCCCCTATTAGTAAATCTATGGCACATTTCATCAAGTCTGCTAACCAATTTGTTCTCATCTTTAACTATCCTCCGCACTCTCAACATCTGACTCCAGGGTAATGATTCCACCATCTTCCTGGGATGGTTGCTGTTGTATAGCAAAAGACTATTTCTGTCTGTTTCCTTCACATAAAGGTCTGTATTAAGTATATTTCCTTCTTTATATACCAATGTGTCTAAAAATTGAACTTAAGTTAAAGATTTCGTTAAAGTAAATTTCAACTCTGGATAAATATCATTTAACTCAGTTTGAAATTTATATAGGTCTTCCACACTGCCGTCCCAAACACAAAAGACATCGTCGATGTAACGCCACCAGGCCCGGACGGAGCCCCAGTAGATGGACTTGTACACAAAACGATCCTCGAATACCGCCATATAGATGTTGGCATAAGTGGGGGCCACATTGGACCCCATGGCGGTACCCCTAACCTGCAGGAAAAAATCATCCCCAAAAAGAAAATAATTCTTCCTAAGGATGAAGCCTAACAGGGAGAGGATCATCTGTGCACATTCCGGGGCCACGTCAGAGCCTGATAGCACCACATCAACAGCCTCAAGACCCCTCTCATGCTGAATGGAAGTATACAGTGAGACCACATCAAAAGACGCTAGCACCGTGTTGGAATCAACCTGAACATTTTTAATCTTGTCAAGGAAATCATTCGTATCAAGAATATAGGATCGTGCTGCTATTGCAAATCGTCGTAGGACCTTATCCAGAAAAATAGCTACTTTGTTGAAAAGTGAACCCCTCCCGGATACAATGGGACGTCCGGGGGGGTTTAAAAGATCCTTGTGGATCTTCGGCAAAGTATACAAAATTGGTATTACTGGATTGTCAACAATTAAGAAATCAGACAACTTCTCATCTATGAGCCCATTCACACGGGCCTTATCTACCAGAAGTCGCAACTCAGCAAGAAAACCAGAGGTAGGATCACCAGTAGTGTTGAGCATTCCGATACCGCAAGTATCGGGTATCGGCCTATACTTGCTGTATCGGAATTCCGATACGACTTCCGATATTTTTTCAATATCGGAAGTCGGCATCGGAATCGGAAGTTCAAAGTTGATTGACAGTCGAAATGACATCATCATGATGCGCGGTGTGTGCGCATCATGATGCGCCGTCATTTCGGGCCTTCCGGGGGTCTCTGCCGGCCTGCTGGGGGGCTGTGCCGGCCTGCCGGGGGGCTGTGTGGACTGCCCGGGGTCTGTACCGGCCTGCCGGGGGGCTGTGCACCCTGTGGGGGTCTGTACCGGCCTGCCGGGGGGCTGTGCCGGCCTGCCGGGGGGCTGTGCTGATGTCCGGGGGTCTGTGCAAGCATCGTCTGATGGGACTACAAGTCCCATCTGGCGATGCCTGCTACCATGACAGTGATTGACACATTAGCCAATGATGGGACAGTAGTAGTCCCATCATCCGGCTAATGTGTTAAATGTAAAAAAAAAAAAAAAAAATACTACATACATACTACATACTACATGCTACATACATACTACATGCTACATACATACCACATATATACTACATGCATGCTACATACATACTACATGCTACATACATACTACATATATACTACATGCATGCTACATACATACTGCATGCTACATACATACTACATGCTACATACATACCACATATATACTACATACATACTACATGCATGCTACATACATACTACATGCTACATACATACTACATATATACTACATGCATGCTACATACATACTGCATGCTACATACATACTACATGCTACATACATACCACATATATACTACATACATACTACATGCATGCTACATACATACTACAAGCTACATACATACTACATATATACTACATACATACTACATGCATGCTACATACATACTACATGCTACATACATACCACATATATACTACATACATACTACATGCATGCTACATACATACTACATGCTACATACATACTACATGCTACATACATACCATATATACTACATACATACTACATGCATGCTACATACATACTACATGCTACATACATACCACATATATACTACATACATACTACATGCATGCTACATACATACTACATGCTACATACATACCACATATACACTACATACATACTACATGCATGCTACATACATACTACATGCTACATACATACCACATATATACTACATACATACTACATGCATGCTACATACAATACATATATAGACATACAGTACATATAACATAGAGTAACATACTTACCAATACTTGTCACATTGTTCCCCGAAGCCATTGTCTTTTACGGAATAAATATTAACATAACAAACCACAAAAATACTCACCCACGATCGGAAGCAGTCCACGAGTGTGTCCCACGAAGATCTTGGGTAGAGAACTGCAGCATCAGCTGATGCTGCCGTTCTCTACGGGCTGCAGGAATCCAATGACGGAAGGTAGGTATCCTTCCGCACTGTATTCCTCCGCCACTTAAAAAAAAAAAGTCCCTAGTCTCACTTTATGCCATTGCTGCGTGGGAAATTCCCACACAGCAATGGCATAAAGTGAGACTAGGGACTTTTTTTTTTTAAGTGGCGGAGGAATACAGTGCGGAAGGATACCTACCTTCCGTCATTGGATTCCTGCAGCCCGTAGAGAACGGCAGCAACAGCTGATGCTGCAGTTCTCTACCCAAGATCGTCGTGGGACATACTCGTGGACTGCTTCGGATCGTGGGTGAGTATTTTTGTGGTTTGTTATGTTAATATTTATTCCGTAAAAGACAATGGCTTCGGGGAACAATGTGACAAGTATTGGTAAGTATGTTACTCTATGTTATATGTACTGTATGTCTATGTATGTATTGTATGAATGTATTGTATGTGTTATGTATGTAGCATGTAGCTTGCATGTAGTATGTATGTAGTATGTATGTAGTATGTATGTGGTATGTATGTAGCATGTAGCATGCATGTAGTATGTATGTAGTATATATGTGGTATGTATGTAGCATGTAGTATGTATGTAGCATGCAGTATGTATGTAGCATGCATGTAGTATATATGTAGTATGTATGTAGCATGCATGTAGTATATATGTAGTATGTATGTAGCATGTAGTATATATGTAGTATGCATGATGCATGCATGTAGTATATATGTAGTATGTATGTTGCATGTAGTATATATGTAGTATGAATGTAGCATGTATGTAGTATGTAGTATGAATGTAGCATGTATGTAGTATGCATGTTGCATGTAGTATATATGTAGTATGTATGTTACATGTAGTATGCATGTTGTATGTATGTAGCATGTATGTAGCATGTAATTTTTTATTTTTTTTTACATTCAACACATTAGCCGGATGATGGGACTACTACAGTCCCATCATTGGCTAATGTGTCAATCACTGTCATGGTAGCAGGCATCGCCCAATGGGACTTGTAGTCCCATCGGACGATGCCTGCACAGACCCCCGAAGCCTGCACAGACCACCGGCAGGCCGGCACAGCCCCCCGGAGCCTGCACAGACCACCGGCAGGCCGGCACAGCCCCCCGGCAGGCCGGCACAGCCCACCGGAGCCTGCACAGACCACCGGCAGGCCGGCACAGCCCCCCGGCAGGCCGGCACAGACCACCGGAGCCTGCACAGACCCCCTGGCAGGCCGGCACAGCCCCCCGAAAGGCCCGTACAGACCCCAGAGAGGCTGTACAAGGCAAAAACAGGGTTTTTCTTATTCCGATACCGGAAGTCCCATAGACTTGAATGGGACTTCCGGTATCGGAATAGGCGATACCGATACTTTTTTTTAAGATCGGCCGATCCATTCCAATCCGATACTTTGAAGTATCGGACGGTATCGCTCAACTCTAATCACCAGCCAATCTCATATAGACATCACTATCCGCTAATTGAGTCAAAATTTCAGCCTTGTATTTATCAGTGTCCATGACAACTACAGCACCACCTTTATCTGCACTCTTGATTGTGAGAGCTGTATTATCAGATAATTTCTGTAAAGCCTGTCTTTCAACAGGACTAAGATTACCTCTAACTGTAAAACATGTATTTTTCTTCAAAAGTGTAATGTCCCTCTCTACAAGCTGTATATAAGACTCCACAAAGTTGTTTTTAACATGGGGTTGAAAATTATAAGTTTGATAGGCTATTGATTTTTGGCGCCTGATAAAAAGTTGTAATCATTGGCTGAGGTGGTTGGTTGCTAACACCCTATGTATGAATGTTGTTTATTGGTGGGGGGTTGCTAGGCGATACAGGAAGGTGAACATCCCTCTGGTTGCCGTTTATTTTTATCATCACCATGTGGTAATTTATTGTACAATTTTTGTTTAATGTTATATGTCTATATGTGCACTATATTATTATGTATAATGTAATTTATATGTCTTATTTGTATTATTTAATGCTATTTCATACAATGTGGGCGGATATCTGTTACTGATTGGCCACATTGGCCTATTTAAGACTGCCATATCTTGCTATATGCTATGCTTGATAAAGACCATGTGATGGTCGAAACGTCGCATTTTGTCATGGCACAATAAATGTTTATATATTCTTCACCTGGATGAGATGCTGTTCTTCTTCATTACTTGGATTTTGTGTCCAACTGGGTCTTTGGACTTTGAACGTGCCTCTCTTGGATCAAGGAATTGCTGTCAGCCATTTTTTCGTTTCTGTAGAGTCAGTGTGACCAAATTGACTGGATCATGATATACTGCAGTACAGCTTCTTAATGACACCATTTTTTTTCTTGATACATTAAAATACAGAAGCCAGTTAATTCTCCACATTCCCAATTTTTGTATTAACGTTAAATGCTTTTTCGTACAGTACTGCAGCAATTCAGCAGTCTGCACTTAAAAATGCAATTTTGATTTCATGCATGTTTTTTCAGGTTCCGCATAGAAGAATAACAGAGTTCTATCATGTATTTAAATGCATAGGTGGATGTGAGTTACCATGAAATCACTTCCACTTTCCTTGAACGTATGAACACACTTGGTTTTACAAACAAAAATATGTAGCGGTGAAAGCTGAAAATTCAGTGATTACATTATGTGGGAACAAAGCCTTAAATTGCTTTCTTTTGGAGTTTTTCTACAAATTAATTTAATGCTGTTTTTACATTTCTTTTTTTTGCTGATGCTTTTCATACATATATTTCAAATGTAATTTTGTTTCATGTCCTATAGACCAGTCCATGGTAAAAACAGAAAAAAAAAACTATGTCTAAACATTGCCGTGTTTAAAAAACCTTCAAAAGTGCAGTGAAAGTGAAGAAAACCATGTAAAACAAAAAGAATTGTTTTTGATGAGTTTTATATTACACTATAGTCTTTCAAAAACATCTGGATTTTGCATTAAAAATAAATAAGGAAAGTGCAGCAAAAATATAATTTTTCCAAAAACAATATGTGGTCCAATTATTATTTATTTAACTTAACTTTTTTTAAAATACTTTGTTTTTGAAAATAATTTGCTTTTAATTGTTTGTTACATCATGATTGTGCCAAATTTTATATTCCTTTGCTTTTTTTTTTTAATTTGCACCTAAACCAAATATTAGGGTTTCTGACTGTGAAAGTAGACAGGGTTTGCATTGCCAGATATTTTTTGACACATTTTATGACTACAACCCTTTAAAAAGCTACAAATTTTTGGCACAAGTCTACTCCGCATGGAATTTCTTGACACCTCTTGGTGCTGGTTATCTTTCTATTTCATCTTTTCTTCTGTCTGAGGGGTCAGTTTGCATTCCTTTCACTCTACAAACAATTTCTCATGTTTTTATTTTGTGCCAAATTCAGCATGGACATTTTTATAAATGTGGCATAAACTTGGAGCGCCCCACAGGGCCGTGGGTTACTCGGTACCGGGCCAGTCAGTTCTTAAAAGGGATGTCACGGCAGCGGTGACCAGGTCCGTGGTCCTGGACGTCCAGTAAAGGTAATAAAAGATTATGATGGGGTAGATAAAAGATTATGATGATGATGGGGTAGTTTGTAGGGGGTTTAGTTGTGACGCCACCTGTGGTTTCTGGTCAGAGATGACCAGAGCTGCAAAGCAGATCCTCTGAGACTGATGGTAATGCAGCAGGGTTCTTACAGCTCTCCACAGGTAGAGCTTTGTCCCAGGGCAGTTAGGATGTTAATTTAAAAGATGGTAGCTGTAGTGGTGCATGCGGTGCAGGGCAGGTGAGGCGCAAATGACCCAAAGGACACTGCAGGGTGCAGTTTCAAAGGATTTATTTGAGCATCTCGAAACATATAGTAACATTGATAAAGATTTGATATGCCTCAAATGAGTTTTTAGTATTGTAGCATTTTAGCTGCTGCTTTACAAAGCCTGATGATATTTGACATATGAAGGATGTCATTCATAGAATATTTAATTTTCTTCATATAATGTCAGGACCAACAACAGGGAATCCCAGGAGATAGAAAATAGTGATCTGTTTTCTCAGTATTAATATGCAGATGAGGACGAAGGGCAAATCATCAAAGCATAGATGGTGATTTGCGTAAATAGTTTTTCTTGAAAAGTTGGCAGCTGATGTAAAGGACTGACAGAGGGTGATTGGACAACCCAATTGTATTTAAATTTGATTTATCTTAAATGCTTTTAATAAAGAAATGGCTTTTTTTGATGATATAGGACATGAACAGAAGAGTCTCAAATGTGCAGTTGGACAAGTTGATTCTTCTCCGCTCTTAATTTCTCACGCAGAAATCAAAATGATAAATTAGCAAAGGGCTCAAATTTTCCACTCTTTAAAAGAAATGGAAATGCAACATAAGTTATCAGTCATAAACTATGGCTGATTGGACAATTTCCATAATTATAATGCAGTCAGCTGAATGCCAGAGGGATGAAGGCAGAAGAAACCTGACAGATGTTAAAAATACGATGTTGTTGATTGCAAACCACTTTTACATTCTTGCTATATTAATGTCTTTTGTTGAGAGGTGATGATTAGTGATTGTGAGCTAGTCTTGAAGGGTGCACATCATTCTCACATCTTACCGTAACTTATGCCGTTACTACTTACTATGATCACTACCTTGTAGTGGTAGTCAGGCCCAGTCTGATTCCAATCATGGCATTTACTATTGCTGTTGCCTTGGTGATTGTAAATGATCTCTTTTGCCCAAATCAATAAAACCCCTTTGACACTAGCTTATATAATAGCCTATTTTGTTTTGAATCATTCATTTTTTTAATTTTTTTTAATGGGTTGTTCTGGCACATAAATTGTATTTTCTTAATATCTATCCTAACACCCTAACCACTTTTGTAAGTTGCTTTATTACAGAAAAACCTACACTTTTCCCACTCTATCTATTCCCTAAATGTGTTTTTACTGTAATTCCTGTGATGTTTCGTTTGAGGAGTCTCAAAAGTGACGTCACAGGCAGCTTGGCTGCACTCACCACCCGCAACGTCCATCGCACCTCCTGGAACAGGACGTCATCGGGAGGCAGCTATGTGGTTGCTTACTACAGTTTCTTGTATCACAACCCCTCTGAATATGTCCTGGATCCTAACTGATCGATGCTGTGTGAGAGATGAGTGCAGCGCTGGCTCTCTGATTTTGCCTCCGCCACTGAATCTTCTAACTGTACAACACTATAGCATCAGGAGGTGGAGATAGAAGCAGTGAGTGACAAAAACACAACCCCACAGCTTCAAACACCGCCCTCAAATAAATCGTAACCAGGGGGCAGCACTAATATCACTGCCTTCAGCACCGCCTCCTGTTGAACTTTTGCTTGAGGGCATTGCTAGTAGCTGTGGTGCAGACTGGTGTCACTCACTGCCTCTCTCTTTCCTCTCTGGAGATGTCTTCTTTCAGTTAGAAGCGATGGTAGCAGCAGAGATAAAATCATAAAACCAGTGCTGCACTCACATCTCACACAGTATCAATCATTCAGGATGACTTCAGAGGCGGCAGTAATGCAAGAAACCAGTGACTAATTGCAGCGCTACCCCAAGGTGAGATACTGGGGCGATGGATGCTACAGGAAGTGAGTGCAGTCCCAGCCTCCTGAGACAGCATGTTCATGACTTCTGTAAAAAACAATGTCACATTAAGTACAATAAAAAATACACATTTAGGAATTTGCTAGATAGGGAAAAGTGTAGAGTATTGTTTAAAAAAGCAAATTATGAATGTGGCTAGCGATAGGGGTAGGGTGTAAGGATAGATGTTTAGAAAATACATTTGGGGTGCCAGACCACACCTATAAGGTGGAGCAACAAGTGGTTCAATATTCATTTATTTATTCCCCAAGATAACGCATAATATCATTAGGTTCATCTGCCTAATATTATAAAAGTTTTACTTCTACCAAAAAAAAAATGCTCTGTCCAAGATTAGACTTCACAAATCCTCTTAAGATTTCTTCGGAAATCTACAGCCCAGATTTTAGCAGCAGATCCCTTAAGTCTTGGTGCCATGTTTGGCTGCCAAAGGTTATTGTTTATCCAAACATGCTTAATCATACTAGAATATGGAGGTTTCTTAAAGGCTGATTACCTCTTGTTATAGTCCTTAAACTGATCATGAAAATTTTTGCAGTGTGTCTAGGTTCATTAAAGAGGTCACTGACATAAGCGAATACCCTTGCTTTGAAGGGCTGTACTTGGTTTGCAAAAATATTTAGGTACAAGTAGCTGGTAGCTGTCAAGTTACCATCCAAATGAATGCAAGTAGCCAATGTTTCCCAGCAGAACATTAAGCTTCAAATTGCCTCAATTGGCTTGAAAATCTATTAAACGCCACCTTGCAGGACTGAAAGAACCAACAACTTACATTTTAGTGCCAAATACTCAGGGTCGGCCCGAGAGATTACGGCGCCCTAGGCGAAACTATTTTGTTGTGCCCCTACTATTCTTGGCAGTAGATGAAAACTTGGGATATAAATTTAGGAGCAAAATAAACCACAACAACGATTAATTAACTCTCTCCTAACTCTTTAATCTTCTGAGAAGTTGTATAGGACAAATATATACAAAGTAGTCAATAACACAAAACAAAAACGACCATAGGCAATTAAAATTTTGGTTTCCTTGCCTTTTTTTTTAAAAGGATGACACTAAGTCACTGAGATTAATTTGTTTAGCAGCTTCAGATTCTATCGAAATTGTTGCCAACCCAACCAACCTCTCTTGCGTCATATTTGCCCTTAAATATGTACACTTTTCTTTCCATCCCTAAAACTTTTTGCCTTTTGAAAAGATTTTTTATAATCTTTTCTATTTTTTCTCTGGCGCTCCCTTTGGGTCGGCGCCCTAGGCGGCCGCCTAGTTCGCCTATACGTTTTGGGCCGGCCCTGCAAATACTAGAGGACTTCTTCAGAGCTAATTGGTGAGACTAGGAGAACAATATCAAGCAGTTATCTGTAAGCGCAGAATGACTATCCAAGACAAATCAGAGGTGCCCTGTGCACCTCGCCATGGCTGAACAATTTAATACACCTACAAAACTTTTACATCAAACCCCTATCCTCACCCTTGATTTATATCTCCAGATGTACAAATGACGGTGGAGATAGATGGGACTGCTCAGCCATGACAAGGGTTCTTGGTTTGAACAGTCATTATGATCAGATTCCCTTTAATATCATTACTGATGATCACAGTATAATCCTGATTATTCTATTGAGTGATATTGTTGACAAATTACTTCATGGTATTATTCAGTGTTAGTCATACTTCTGTTTTCTTCCTAGCATTGCATTCTTTACTTATTTACATCAGACTTACCCTGACGCTAAATGCACACAAGTGAATTTTGTAACCCAGAAAAAATGTATGATTTTCATCCATATGGTGGTCCGTATGCATCCATATGACATTCATATGACATCTGATTTTGTAGGCAATTTTTCTTTCTTACTTTATTAAAAAATTAAAGCGCCTGTATGATCCCAAACATATAAAAACACCCCCATTATGATCACATGACTGGTCAAACTCACTATCTGGCCATTTAAACAAATAGAAGTTTGCTTCTTGTATTATATCTTTTGGATTTAAAAAATGTCATGTCCTTTTTCTCTGAGTTCTCTCATTAGATCATCTTTATTCTCATTTGCACAAGGAAAGAATAGAAGCAATGGGATGAAACTGAATGGGAGGAGACACAGATTAGATATTGGAAAAAACTTTTTGACAGTTAGAGTGATCAATGAGTGGAACAAGCTGCCACGAGAAGTGGTGAGTTCTCCTTCAATGGAAGTCTTCAAACAGAGGCTAGACAGAGATCTGTCTGGGATGATTTAGTGAATCATGCTTTGAGCAGGGGGTTGGACCAGATTATTATTATTATTATTATTTATTTATATAGCACCATTGGTTCCATGGTGCTGTACATGAGAAGGGGTTACATTCAAATTACAGATATCACTTACAGTAAACAAACTAACAATCACAGACTGATATAGAGGGGAGAGAGGACCCTGCCTTTTTGGGCTTACATTCTACAGTAATTTGGGGAAGGAGACAGTAGGTTGGGGGGGTTGCAGCATCTCCAGTGATGGTGAGGCGGTAGCTCCAGTAGTGGTGAGGGGGCAGCGGGGATCATTGCAGGCTATAAGCTTTCTTGAAGAGATGGATTTTCAGGTTCCGTCTGAAGGATCCGAATGTGGTTGACAGTCGGACATGTTGGGGCAACAAATTCCAGAGGATGGGGGCTATTCGGGAGAAGTCTTGGTGGCGGTTAGGTGAGGAGCAAATAAGTGTGGAGGAGAGAAGGAGGTCTTGGGAGGATCAGAGCAGATGACTCAGGAGGTCCTTTCCTACTTTACCATTCTATAATTCTATGATTTTATTGTAATTTGATGAATGGCACATAATCCTTCTAAATCAAAAGAGACATAGTAACTTAAGGGATCATTCCATTGCCAGTCTGTCATGATCCATGCTGGATCAGGACTGATAAAAAGCACAGGTAAACTTTTTTTTCTAAGCTATGTTTAGGGTTTGGTTTTTGCCCCGGTGGCCATTAGGATTATTGCACTGTGGTGTCGTTTGTTCAATTTGCCCCCGGTGGTGGTGAGCGTCATTGCACTCTAGTTTCTTTAGTTAAGTGCACATGATTATAATGCTGGTGTGATTGCTGGCTCTGCTATAAAAGAGTCACAGGTGTTGCAATCAGGGTTGGTGATAGTGTTCATTTCAATCATCCTTGGTGGAGGAAGGAGCTGGAGAGTGTTCCTTGCAGCACTGTCTTAGCTCTGGTGTGGAAGGAGTCATAGGGGATTTCCTTGTAGCTCTGACAGAGCTTGGTGGCAGCGATTCAGGAGGAGAGCTGCATTCTGGTGGTGGACTCTGTTGCCAGGAGCAAGTGCAACAGAGTAAAGCTTAGTGGTGTGCCCCATTTGTGTTTTTCCTTAGTGTGTATTAGTACAGCGGTGGGGCCAGTGCCTGCGCCACCCAGATCCCTAGCAAAGGATAGGTGTAAGGGTGTGCTAGGGCGACAGGTTTCTGATCGGCGCCCGATGCGGAACCGGCATAGGGAACGTTAGGAGCGTTAGGGACACTGACTCAGGAGAGTGCAGGAGGTCCCCACGTCCCCTTTCCCTATCGCAGGGCCCACCGTTGTAACTGTTTCCCTTCCCCTTGTCTTGTTGTTTAGTTACCGGCCTGCGAGCCGTGTCACACAGGACAGTATCACATGCCACGTGTTGTTGTTTTAGTTACCGGCCTGCTTGTCGCGTCACACAGGACGGGTCCACGTGACACAGTCAATGGTAATTTACAAGGCCTTTCTACTGCCTCTATGAAAGAGGTCATCTCACACCTAAAATGTATTTTCAAATATCTATCCTTACACCATAACTTCTTTTGTAATTAGCCTTATTACACAATAACCTACATTTCGACCTATCAAGCTAACCTCCAAATATGTTTGTTTATTTATTGTACTTCATGCATGCGATGTTGGACGGCTCTGGTGTCACTCACTGCTTATATTACCACCCCTGCTTACAATTCATTTTATGGCAGTGCTAGAGACTGTGGGGAAAAACCGATGTAACTCACTGCCTCTATATCTACCCCCTGATGACAGCTTCTTTCATAGAATCTACGGTGGTGCCAAAAGTAAAAACAGAGAGCTGGCGCTGCCCTCACATTTCCCACAGTGTCCTTAACCCAAGAATCAGGATGTGTTCATAGAGGGAGGCTGTTGTGAGCTCATTTTTTTCGTTCACCTTTGATTTCCGATGAACTCCCTCTGCTGGTGAAAGGGGGTGGTGAAACTGATTTGGATGGAAGAAACCTGTCACCTGAACAGGTGGATTGCGATTGGACATCCGGAATCTCTGAGTGTATATAAGGCAGCCTACACCCTGTAGGGTTGCTGGTGATTTCTCTGCTCTGAGCTCTAGCCTCCAGTTCATTTCCTGTCTTCTAAAGCTAAGTTTTGCTCTGCTATTGTTCCATGAGATTTTGTCTGATTTGCTTAGTTTTGTGTTCTGCCAGCCCCGGCTGGGGCTCTGCTGAATTTCCATTTTTGTTCCTGATCGGTTAAATCTCTTTTGCTCTGTCTTCAGAATATATCGGAGTGCTGATATAGGGATTTTGAAGTCTAGTGACTTCAGGGCCGTTTTTCCTATCAGACGTGTTGGGACACTTTTGGTAGGGTTTTTGCGGATTGCAGCCAGTATCTTTTCTGTCCTTTCCTATCTAGTTAGTCGGGCCCCATCGTTTGCTCTGCCTGTCTTTCTGTCTGTGTTTTCATCTTTTTTCACTGACAATACATGTTGGGCGCTGTCTATTGCTTTGGGGTCTTGGGGTCTGCTCTGGGGCAGTTTAGATTTCCCCTTTCTTGCTTTAGGCTTATTTAGTTCTCCGGCTGTGAACCTCTCCGGTTTTCTGGACTTAGCTTGCATTTTTTGTTTTTTCCTCCTTCGGTGACTCATTCATAACAGGAGGCTATGTAAGAAACTAGTGAGTAAGCGCTCCCCCAGCACTTTGATTTGCAGCTTTCTCTGCAGCGTATCTGTGCAGAGTTACCTGTCAATCAATTGCAGGGACATGCTTATATCCGTCACTCACTGTGTTCATATTGATAGCTGTTGCTGCCCTGGCACACCTCTATGACTGAAAACTGGCAGCTCCAAGAAGGAATAAACTTCAATTCCTCCCGATAGCCATGCTTTCAATCAGATGTATGGACAAAACTGGAATCCTATTAAACTGCATATTAACCCTATGCCTTCAGGTGAAAGTATTTGAATACATGAAAGGTTCCATTTAAGTTTATTCCTAAGTAATTTTAATTCATTTCTTGTTAGTAGTAATTTTGGACAGCAGTCATTACTGGGATTTCTTCTGATGCACCATAATTTTACAGAGGTGTTACAGACTATAATCATGCTGCAAGAAGGAAGAAAGATCTCTGTTCCTCGGCTGGTCATGGAGCAAGGGTGTGATAGATCTTTAGCCATGTCATCGCTATGATAAGTCTATCACAATATTCACAATTCATCGAAAAAATAAGAAGTCAGGATACGCTCTCCTGCTGATCCCCACCTCTATATGGGTTTTTTATTAGCGATACAGACATGATAGCATTGCTGAACAAGCTAGCAACAATATAAAAAAATTCAACTGCAAAAAATAACTAAACACACCTCATAATAAACTTCTATTTTATAGGTTTTAAAAACCACACCTAGGGTTCGGTGAAGGCCTAGGGTTAGATGTACAGTAGGAACATACCGTAATTTGGGTTCTGTATAGGGTTAAGGGTATAGTCTTTCATTGATGTCATAAGCGCCATCATCATACTAACCTACTGTGTTATGAATTCTCTTACTTCTGGGTCAGGGCTCCCTCTTGTTGTTACTGTGGGTAGTGGAGCTGGCCGGATTGACAGAGGTCTGCGACCTGATGATGATGATTGGAGATCTGGTGTTACTGATTGGAGTATTTAAGTCAGCAGGATCTCTTCAATCCCTGCTGGTGATTAGATTTCCTGTGCATTTTGAGGTCTGATGTCTCCTGCCCTGATCCTGCATTTTTCAGTTAAGATGTTCATTTGCTAATCCTTTGCATCTGATCTGGTTTGCCTCTTTCTGCTTGTTGTGAGGGTTCAGGGTGCTCCCTGCTGGGGGCTGTGCTGGACCCCACTCCATATGCTACAGCCTGTGTCAGTTTGTTCAGTCCCCTGTTATATTAGTCTATTTTGCTTTGCTGCCAGTTCATACCAGAATGCTGAATTAGGGGTGGGAGAGGTCGTGAGACCTCAGTGTTTTTTGGTACATCAGGCGTGTTGGATTCTTTAGGGTTTTTGCGTGATTGCAGACGGTGTTTTTCCTTTCCTATACTATCCAGTCAGTTCAAGCCCCATCATTTGCTAGGTCTATTTTCTGCCTGCGTTTGTGTTTCATCTTGTCTCACTGACAATATATGTTTGGGGGCTATCTATTTCTTTGGGTACTACTCCGGGGCAGTTTAGATTTCACCTTTCTTGCTTTAGTCCTAGTTAGTTCTCCGGCTGTGTCGAGGCGTCTAGGGCATCGTAAGTATGTTCCATGGCTACTGTTAGTTGTGTTGATAGGATCAGGGGTCTGCAATCCGCTAAGTTACCAACCTTTCTGGTTTCCTGGTGGCCTAGCCTATTTCTGTCATCCTCCTCAGTGACCTGTTCATAACACTACTGCTTTCTAAACTCTTCCTTTTTTCCTTCCATTAAGTCATGAGTTAGTCTTTTCTGTGCCCAAAAAACAGTTCAGTTATCGATTTATGTGGAAACTAAACTTCAACATGTCCAAATTCACTATAATAGATGAAGAAGGAATAGCATCAAGGAAACATGCTGTATAAATACATGTATAAATATAAATGTGGCTGCGGGGGTACCGATTGGGTGAGAGACAGAGCAACCTCTGGATGTATAATCACCAGGTCGTAGCAGTACTTCCGTTTGTGGGAACGCGCTCCAAAATAAAACATACGAGTACGTCCAATGTCGATAAAATGTTAACTTGGAGACACCTGAGAATTAAAAAAACAGCCTGTAGATGGAAAATGAAAGGAAATTCAGATTACCAGTCATATTGTGGCCTTTAGGCTAGTTTCACACTTGCTTTTTTTTGCAGCGCGTTTTTCCCGCAAAAAACGCATTGAAAAAACGCATACAAAAGCATACAACTGCTGCGTTTTCTTCAAGCATTTTTATGAGCATGCATGAAAAAAACGCAGCGTTTTATACGTTTGTATGCGTTTTTAGTGCGTTTTTACCGCGTTTGCGTTTTTTACAAACATTAGGTGGCCCCTCACACTAACCCAAACCATGACTTTACTAACCCTAACCCTAACCCTGACCCTAACCCTAACCCTAACCCTGACCCTGACCCTAACCCTAACCCTTAACAAAACCATACCCTGATCCTAACCCTAACCTTGACCCTGACCCTAACCCTAACCCTTAACCAAACCATACCCTAACCCTAACCCTAACCCTGACCCTAACCCTAACCCTAACCCTTAACCAAACCATACCCTGATCCTAACCCTAACCTTGACCCTGACCCTAACCCTAACCTTAACCCTTAACCAAACCATACCCTAACCCTAACCCTAACCCTGACCCTAACCCTGACCCTAACCCTGACCCTAACCCTTAACCAAACCATACCCTGATCCTAACCCTAACCTTGACCCTGACCCTAACCCTAACCCTAACCCTAACCCTAACCCTGACCCTAACCCTAACCCTAACCCTTAACCAAACCATACCCTGATCCTAACCCTAACCCTAACCCTGACCCTAACCCTAACCCTAACCCTAACCCTGACCCTAACCCTAACCCTAACCCTAACCCTTAACCAAACCATACCCTGATCCTAACCCTAACCTTGACCCTGACCCTAACCCTAACCCTTAACCAAACCATACCCTGATCCTAACCCTAACCCTGACCCTGACCCTAACCCCCCTTAACTAACCCTAACTCTAACCCAAACCCCTAAATTCCATTGTCTAAACTAATGGTAAAAAAAAAACGCATGTGCAAAAAAACGCATACATAAGCATGCCAATGCGCACATATGCTCACCATAGACTTATAATGGGTGTCTTGCTGTAAAAAAACGCATTGCGCGCGCATGCGTTTTTTTGAGGCAAGTCGGACGCCCAAAAAATGCAACAGGTTGCATTTTGTGCGCCCGAGCGCATACCGCAAAAAAACGCATGCGCGGAAAAACGCGTACAAACGCATGTGTATGCGCACATAAGCGCATCCCATGCAAAGTATAGGAAAAAAAAACGCATGCGCTATTTAGCGCTAAAATACCGCGAAAAAAAACGCAAATGTGAAACCAGCCTAAATAGTGTTATTCCTTATGTACATACTCTACAGCTTCGATATAAGACCTGAAATGTCAGGCTCTCTTAAAGGGTTAGGATGCTGAGGGTTTGCATCAGTGTGCCTGCCATCGAGATGAGAAGGGAGGCAAATTTCACCCCATCTATGGGGGTGAGATGAGCAGGAGGTAAACTATGGAATTGGGAGATTAATTGATATAACGATGCACAAAGTGTTACATTTTCAAGTTGTGCCAGCGGACAGAGCTAACATGGTCAAATCGGAAAAAATACACCAATGGGAATGTTTCCCTGCTTTTGCCTACAATTTAAATAAACATTTAAAGTACTTTTTAGAACTTTTAAAATTGAACAACCTTCTTGAATAGGCCTTCTTAAAATGTAGATCATCCTCTATATCTAGAGGAAAGAAGGTTTAATAATAATCAAAGACAACGATTCTTTACTGTAAGAACAGTGAGACTATGGAACTCTCTGCCTTATGATGTAGTAATGATTGATTCACTATAAATCTTCAAGGACGGCCGGATGCCTTTCTCAACAGATATAATATTACAGGTTATGGGTACTATAGTTTTTGATGGGGCTGTGATCCAAGGAACTAGTCGATTGCCATACGATGAATAGGGAAGGAATTTTTCCCCTAATATGGAACTATTATTGTCTGCCTCATGAGATTTTTGTCTTTCTCTGGATCAATGTGTTAGGCTATCAGCTGAACTGGATGGATTTATCATCACAAAACAATCTGGATTAGATGTGTGAATGGGCAAACACTTGGCAAATGAGGTTTAATGTAGATAAATGTAGAGTAATGCACCTGGGATGGAGTAATCCTATTACTGCATATACATTAAATGGGAGTGTACTCGGGACTACAGAACAGGAGAAGGACTTGTGTATTCTGGTTAAAAGTAAGCTGAACAGCAGCACTCAATGTCAGGCAGCGGCCGCAAAAGCAAGCAAGATTTTTTATAAAGAGAGATACAATCCCGTGATCCCAACGTATTATTACCCTTTATAAATAACATCTAGACTATGGGATCCAGTTTTGGGCTCCACATTTTAAAAAGGGTATTCAGAAGTAAGAGTCAGTTTAAAAGCGGGCAACTAGATTATTTTGGAAGATTAGGGATGGAAGGCCTCTCATATGAAGAGAGGTTCTAAAAGTTGGGCTTGTTTAGCTTAGAAAAAAGACGCCTTAGAGGAGATCTCATTGACATGTTTCAATATACAGTATGTGTGGTCAGTACAAAGGATGGCAAATGACTCCTTCCTTCCCAAGACCATGCTAAGAACTAAGGGGCACTCATTACGGGTGGAAGAAAGGCGTTCTGGTAGGTAAATAGGAAAGGGTGCTTTACAGTTGGCGCAGTCAGACTGTGGAAGGCTGACCTCAAGAGGTAGTGATGGCCGACACTAGAACAGCTTATAAAAGGGCTGGACGATTTCCTCAGGGCACATAACATTGTGGGTTATAGATATTTTAATGACAAAATGCACAATTGGTGGAGAAAGGTTGAACTTGATGGACCTACTGTAGGTCTTTTTTCAACCTATGTAACTATGTAACTATGTCTACCTTCAATCTAAAGAAAACTATGAAATTATATTTACGTCAAAAAACTCGTGAAATATTTTCTGCAGAACACAATCTATAGCATTAGAATAGCTATGTTCAGAATTAATTCTTTTCAGTGGTTTATACATTCACCCCCAGCTGTAATCTATCTGTTTTATTTTATTTTGATATCAAAGATGCTGTTAGCACAAATGGACATTAGATTGTTAGCCTTTACCAGTGAGGATTTATGAACTCCGCTGGGTTATATTTGCTGGGCTCGGTTGGAATTCTGCTTGATACATAAAATCACTACAATTGAGGTGAGGTTGCTGAGTAAATTGGAATAGGATTTTCTATTACTGCTCTTCTATTTTTCTATGTTGCTTTTGAAATTCCTTCTTATAGAGTTAGTTGAAAAATTTGTTGGGTCCTTTTTTAGCATAAAATTGTTACAATAAAATATTGCAATCCAATATATACAAAGCAAGAATACTTTTGTAACTTTTACAAATCTTTATCCAAAAATATATCATACCATTTTGTGAACACAGCTCCTATGCAAAATTTGGTATTCTCATGTTTTATAGGCATCAAAAATACCTTTCTCTAGTCTAATGCATTCATGTGTTCCTCTATCCCTTTAACGTTCTTCCACAGATAATACCACTATAGAGAACCTAAACAGTGCTGCAATACAGAGTGTGCATTACAATATTAGGTCAGGTTCACATAGCGTTATGGCAGTCTGTTTAACAGATTGCGTTACAAAGCGGCATTAATGCGATGGAACGCTTCCGTTAACGCACCCATAGACTGCCGTAACGTGGCGCATCGCTAACGCGTGTCAAAATCAGCATGCATTAGCGATGTGCCGTCATGCTGTGATGGACCCTCGGATGCAGTCTGCAGCGTTCTAGTGTCCATCACGGCTAGCGCAGATGGAGCAGCAGCGCTAACGCGATCACACAAACGCGATCAAAAGAAAAGTAGCGTTAGCGCAGTCTGTTTAACTCATGCGTTAATGCTATGTGAACCTGGCCTTACTTTCATTAACAAGAACATGCAATCTACGGGTATAGTGTAAAGCACAGCTATCTATTCCTCCTAGATAACATGCATAGTCATGAGAAAACTAAGCACAACTTCTATGAATAGAAATGAATAGATCAGGCAAAATTCAAATTTCCCTGCTTCTGTGTTTTTTCCGGGAAACTAAGTTCACAGAAAAGTTATTCTCCATGAATTTTATCTCCATTTTTACTTCCCATGCACCAGAGCATAATATGTCCAAAAAATAAAAAAAATTCTTATACTCACCCTATCCCGCACCTCTCCGGTCCCTCAGCTCCTCATGATCACCCGTCCTCTCCTTGCCTCATATTCAAATGCTGCCACTCAAACTTATATCTCCAAGCCTCTCATGCTGGCCTGGGACCTCTAAATTCGATAGATGATTCTGTGCATGAGCATGCAACACCAGGACCTTTCATATGTTTGTGCAGAACACTCCAATTCCCTCCACAAAGCCAAAAGTACCGGTCCACTGTGAGAGGCCCAGGAATTTTAGCTTGAGAGGTAATGATCTGTAGATGTGCTGATGACTGGACGGGTGAGGCAGAGGGCCCGGGAAGGTTAGTATACATTTTTTTTTTACTTTTTGATGTCCATTTTCAGAAAAATAGCAGCCAGTAGACACCAATTGGTTGAATGTGTGCATAAATAATTATCAAATTTTTGCTCCCCCTGCTTCCTAGAGACATAAGTTTTTTTAATTCAATATGGCCATGTGAGGGTTTGTTTTTCTGCAGGATGAGCTGTACTTTTGACCATTGATTTTACCGTATAATGTACTGGAAAAAAAGGAAAAAAATTCAAAGTGCCGTGAAATTTTAAAAAAGTGCAATTCCAGTATTGACTTTTTTTTACCATGTTCACTAAATGCTAAAACTGACCTGCTATTATGATTTCCCAGGTCATTACAAGATCATAGACACCAAACATGCATAGGTTCTTTTTATTTAGGTCGTAAAAAAAATCCAAAGTTTTTTGTAAAAAAAAAAAGGCACCATTTTTTGACATCTGTAGCCTCTCTTTTTTTGGGGATCTGAGGCTGGGTGAAGGTTTATTTTTTGTGTGCCGAGCTGACATTTTTATTGATACCAATTTTGGGTAGATATCATATTTTGATCTCCTGTTATTACATTTTATTGCAATGTTATGGCGACCAAAAAAATGTAATTCTGGCATGTTGGATTCTTTTTCTCATTACACCATTTACCATTTTGATTAATTCTTTTAATATATTGACAGATCGGGCGATTCTGAACTCGGTGATTCCAAACATGTGTATTTTTTAATATTGTTATATTTTGAATGTGGTAAAAGGGAGGTGAATCGAACTTTTATATTTTTTTAATTTTTAAATATTTTTAAGATTTTTTATTTATAATAATAATAATAATAATAATAATAATATTTATTTATATAGTGCCAACATATTCCGAAGCGCTTTACAGTTTAACAGTTTCAAAACACAAGTCATAAGTAACAACGTTAACAGTACAGTAATTAAAATAAAATAAGACGACCCTGCTCGTGAGAGCTTACAATCTACAATGAAGTGGGGGAGATACAAAGTACAGGTGTGTATTTACAATGATGTATTTACAATGATGGTCCAGCCATCTTGAGAAGGTGGGGGACAGAGATAGTGAATGGGCTACATACTCACACTTGCACATAAAATGACTTTGATTAGTGAACTTGATAGGCTGCTCTGAATAGAAGTGTTTTGAGAGAGTGCCTAAAACTGTGCAAATTGTGGATAGTCCTAATTTCTTGGGGTAGAGCATTCCAGAGGATTGGCGCAGCGCCGGAGAAGTCTTGGAGTCGGAAGTAGGAGGTGCGGATTAGTGCAGAGGTTAGTCGAAAGTCTTTTGCAGAACGCAGCGGTCGGCTAGGCCGATAGACAGTAATTAGGGAGGAGATGTAGGGGTGTGCCGCACTGTGGAGAGCTTTGTGGGTGAGGGCAAGTACTTTGAATTGGACCCTATAAAGAATGGGCAGCCAATGTAAGGACTGGCGAAGAGCGGACGCGTCCGAGTACCGATTAGCCAGACGGATGACCCTGGCTGCTGCATTAAGTATGGACTTGGGAGGGGAAAGTTGAGTAGCGGGGAGGCCAATTAATAGAGCATTGCAGTAGTCCATGTGGGAGTGGATCAATGCGACAGTGAGGGTTTTTGTTGTTTCCTTGTTGAGAAAAGGGCGAATTCTGGAGATGTTCTTTAGGTGTAGGCGGCAAGAGCGGGCAAGACATTGTATATGGGATGTGAACGAGAGGTTGGTGTCAAACATAACACCCAGACAGCGTGCCTGCTGCCGGGGTGTTATTATGGTGCCACCCACGGAGAGGAAAATGTTAGATTTAGTGAGGTTAGTAGATGGCGGGAGCAGAAGAAGTTCAGTTTTTGAGAGGTTAAGTTTCAGATAGAGAGCGGACATGACGTTGGAGACGGCGGACAGACAGTCACTGGCGTTCTGTAGTACAGCGGGGGTAAGGTCAAAGGATGACGTATATAGTTGTATATCATCAGCATAAAGATGGTACTGAAAGCCAAATCTACTGATGGTCTGTCCAATTGGGGCCGTGTAGAGAGAGAATAGAAGGGGGCCAAGGACTGAGCCCTGAGGTACCCTGACAGCGAGAGGAAGAGGAGATGACGTTGAGCCAGCGAACAAAACACTGAAGGAGCGGTGAGAGAGATAGGAAGAGAACCAGGAGAGAGCGATGTCCTTAATGCCTAGTGACTGGAGCCTATGGAGTAGGAGACGGAGGTCAACAGTGTCGAAAGCTGCAGAAAGGTCGAGAAGAATGAGCAGAGAGTGTTCACCGTTACATTATGCTGTCAGAAGGTCATTGGTCAATTTGAAGAGTGCAGTTTCAGTCGAATGTAGGGGTCGGAAGCCAGACTGTGAAGGGTCTAGGAGGGAGTGAGTGGAGAGGTAACGGGTAAGGCAGCAGTAGACTAGGCGCTCCAAGAGTTTAGAGATGAAGGGGAGATTGGAAATTGGTCTGTAGTTGTTTGTGCAGGATGGGTCGAGAGCAGGTCTCTATAATAATACGAGGCGATCCAAAAGTAATGATAATCAATAATAAACGCAATGAATATAGTAAAAAAAAATAAATTATTTTTCTACATAGTCTCCTAACAAGTCTATACATTTAGTCCATCTCTTTTCTAAACTTAGAATTCCCTTCGAAAAAAATTCTTGATCTTGACCCTCAAAAAACTCCCCAACAGCGGCTATCACGTCACTATTGTCATCAAATTTCTTGCCCCGGAGGTGTTCCTTGAGCCGGGGAAAGAGAAAGAAGTCACTGGGGGCTAGATCTGGCAAATAGGGGAGGTGTTCCACCAGTTCAAAGCCCGCTTCTTGAATGGTAGCCATGGCAACTGCAGCTTTGTGAGCAGGTGCGTTATCTTGGTGAAACAGCACTCCAGCCCACAGTTTGCCGCGCCTTTTCTCCTTGATAGCCTCCCGCAATCTTCTTATTTGTTCTGTGTAGTAGGAGCCCGTAATAGTGGCTCCCTTCTCCAAATAGTCCACCATAATAATTCCTTCAGCGTCCAAAAAACGGACGCCATAACCTTCCCTGCTGAGCTTGACACTTTGAATTTCTTCGGCGTCGGTTCGTCGGCTCATTTCCATGTCATCGATTATTGTTTAGTTTCGGGATCAAAGTGGTGGATCCAGGTCTCATCCATGGTCAAAAACGTGACAAAAAATTCTCCTTGTCTGCTTGGAACTTTTCGAGATTTGCTATTGAAATGTCAACTCGTTTCTTCTTTTGCTCGTCGGTTAACATTTTTGGCACCCAACGCGCGGAGACCTTTCTCATATGCAATTCTTTTGCAAGGATTCTTTGAATACTGCCGTATGAGATCCCTGTGACCTCAGCTACATGCCTGATAGTCACTCTTCGATCTGCCAACACAACTTCACCTTTTTTCACGTTTTCTTCATTGAGGGACGTGGATGGGTGTCCTTCGCGATATTCATCTTCCGTCGATGTTCTTCCCAGCTTAAATTCCTTGGCCCAGCGTGCACCTGTGGAATATGGAGGAGAAGAGTCCCCCAATGTTTCCACCAAGTCACTGTGTATGTCTTTGGTAGACATTTTTTTCAAGCAGAGGTATTTGATGACAGCTTTGAGCTCGTTTTTTTCCATTTTGATGTTCTCTCCTTGGCAGTTCATATTCAAATGAATGTAGCTCCCGGGAATCGTGGCCTATTTAAGTGATTTTTTTTTCCTGGACTAGTGGGTTCCTAAGAGAGAAGAATGCATTTTATTTTAATTTCTGTGTGAAATAGAAATAACCGATTATCATTACTTTTGGATCGCCCCTCGAAAAAACGGATCCATCGCATCCGTTTTTCATCCATTTCTTCCATTTTTTGATGGATCCGTTTTTTAAAAATGCCCACAGGCAGATAGATAGACAGATCTATAGATAGACAGATAGACAAATCTATAGATAGATAGATAGATAGATAGATATGGGATAGATAGATAGATAGATAGATAGACTGATAAAATCATGCAGGAAATTATTACTTCAAGTATCTGCTGCTAAATGTAATTTCAAATGGTGTATTAGCAATGAGTAGTTGTTAAGGGAGATATACAGGACTTTGTAAAAAACAAAAAATGAACCTAAGCACTAGCAGGCAAGTAGTTGCTACCTACCTGCCTGTCCTGTCTGGCGCAATTAGTCCTCAGCACAGAACGGTCTGCCGGTGATTCAGCTGCCTCTGCTGATGTCATGTTGACAAAGCAGAGCAGAAAAGAAGCTCCCGCTCTGCCAATGTGACATCAGCAGAGGCAGCTGAATCTCTGGCAGGAGTGGTCTGTGGTTGCTCTGTGTCGGGAAGAACAACGGTGGGCACAAAAGGCAGGTATGTAACAACTACCCGATGGTTAGTCCCAGAATTCCAAGCGGAGGAAAATCACTGACCACCATATTGGGACACCCAAGTGATGGGTGTCTCAATATGGAAACTGCTGCTGGTACCAACCTATTGTGCGGTACCTCCTGCGGAACACCATCACACCACACACACACACACAAACTCTATACGCCGTATGCACCACACACACACTCACACACTCTCACACTCACACAGCCTCTTTCGCGGTACCACCAGCGGAACACAGTCGCACTGCACCTGCGCAAATTCCGCGCAGCTGCAGTGAATCATTCGGATGATCCCAGTGGCAGATGAGTGACATGTCTACAGGCAGAAGAAGCTGGTCACATTAAAGAAGTTTTCCCACAAACAAAAGTTCATTTTAAAAATTGTCTGTGTCTGATCGTGTACGGAGCATACCATATCTCCTGAGCAGGGGAGGAAGCAAAAGACAATGCTGACAATTACAAAGGGGATCACAGAGGATTCAGTTTGTGAGGTAAAATATTTCACTGACTGTTTTTAAACAATATTTTACCTCACAAAATGTATCTTCTACGATCTCCTGCTGTAATGTCAGTATTGTCTTTTGCTTCCTCCCCTGCCCAGGAGCTGTGGTATGTTCTGTACACGGTCAGACACAGGGGTGAAAGAAACAGAGCACAGGGGGAGACAGCTCAAACAGGACAGCACATGAGGGGAGAACACAGTACAGGAAGGAGAGAGACAGCAGACAAGGGGGATAGCACATGGGGTAGACAGGTCAAAGAAGAGAGCACAGATGGGAGAAGTCAGCACATGGGGAAAGAGAGAGTGGATAGGTGGGTGAGCACATGGGGGGAAGAGATCCTGAATGCTGCAAAGCCTGCCCCCATCGTGACTTTACCGCCCTCCTGATGCATTAGCATCGGGCCTCCATCTAGTGTATATATATATATATATATATATATATATATATATATATATATATATATATATATATAAATTATGTACTGATACAATGATACATGGCTCCAATGTGTAATGTTTCTCCTTGTGGAGAATGACATACCTGGCATGACAGTGTAAGGAGACTTATAAGCCTTGCAGTACTACTCTTAGAAATGAAATATGCAAATTGTCTCTTCAGAGAGGGAGAGGACCTGAACTGTAATGTCGTCTATTCTAAGTAGCAATCATAAAATCTAATATCGACCCTTTAACGAACATTGTCACTTGACTTAGGATAAGAGCCAATCCAGAATCTCAAATTGCAGATATATGTTTCAGGGTGATACCCCTCATCAGTGCAAAGCATGAGATTTAATATGGCTGTCAAATATTATGCTTTGCACTGAGGGGGAGGGTACATCCCAAATCACGAGTCTGCAAAATGAGATTCTGGATTGACTTTTAGTCTAAGCCATGTGGGAAGGCGTATTAAAATTTCGACATTGACTTAGGATTGCTACTTCCATTAGGCATCACTAGAGTTAAAGTCCTCTTCTCTTCCTCTCTTAAGAGAGAATTTTCATATGGATATTAACAAAATCAGCATTTAAAATGGTTGGTTTTAGTTTTTCTTATGACTGTAAGTTGTGACATATACTAACATCTGGTTTATTAGTAGTAGATAGTATCCCAGATGGTTCTTGGCGAATTTATTAGCAATTTACATATCCCTAGTGACCTAGAGAAATTAAGTGGATAATGATAGTATCCTTGGTGGAATAGAAGACATGAAAATGTAATTATTCATGTCCTGGTTATTTGCCATCTCTGTACTAATTTCACTAACCAGTAGTGTTGAGCAATACCATCCGATATCGAGAAATATCGGATCGGATTGGATCAGACCGATACCCAAAAAGTATCGGATATCTCAGATTCCGATACCGGAAACCAATGCAAGTCAATCGGACAGAAATATCGGAATTAAAATAAACCCTTTCTTTCCTTGTAGGTTAATGCTACATGAAGGAAAACAACTAAGAATAATGTAGAATGTATTGGGGGAGGTGGAGGAGACATTAAAGGCATAGAGGTTTAGCCCAATCAAGTGGAATAGCAGGAATTAATTTTTTTTTAAGACGTTCGGAGTTACAAAGATATTGACTATGTTAAAGGGCTTGTGTAGCAATAGAGGGAGACGTTCAGAAAAGGCACATGTTGGCGGAGTGTTGGAACGGAGTGCTTCATCTAGCTTGGAGGTTGACTGAGCCCCTGACCCGGAGAACACAGCACGGATGCGGGCACCTGTATGCACAACAGACTGTGAGTAAAGCTTTGGAACTACATGCCCTGGTGTCCTCCAGTTATTCCTGCGTCAACACACTCAGCACTGCTACATCTCTGTGCCTGGCACTGCACCATCTACGTCTCTTCACTACCTTTCCATCTACACTGCCCTGGGACTACAGCCCTACCTGTGGAGAGCCACAACACCAAAGCTGCACCACACCATTTGTCCCAGAGGATCTGTCTGCAGCGTCGGCTTAACATCTTCATTGCCGAACACCACAGGTGGCGTCACGAATCATTCACTCATAATCTTTAATCATCATCCACACGTTCAATATTTCCCTTTTACAATGGACGCCCAGGGCCACGGACCGGGTCACAGCTACCGTGACATCTCCCATTGAAACCAACGGGCCCGGTACCGAGTACCCCACCAGCCCTGGCGGGCGATCCATCTTGGCGGAAATACATAGCATAACAGGTTGTCCGGGCTTTTCACATAATCTCAGTGTATATCTAGGCTGCAGAATGCTGACAATAATTAATTTACCTTCTGTGGCTAGTCTGCACGGTTTCCAAGATATCATCTCTTGCTTCTAAGATAAACGTCCGGGGGGGTGTTCTGGCATTGAAATGAGAACTGGTCGTTTCCTCCTCCCTCACTAGTTTCACTTTCCATATATCACTGTTCAGCGTGTGTCTGGGGGAGGAGCAGCTGGGTGGTCTGCTCGCAACCAATCACAGCCATGCCATTAGTTAACATGCCTAACAGGATGTGCCCACACTTCTTAGGATTCCTCATTGGCTGAATCAAATAAAACTGGCTATGGGAAATTCCAATTCCAGTATTCGATATGCAAAAAGTATTGGAACTCAGTATCGGAATTCTGATACCGCGAATATCGCCCGATACCCGATATTTGCAGTATCGGAATGCTCAACACTACTAACCAGTGAAAAGTGCTAAGAGATAGGTGAACTCTACTTCAAGAAAATGTAAACAGCACCACGCAATACCTGGCCCTCAATACTAGTGCATATAGTGTGGCAAACACTCACACATTGTAAGCTGTTGACCAGAAAAATAACTGGGTGCCCATCCCGAAATCAAGCAATAACCGTCCAATCTATGAAAAAACGGATGTCACTCACAGGTAAAATTCACCTTTTTATTTCAACATTAACCCCTTCACTACCAAGGGTGGTTTGCACGTTAACTACCGGGCCAATTTTTACAATTCTGACCACTGTACCTTTATGAGGTCATAACTCTGGAACGCTTTCATGGATCCTGGTGATTCTGACATTGTTTTCTCGTGACACATTGTACTTCATGTTAGTGGTAAAATTGCATTCAAATAACTTGCGTTTATTTGTGAAAAAAACGGAAATTTGGCGAAAAGTTTGAAAATTTCGCAATTTTCCAACTTTGAATTTTTATGCCCTTAAATCACAGCGATACGGCACACAAAAAACTTAATACATAACATTTCCCACATGTTTACTTTACATCAGCACAATTTTGCAACCAAAATTTTTTTTTGCTAGGAAGTTATAAGGGTTAAAAATTGACCAGCGATTTCTCATTTTTGCAACACCATTTTATTTTTAGGGACCACTTCACATTTGAAGCCACTTTGAGGGGTCTATATGATAGAAAATACCCAAAAGTGACACCATTCTAAAAACTGCACCCCTCAAGGTGCTTAAAACCACATTCAAGAAGTTTATTAACCCTTTAGGTGCGTCACAGGAATTTTTTGAATATTAAAAAAAAAATGAACATTTAACTTTTTTTCACAAAAAAAATACTTCAGGTTCAATTTTCTTTATTTTACCAAGGGTAACAGGAGAAATTGGACTGCAAAAGTTATTGTGCAATTTGTCCTGACTACGCTGATACCTGATATGTGGGGGGGAACCACTGTTTCGGCGCATGGCAGAGCTCAGAATGGAAGGAGCGCCGTTTGACTTTTTCAATGCAAAATTGGCTGGAATTCAGATCGGACGCCATGTCACGTTTGGCGAGCCCCTGATGTACCTAAACAGTGGAAACCCCCCCAAGTGACCCCATTTTGGAAACTAGACCCCCCAAGGAACTTATCTAGATATGTGGTGAGAACTTTGAACCCACAAGGGCTTCACAGAAGTTTATAACGTACAGCGGTACAATTAAAAAATCATATTTTTTCCACAAAAATGATCTTTTCACCCACAATTTTTATTTTTCCAAGGGTAACAGGACCCTAAAAGTTATTGTGCAATTTGTCCTGAGTACGCTGATACCCCATATGTGGGTGTAAATGACTATTTGGGCGCATAGCAGAGCTCGGAAGGGAAGCAGCGCCATTTGACGTTTTTGGCTAGAATTGAGATCGGACACCATGTCGCGATTGGAAAACCCCTGATGTACCAAAACAGTGGAAACCCCCCACAAATGACACCATTTTGGAATCTAGACCCCCCAAGGAACTTATCTAGATGTGTGGTGAGAACTTTGAACCCCCAAGGGCTTCACAGAAGTTTATAACGTACAGCAGTACAATTAAAAAATCATATTTTTTCCACAAAAATGATCTTTTCACCCTCAATTCTTATTTTTCCAAAAGTAACAGGACCCTAAAAGATATTGTGCAATTTATCCTGAGTACGCTGATACCCCACATGTGGGTGTAAACCACTATTTGGGCGTATGGCAGAGCTCGGAAGGGAAGCAGCGCCATTTGACGTTTTTGGCTGGAATTGAGATCGGACACCATGTCGCATTAGGAAAGCCCCTGATGTACCAAAACAGTAGAAACCCCCCACAAATGACACCATTTTGGAAACTAGACCCCTCAAGGAACTTATCTAGATGTGTGGTGAGCACTTTGAACCCCCCAGTGCTTCACTGAAGTTTATAACGTCCGGGCGTGAAAATAAAAAAATCGTATTTTTTCCACAAACATGATCTTTTAGTCCCCATTTTTTTATTTTCCCAAGGGTAACAGGAGAAATTGGACCCCAAAAGTTGTTGTCCAATTTGTGCTGAGTACGCTGATACCTCATATGTGGGAGAAAACTACTGTATGGGCACACGTCAGGGCTCGGAAGGGAAGTAGTGACGTTTTGGAATGCAGACTTTGATGGAATGATCTGCGGGTGTCATGTTGCGTTTGGAGAGCCCCTGATGTACCTAAACAGTGGAAACCCCCCACAAGTGACCCCATTTTGGAAACTAGACCCCCTAATGAACTTATCTAGATGTGTGGTGAGCACTTTGAACCCCCCAGTGCTTCACAGAAGTTTATAACGACCGGGCGTGAAAATAAAAAAATCGTATTTTTTCCACAAACATGATCTTTTAGTCCCCATTTTTTTATTTTCCCAAGGGTAACAGGAGAAATTGGACCCCAAAAGTTGTTGTCCAATTTGTCCTGAGTACGCTGATACCTCATATGTGGGAGAAAACTACTGTATGGGCACACGTCGGGGCTCGGAAGGGAAGTAGTGACGTTTTGGAATGCAGACTTTGATGGAATGGTCTGCGGGTGTCATGTTGCGTTTGGAGAGCCCCTGATGTACCTAAACAGTGGAAACCCCCCACAAGTGACCCCATTTTGGAAACTAGACCCCCTAATGAACTTATCTAGATGTGTGGTGAGCACTTTGAACCCCCCAGTGCTTCACAGAAGTTTATAACGACCGGGCGTGAAAATAAAAATATCGTATTTTTTCAACAAACATCATCTTTTAGTCCCCATTTTTTTTATTTTCCCAAGGGTAACAGGAGAAATTGGACCCCAAAAGTTGTTGTCCAATTTGTCCTGAGTACGCTGATATCTCATATGTGGGAGAAAACTACTGTATGGGCACACGTCGGGGCTCGGAAGGGAAGTAGTGACGTTTTGGAATGCAGACTTTGATGGATTGGTATGCGGGTGTCATGTGCATTTGGAGAGCCCCTGATGTACCTAAACTATTGAAACTCCCCACAAGTGACCCCATTTTGGAAACTAGACCCCCCACGGAGCTTATCTAGATGTGTGGAGAGCACTTTGAACCCCCAAGTGCTTCACAGAAGTTTATAACGCCTGGGCGTGAAAATAAAAAAAACATTTTTTTCCGCAAAATTATATTTTTGCCCCCAATTTTTTATTTTCCTAAGGGTAACAGGAGAAATTGGACCCCAAAAGTTGTTTTGTAATTTGTCCTGAGTAGGCTGATACCCTACATGTGGGGGTAAAACACTGTTTGGGCACATGGCAGAGCTTGGAAGGGAAGGAGCACCATTTGACTTTTTCAACGCAGAATTGGCTGGAATTGAGATCAGACGCCATGTTGCCTTTGGAGAGCACCTGATGTGCCCAAACAGTGGAAACCCCCAATTATAACTCCAACCCTAACCTCAACACACCCCTAACCCTAATCTGAGCCCTAGCCCTAACCCTATCCCTAACCCTAACCCTAGCCCTAACCCTAGCCCTAACCCTAACCCTAGCCTTAACCCTAGCCCTAACCCTAGCCCTAACCCTAGCCCTAACCCTAGCCCTAACCCTAGCCCTAACCCTACCCTAACCCTAGCGGGAAAATGGAAATAAATACATTTTCTTTTAGTTTTATTATTTTTCCCTAACTAAGGGGGTGATAACGGGGGGTTTGATTTACTATTTATGGCGGTTTTTATGTTTGGCGGCTGTCGCACGCTAAAAGACACTTTTTATTGTAAAAATAGTTTTTGCATCACCACATATTGTGAGCTATAATTTTTCCGTATTTTGACCCACCGAGTCATGTGAGGTCTTATTTTTTGCGGGACGAGTTGTCGTTTTTATTGGTACCATTTTCGGGCATGTGACATTTTTTGATCGCTTTTTATTTCGATTTTTGGGACGCAGAATGAACAAAAACCAGCGTTTCATGAATTTCTTTTGGGGGGTGCGTTTACACCGTTCCGCGTGCGGTAAAATTGATAACGCGTTTTTATTCTTCGGGTCAGTACGGTTACAGCGATACCTCATTTAGGTCGTTTTTTTATGTTTTGTCGGTTTTTTGCAATGAAAACAATTTTATATAAAAAATAATTATTTTTGTATCGCTTTATTCTGCGAGCTATAACTTTTTTATTTTTTTGCGGATGATGCTGTATGGTGGCTCGTTTTTTGCGGGACAAGATGACGTTTTCAGCGGTACCATGGATATTTATATGCGTCTTTTTGATCGCGCGTTATTACACTTTTTGTTCGGTGGTATGATAATAAATCATTATTTTTTGCTTCGTTTTTTATTTTTATTTTTTAAGGGGTTCGCTAAAGGGGTTAACTAATGGGACAGTTTTATAGGGCAGGTCATTACGGACGCGGCGATACCAAATATGTGTACTTTTATTGTTTTGTTTTTTTTTTATTTTCAAAAAATGGATTTATTGGGGAATATTTTTTTTTTTTTTAACTAATTTATTTAGCGATTTTTTTTAAATTATTTTTAACACTTTTTTTTTTTTTTTTTTTACTTTATTACCTTGTCCCAGGTGGGACATCACTGTCCTGTGACAGATCGCTGATCTGTCACATCACAGATCACTGTGACAGATCAGCGATCTGTCACAGGCACTGCTGCAGACTTCCTCATGCCTGCGCTTTGCAGGCACTGAGGAAGCCAGCTTCCTCAGGCCCCCGAAGGCCCCCGTCGCCATCTTGGATTCGGGGGCCTGGAGGAAGGGAGTCCCCCGCAGCAGCGCTGCACATTGCGCTGCCGTGGGGGGCTCAGGGAAGCACGGAGGGAGCCCCCTCCCTGCCGATGCTTCCCTTTAACCCCCGGTACACCGCGATCGCGTTTGATCGCGGTGTGCAAGGGGTTAACGTGTCGGGGGCGGTCCGTGACCGCCCCTGACACATTGTGCCGGGTGTCAGCTATGATAATTAGCTGACACTCGGCCGCGATCAGCGGCGCTCACCACGTGGGCGCCGCTGATCGCGATGACGTAATATTCCGTCCATGGTAATTAGGTCCATGGTCACATGGACGGAATATTACGTCAATTGTAGGTAAGGGGTTAAAGGGAATCTGTCACCTATTTTTTCAACTATAAGATGCAGCCACCACCTTCAGAGGGCAGACCAGAGTACTGCAGTGTGCAGACGCCAGACCTCTCTGACCTTTCCCGGTGCCTGTGCACTGCAGTACTCTGTCCTGCCCTCAACAGGGCAGAGCAGTGCGCCTGTGCCGGAGCCGTGACGGGAAGCAAAGAAGAGGATGTCATCGCTAGAAAATGGGAGGGGCCGGACCGAGACACCCATCAGACCCGGACCGGACCCGGACCGCCCCCTGGGTGAGTATAATATAACTCGTTTTTCTTCTGTTTCAGGTTACATCGGGGGCTTATCTACAGCATTACAGAATACTGTAGAAAAGTCCCTGATGGCGGTGGCCGCAGCTTATAGATGAAAAAATAGGTGACAGATTCCCTTTAAAACATCTTTGTTGGTAGAATGGAAAAATACCAAATTGTGAACCTGTGACCCGTAGAAGCGCAATCCTAGCGCAAAACGGTTGTTGTCTTTTGCACTCCCGCTCCCATTCTCCTGACGAAGATGTTTTAATGTTGAAGTAAAAAAGTGAATTTTACCAGTGAGTGCCATCCGTTTTTTCTTGGATTGGACTGTAAGAGATAGGTGAGCATTCAGAGACTAATAGCATTATTAGGTTTTTCTTTCTAATCTATGAGAGACAAAATTAGAAATAGATCACATCTTGGATAACTCCTTTAAATTTTAGGATGACTTTTCTGAATAAGCTGCCATGTCTGTGTCATCTCTGTGTGCACATGACAAAAAAAAACACTATTTATGATCATTATATGATTTGTATATCTATTTTCCTATAGCTTTCAGTTCTTTCTGAGCTAGTGGGTGAACGGAGGTGACCTGCTATTATACCTCATGTACAGAGTACTCAGTGGATTCATACTCTACTGTCTCTTTGTAGCACATGTTCAGCAGCAGCAGCAGCAACACTAGCCATCACCTTTAGGACAGCAGTACTGAGCAGCACTTGGGTGAGATAAAACACTTACTACTATGTAGAAGCACTAACCTGTGTGTCTTTATCACTGTGCTCTATCTACTAAAGAGTCTAAAGACTTCAAGAGATTGCTCTTCACTGATGCCTAAAGGGCCTGTCACACTAAGAGATATCGCTAGCAATATCGCTATAACTAGTGACGTTATAGCGATATTGCTAGCGATATCTCTGTGTGTGATACTTACCAGCGACCGGCTCCCCCGCTGGTAATCGCTGATCGCGCGAGAACGTTCAGGACTGTTTCTTGTCGTCAGCTTCCTGCGGCGCTTCCTGCTGTGATGACGAGCGTGGAGCCGGGCGGGAGGACGCAGGATCGCCTGGTGTGACAGGTAAGTAGCGACCCCCGACCCCAGCGATGTCGCTGGTGAGATCTGCCTGTGTGGCAGCTCACTAGCGCATCATATCGCTGGTCAGGATCGCTGGTACATCGCTAAGTGTGACAGTACCTTTAGGGTCCCATTACATTTAGGGATGCAACAACGATCCCGACAAAGATACAACCCGGTCAGGGTCGCTTGTGCATAGCTAAATAGTCACTAGTGAGCTGCCACACAGGCAGATCTCACCAGCGATGCAGCAGCGATAAGTGATCCATCGGCAGTCGCTCTTACCTGTCACACGGCAGCGATGATGATGACTTCCGCCTGCGTCCATGCATCGCTAGTCGGCGTCAGCGGGATGCCCAGGAAGAAATGGCCCAGGACGTTCTAGCGCGATCAGCGATATCCAGCAGGGAGGGGTCGGTCGCAGGTACATGTCACACAAAGTGAGAAGGGAGCTTAAGAGAGCTTGGCAGACTGTCTTGTCTTGAGCAGGATGAATTTTACCAATTTTTCAGAGTGAATGATGACTTCAGAAGGTAGGGGGGAAGGGAAGAAGCACTATATTTCACTAGTAGAGGCAGAAGAATTCGGTATTTTTCCAATAAGATATATAATGTTTCTTATATTGATTTATGCAAAGTTTTTTTGTAACACCAGTTATCATATTAGTAAATACATGGAATAAAAATATATAAATTAGAAGTATATTGAATGACGGGATGAGAAAAGAAAGCAATGCGACACAAAAATATATCTTTTATTGCCTGTTTAACTCAACCCTTTTTTTTTTTCAGCATTACAAGACTGTCTGCTAGGGACAGGATGAAGAATGATCACCAATGATGTGAAACCCCGTTGTAACACAGCAGTCACAGCTCTGCTTGAGTTTTCTAGGCTGAGAAGAAGACCACTGGGTGACAATGTACTGGATATCACACCAACAACTCCCGGAAAATAACAGAAAGCTGCGTAATTCCCTTCCACTTGAAGGATTTCTGATTGTTCCCATATCAGCTTTAGTAACACAATCCCTTGATCACAGGAGTTAGTGTTCGGCGGATCACATAGAAAGGGCTCTTTAAAGCTCTTTCTTTTCAACCACATTTTGATGAGGGTTTAAAATGTAAATGAAAAGACAGAGCCGGGACATGAAACATCTTTAAACTTGCAACAAATCATTTTATATTGATAGAGTCCTGGGCTTTTTTCCAAGTACAGCTATTTGCCCTAATGCAGACTGATTTCAGGAGACTTAAAATAACTGTGATACTGTGTGACTGGCAGAAGCTGAGGAAAGAACTGCCAAAGTCAAATTGATTATTTTTTTTTCCTACTAGTGAAGGACTCAAAATGATATATACAAGGCTGGGATAGAAGAAAAATTTGTAGGAGGAGAACTTACCCCCAGGTGCACGGAAGGGCATGTGAGGTTGGTGACAGAACAAAGCGGAGCACGCTGTCCTCCATCATTGTGAATTTATGGCAGATGTTGAGAAAACATTCAGGTGACCAAACAAAAATGATAATTGTGCCAATCCATCAGGAAGTCTCCCTCCCTCCATGGGGGCTTTGTCTAGTAATATATTATCTTCTAATGACCTCACATCACAATATCTCATCTTGGCTAGATGTGTTCCTGCAGGGAACCGCTTTGTGTAGGATTTACGTTAGATCATTCTATTTCTTTACTCACAGATCTGGTGATTTGCTTTAAGGCTCTTCTTCTCACAGAAGAACATACTTGAACAGAATTTGAAATTCGGTATGCTCAATCTAAGTAAACAAGCACATTATGATCTTTGTAACTCTTGGCCCACGGCTAATAAATAGAAATAATCAATTCAATTTGCAGGACTCTGATCAAGAGACCACATAAAGTATTCTGTGGCTGTCGGACATGAGACCAACAAACTGCCGCCTACTTTTCGGAATCTCTGGCATTTCTTATGATTTGTAGGCCTGGTGCAACGTCACTGTTGTGACATGCCCAATAAACAGAAGAGACTATATAGATGCCGGCAAGTAGGAGGAGGTTCGCAGGACATCCGGACAACGGCCACAAAATACTGACCTGGCTGTTGGACCAGGGACCTGCATATTGACTAAATCATCTAAATCTATATATGTAAAACTGAGTGTATGAGAAACTGGGTCTGAGCAGAAAAAGTAAATTAATGTGCATGCAAAATGTCATTGCATATGAACACATGACCTTTACACAGAGAAAACCAAAAACAAAACAAATATCATGGAATAAAAAAGTAAAAAATAAATTGCAAAAATTGCATGAAGGTAGTAATAATAGTAATAATATGGGTATTTAGTTAACATAATTTTGATCAAAATAATGTAGAAGCCATCCCGCCACATCAAGGCAACCCCCGTGGGACAGTCCTAACTCTTGTATTTAAAACCTTTCCACTTGTCAAGTGATGTAAATGTGAACAAGGACAGAGGGACTGAACCACCAGTAATACTATAGGCCAGACAGGATGGATTTTCCAACTCAGAAACACTGCGGTCACACCCTTATATGCACAGAATGCACAATGAAACAAATGAGAAACTTGGTCTGAGCAGAAAAAGTAAATTAATGTGCATGCAAAATGTAATTGCATATGAACACATGACCAACAAAACACAAAACAAATATCCTGGAATAAAAAAGTAAAAAATATATTGCAAAAATTGCATGAAGGTAGTAATAATAGTAATAATAAGGGTACTTAGTTAACATAATTTTGATCAAAATAATGTAGAAGCCATTACCACCTTCATGCAATTTTTGCAATATATTTTTTACTTTTTTATTCCAGGATATTTGTTTTGTTTTTGGTTTTGGTCATTTACCTTGTGACTGAGCACTCCACCTGTTAGCTGCAGGCGTTTTTAATCAAACCAGGGCCATTTCCCATCCACAGAGATATAGACTTCAGTCCTAACAGAGGATTTTTCATAGGTTCCCATTCAGATGGAGACTACAGTCTTAGTGAGGATTGGCATAGAATAGGGACCTGGAAAACAAAAAATGCCTTAACGTGGCTTCCAGGTACACATAACTTGGCCATTTTATGCGCTATTCTCAATTTTCATACTTCTAATGCAGTAATGCAATTCATTATTCATTTTTCATGTTTGCATGGTTTGGTGCTATAGTGTGCTTCATTTTTTGCTTGAATGTATATGAGTTGGTGACTCTAGGTTAAGCACCTGTTCACACTATGCTTATGCTTGGATGTGACGGTCAGTTTTTGAAATTTTTAATACAGAAGTGGTGACATGTTTCTATTATACTTTTCCTCTCATTGTTCCACTCCTGATTTTGGCTTACAAATACTGATGTCAAATACTGACCAAATACTGTTCGTGTGCACATGGCCTTAAAATTAGACATCAATACAAAAGGTAATGTTCCCACAATTAGTTTTGTTGAGTTTTTTTTCATGCTGCGTATTTCTAATAAACATGCAAGTAACTTATTTTAATATTTTTTACAGATGACACTGGCTTCGGGGATCAAAGTGACAAGTGATGGTGAGTATGTACTCTGTTATAGGTACTGTATGTCTATATGTATGTATTGTATGAATGTATGAATGTATTGTATGTATGTTGTATCTATGTAGCATGTTGTATGTATGTAGTAGGTATGCAGTATGTAGTATGTATGTTGTATGAATGTAGTATATATGTAGTATGTATGTAGTATGTATGTATGTTGTATGAATGTAGTATATATGAAGTATGTATGTAGTATGTATGTATGTATGATGTATGAATGTTGTATATATGTAGTATGTATTTTTTTTTTTTTACATTAAACACATTAGCCGGATGATGGGACTACTACTGTCCCATCATTGGCTAATGTGTCAATCACTGTCATTGTAGCAAGCATAGCCCGATGGGACGTGCACACACACACAACCCACCGGCAGGCCCGCACAGACCCCCCGGCAGGCCCGCACAGACCGCGCATCATGATGACATCATTTCAGCAGCCAATCACAGCGACAACACTGGTTCATTGCATTTTGGGAACTTCCGATTCCGGTATCCGATATTGTAAAAATATCGGTACTCGGTATCGGAATTCCGATACAGCGAATATCGGCCGATACCCGATATTTGCAGTATCGGAATGCTCAACACTGCTAATAGGTGCAGAAATGGCACAGAAAATCTTCAACATCAAAAACTCATTGCAAGATATCAATACAAAATGTAAAGTTATGCTTCCACGATGCGCGCTTGGTGAGTTTTTGTGTATTTTTTAAAAAATGCAAGTGACCTATTTTACTTAATCGGTGCAGAAATAGTTAATAAAATCTGCCACATCAAGAGTTCATAGTGGAAATATTACCTTACAAAATTATCAGAATGTTCTCTCTTAAGGCTACGTTCCTACGATGAGCCTTTGGTGGGTTTTTTATGTTGCAGATTTTCTGCACATATTTTGCACCCATTAGGCACTTAATGACCAGGGATATTTCAGTTTTTGCATTTTGTTTCTTTACTCCCCTTCATCCCAGAGCCATAACTTTTTTTATTTTTTGGTCAATATGGCTGTCAGGCCTCCGCTAAGCAGGGACTCACCTGCACCGTAGGGACTCCTGGGGACAAGAACAGCCGGAAAATAAAGATGCACGGGACATGAATGTAGAAGTTTAGAAAGCAGGCACAGGACCTACGGTCATGTGACTACAATGGGGTGGGGCTTAGCGTCCTGCTTTCAAAGAAGGTAGAAAACTCAAAGTCGGGCAAAGCGGGCATCATGCACAATACAGGCAAGCGAGGTGCAGGAGGGATAAACAGACAGGAGGTCAGACAAAGCCAAAGGTCATACACAAGATCTCAGTAAAGTACCAGGGATGAGACAGAACGGATAGTCAGAGCCAAGCAGAGATCAAAACCAAACAGACGTAGAAGGTACCAGGCAGAATCCAAAGCAGAATCCAGAGCACAGACCGAGTCATACACAGAGAATCATGCAACCAGAACACAGCACTAACACACTCAGGGGTCACCACACAATGCCAAGGGCAAAAGTATAACTGAAGGGGGATGGGAGCTTCCTGAGGCTATAAGAAGCCTCCCCAGAACCAATGAGAGGCCACCATAATAGATCCCAGGTGTGCAGGTGAGAGTCTGCACTGATGTCAGAACATTAACCCCAGCAGTGCCGGTCACCCAGCACTGGTATCATGACAGTACCCCCCTCTTAACGGGGGCCGTTGGACCCCCAGGCTTGCCCGGGTATCTAACATGGAAAGCCCGAACCAGACGATCCGCATGCATCAACCAGGCCGGCACCCAGGACCTGTCCTCCGGCCCATACCCCTTCCAATGAACTAGGTACTGTACTGACCGCCGTACCAACCTAGAATCTACGATCTGACCAATCTCATATTCCACATGTCCCTCAACTGAAACCGGAGGAGCAGCAGACTCAGATTCTCCCCGGACTGCTTCAAACGGTTTCAGTAGAGATCTATGGAAGACGTTAGGGATCTTGAAAGAGGGTGGAAGGCACAGCCTGTACGCTACTGGGTTGATTTTTTCCACAATCTTGTATGGGCCAATGAATTTGGGGCCCAACTTGGCTGACGGAATCTTTAACTTAATGTTTCGCGTGGAGAGCCAAACTTTCTCTCCAACCTGAAACATGGGACCAGGTGTTCGTTTCCTGTCCGCGAAAAACGTATACCTGCCTTGAAACCTACATATAAGCCGCTGGACTTCTGCCCATGTATTTTTTAACCGCTGAACAGAGTCCTCAGCCCCGGGGCACCCCGAATCCAGACGAGAAAACTCACCAAAATGAGGACTGAACCCATAGTTGATCAAGAAAGGGGACAGACCAGTGGATTGACTCACCTGACTATTGAAGGCAAATTCAGCCAATGGCAGTATATCACACCAGTCATTCTGTCTAGCAGAAGTCAGACATCTGAGGATCTGTTCCAGAGACTGATTAGTGCATTCCATCTGACCATTACTCTCAGGATGGTATGCGGACAAAAAGGACAGAGATATCCCTAATTTTTTGCAGAAAGCACGCCAAAACTTAGCCACAAACTGCACACCACGATCAGACACCACATTCAGGGGTACCCCATGCAAGCGGACCACATGCTGCACAAACAATCTGGATAAGGTCTCAGCAGAAGGTAATGCGGACAGCGGTACAAAATGAGCCTGCTTTGAAAATCTGTCCACCACTACCCATATCACCGTATTACCCCTGGAAGAGGGAAGATTGGTAATAAAATCCATGGACAGATGGGTCCACGGTCTTTCGGGAACTTCCAAGGGCATCAGCTCCCCCGCCGGCCGGCTATGGGAGCTTTTAGAACGAGTGCAGACCCCACAACCAGAAATGAATTTCTTTATATCAGAACCAAGAGTAGGCCACCAGAAGATCCAAGCCACCGCCAGTTGCATGACTGATATACCAGGGTCAGCACACAACTTGGATTTGTGGAACTCTTGCAAGAGTTTAAGGCGAAGTTGCTCTGGGACAAACAACTTGCCCCCTGGCTTGGCCGCAGGAGCCAGCGACTGGGCCCCCACAATCTCCTGTTCCAATTCAGACAAGATCCCTGCTAACACCACCCCAGGGTGCAGGATGGAGGATGGTGGCTCAGGGGCAGACACAGGGTGAAAACTACGAGATAAGGCATCAGCCTTGACATTCTTTGACCCTGGATGGAAAGTAATAGTAAACTGGAAACGAGAAAAAAAAGGGACCAACGGGCCTGTCTGGGCGTTAATCTTTTAGCAGACTCAATGTATGACAAATTTTTGTGATCAGTGATCACAGTAACCGGGTGACTGGCCCCCTCCAAAAAGTGCCTCCATTCCTCAAACGCCAACTTGACCACAAGAAGCTCTCTATTGCCTACATCATAATTTCTTTCAGCAGCAGAGAACTTCCTGGAAAAGAAAGCACATGGCCTGAGGTTGGTAAGAGTGGCAGACCCTTGAGATAACACTGCCCCACCCCCACCTCGGAGGCATCCACCTCCACCACAAATGGTTTGGAAGGATCTGGCTGTACCAAGACAGGAGCAGACATAAAACATTTTTTCAGCGTCGCAAAGGCCTCTTTTGCGAGTGAGGACCAATTTCTCACATCCGCACCTTTGCATGTTAGATCAGTGAGAGGTTTGACCACTTGCGAAAACCCCCGGATAAATTTGCGGTAATAATTGGCGAACCCCAAGAAGCGCTGAAGACCCTTAAGATCTCGGGGTTGCACCCAATCCGTCATGGCCTGCACCTTCTTGGGGTCCATGGGAAAACCCTCACTGGATACAATTAATCCCAAAAATGACAATGCTTGCACACAGAATACACATTTCTCCAATTTGGCATACATATGATTTTCTCTCAGTCTTTGGAGAACAGTTCGTACATGTTCCAAATGAGTATGCTTTTCGGAGGAGTATATCAAAATATCATCTAAGTAGATAACGACAAAACGACCAATGAGATCTGAGAATACCACGTTGATGAAATTCTGAAATATGGTGGGGGCGTTGGTAAGACCAAATGGCATGACTAAATTTTCAAACAGTCCCTCGGTCGTGAGGAACGCGGTTTTCCATTCATCCCCCTCTCGGACACTTATCAAATTATATGCCCCCCGAAGATCCAGTTTAGAAAACCACTTTGCCTCTGATAGTTGGTTACACAAATCGGAAGGGGGTACGTATTCCGTACCGTAATCTGATTAAGCTCCCGAAAAATCGAGACAGGGACGTAACCCGCCATCTTTTTTCTTTACAAAAAAGAAACCTGCCGCCACGGGTGAGATTGAAGGACGTATGTGTCCTTTGCGCAGACTTTCAGCAATGTACTCCTTCATAGCCAAGCGCTCAGGACCGGACAAATTAAACAAACGGGCTTTAGGTAATTTAGCCCCCGGGACCAGCTCAATAGCGCAGTCAAAGGGTCTATGTGGCGGTAACGTCTTGGCCTCACTTTTGGAGAACACATCTTCGAAGTCCTTCAGGCATTCCAGAATACCTTCCAGCTCGACAGATGATACAGACACAGATTTAACAGGTTCAACCAGCAGTGCGGATTTATCACATAACTTAAAATCATTAAACCCCCATTGAACAATCTCCCCTGTTTTCCAGTTAATAACTGGGTTATGACGTTGTAACCAGGGCATGCCCAGTACCAACCCTGCAGGTAGATTGTCCAGAACAAAACAACTTAGGTTTTCCACATGAGTAGCGCCCACTCTGAGTGAAAATAAGACAGACATAAGGAGAATTCCCTCCTTAGTGAGGGGAGAGGAGTCAATGGCCATCACCTTGATCGGAACCTTGAGACTAACTGTCCCTATCATACAGTGTGTAACCAATTGGGAGTCAATGAGGTTAATCGATGATCCGCAGTCCACGAAGGCTGTAGAGGAAAAAGAACTACCGTCCACAAACAGTTCCACATGCAGTAAGACTTTAGAAAACGAGGAAAAGGGTACCTGAGGGTCTGAGTAGTCTCCCCGTTGACTACCCAGACCTAGTCGTTTCCCGCCGACCGGGTTAAAGACTGGCAATCAGGACACTCCCTTTTCCAATGTCGAGTTTTACCGCAATAAAAGCATAACTGCTTGTCCTTCCGGCGTTTCCTCTCCGTATCCTTCAGGGAGAGGGCGCCTACATCCATGAGCTCAGGGGCAGTCTCTTTTCCACTGGGGAACAATGGAGTTTCCACCTGCATCACCCCTCTGGCCCACAGCCTGCGGTCCATCCGGACGGCCTGGGTCATGGCGTCCTCGAGAGAGTTAGGTGGGGGATGTAACGCCAAGGCATCCTGCAGCCGCTCGGACAAGCCTCTGCGAAAGAGTCCTCGGAGTGCGGCGTCGTTCCAAGAGATTTCTGCGGCCCAGCGGCGGAATTCAGTACAAAACCACTCAGCTGAGTGTTTCCCCTGACAGACGCTCATCACCATGTCCTCTGCCAATCGCACTCGGTCAGGCTCATCATAAATGTGCCCCAGGGCCTCAAAAAATGCATTCACCTACACTCTCTCAGGGGCAGTGGGAGGAAGGGAGAAAGCCCAAGCTTATGGGGACCCTCTTAACAGAGACATAATGACCCCAGCCTTCTGACTTTTGTCCGCAGAGGAACGTGGTCTCAAACTAAAAAAAGTTTGCACCCCTCCATGAAGAACCTCAACTCCTTTTTGTTTCCAGAAAACAAGTCAGGCAGCTTAACAGATGGTTCTGGGGACACCAAAACAACATCACTCGCCCCAGCCCCCAGAGACCCAGCAGCTAGCGCTCCCCGCACTGTCTCAGAAACCTGCTGCTGAGAACAAGCCAGAGCTTGCTGCTCCAGAGATAAACCATGAAACATCTTACTCAGACTTTTCATCTGGTCAGCCAGAGACTGTATGGGATCCATAGCTCTCTGCTGTCATGATACCAGTGCTGGGTGATCGGCACTTCTGGGTTTAATGTTCTGATCGCAGTGCAGACTCTCACCTGCACACCTGGGACCTATTAGCGTGGCCTCTCATTGGTTCTGGGGAGGCTTCTTATAGCCTCAGGAAGCTCCTATCCCCCGTCAGTTATACTTTCACCCTTGGCATTGTGTGGTGACCCCTGAGTGTGTTAGTGCTGTGTTCTGGTTGCTTGATTCCCTGTGTATGACTCGGTCTGTTCTCTGGATATTGCTTTGGATTCTGCTTAGTATCTTCTATGTCTGTTTGGTTTTTGATCTCTGCTTGGCCCTGACTGTCCGTTCTGTCTCATCCCTGGTACTGTATTAATATCTTGTGTATGACCTTTGGCTTTGTCTGACCTCCCGTCTCTTTATCCCTCCTGTACCTCGCTTGCCTGTATTGTGCCTGACCTCTGCTTTGCCCGACTCTGAGTTTTCTTCCTCCTCTGAAAGCAGGACGCTAAGCCCAGCCCCCTTGCAGTCACATGACCGTTCACATGACCGTAGGTCCTGTGCCGGCTTTCTAGACTTCTACATTCAAGTCCCGTGCATCTTTATTGTCCGGCTGTTCTTGTCCCCAGGGGTCCCTACGGTGTGGGTGAGTCCCTGCTTAGCGGAGGCTGTACGCCAGCACTGTCAGGACCCTAACATCTGCATAAAAAAAACCCAAAAAACTTAATGATCACTTATAATGTCAGGGTCCTGACAGCGCCGGTGTACAGAACGGATAGTCAGAGCCAAGCAGAGATCAAAACCAAACAGACGTAGAAGGTACCAGGCAGAATCCAAAGCAGAATCCAGAGAACAGACCGAGTCATACACAGTGCAACCAGAGCACAGCACTAACACACTCAGGGGTCACCACACAATGCCAAGGGCAAAAGTATAACTGACGGGGGAAGGGAGCTTCCTGAGGCTATAAGAAGCCTCCCCAGAACCAATAAGAGGCCATCATAATAGGTCCCAGGTGTGCAGGTGAGAGTCTGCACTGAGGTCAGAACATTAACCCCAGCAGTGTCGGTCACCCAGCACTGGTATCATGACAATGGCCATGTGACTTTCCCATGATGTTACGCAAAGAAGCAGTGTGCTTCATGTGTGCGTTAAAATAAATCCACAGATGTGTCTCTAATTAACTCAGATGTTGCCAAAAAAACAGAATATCTTAAGCTTCCAAACACATGACATCATCATATGGGCAGTCCAGAATTGTTTAAAGGCATAGTAATCTTAGGGAATGTAAACTTTTGACTTTTCAGTAATAAAAATGCCTTAAAACATTCTCTCTCTCTCTCATTATTTTAGCATTTGGAAAATATTAATAATTATGGAAATTCTAACTTACCTAAAACGGGAAAGGTTTATTCTGATTTCATGTCAGATATTGAGAAAAACATGCAAATGTGTATTTATATAGTGTATGTAAACTTCTGATTTCAACTGCATAATAAAATTGGGGAATGAGGGAGGATGCTATTAGAGACTTTGCATCCTGAACCCTCAATTAATTTTAAGTCTCTATACAGAATCTTCCTCACCAAACAATTCATTAAAAATCTTTGTATTATGTCCTCTAAACTGCTATCTCTCTATCTATCTCTCTGTCTGTCTGTCTGTAAAGCTGAGTGCATGTATGTGTGTATATATCAAGCCCTGCCCACACCGCATAGCCAAACTCACTCCACACGCAAAGCCCCGTCCACAGGGCCCACGTTGTTAGCACACATGGGCAGAGACACATTCACCTCGAAAGCCACCCTGCAAAACTCACCGGCTGTAACGTCCCAGCTGCTGCGAGCTACAATCAGGGCCGCCGCCTTCAGAGTATCTGTGCGTGGCAGGCACAAGCCACATCTAGCTCCATCATGTCTAGAATGGAGTTGCTCCTGTGAGGCATGACATCAAGTGAAAGGGAGGAGCCTCATGGGTTACATCGCTGTGCTCTTAACAGGAAGTTGCTGTGCACATGTGAGGGGACAAAGAGGAGTGAGGGGACAATGAGAGGAGTGAGGGGAATATAGTGGAGTGAGGGAAAAATAGTAGAGTGAGGTGAAAATGAGAGGTGTGAGGTGAAAATGAGGAGTGAGGGGAAACTACTAGTGGCGTGAGGGGAAAATAGTGAAGTGATGGGAAAATGAGAGGTATGAGGTGAAAATGAGAGATGTGAGGGGAAAATGAGAGGATTGAAGGGGAAAATGAGAGATGTGAGAGGGAAAATGAGAGATGTGAGGGGGAAATATAATTTGTTATAACTAACCATAGTTAGTTATTATGCCCGGGCAACGCCGTGCTCTTCAGCTAGTAATAAATAATATCCCTGGTAGTCTAGTGTTCCACCATGGTTAATTTACATATCTAGGGAAGTAAAGTGGTTAAATATATTTTCCGCAGTGCTGTTTGTAGGTGATAAATTAAGCTGCCAATAATTGCTTGGTATATAAAGAATACAAATACGGGATGAAGGATACTAATGTTTATCTAGGGTTCAAAGGTAGAAATGAGCAAATCTTATGAAATTCAAATTTCATAAGCTTCACCAAATATTTCCCAAAATTTGGCTAATTGATTTGTACTGCAAAGCCTCCTGTGATGACAGCATCAATCTGCTTACTGGTGCAAAGAGAATTATTTTTATTTGTGCAAGTCGAAATGTTCTTCTTTTCATTAGGTCAAGGGACATGAGCCATTGTTTCATGTGTGTCTGTCTGTTGACCCAGTTGTATGCTAATTTGTGAAATGCTTGCTGATTACATATTGCATCAGTCTCCTGAGGTGTACTAGTCTGCAAAACTTGGAAAACAAATAAGCAGTTTAATTGAACAATCAAACAATGAGGGATTACCTCACCCCACCTTCCCTCAATCCTGTGGGAGAATGCCCTTAGTGAGAACTGTGAAATATAAAAGGGAGAAGAAAAAAAAGGAGCCAAATGTGGTTCATCCGCGCTATTGGTAGGCAATGAAGATCCAAATGGAAGTATAATGAAGGATTTTTTATCTCAGGTTTATTAGTTAACACATTTCAAAGTCATTCCAAACTTCTTCCTCAGGACACAAATTGTATAAACAGACAGTGGAAGGTGAACATACTTATACACCTGTTTAGCAAAAAAATGGGCGCCAAAGCAACACCTGGCAAATCAAGGTTTTTTTTATTTTGGTTTTTCTATTCCTTCTTTACTGATTGGCAGATCCGTGGGTCTGCAGTAGCTGTTTTTATGCTTATTCATGGTTGTGTTTTACACAACCTTATCAGGTTAGCATAATTTTAATTTACATAATTGTTATTCTCAGATAATTCTCTATTTGTGCTTACTTTTTACTCCTAGCTTCAACTTTATCAAATAGAAAAGGGGGCATCCTCTGTCAACACACAGACTCTACCGGATGACAAATGAAGAACCACGGCTCCAGCTGGTGGAATACAGATCTGCTCCACTGCCCATCACTGAAATCACGAAGACGTTTGGAGAACCCAGGTTAAGGATGGCTTGTTTCACCTGCATGTAGAGCTCCTTTGACCGCATGTTTCCTTCACAGCAAAACCTTCCAAATGCAAGCACCACACCTCAAATCCACTCCAGGCCTTTTATCTGCTTAATTGAGAATGACATAACAAAGGGATTGCCCACACCTGTCCATGAAATAGCCTTGGAGTCAATTGTCCAATTACTTTTGGTCCCTTTAAAAACAGAGTGGCACATGTTAAGCAGCTGAAACTCCAAAACCCTTCATCCAATTTTAATGTGGATACCCTCAAATGAAAGCTGAAAGTCTGAACTTCAACTGCATCTGAATTGTTTTGTTTAAAATTCATAGTGGTAATGTCTAGAACCAAAATTAGAAAAATGTTGTCTCTGTCCAAACATATATGGACCTAACTGTATGTTGTTGACTATTGGAGATGCAATAAAGTATTACTGCAGTGTTTTACCTTCACCCTGTGCTGTATGAGTAGTATTCTTCCCAAGGGGAAGGAGCATGGGCTTTCAATGGGATGAGCTATGGCCCGTGTTATCTTTGTAAAGATAGCCATGCCAGTGGACAAGGGCACCCCTCCCATCCTGGAGTGCATGGTACCCTCACCCCCCAATCCTGGTAAGCATGGCACCCTATTCCTCATCTTTGTATGCATGGTCCCCTCACCTCCCTATCCTGGTATGCATGGCCCCCTCACCTCCCAATCCTGGTATGCATGATCCTCTCACCCCCCTATCCTGGTATGCATGGTCCTCTTGCCCCCCAATCCTGGTATGCCTGGTCCCCTCGCCCCCCAATCCTGGTATACATGGTCCCCCTCACCCACCTTTTTGTGGTATGCATGGTCCCCTCACTTCACTTTCGTGGTATGCATGGTCCCCTCACTCCCCCTATCCTGGTTTGCATGGTCCTCTCACCACCATATCCTGGTATGCATGGTCCCCTCACCCTCCTTTCGTGGTATACATGGTCCCCTCACCCTCCTTTCGTGGTATGCATGGTCCCCTCACCTTCCTTTCATCCTTTCATGGTATGCATGGTCCCCTCACCCTCCTTTCATGGTATGCAAGGTCCCCTCACCCTCCTTTCGTGGTATGCATGGTCCCCTCACTTCCCTTTTGCGGTATTCATGGTCCCCTCTCTCCCCTTTCATGGTATGCATGGTCCCCTCACTCCCCTTTCGTGGTATGCGTGGTCCCCTCACCCTCTTTTTATGGTATGCGTGGTCCCTCACTCCTCATTCGTGGTATGCGTGGTCCCCTCACCCTGTTTTCATGGTATGCGTGGTCCCCTCACCCCCCTTTCATGGTATGCGTGGTCCCTTTTCGTGGTATGCGTGGTCCCCTCACCCCCCTTTCGTGGTATGCGTGGTCATCTCACCCCCCTTTCCTGGTATGCGTGGTCATCTCACCCCCCCTTTCCTGGTATGCGTGGTCATCTCACCCCCCCTTTCCTGGTATGCGTGGTCCCCTCACCCCACTTTCGTGGTATGCATGCTCCCCTCACCCCCCTTTCGTGGTATGCGTGGTCCCCTCACCATCCTTTCGTGGTATGCGTGGTCCCCTCACCCCCCTTTCCTGGTATGCATGGTCCCCTCACCCCCCTTTCCTGGTATGCGTGGTCCCCTCACCCCCCTTTCCTTGTATGCATGGTCCCCTCACCCCCCCTTTCCTGGTATGCGTGGACCCCTCACCACCCTTTTGTGGTATGCGTCGTCCCCTCACCCCCCTTTCCTGGTATCCGTGGTCCCCTCACTCATCTTTCATGGCATGCGTGGTCCCTTCACCCCCCTTTCCTGGTATGTGTGGTCCCCTCACTCCTCTTTTGTGGTATGCATGGTCCCTTCACCCCCCTTTTGTGGTATGCGTGGTCCCCTCACTCCCCTTTTGGTATGCGTGGTCCCCTCACTCCCCTTTTGTGGCATGCATGGTCCCCTCACCCACCTTTCGTGGTATGCGTGGTCCCCTCACCCCCCTTTCGTGTTATGCGTGGTCCCCCTCACCCCCCTTTCGTGGTATGCGTGGTCCCCCTCACCCCCCTTTCGTGGTATGCGTGGTCCCCCTCACCATCCTTTCATGGTATGCGTGGTCTCCTCATCCCCCTTTCCTGGTATGCGTGGTTCCCTCACCCCCCCTTCGTGGTATGCATGGTCCCCTCACTCCCCTTTCGTGGTATGCATGGTCCCCTCACCCCTATTAAACTACACACATACAAAAAAAAAACATTTATTCTCACCCTTCTTCCCTGTGCTCAAGCGCTGCCTGTCACATTCTGCTGGAGGCCGGGGGAGGAGTCTGGCGCCGGAGTACATGCATGCCCATAGCGCTGTATGGCGCCATATTGCAGAAGACACACTGCACTCCTGCCCCGGTCTCCGGCCGAAGAGAAACGCCGCGGCAACGCTCCTCCCTGTCAGGTAAGTTTGTAAGTATGGCGCTTGAAATAACCGTATGCAGTGTGCGTGCGTACCGCCATCTCCGACGCCATACACATTCCTTACCGCTGAATGCCTCATTCTGTCTGGAGCCAGTCTATAAAGGCTTCAGACAGAGTGACGCTTAGCTGGTTATATTATAGATGATAGTCCTACTCAATTGACTATGCTATACCATGTGATGTGACAGTGAAATGTATTTTGGGGAAGAACACTAAGCCACACCCAAGGTCATGTGACCCTTCTCATGTTGATACATTCTTCTACAATATGAAATATGAAGCGCATACTTTATATTAGCTAACACAGAAATTTGTGGTCAAAAACTGGCCAGGTCAATACGAAATAATGTTCAGGACAGACAAATGCCCTTGCACAATATATGAACCTGCAAGACTTTTTTCTTCAGGCTCAGGGCAATAGGAGAGGGTACCTCATAACACCTTATCAAAAAAATGTTAGAATAATGACAAAAGAAGCACACAAATGCCTATCAAGGTAATGGTAAAGGATGTATCACCATGATAGGTGATTGGGAGAACATTCGGTGGTTGGCCTTGGATGCCCCTGGAAGTCACATTGACTCTGTCATTTGCACAATCTTGTGTTCTTCATGGAAATCATGGGCGGACATACCACCCGTTCAACTGGTGCACTGCTTCAGGGCCCAGAGCCTCCAGGGGGCCCTTCAAGGTGACTAATGATGAGGGCAATCTGGCCATTTTCTCTGGGCCTGAGGCTCCGGGGGGCACCTGGCCAGATTGCCCTCATGTGTAGCGGCGGGCAGGGAGTGATCCAAGCAGCTCCGATGCCTGCAAGAGGGTATAGCAGGAGCCGCGCTGTGAGGACCCGTCCTGCTTCCTGTCTGCTGCCCGCGCTTCCTGTCTGATACACAGAGGAGTGCCGCTGAATGACGTCATCATTCAGCGGCTGCTGATGTGTCAGAGCATGGAAGCGCGGGCGATGTTGCGGACAGGTGCGCGGAGACAGGTGGTGTCTGTGTGTGTGTGTGTGTATGTATGTGTGTATGTCTGTGTGTGTGTGTGTGAATGTATGTCTGTGTGTGTATGCATGTGTGTCTGTGTGTATGTCTGTGTGTGTGTATATGTCTGTGTGTATGTCTGTGTATGTGAAGGTTAGCCTGGCCCTGGAGGAGATGGGGACAAGGAGAAGACCGTGATGGGGAGAGAAGGCCATGATGCCTGGGGTGATGGGTAATGGGAGAAGGCCATGAGGGGGTAATAGGAGAAGGCCATGATGGGTGTGATGGAGAGAAGGCAGTGATGGGGTGATGGAGAAGGCAATGATGGGAATGATGGGGAGAAGGCAATGATGGGAGGGATAGGGTGATGGAGCAGGCAATGATGGGAGTGATGGGGAGAAGGCAATGATGGGGTGATGGAGCAGGCAATGATGGGAGTGATGGGGTGATGGAGCAGGCAAGGATGGGGGTGATGGAGCAGGCAATGATGGGAGTGATGGGGAGAAGGCAATGATGGGAGTGATGGGGAGAAGGCAATGATGGGGTGATGGAGCAGGCAATGATGGGAGTGATGGGGTGATGGAGCAGGCAAGGATGGGGGTGATGGAGCAGGCAATGATGGGAGTGATGGGGAGAAGGCAATGATGGGAGTGATGGGGTGATGGAGCAGGCAATGATGGGAGTGATGGGGAGAAGGCAGTGATGGGGTGATGGAGCAGGCAATGATGGGAGTGATGGGGTGATGGAGCTGGCAATGATGGGAGTGATGGGGTGATGGAGCAGGCAATGATGGGAGTGATGGGGAGAAGGCAGTAATGGGGTGAAGGAGAAGGCAATGATGGGAGTGATGGGGAGAAGGCAATGATGGGGTGATGGAGAGGGCATTGATGGGGTGGTGGGGGAAAAAGAAATGATGATGGGGTGGTGGTGGAAAGGGCAATAAATGGGGGTGGTGGAGGAAGAAATGATTGAGGTGGTGGAATGGGCAATGATGGGAGTGGTGGGGTAGAAAGCAAAGATAGTGGTGGGGGAGAAGAAAATGATGGAGGTGGTGAAGAGGGCAATGATGGGGTGGGGGAGAGGACAATAATGGGATGCGAGGGGAGGGGAACAATGAGGGGTGTGGGGGATTGGGATGGGAGGAAGGGGGACTTATAATTGCTTTAGGAACAGGGGGAGGTGGAGGAAGACATTATTATCGCTTATTATGTTTAACACAGTCCCTTATTAAATAGTGTACTCACTAATTCGGTATAACACCATCCTTAGTTACATAGTTTCCCCTTTTATTACGTATAACATGATCCCTTATTACATACCATCCTCTCTAGTTATATATGGTGCCGTCCCTTATTATATAGCTTTCTCTGCTGTTATGTATAGTGCTGACTCTTACATAGTGTATTCTTGTTAATTTTGTTACTCACAGCTCCCTCTTTTATTACATAGTCCCCTCTCTTTTTAGATATAAAATGACTGCTGATCGAGGAGCAGGTGACCAAACTACCAGTCCATCAGCTCCTCCATTAGAAAGGTAGCTTTCCCATGCTTCAACAGCCATCATTGCATTATACAGCTAGCAAGACAGGATGGTATGTAATAAAAAACAGGGCTCTATATAATTCAATATGTAATATATGTATATATACACACACACACACACACACACACACACACACACACACACACACGTAGCTTTGATGCCATAAAAGGAGGGGGCCCAGACACATTTTTTGCACAGGGGCCCCAATCTGTCAGTGTCCGCCCCTGAAGGGAATGTACTATATGTTGTTGACTATTGGCGATACAATAAAGTATTACTGCAGTGCTTTACCTTCACCCTGTGCTGTCTGAGTAGTATTCTTCCCAAGGGAAAGGAGTATGGGCTTTCAGTGGGATGAGCTATGGCCTGTGTTATCTTTGTAAAGATATCTAGGCCCGTGGACAAGGCACCCATTGACCCTCGTGTCTCCAAATCTCCCATTGCCCTTTCAAGCCTTTAAATGCAAGCACAGCCTTACCAACAATAAGTGATCTCAACATATATGGCTATGAGTAACCAAGTGTTAACCAATGGCTCCTCACACACTAATCTTCACTGCTGTACTGTCACATGCACCATCTAAAAAAGGTTGTTTAATGATTTATAGCTTTCAATCCCTATCTTTATGGCTGTGCTGTCACATCTTCTCACTATCCAGTTTCACCATAAAATGGCTCCTACATTCCTTGCTTCTGCTGTTACACAGATATGATAGTCCTACTCAAATTTGTGGTCACAAACTGGCCGGGTCAATACAAAACAATTTTCAGGACAGACAAATGCCATTGCACAATATATGAACCTGTAGGACTTTTTTCTTCAGGCTCAGGGCAATAGGAGAGGGTTCCTCATAACACCCTATCAACAAAATGTTAGAATAATGACAAAAGAAGCACACAAATGCCTATCAAGGTAAAGGATGTATCACCATGATAGGTGATTGGGAGAACATTCGGTGCTTGAAGGCTAATAGATAATTGAAATGTTACCATTTCAAGTTGATGTCATTTGTTCTGTACTTAGTCATTTTCAACGTCTTTTGATCAAGATCTGTAATGCTGCCAGAACTGTCAGGAAATAGTCCCATCAGACAATACCTATGACCAATTTTCTTCAATTTTGCCATGGGTTTTGGTAATTTGTAGGCTCTAAAACAAGAAAAGGTTACAATTTACAGATTATGTAAGCTTATATAACTACTTTAATGTCAGTCAGAAACTTGCGCAGTGTGAGGCCAAGTGGATTTGGACACTCCACACGATCCAGCCATTTGGTCTCAATGAAAACAACAGTTTTGCTTCATTACTCTGATTTTTATGTTTTTTATGTTTTTTTCACTAATTTTAAGTTTTTTAACGTTCTGTATTATTGTCATTATTGTGTAATATCTATTGGAGACCTTATATACAAAATTTGTATTTTTATTTTAGTTTTTATTATTATTATTATTATTATTATTATTATTTTTTTTACATGATATACTTATTTCTTTTTCTTCTTCTTCTTCTTTTAAAGAAAAGGGTTACGTTAGCTTTGGGCGTTTGAATGAAACAACAGATGGATGATTCTGCTCCCATTCGTGTATTGAAGTGAACTTGCAAAGGATCGAATGAAGAGTTGTTTATATGCATTTATTCTTCCAAGATTTTTGAAGATTCATTGCAAGCATTATGATTGCATTGACATTGATTATTATATTTGTCTTGATGTGTTTTTAATACTATGTGGTTTTGGAGCACTAATTATACACGTGTCACTTCAAGTACGCGCGGGTAGCAATGGTGTGAATGTAGGCCCCGGTTGGGTGGCGTCTTTTTTTGCATTCTGATCGCAAAATTTTTTGCGGTCTGAATGTTGACGTGGCTCTTTTGGAAGTCTCATCATTCCTTGCAAAGCGTGCGTCAACAATGTCTGACATGTGATATGAGAATGAGCATTATTTATATTACCAGGTATTCTGGTCTTTTTTCCTTTTCCCATTTTCCTTTGCTATTTACAGTCATGGGATGTCCATAGTTTGATGCTGTATACCTTTGATGGTATATGGTATAATAATCTTTCCCCCCCTTTTTGTTATTTCACTCTAGTTTATAGATATTAAAATGTTGTTTGGCAGTGGAATAGCTCTCAATAATAATGAGTTATTTATTATTATAGTCTCTTTAAGGCACTACCGATGCACATAGTTTATATTATTTGCACAGGTATTTATTACGTGTGTTTCTTTATGGCACCATTGATGCACATAGTCTATATTGAAATATTGATGGTACCGGTCTTTATGGCCATATAGTATGGTCATGTATTATTATAGAAGCTCTCTATGATCGATAACGGTGGCCACTGTCTTTGTGCTCTTGCGGACAGTGGTTACTGTTTTTCTATTGGTCCCGCTTGCTATATGCCTGTTGTGATTGGTTGTTCCAGGTATATAATCTCATTGGTCTCTGATAGGCGCCACCCCCTGACGAAGGCTACAGGCTGAAACGCGCGTTGGGGAGGGGCAGCTATCCCAGGCGTCCAGGAGTTTTACAACCTGTAAGTTATAACTCTATATATTAATGATGCTCTGAATTTTATGCTGTAGGGTTTTTATACTAATCCTGAGCCTAGATAGGTCCTGCTTATACATGTATACAGATTGCTGTTTGCGGGTAGTCTGATTGATATACCCCATACTGAGACACCTGCTGGTCTTTGATGATTACTGCACTTATCAGCTTACATTTTTTTCACTTTTCTAAGTAAATAATTTGTTTTTTTGTATATATAAGTGGCAAATTTTTTGTGGCAATAATTATTTAATTTTTTCACTCTTAATATTTTATACACCTGTATTGCACTTTATTTCCAGCAAAGTGTTCATTGTATTAGGCATGGTCCATTATTAGTGGACAGCACTGCCTCCTCTGCTTAAGTAGTGATTATAACATTATGTTGACATTGCTGCTTTGCTTTTTATAAAAACTTTGTTTCTATTAATTATCAATAAAATATTCTATTTCATAATAGGACTTATGGTCATATGTTTTTTGTGGTATGCTTTGTTCAGTTTTTTGACTGTCCTAAAGAAGTATTATATAGTCTGTGGGGATCTCGGCTGAACATATACCACTTGGTCTGAGAGAATAATCTCTTTAGCTGCTGTATTTTCCCCCTTTTTCCTTTTGTTTGCTTCAACTACTTTATCTGGCCTTATATATGAAAAAGCAAGTGTGAAGCCAAGTGGACGAGATGAGGAGTCACATCCTGAAACTTTGCCTTGGGCACCAAGAGAGTTCCCCTTTACTGTGGCGTCGCTTTAGGGATTACTTCTCTGGATAAATGGGTGAATGGCAGGGTAGACACAGAACCAAGTGTCATGATCCTGGACAGGGTTTGTTCCTTCCCCACCTTGGGCAGGGTAGGGTTAATTGTTTCTGCCTCTTTCTAATGTAGGGGCAGCTATTTAGTCGTGACATTACCTAGGTCCGCTGTCGGCGATAGTTCCAGTCACTCGGCTAGAGCAGCTTACCCTGGTTACTCAGTGGGTAGTCGTTGTTCCTCTGTGTGCTTGATCTCTGGTGTGTATGACCCGGCTTGTTCCCTGACCTAGGTCTCTGTCGTCTGATTTGGTACTGTTCTGTCCTCTTTCTTTGGTACTGTTCTGACTCCCCAGCTCGTCCCTGACTACATTTCTGCTCTCCTCCTGGACACTGCGCTCCCGTTTGGCTTCTGACCCACTGGCTCATTCCCGATTATGTCTTTTGTCTTATCCTCTGTTGCCACGTTCTGACCGGCCCCCGTCAACTCGACATGCTGCTGACACCGCCCCCATCATTCCTGTAGGCACCATGCTGCCAGCAGTTCCTTTCCGGCCTGCTTTCACGTCTCGTTGCTACACCTGTGGCACATTCCAGCAGGTCTCCACTCACTGAGTGCCCCTGTTCCACGCATTGCAGTGCCCCCTAGTGGGACCTACAGCAGGGTTACCTAGCGCTGCATTACACCAAGTGAATGTTGCTAAAAATGGGATAAAGCTTTAAATTTCAGGGCTGCCCATCAATAGTAGTAGTGGTCAGATCAGCGAGTATCATATATGGACAACTGAAGGTCAGGAGGTTACGGTGCAGAAAATGGAGAATAATCTGTCAGTCAGTTCTAAATGATTCGGATGGTAAGAGATTAGTCATTCAAAATCTAAGTCTACGGTATTTATTGACATACCATAATTTTGGCCAACTATATTTTCTAGTGCAAAAAAAAATCCCAAAAAAGTCTGCCATTAGAAAATGTACAAGAACTTACTGTATCCAGTATCAGTATATTGGGTACTTAATTAGTTGAAGATGCAAATTTTTTGGCTGCAAAATGACAGCATTTTTTTTTTAGTTTTTGTATTACTGTGTTCTTAGAGCCATAGCCCTTTTGTTAAAGTTGCCATATGATGGCTTCCTCTTGGTATCAAAAGTTTGGAAACTAGTTTAGAAAACAAAAAAAAATATTTTTTAGGCTGGTTTGTTTTCACAATGTTTACCAATTATTTTAATAATAAGTCTCTTGCAGTACAGCTACAAAGGAAAATTAAGTGATATTTTGTATAAGATTTTTATATTTTGTTACTTCTGCAAAAATAATAAAATTAAACTAAATAAAAACACAAGAAAATTATATTATGGATAGTGGCACATGGTCAGTAAATGCTGCGGGTCAGACGTTGTGTACTTGTGCATCATCCAAATGTTAAAGCACCAGTGGATGGGATTTAAAAAAAAATCCCATGCACACTATGCATGCACCGACACCCGCGGATCACCCATGGAGAGGGACATGTGGAGCGTTTTTCCAGGCATCAGCATGTCTATTTATCTTGTAGAGAAGCGAGTCTCCGCAAGATAAATTTCACCCGTACAATGTATTGGACACCGTGAATCCATACGGTTCAATCAATACATGCGGAATCACCTGCGTTCAATAGCTGGCAGTGCTTTGGATGCAGTGGACATGTGCTGCGTCCATAGCACTGACATTTAGTGAATGCCGGCACATACCCTATGAAGCAAACTTTAAGTAGAAAGCGTCAATCACCACTGACATTCTGTAAAAATTGGTTTCATCAGATGTAAGACAAAGAGTCAATGAGCAACAGCTGTTTTACATAAGACCCTGAAGAAGCGTATGTTATGCGAAACAGCTATTGCTCATTCAGCTTGTGTCTCTGTATTACATGACGGAATAAACCAATTATTCTGGAATGCCAGTGGTGAATGCCGCTTTCTTTTCTTCTTAAACTCTACCTCTAATGATTTAAGTTTGAATCTACAAGCTGAGCACCGCAGTATCTGAATTTATATATAAATACACCGATTCGCTGGACAATTTCATTTTGGTTTTATGGTGTATTTTGCAGTGCCAGCGTTTTTTGCTGTCTTTGCTACAATTGTTTTTGTACCTCTGTAATCTCATAGCCAAAACATTTTTTTCTGTTAATTTTTGCAGGGTAAGGTCTGATTTTCATTTGTACCACTTTGGGGTACACATAGCTTTTTGATCACATTTTATTCTTGTTACCTTAATGAGAACCTGTCAACACAATTTTGCAATGTAATGTAAAGACTTGGTTGGCTGTAATGGCGCTGTAATACTGATCACATTGATACCTTTGGTAAAGCAATCCACTTTATTGTTCTTCTTTAATCAGCATTTGCAGTTTTCTTTTAATTAGATTTTGATGCACAGGGGCCAGACTGTGCACTGAGTCTTCTCCCTGTCTGTGATCCACAGTCCCTCTCACTGTCTCCAGCCTTTGAATCAGCGGCCTCCTCTGTCTGAAATCTCAGCAGTCACCTGTCATTCAAAGACTGGAAACAGGTGGAGGGACTGTGGATCACAGACAAGGAGTAGAAGACCCAGTGCACAGTCCGGCCCCTCTGCACCAAAATCGAATTAGCAGCAAATTTGAAATGCTGATTACAAAAGGACAACAAAGCCGATTTCTAAACCAAAGGTATCGATGTAATCAATATTGCAAATATTACAGTGCCATTTCAGCCACATTACAAAATTATGCTGACTAGATCCTTTCATTGGTTTTGTCCAGCCTTAAACCACAAGTCTGCATTCACTCTATGCTACTGCAGACTTGTGAATCCTCACATCATACGTACTGCGCGCTGTGAGGACTTTCCGATATCGGGAGTTGGGTCATCATGTGATGTGCAAACTCCTGGTCACATTCTGACTAGGTGGGTGCAGTCTCACTCAATGCAATTTTATTGGGCAGTGCCTAAACCAGTCTAGCCGGAATGTGACCAGGAGTATGCGTATTACATAATTGCTGGAACATCACAGCTTGCTCATGATACTGGCATTGGAAAATCCCCACAGCGTGCAGTGCACATGATGTGAGGATACACAAGTCTGCAGTCTTATAGAGTGAACCAAACATCCAAAAAACCAAATGAGTTCAAAAAACCCAAAGAGTTAATAATGCATTTCTATAGAGTTAAACACACAAAAACTTAGTCTTGTACAAAAAAGTATAAACATTTATTTAGAAACTAGCTGAAGAGCCTTGCGCTGCCAGGGCATAGTAACTAACTGTGGTTAGTTATAGCGAATTAAAATTATCCTCCATCCCATAGTCCCGTGCCAAATACCCATCATACATATCCATGATCCCATAGGCCCATGCCCATATACCCATCATACATATCCTCCATCCCATAGTCGAGTGCCCATATACCCATTATACATATTCGCCATCCCATAGTCGAGTGCCCATATACCCATCATACATCCTCCATCCCATAGTCGAGTGCCCATATACCCATCATACATCCTTCATCTCATAGTCCAATGCCCAGATACCCATCATACATATCCTCCATCCCATAGTCGAGTGCCCATATACCCATCATACATCCTTCATCTCATAGTCCAATGCCCAGATACCCATCATACATATCCTCCATCCCATAGTCGAGTGCCCATATACCCATCATACATCCTCCATCCCATAGTCGAGTGCCCATATACCCATCATACATCCTTCATCTCATAGTCCAATGCCCAGATACCCATCATACATATCCTCCATCCCATAGTCCCGCGCCCATATACCCATCATACATATCCTCCATCCCATAGTCCTGTGCCCATATACCCATCACACATCCTTCATCCCATAGTCCCGTGCCCATATACCCGTCATACATATCGTCCATCCCACACTCCCGTGCCCATATACCCGTCATACATATCCTCCATCCCATAGTCCCGTGCCCATATACCTGTCATACATATCCTCCATCCCATAGTCTAGAGCCCATTTACCCATCACACATCCTCCATCTCATAGTCAACCATTATGACATCATAATGAGCGGCGGGGCTTGCAACCTATGATGACATCAGCGTCGCCATGGCAACCATTGTGACATCATAATGAGGGGCGGGGCTTGATACGCACACACTTTTCCCCAGTATGTAGATAGGGGCAAAATTGTTTGGTGAATTGGAACGCGCGGGCTTAAAATTTCGCCTCACAACTTAGCTTTGGACGCTCTCTGGGTCCAGACATGTGACTGTGCCAAATTTTGTGACTGTAGCTGCGACGGTGCGGATGCCTATCCCGGACATACACACACACACACACACACACACACACACACACCCATACATACATACATACATACACACTTTGAGCTTTATATATTAGATTACATCTCCATAAAATATCAGTAGATACAAAATATGAGTCATATATGGTGAAGAACAATATGGCCAGAGCACCCGACATCTGATTAATTTAACAACCTAATGGTAAGAGTGACGTTTCAGGAGGAGGTAAAGGGATAAGTAGAAGTAGTGCCTAATTCCCAACAAGGCACTTATCGGGTTAAACTACCCATTCTAGGTAAGTGCCGTGAATTATGGAAACATTCCTATAGGTAAGGTAAGGCAAAAATAAGGCTCAGTGACCAACCACAACATCCCCAATAGTGCGTCCTGAATCCAATCAGTAAACCACCGGTATAAATATATAAGTGTCTTGTTGGGAATTAGGCACTACTTCTAGGGCAGAAGGGCGAAGAAGCTTCAGGTAGGAAACTCTGATAGTCGGACATGGACCATAAGCACTACCGTTATTTAGCCCTGCACAGACCCATATTTTCCCACTAATTAACCCCTTCAAGAGAGAACAGCAGAACATATATTTCATTCCCACAGGATGTGTAATAAATATCTGATATAGTGGGCAGAATTTCTGTAACTCCCATAAACCTAAGTAAAAAGCGCCTCTTATGGCATTACATGTGTCAGGGAATGTATGTGTCAGTTGACGTAGCAGATGGAGAACCCAACAATGGGAACCTCACCTAAGATATTTCTAGGATAAAAATCTCACCCAAGAGTAGCTGTAGAAAGTTAACCTCTTAACTCTTTTGACTAGAGTTGAGCGAAACGGGTCGGTCAAACTCATAGGTTGCCAACTTTCGCTAAAGTCGGGTTTCGCCGATCGAAACCCGAACATAGCGTGAGGTCGGCCATGAGGTCACCGATCCGCGCGCCAAAGTCGTGTTTCCCATAATGCTTCCAGCGCCTTTTCTCAGCCAATCATCAAGTACGCACACTGTGGGCAACGCGATGACATGGGCAGCGGCCACCACCATCTTAGATAAGAGCATTCGTATGATTGGCTTGCTTTGTGTGGCGTCACAGTGGCTATAAAAGCCCTGACCGCCGATCGCCATTTTATTTCTGACGATCTTAGCATAGGGAGAGGTTGCTGCTGCTGATTCTCAATAGGGAGAGTGTTAGGCAACAAAGAAAAAAAAAAATCGGTGCTTCTGCTGATAGTGATTTCAACTGCACAGTTACTGTGCAGTGACAGGGGAGGATTTTTGTTTGTGCAGCAGCGCTGGTGGTTTTTAGGCTGCCTTAAAAGGCTACCTGATAGCTGCATTGCTGTGTGCACACTGCTGTGCAGACTGCTTTTTTCAAAGCAAAAAACTTTTATTCTGATTTTCTGCACAGTTACCGAGCATTCATTTTTTCACACACCGTATAGAGGTGTACGCTCCTCACACACTACCGTGTACCGGCTGGTATCATGGACAAATAGAAGCTACCTGTGTGTGACTCAGTAAAAAAATAGATGGAGATTTTAAATTTTCCATACATACACCGTATAGAGATGTCTGCTTATTAAACAGTATCGTATATCTGCTGTTTGGATTATGATCACATCTATACAGAGGCAGCGTGTGTGTGAGACTCCGGAAAGACATATATGGACATTTCCATTTTTCCATCCACCATATAGAGCTGTCCGCTTGTCAAACTGTATCGTATATCTGCTGTTTGATTATGGTCAAATCTATACAGAGACAGCATGTGTGTGTAACTCCGTAAAAAAATAGACGTAGAGTTAAAATTTTCCATACATACACCATATAGAGCTGTTCGCTTGTCAAACAGTAACGTATATCTGCTGTTTGATTATGGTCAAATCTATACAGAGACAGTGTGTGTGTGACTCAGTAAAAAAATAGACCGAGATTTAAAATTTTCTATACATACACCGTATACAGCTGTCCACTTCTCAAACAGTATCGTATGTTGTGAATTCACTTTCTGGCCTACCTCTGGTTATGGTGGAGGTAGTGGAGATGGTTATATTGACAGAGGGGTCGCGAGTTCTCTTTCCGGGCTCCCTCTGGTGGTTACAGGAGGTAATGGAGCTGATCTAATTAACAGAGGCCTGCCACCTGGTAATGAGGATGACGATTGGAGATTGGGAGATTCTGACTGGATTTAAGACAGCCGACTCCCTCTATCCCTGCTGGTGATTTTTTTCCTGCCTCCTGAGGTCTTAGTTTCCAGGTCAGTCCCTGCATGCTCAAGCTAAGTGTTCTTTTGCTATTGTTCACATTTGATTTGGTTTTGTCTATTTCAGTTTTGTGTGGTCAGCCAGCCCCGGCTGGGGCTGTGCTGAATTTCCATCCTTATGTTACTGTTTGTGCCAGTTTGTTTTGTCCCTTATTAGATTGACCTCTCTTTGCTCTGTTTTCACAATATACCAGAGTGTCGATTTAGTGGGCGAAGTCTAGTGACTTCAGTATTTTTTCTATCAGACGTGTTGGGCATTTTTTGCAGAGTTTTTTGCGTGATTGCAGAGAGTGTCTTTCCTTTCCTGTCCTGTCTAGTTAGTTTGGGCCCCATCATTTACTCTGCCTATTTTCCTACCTGCGTTTGTGTTTTCATCTTGTGTCACCGACAATATATGTTTGGGGGCAATCTATTCCTTTGGGGTCTGCTCTGGGGCAGTTTAGATTTCCCCTTTCTTGCTTTAGGCTTATTTAGTTCTCCGGCTGTGTCAAGGCATCTAGAATCTTTGTAGGTACGCTGCACGGCTACTGCTAGTTGTGCGGATAGGATCAGGGGTTTGCAATCTGCTTAGTTACCAACCTCTCTGGTTTTCTGTGGCTTAGCTTGGTCTTGCTTTCCTCCTCGGTGACCCAATCATAACAATCGAATATCTGCTGTTTGATCATGGTCAAATCTATACAGAGACAGCATGTGTGTGAGTCAATAAAAAAATAGACGGAGATTTAAAATTTTCCATACATACACAGTATAGAGCTGTCCGCTTCTCAAACATTATCGCATATCTACTGTTTGTATTGCAGTCAACTCTATACAGAGACGGCTTGTGTGTGTGAGACTCTGTAAATACATATACAGACATTTCCATTTTTCCATACACCGTATAGAGCTGTCCGCTTGTCAAACAGTATCGTATATCTGCTGTTTGATGATGGTCAAATCTATACAGAGACAGCGTGTGTGTGTGACTCCGCAAAATAATAGACGGAGATTTAAAATTTTCCATACATACACCGCATAGATCTGTATGCTCCTCACACACTACCGTGTACCGGCTGGTATCACGTGCAAATACATGCTACCTGTGTGTGACTCCATAAAAAGATAGATGGAGATTTTCATTTTTCCATACATACACCGTATAGAGCTGTCCGCTTCTGATACAGTACCGTATATTATCTGCTTGTGGTGGTTTATGATCACCTTTCACAGTTGTGATAGTCACAGACGTGTGAAATTCCTGCCACCATTTTTCAATGTCTCCTCTCATGACAATCCGATAGAATCGCCTACGGCCTGTGGCTTCTGTCTTTTGCACTCCAAAATGACCAGACACATCATGATAGGCAGTGAGGACCATGGGTACATCTCTACCTGTGATCACAATTTGATGGAGACGAGTAACGGTAATGTGATCCACGCTACTGCGATAAAGCAATCCTTTCTTCACAAAGATCCTTTTTCGCTTTCTCCACAGTAGAGATGAGCGACTTTGCCTTTTTTCAGGTCGAGTCGGGTTTCACGAAACACGACTTTCGCAAAAGTCGGATCGAACGAAATCGGCCGATTATCGTGAAAAGTCGAAGGCCGACTGAAACACGAAACCCAATGTAAGTCAATGGGGAAGAAAAGTCGGCAGTGAGTGGACGACAGGAAACACACCTACAGTGCCCATTTTAATGCCAAAAACATCAATTCTTATTCCTTAAGCTTGTCAACCTTAATTTACTTTATAATAATAGCTAGGCATTGAAAACTGGGGGTTATTTGGCTAAAGTTGTGGGGGGGTAGTGCTGGCTCCAGATTTTCATGGGCCCAGGGCCAAAGAGTGTCAATGGGCTCCTTTAACACATGACACAATTCATGATCCTCTGATATGGCAGAGAAATAGCGGTACAGTACAATGAAAAATACTTCACTTCTTACATCTCATGACTTACAGTGGGGAAAAAAGTATTTAGTCAGTCAGCAATAGTGCAAGTTTCACCACTTAAAAAGATGAGAGGCGTCTGTAATTTACATCATAGGTAGACCTCAACTATGGGAGACAAACTGAGAAAAAAAAATCCAGAAAATCACATTGTCTGTTTTTTTTTTCATTTTATTTGCATATTATGGTGGAAAATAAGTATTTGGTCAGAAACAAAATTTCATCTCAATACTTTGTGATATATCCTTTGCTGGCAATGACAGAGGTCAAACGTTTTCTGTAAGTCTTCACAAGGTTGCCACACACTGTTGTTGGTATGTTGGCCCATTCCTCCATGCAGATCTCCTCTAGAGCAGTGATGTTTTTGGCTTTTCGCTTGGCAACACGGACTTTCAACTCCCTCCAAAGGTTTTCTATAGGGTTGAGATCTGGAGACTGGCTAGGCCACTCCAGGACCTTGAAATGCTTCTTACGAAGCCACTCCTTCGTTGCCCTGGCAGTGTGCTTTGGATCATTGTTAGTGTTGAGCATTCCGATACCGCAAGTATCGGGTATCGGCCGATACTTGCTGTATCGGAATTCCAATACCGACTTCCGATATTTTTTCAATATCGGAATTCGGCATCGGAATCGGAAGTTCAGTTGATTGACGGCCTGACGTCATCATGATGCGCGGTGTGTGCGCATCATGATGCGCCGTCATTTCGGGCCTTCCGGGGGTCTCTGCCGGCCTGCCGGGGGGCTGTGCCGGCCTGCCGGGGGGCTGTGTGGACTGCCCGGGGTCTGTACCGGCCTGCCGGGGGGCTGTGCCGGCCTGCCGGTGGTCTGTGCACCCTGTGGGGGTCTGTACCGGCCTGCCGGGGGGCTGTGCCGGCCTGCCGGGGGGCTGTGCTGATGTCCGGGGGTCTGTGCAAGCATCGTCCGATGGGACTACAAGTCCCATCGGGCGATGCCTGCTACCATGACAGTGATTGACACATTAGCCAATGATGGGACAGTAGTAGTCCCATCATCCGGCTAATGTGTTAAATGTTAAAAAAAAAAAAAAAAAAAATACTACATACATACTACATGCATGCTACATACATACTACATGCTACATACATACTGCATATATACTACATACATACTACATACATGCTACATACATACTACATGCATGCTACATACATACTACATATATACTACATACATACTACATACATACTGCATGCTACATACATACTACATACATACTACATACATACTACATGCATGCTACATACATACTGCATGCTACATACATACCACATACATACTACATATATACTACATGCATGCTACATACATACTACATGCTACATACATACCACATATATACTACATACATACTACATATATACTGCATGCTACATACATACTACATATATACTACATGCATGCTACATACATACTACATGCTACATACATACTACATATATACTACATGCATGCTACATACATACTACATATATACTACATGCATGCTACATACATACTACATGCTACATGCATGCTACATACATACTACATACATACTACATGCTACATACATACCACATATATACTACATACATACTACATATATACTGCATGCTACATACATACTACATATATACTACATGCATGCTACATACATACTACATGCTACATACATACTACATATATACTACATGCATGCTACATACATACTACATATATACTACATGCATGCTACATACATACTACATGCTACATGCATGCTACATACATACTACATACATACTACATGCTACATACATACCACATATATACTACATACATACTACATATATACTGCATGCTACATACATACTACATACAGCAATGGCATAAAGTGAGACTAGGGACTTTTTTTTTTTAAGTGGCGGAGGAATACAGTGCGGAAGGATACCTACCTTCCGTCATTGGATTCCTGCAGCCCGTAGAGAACGGCAGCAACAGCTGATGCTGCAGTTCTCTACCCAAGATCGTCGTGGGACACACTCGTGGACTGCTTCGGATCGTGGGTGAGTATTTTTGTGGTTTGTTATGTTAATATTTATTCCGTAGACGACAATGGCTTCGGGGAACAATGTGACAAGTATTGGTAAGTATGTTACTCTATGTTATATGTACTGTATGTCTATGTATGTATTGTATGAATGTATTGTATGTATGTAGTATATATGTGGTATGTATGTAGCATGTAGTATGTATGTAGTATGTATGTAGCATGCATGTAGCATGTAGTATGTATGTAGCATGCATGTAGTATATATGTAGTATGTATGTAGCATGCATGTAGTATATATGTAGTATGTATGTAGCATGTAGTATGTATGTAGCATGTAGTATGTATGTAGTATGTATGTAGTATGTATGTGGTATGTATGTGGTATGTAGTATGTATGTAGCATGCATGTAGTATATATGTAGTATGTATGTAGCATGCAGTATATATGTAGTATGTATGTAGTATATATGTGGTATGTATGTAGCATGTAGTATGTATGTAGCATGCATGTAGTATATATGTAGTATGTATGTGGTATGTATGTAGCATGTAGTATGTATGTAGCATGCATGTAGTATATATGTAGTATGTATGTAGTATGTATGTGGTATGTATGTAGCATGCAGTATGTATGTAGCATGCATGTAGTATATATGTAGTATGTATGTAGCATGCATGTAGTATATATGTAGTATGTATGTAGCATGCAGTATGTATGTAGCATGCATGTAGTATATATGTAGTATGTATGTAGCATGCATGTAGTATATATGTAGTATGTATGTAGCATGCAGTATATATGTAGTATGTATGTAGTATGTATGTGGTATGTATGTAGCATGCAGTATGTATGTAGCATGCATGTAGTATGTATGTAGTATGTATGTAGTATGTATGTAGCATGCAGTATGTATGTAGTATGTATGTAGTATATATGTAGTATGTATGTAGCATGTATGTAGTATGTAGTATGAATGTAGCATGTATGTAGTATGCATGTTGTATGTATGTAGCATGTAATTTTTTTTTTTTTTTTTTTCCTTTAACACATTAGCCGGATGATGGGACTACTACTGTCCCATCATTGGCTAATGTGTCAATCACTGTCATGGTAGCAGGCATCGCCCGATGGGACTTGTAGTCCCATCGGACGATGCCTGCACAGACCCCCGGAGCCTGCACAGCCCCCCGGCAGGCCGGCACAGCCCCCCGGAGCCGGCACAGCCCCCCGGCAGGCCGGCACAGCCCCCCGGCAGGCCGGCACAGCCCCCCGGAGCCTGCACAGACCACCGGCAGGCCGGCACAGACCACCGGAGCCTGCACAGACCCCCTGGCAGGCCGGCACAGCCCCCCGAAAGGCCCGTACAGACCCCAGAGAGGCTGTACAAGGGCAGGAAAGGGTTTTTCTTATTCCGATACCGGAAGTCCCATAGACTTGAATGGGACTTCCGGTATCGGAATCGGCGATACCGATACTTTTTTTAAAGATCGGCCGATACCATCCGATACGATACTTTGAAGTATCGGACGGTATCGCTCAACTCTAATCATTGTCATGTTGAAAGACCCAGCCACGTTTCATCTTCAATGCCCTTGCTGATGGAAGGAGGTTTGCACTCAAAATCTCATGATACATGGCCCCATTCATTCTTTCATGTACCCGGATCAGTCGTCCTGGCCCCTTTGCAGAGAAACAGCCCCAAAGCATGATGTTTCCACCACCATGCTTTACAGTAGGTATGGTGTTTGATGGATGCAACTCAGTATTCTTTTTCCTCCAAACATGACAAGTTGTGTTTCTACCAAACAGTTCCAGTTTGGTTTCATCAGACCATAGGACATTCTCCAAAAACTCCTCTGGATCATCCAAATGCTCTCTAGCAAACTTCAGACGGGCCCGGACATGTACAGGCTTAAGCAGTGGGACACGTCTGGCACTGCAGGATCTGAGTCCATGGTGGCGTAGTGTGTTACTTATGGTAGGCCTTGTTACATTGGTCCCAGCTCTCTGCAGTTCATTCACTAGCTCCCCCCGCGTGGCTCTGGGATTTTTGCTCACCGTTCTTGTGATCATTCTGACCCCACGGGGTGGGATTTTGCGTGGAGCACCAGATCGAGGGAGATTATCAGTGGTCTTGTATGTCTTCCATTTTCTAATTATTGCTCCCACAGTTGATTTCTTCACTCCAAGCTGGTTGGCTATTGCAGATTCAGTCTTCCCAGCCTGGTGCAGGGATACAATTTTGTTTCTGGTGTCCTTTGACAGCTCTTTGGTCTTCACCATAGTGGAGTTTGGAGTCAGACTGTTTGAGGGTGTGCACAGGTGTCTTTTTATACTGATAACAAGTTTAAACAGGTGCCATTACTACAGGTAATGAGTGGAGGAAAGAGGAGACTCTTAAAGAAGAAGTTACAGGTCTGTGAGAGCCAGAAATCTTGATTGCTTGTTTCTGACCAAATACTTATTTTCCACCATAATATGCAAATAAAATGAAAAAAAAACAGACAATGTGATTTTCTGGATTTTTTTTTCTCAGTTTGTCTCCCATAGTTGAGGTCTACCTATGACGTAAATTACAGACGCCTCTCATCTTTTTAAGTGGTGGAACTTGCACTATTGCTGACTGACTAAATACTTTTTTTTCCCCACTGTATATCCATTTTAAATTCTACAATAGCTCCAAAAACAGACAGTATATTCCTCCATATAGTATTATAGCCACCGTATAATGCGCCATACAGAGTAATGAGGCCCATATATTTCTCCATACAGAATCATTGATCCCATATAATGTTCGATACAGTATATGATGAGCTCCATATAATACTACAGTATATTTTGTTCACCATGGATGAAGCTCCAGTGTCTTATGGGCCCAAATAATGCTCCTTATATAATCGGCCCCATTTCTAATGCTCCAGTGTATAATGGGCCCTGTAAATGCTGCTCCAGTGACTGATGTCCACCTTTGGAATGCTCCAGTGTATGGTGGGCCCCAGATATCATTCGCCAGAGTATCGTGCTCCCCAAAAATTGCTCCCAACCTTTAAAACAATTAAATAAGTCTCCTTGCTAGGGAATCCCTGTACTAGTCTGGACTCCTCGTCGTCCCCATCTTCCATCTCTCTGCACTTGGACTGTTTAGGCAGAGGGCGTACAGACGTGATGTCATCGCTAGAGTTGAGCGAAACGGGTCGAAAAAATTCAAAAGTCGCCGACTTTTGGCAAAGTCGGGTTTCATGAAACGAAACCCGACCCTAGGATGAGGTCGGCCACGAGGTCGGCGACTTACGCGCCAAAGTCGCGTTTCAAAAGTTTGTTTTGCGCTCTTTTTCAGCCAATCAGGATCCACGGACACTGTGGGCAACGTGATGACATAGGCACGGGTCACCACCATCTTTCAGAAGGGCATGCAAGTGATTGGCTTGCTTTGGTGGGTGTCACAGGGGGTATAAAAGGGCGTGCACGCCGACCGCCATCTTACTTCTGCCGATCTTAGTATAGGGAGAGGTTGCTGCTGATTCTGTAGGGAGAGTGTTAGGCAGGGAAGAAGACAAAAAAACTGCTACTGCTGCTAGCGATTTGGCCTGCACAACACACCAGTCACTGTGTGCGCAGTGCAAGGGGAGGCTATATAGTGGTGTATCAGTGGTGTTGGTTGTTGGGCTGCCTTCTAAGGCTTCCTGACATTCCTGCATTGCTGTTTACCCACTGCTCCGCAAACTGCTTTTTTAAAAGCAATCCCAATTTTTTTTTTTGTCCTGCTGAGAAGAAAAAAAAACTGCTTCTGCTGCTAGCAATTTGGCCTGCACAACACACCAGTCACTGTGTGTGCAGTGCAAGGGGAGGCTATATAGTGGTGTATCAGTGGTGTTGGTTGTTGGGCTGCCTTCTAAGGCTTCCTGACATTCCTGCATTGCTGTTTACCCACTGCTCCGCAAACTGCTTTTTTAAAAGCAATCCAATCTCCCTTATCCTCTAGTCACTTTTGTCACAGCTGTGCCATCGAGCCTGTCACATAGCGCTCAGATATTCATTGGGCCTCACACAATCCAAAAGTGTCCAGTGTCCAAAAGTGTGTGCAGAGATTCAAAATCTCCCTTATCCTCTAGTCACTTTGGTCACAGCTGTGCCATCGAGCCTGTCACATAGCGCTCAGATATCAGTGGGCCTCACACAATCCAAAAGTGTCCATCCAGTGTCCAAAAGTGTGTGCAGAGATTCAAAATCTCCCTTATCCTCTAGTCACTTTGGTCACAGCTGTGCCATCGAGCCTGTCACATAGCGCTCAGATATCAGTGGGCCTCACACAATCCAAAAGTGTCCAGTGTCCAAAAGTGTGTGCAGAGATTCAAAATCTCCCTTATCCTCTAGTCAATTTGGTCACAGCTGTGCCATCGAGCCTGTCACATAGCGCTCAGATATCAGTGGGCCTCACACAATCCAAAAGTGTCCATCCAGTGTCCAAAAGTGTGTGCAGAGATTCAAAATCTCCCTTATCCTCTAGTCACTTTGGTCACAGCTGTGCCATCGAGCCTGTCACATAGCGCTCAGATATCAGTGGGCCTCACACAATCCAAAAGTGTCCATCCAGTGTCCAAAAGTGTGTGCAGAGATTCAAAATCTCCCTTATCCTCTAGTCACTTTGGTCACAGCTGTGCCAACGAGCCTGTCACATAGCGCTCAGATATCAGTGGGCCTCACACAATCCAAAAGTGTCCAGTGTCCAAAAGTGTGTGCAGAGATTCAAAATCTCCCTTATCCTCTAGTCACTTTGGTCACAGCTGTGCCATCGAGCCTGTCACATAGCGCTCAGATATCAGTGGGCCTCACACAATCCAAAAGTGTCCATCCAGTGTCCAAAAGTGTGTGCAGAGATTCAAAATCTCCCTTATCCTCTAGTCACTTTGGTCACAGCTGTGCCATCGAGCCTGTCACATAGCGCTCAGATATCAGTGGGCCTCACACAATCCAAAAGTGTCCATCCAGTGTCCAAAAGTGTGTGCAGAGATTCAAAATCTCCCTTATCCTCTAGTCACTTTGGTCACAGCTGTGCCATCGAGCCTGTCACATAGCGCTCAGATATCAGTGGGCCTCACACAATCCAAAACTGTCCATCCAGTGTCCAAAAGTGTGTGCAGAGATTCAAAATCTCCCTTATCCTCTAGTCACTTTGGTCACAGCTGTGCCATCGAGCCTGTCACATAGCGCTCAGATATCAGTGGGCCTCACACAATCCAAAAGTGTCCAGTGTCCACAAGTGTCTGCAGAAATTCAAAATCTCCCCTGTCCTATAGACACCTTGTACCTTGCTTTACATTACTATATAGTTTGTTGGATTTTGTCTACATTTCTACCAAAAATGAGGAAGGCTGGTGGAAGAGGCCGTGGAATTGGGCGTGGGTTGGCAGCTGGTAATGATGGTGGTGGATCTGATGGTAGTGGCAAGAGCAAAATAGGACCGAATGCAGGAGGTGCTGACCCTGCGTCATCGTCTGGCTACATAAGGCCTCGAACGCTTAGTTTTCTAGGAGTTGGCAAACCGCTTTTAAAGCCAGAGCATCAGGAAAAAGTTTTGTCTTACATTGCTGACTCAGCCTCCAGCTCTATCGCCTCCTCTTCTTCAGTTGTAAAAAGTAAAAGCACTGAGTCGTCATTGGAGGCTCATGTTCATGAACCACACCTTTCCTTGTGTCCTTCACCCCAACCAAGATTGAAGGATGACGCAGGCCATACTACTGATTACTCCATGAAGCTGTTTTCACATACCATGCCTGGATTATCAAGTGAAATGGTGAATTACCGAGGCCAAGATGAATCTGACATGGAGTGCACTGATGCACAGCCGCTGATGGATGATTCTGCTGGTACATTCACTCAGAGCACTACATTGTCCTCGCAGTGTACACAGCCAGATTCTGACCCTGATGAGACTCAGGTGCCCCTTCCCGCACACTATACCACCATACACGGTGACACAGAGGAAGGTGCACATGACATAGAAGAGGAGGTGATGGATGACCCAGTTGTTGACCCAGATTGGCATCCATTGGGGGAAGAGGGTGCTGCTTCCAATAGCTCAGATGAGGAGCATCCACAGCAGACATCGACATCGCAACAGCTGTTATCTGGCAGGCCCGGAGCACTCCAAAGACAGGTTCCAAACATCAAAAGAGTTGCTGGACAGCTTGTCCAGAGGGTCAAAAGAACACAGCGTGCTAGGCCGCAAAATGTCTGCCAAAGTAGGAAGAGTGCAGTGTGGCACTTTTTTGACCAAAATCCTCATGGTCAGGCCAAGGTTATCTGTAAGAAGTGCGCAAAGACCTTTAGCCGAGGGAAAAATCTGAAAAATTTGAATACCAGTTGCATGCTTAGACATTTAACCAGCATGCACTTGCAAGCGTGGACACAACACCAAACCTCAAGTGCCACATGTGCAACTGATCACAACGAAGGTAGTCAGCAATGCTACATTGTTTCCCCCACTGTAAGCCCACCGGTTAGCACAGCAGCAAATGTTGAGGTGTCATTGCAAGACCACAGCAGTCAGGGAATCCCACTGTTATATCAACGAAAGACTGATTCTAGGCCATCAGAAAGAACACCAACTCCATCACCATCATCAACCCTCTCTCAGTCCGCCCTGTCCACCGCTACGTCCACCATATGCAGCTCTCAAGTCCAGCTCACCCTCCCAGACACTATGAGTAGGTCAAGAAAGTACTCAGTCTCTCATCCGCGTACACTGGGTTTGAACGCCCACATTGCCAAACTAATCTCGTTTGAGATGAAGCCCTTTCGGTTGGTGGAAAGCACAGCTTTCCGCGAACTCATGGCCTATGCAGTACCACGCTATGACCTACCCAGTCGCCACTTCTTCTCTCGCAAAGCCATCCCAGCCCTCCACCATCATGTGAAAGACCGCATTGTCCATGCACTCAAGCAGTCAGTGAGCGGAAAGGTGCACCTCACAACTGATGCATGGTCCAGTCGGCATGGCCAGGACCGTTACGTGTCCATCACTGCGCACTGGGTTAATGTGGTGGATGCAGGGTCCACAGGGGACAGCGCTGGTGGGACGGCGGTATAGGAAACAGTTGGCTGTAGGCGTTCGACCCTCCTCCTCCTCCTCCAGAAGCGAAAGCTTGTCCACAGAGCGCAGTCGTACGAGCACTCCATCTGCAGCTGCCACTGTTGCACACGATGTGTCCCCCTATCGAGCAGCTAGTGGAAAGCGTCAGCAGGCTGTGTTGCAGATGATGTGTTTGGGCGACAGACACACCGCAGAGGTGCTGGCCGAGTACTTGAAGCGACAAACTGAGTCATGGCTGGGCAGTGTACATCTTGAGGCAGGCAAGGTAGTTAGTGATAACGGCCGTAATTTTGTGGCAGCCATAGCCCTTTCAAAACTCAGCCACATACCTTGCTTGGTTCACACCTTGAACCTGGTGGTGCAGTGCTTCCTCAAAAATTATCCAGAGTTAACAGCCCTGCTCCAGAAGGTGCGAAGACTGTGCGCGCACATCCGCCGGTCGCCTGTACACTCTGTTCGTATGCAGAAGCTGCAGCGATTGCTCCACCTTCCCAACCACCGCCTCATTATCGACATTGCAACAAGGTGGAACTCCACCCTGCACATGGTGGAGCGGCTGTGCGAGCAGAGGCAGGCCATAATGCATTTGTGGGAGGATACACGGCCAGGCACTTTGAGAGCAGACATGGAGTTGACAGGTGTGCAGTGGTCGAAGCTGAAAGACCTTTTTAAAGTCCTTCAGTGTTTTGAGGAATGCACACGGCTGGTAAGCGCAGACGACGCCATCCTAAGCATGAGCATCCCACTTATGCGTCTGCTCATGCAAACTTTGACGCACATTAAGGAGCAGGCGTCTGCAGCCGAGGAGGATGAGGAAGAGGAGGAGGGATGCCTTGATGACAGTCAGCCATTGTCTGCTCAGGGACCTCTCCTGGACGAGGTGGTGGAAGAAGAGGAGGAGGAGGATGATGATGGGGATGATTACTTAGGGGAGGAGGATGCATCTCGTGGGGCAAGTGAAAATGTTGGCGTGGCAAGGTCTGGTACAGGGTTTGTGCGTGACTGGAAGGATGTGGATTTGCCAGAAAGTGCTCCTCCACCCAGCACTCGCAGTGCATCATTGACACCGGGAACATTGGCCCACATGTCAGATTATGCCTTGCGGATCCTAAAAAGGGACCCCCGCATTGCCAAAATGATGAACGATGACGACTACTGGTTGGCCAGCATCCTGGATCCACGCTATAAAGGCAAATTACAAAACATCATGCCACAGGAGAACCTTGACCTAATATTGGCTAATAAACAAGCAACTCTGGTAAATCGGTTGCTTGAGGCATTCCCAGCACACAGCAGCGGTGATGGTTCTCACATGAGCCGTACGGGCCGGGGGCAGCTTGGCAGAGGTGTTCGTGGTGCACACAGCAGAAGTGGCGTTGGAGACAGGGGTTTCATGACAATGTTGTGGACTGATTTTTCAAATACCGCTCACACAACTGGTAATACTGCATCGATGGAAAGTGACAGGAGACAGCAGTTGTCAACTATGGTTACAAACTACTTTTCCTCCCATATCGATGTTCTCCCACACAGGTCATTCCCCTTTGACTAATGGGCCGCTAAACTGGACACCTGGCCTGAATTGGCCCAATATGCCTTACAGGAGCTCGCTTGCCCAGCTGCAAGTGTGCTATCGGAAAGAGTCTTCAGTGCAGCTGGATCAATCCTGACAGAAAAAAGGACCCGTCTGTCAACCCAAAATGAGGATGATCTAACCTTCATTAAAATGAACCACACATGGGTTTCCAAGGATTTTGTCCCACCTTCCCCTGATGACACATAGGGTGACAGAAAAATGGCTTGCTTTGGTCCACCTCTTCCTGGTACTTCACCTATTTCGCCTTTTGCATCAGCCGAATGTCCAACATCAACATATGCCACTTTCTAAAACTCCCTAACTGTGCTGCCTCCCCCCCATGGCCGGGGTCACCACCTAGCGCACGACACCGTGCGAGTGCTGTTGCCCTGGGCAGGTGGGTAGGCCGACTCTTGGGCGTGGGCACTGGCACAGGGTCCCTCATAGTGCAATCAAGTGTCTCTGACGGTGGTGGTGCACACCCTCCGTCAGACACACCGCTGTACTATGAGGGGCCCAGTGCCAGTACCGACGCCCACAAGTGGGCCCCCCTTGCTTGGGCAGGGTCCCAGCATTTGCAATCTTTACCTCTCCCTGCTCCTCCGCTGTGTAATCTGGGCTGTCAAATCCATACTGTGCCTGACACCGTCTGAGCCTGCCTCCTGATGTATAGACATATATTTTGAATGTGTACGCTATCCATACATGTTATCCGGGGAAAAGGGACCCTTTCTAACCTTTGTGCAATCACGTGCAATCCATACTGGGCCTAACACCGTCTGAGCCTGCCTCCTGAGACATATATTTTGAATGTGTACGCTATCCATACATGTTATCTGGGGATACGGTACCCTTTCTAACCTTTGTGCAATCACGTGCAATCCATACTGGGCCTAACACCGTCTGAGCCTGCCTCCTGAGACATATATTTTGAATGTGTACGCTATCCATACATGTTATCTGGGGATACGGTACCCTTTCTAACCTTTGTGCAATCACGTGCAATCCATACTGGGCCTAACACCGTCTGAGCCTGCCTCCTGAGACATATATTTTGAATGTGTACGCTATCCATACATGTTATCTGGGGATACGGTACCCTTTCTAACCTTTGTGCAATCACGTGCAATCCATACTGGGCCTAACACCGTCTGAGCCTGCCTCCTGAGACATATATTTTGAATGTGTACGCTATCCATACATGTTATCTGGGGATACGGTACCCTTTCTAACCTTTGTGCAATCACGTGCAATCCATACTGGGCTTAACACCGTCTGAGCCTGCCTCCTGAGACATATATTTTGAATGTGTACGCTATCCATACATGTTATCTGGGGATACGGTACCCTTTCTAACCTTTGTGCAATCAGGTGCAATCCATACTGGGCCTAACACCGTCTGAGCCTGCCTCCTGAGACATATATTTTGAATGTGTATGCTATCCATACATGTTATCTGGGGATACGGTACCCTTTCTAACCTTTGTGCAATCACGTGCAATCCATACTGGGCCTAACACTGTCTGAGCCTGCCTCCTGAAACATATATTTTGAATGTGTACGCTATCCATACATGTTATCTGGGGATACGGTACCCTTTCTAACCTTTGTGCAATCACGTGCAATCCATACTGGGCCTAACACCGTCTGAGCCTGCCTCCTGAGACATATATTTTGAATGTGTACGCTATCCATACATGTTATCTGGGGATACGGTACCCTTTCTAACCTTTGTGCAATCACGTGCAATCCATACTGGGCCTAACACCGTCTGAGCCTGCCTCCTGAGACATATATTTTGAATGTGTACGCTATCCATACATGTTATCTGGGGATACGGTACCCTTTCTAACCTTTGTGCCATCACATGCAATCCATACTGGGCCCAACACCGTCTGAGCCTGCCTCCTGAGACATATATTTTGAAGGTGTACGCTATCCATACATGTTATCCGGGGATACGGTACCCTTTCTAACCTTTGTGCAATCACGTGCAATCCATACTGGGCCTAACACCGTCTGAGCCTGCCTCCTGAGACATATATTTTGAATGTGTATGCTATCCATACATGTTATCTGGGGATACGGTACCCTTTCTAACCTTTGTGCAATCACGTGCAATCCATACTGGGCCTAACACCGTCTGAGCCTGCCTCCTGAGACATATATTTTGAATGTGTACGCTATCCATACATGTTATCTGGGGATACGGTACCCTTTCTAACCTTTGTGCAATCACGTGCAATCCATACTGGGCCTAACACCGTCTGAGCCTGCCTCCTGATGTATAGACATATATTTTGAATGTGTACACTATCCATACATGTTATCTGGGGATACGGTACCCTTTCTCACCTTTGTGCAATCACGTGCAATCCATACTAGGCCTAACACCATCTGAGAATGATAGATGGGGCCCACCATACACTGGAACATTCCAAAGGTGGACATCAGACACTGGAGCAGCATTTACAGGGCCCATTATACACTAGAGCATTAGAAATGGGGCCCATTATGTTTGGAGCATTATTTGGGCCCATAAGACAGTAGAGCTTCATCCATGGGGACCAACATATACTGTAGCATTATGTGGAGCTCATCATATACTGTTTCAAACATTATATGGGACCAATGATTCTGTATGGAGAAATAGATGGGCCTCGTCATGAGATGTAAAAAGTGAGGTATTTTTCATTGTACTATACCGCTATTTCTCTGCCGTATCGGAGCATGATGAGTTGTGGTATGTGTTAAAGGGGCGTTCTTTCGCCCAGGGCACATGAAAACCTGGAGCCAGCCCTTCCCCCCCACAGTCTGTAGCCAAATAACCCCCATTTTTCAGTGCGTAACTTGTATTATGAAGTTAATTAAGGTTAACAAGCTTAAGTAAGAAGAATTGATGCTTTTGGCATTCAAATGGGCACTGTTGGTGTGTTTCCTGTCCTCCTCTCACTGCCGACTTTTATTCCCCATTGACTTACATTGGGTTTCGTGTTTCGGGACGACCCCGACTTTTCCCTATAATCGGACGATCTTGCTCGACCCGACTTTTGGAAAAGTCGGGTTTCACGAAACGAAACGCGACCCTAAAAAACCAAAAGTCGCTCAACTCTAGTCATCGCGCTCTTTGACCAGAATGTCACTGTGGAAAAGTGTTTGGTTTCCGGGGGCAGTATGGTTGCAAAGCTGAACCTGAAGGGCACCGCCAGGAGTGGAGCCTGCGGCTTAATTGGACTCAACACGGACAACCTCAACCATGCCATCCACAAAAAAGCTGCACAGATTGCAAGCTAAATTCCGTTAACGAAAGAGACTCGGGCATTCCCCCGCCGTCTGCGTCCAGGGACACGCGAGGCTCTGGCACGCGAGATCGGCCAATAACAGGTCTGTCATGCCCTTACATGTCCGGGGCTGCACACGTGCTACAATGAAAGGACCAGCGTGTATCGCTTACAGGTGCGGATAACACACTGAACCCCGTTAGTGATGGGGATCTGGGATTACAATTCTTCCCCGCGAACAAGCATTTCCCAGTAAGTGCAGGTCAACCGTAATTCCAGAATTAGGCCTAAACGGCTTTCCAGAAAGAATGTGAAAAAATTAACTGTCCAAGCCACAGGTGCTGTAGCTTGCTTAACAGCTGGGCTCCTCTGCTGAGTAGCACACAGTTCTTACATAAACAGGCGGCATAGCTTGGTTCACAGGTGGCCAACTCTGCTGAGTAGCATACACAGTTACTAGGCCCAAAGTAATAAGTGGTGTAAATGCAGTAAAAAATGCAGTAAAAAACTGGTTCTTTCATAAACAGGTGGCATAGCTCGGTTCACGGGTGGGATCCTCTTCTAAATAGCAGCCACAGTTACTAGGCCCAAAAGGATTTTCAGGACAATATGCGGTAAAAAATTATTAGAAACACACACGGTGTAGCTCCTTCACAGGTGTACTACACCGCAGGCTACCAGACACTGATACTATGCTATAAAACTGTCTATTATCATTATTAATGTGAAAAAAAGATACGCTCTTGTTTAACGAAACGTTCTAGAACGGAAACTCGAACAGCCGAATTTTAATCAAAGTGTTGTAGTTCGACGAACGGATCTAACACCTCCCAAAACAGCTAGAATTTGAACTTGGCCAACAGTTCCACTCAAACACCACTCATCTGTAATCAGGAGGCACACTCAGACAGTCTCAGGCACAGTATGAAAGATTGCAGAAAGTTGAAAAAGGGTACAGTATCACCGGATAACAGGTATATATAGCATAGTTTAAACATTTAAAATCTCCGTGTTTATTTCCGGAGTCCGACAAAGACACTCACAGCCTCAGTAAAGATTAGACAACAATCTAAAAAGTAGAAAAAAAGAAATGTTTTTGAAGCGTACACCAGTATACACTGTTGGGGTATTTTTATATCTTCATATATATTTCTGTCTCAGTAAGACAGTCCAGACTCTCAGCAGGAGGAAATGAGATGGATAAAAGTACAGACAAAAAGTCGAGTGATTGCAGAAATTTAGGAATTACTAATCAGGGGAAAAACTACTGGGAGAATTCTCAGAGGCAATGCTGACCCTCAATTACTTTGTGTGTGGAGACAGCGAAAACAGTTCTTTGTGAGGAAAGGGTTTCTGTATCGCAGTACCATTGATCCCATCACCGTTACTCATCTCCATCAAATTTTGATCACAGGGAGAGATGTAGACATGGTCCTCACTGCCTATCATGATCTGTCAGGTAACTTTGGAGTGCAAAAGACAGAAGCCACAGGCTGTGGGCGATTCTATTGGATTGGCATGAGAGGGCACATTTAAAAATGTGGGCAGGAATGTCACACGTCTGTGAGTAGGAAAACTGTGAAAGCTGATGATAAACCACCACTGCATCTCATTGTGAGTTGACGTCCATAAGAAATGGAAGCCATTGATCATCTGAAGCTAGAGCCCGGCCAGCAGGACAGGGCATAGCTACGTCTTAACCATCATCTATCAGTTCACCAAATTTGTAGTGGCAGTCCCAGAGAAGGATTTGACAGCCCAGACTACACAGCAAAGGAGCAGGGAGAGGTAAATAGTGCAAATGCTGGGGCCCTGCCCAAGCAAGGGGGGCCCACTCGTGGGCGTTGGTACTGGCACTGGGCCCCTCATAGTACGCCGGTGTGTCTGACGGCGGGTGTGCACCCCCACCGTCAGAGACACTTGATTGCACTATGAGGGACCCTGTGCCAGTGCCGGCGCCCAAGAGTCGGCCCACCCACCTGTCCATGGCAATAGCACTCGCACGGTTGCGTGCGCTAGGTGGTGACCCCGGCAATGGGGGGGAGGTAGCCCAGTTAGGGAGGTTTAAAAAATGGCATATGTTGATGTTGGAGATTCAGCAGCTGCAAATGGAGGAATTGGAGAAGTCCGAGGAAGAGGAGGACAAAAGCGAGCCATTTTTCTGGCAACCTATGTGTCATCAGGGGAAGGTGGGACAAAATCCTTTGAAACCCATTCATGGTTCATTTTAATGAAGGTTAGATCATCAACATTTTGGGTCAACAGAGAGGTCCTTTTTTCTGTCAGGATTGAGCCAGCAGCACTGAAGACTCTTTCTGATAGCACACTAGCAGCAGGGCAAACGAGCTCCTGTAAGGCATATTGTGCCAATTCAGTCCAGGCATCCAGTTTAGAGGCCGAATAGTCAAAGGGTAATGACCTGTGAGGGAGAACATCGATATGGGAGAAGTAGTTTGTAACCATAGTTGACAACTGTTGCCTCCTGTCACTTTCAGTCGATGCAGTATTACCAGTCGTGTAAGCGGGACATGAAAAATCAGTCCACAACATGGTCATGAAACCCCTGTCTCCAACGCCACTTCTGATGTGTGCACCACGAACACCTCTTCCATGTTGCCCCCTATGACTTGTTGGAGAACCATCAAGTCTGTGTGTGTCTGTGTGTCTGTGTTCCCTGCTGTGTGCTGGGAATGCCTCAAACAAACGGTTTACCAGAGTTGCTTGTTTGTTAGCCAATATTAGGTCAAGTCTCTCCTGTGACATGATGTTTTGGAATTAGCCTTTATAGCTTGGATCCAGGATGCTGGCCAACCAGTAGTCGTCATTGTTCATCATTTTGGCAATGCGGGGGTCCCTTTTTAGGATCTGCAAGGCATAATCTGACATGTGGGCCAATGTTCCAGGTGTCAATGATGCCCTGCGAGTGCTGGGTGGAGGAGCACTTTCTGGCAAATCCACATCCCTCCAGTAATGCACAAACCCTGTACCAGACCTTGCCAGGCCAACATTTTCTCTTGCCCCCTGAGAAGCATCCTCCTCCCCTAAATAATCATCCCCATCATCATCCTCCTCCTCTTCCTCTTCTTCCTCCACCTCGTCCAGGAGACGTCCCAGAGCAGACAATGGCTGACTGTCATCAAGGCATCCCTCCTCCTCTTCCTCATCCTCCTCGGCTGCAGACGCCTGCTCCTTAATGTGCGTCAAAGTTTGCATGAGCAGACGCATAAGTGGGATGCTCATGCTTATGATGGCGTCGTCTGCACTTAACAGTCGTGTGCATTCCTCAAAACGCTGAAGGACTTTACAGAGGTCTTTCAGCTTCGACCACTGCACACCCGACAACTCCATGTCTGCCCTAAAAGTGCCTGGCCGTGTATCCTCCCACAAATGCATTACAGCCTGCCTCTGTTTGCACAGCCTCTCAACCATGTGCAGGGTGGAGTTCCACCTTGTTGCAACGTCAATAATTTGGTGGTGCTTGGGAAGTTGGAGCAATCGCTGCAGTTTCTGCATACGACTGGAGTGTACGGGCGACCGGCGGATATGCGAGCACAGTCTTCGGACCTTCTGGAGCATTCCTGTTAACTCAGGATAATTACTGAGGAAGCACTGCACCACCAGGTTCAAGGTGTGAGCCAGACAAGGTATGTGTCGGAGTTTTGAAAGGGCAATGGCTGCCACAAATTCCGGCCGTTATCACTAACTACCTTGCTTGCCTCAAGATGTAGACTGCCCAGCCATGACTCAGTTTGTCGCTGCAAGTAGTCGGCCAGTACCTCTGCAGTGTGTCTGTCGCCCAAACACATCATCTTCAACACAGCCTGCTGACGCTTACCACTAGCTGTTCGATAGTGGGACACCGAGTGTGCAACACTGGCAGCTGCGGATGGAGTGCTCGTGTGACTGCGCTCTGTGGACGAGCTTTCGTTTCTGGAGGAGGAGGAGGAGGGTTGAACGCCTAGAGCCAACTATTTCCTATACCATAGGCTAGGCAGCACTGTCCCACCGCCGCTGTCCCCTGTGGACCCTGCATCCACCACATTAACCCAGCGCGCAGTGATGGACACGTAACGGCCCTGGCCATGCCTACTGGACCATGCATCTGTTGTGAGGTGCACCTTTCCACTCACTGATTGCTTGAGTGCATGGACAATGCGGTCTTTCACATGAAGTTGGAGGGCTGGGATGGCTTTGTGAGAAAAGAAGTGCCGACTGGGTAGGTCATAGCGTGGTACTACGTAGGCCATGAGTTCGCAGAAAGCTTCGCTTTCAACCATCCGGTAGGGCATCATCTCTAACGAGATTAGTTTGGCAATGTGGGCGTTCAAACCCAGTGTACGCGGATGAGAGGATGAGTACTTTCTTGTCCTACTCAGAGTCTCTGGTAGGGTGAGCTGGACTTGAGAGCTGCATATGGTGGAACTAGCGGTGGACTTGGCGGACTGAGAGAGGGTTGATAATGGTGATGGAGTTGGTGTTCTTTCTGATGGCCTAGATTCAGTCTTTCGCAGCAATAACATTGTGATTCCCTGACTGCTTTGGCCTTGCGACGACACCTCAACATTTGCTGCTGATTGTGTGCTAACCGTTGGGCTTACAGTGGGGGAAATGATGTAGCTTTGCTGACTACCTTCATTGGGAGCAGGTGCACATGTGGTACGTGAGGTTTGGTAGTCCATCCACGCTTGCAAGTGCATGGTGGTTAAATGTCTAAGCATGCAACTGGTATTCAAATTTCTCAGATTTTTCCCTCGGCTAAAGGTCTTTGCACCCTTCTTACAGATAACCTTTGCCTGATCATTAGGATTTTGTTAAAAAAAAGTGCCACACTACACTCTTCCTACTATGGAAGACATTTTGAGGCCTTGCACGCTGTGCTAATTTGACCGTCTGGCCTAGCTGTCCTGCAAATCTTTTGGTTTTTGTAACCCGTTTTTGGACTGCCCCGGGTCTGCCAGATCACAGCTGTTGCGATGTCGATGCCTGCTGCGTATGCTCCTCCTCCTCTTCTGAGCTATTAGCAGCGGCACCCTCTTCCCCCAATGGATGCCAATCTGGGTCAACAACTGGGTCATCCATCACCTCCTCTTTAATGTCATGTGCACCTTCCTCTGTGTCACCATGTAAGGTGGTATAGTATGCGGGAAGGGGCACCTGAGTTTCATCAGGGTCAGATTCTGGCTCAGTACACTGCGAGGACAAGGTAGTGATCTGAGTGAATGTACCAGCAGATAAATCTAGCAGTGGCTGTGCATCAGTGCACTCCATGTCAGATTCTTCTTGGACTGGGTAATTCACGATTTGACTTGATAACCCTGGCATGGTATGTGAAAAGAGCTCCATGGAGTAATCTGTAGTGTGGCCTGCCGCATCCTTTACTTTTGGTAGGGGTGAAGGACACAAGGAAAGGTGTGGTTCCTGACCATGAGCCTCCAATGATGACTCAGTGATTTTATTTTTTACAAGTTCAGAAGAGGAGGCGAGAAAGCTGGAGGCTGTGTCAGCAATGTAAGCCAAAACTTGTTCCTGAAGCTCCAGCTTTAAAAGCGGTTTACCTACTCCCAGAAAAGGGAGCCTTCAAGGCCTTGTGGAGCCAGACGATGACACAGGCTCAACACCTCCTGCATTAGGTGCTATTGTGCCTTTGCCACTACCAGCAGATCCACCACCAACACCATCATTACCAGCTGGCAACCCCCGCCCACTACCACGGTCTCTTCCAACACACTTCCTCATTTTTGGGAAAATGTGCCCAAAATACCACCAGCTATATGGTACTGTAAAACAAGGTACAAGGTGTATATAGTATTGGGGAGAATTTGAATCTCCCTACAGACTTGAGGACACTGAACTATTATCTTAGGCCCTGTGTAGATTACACCTCTATATAACAGGCTGAAATTGGATGGTGTAAAAAATGTCTATATAGGACTGGGGAGAATTTGAATCTCCCTACAGATTTGAGGACACTGAACTAATATCTCAGGCCCTGTGTAGATTACACCACAATATAACAGGCTGAAATTGGATGGTGTATAAAATGTCTATATAGGACTGGGGAGAATTTGAATCTCCCTACAGACTTGAGGACACCAAACTATTATCTCAGGCCCAGTGTAGATTACACCTCAATATAACAGGCTGAAATTGGATGGTGTATAAAATGTCTATATAGGAATGGGAAGAATTTGAATCTCCCTAGAGATTTTAGCAAGCTGACAATGAGGCTCTCAGTCCCAAGTATGGCAGCAGGCAGCCTAATAAGCAGGACTGCTGCACACAAAAGTGTGGAAAAATGAACATTTGGTAACTGGGCAAAAAAGAGGATGAAAAATATTTTTGCTTTTAAAAAAGCAGTTTGCACAGCAGTGTGAAAACAGCAATGCAGCTATCAGGGAGCCAGCCTAATAACCAACAGAGCTGATGCACCAAAATATAGCCTCCCCTGTCACTGCACACTAACTGGTGTGTTGTACAGGCAAAATCACCAGCAGCAGAAGCAGTTTTTTGTATCTTCTTCCCTGCCTAACGCTCTCCCTACAGAATCAGCAGCAGCAGCAGCTCTCCCTATTCTGAGATCAGCAGAAGTAAGATGGCGGTCGGCGTGCACGCCCTTTTATAGCCCCTGTGACGCCACTCAAAGCAAGCCAATCACTTGCATGCCCTTCTCAAAGATGGTGGTGGCCGCTACCTATGTCATCGCATTGCCCACAGTGTGCGTCCTCCATCATTGGCTGAAAAAGGGCGCTGGAAGCATGTTTTGAAACGCGACTTTGGCGCTCTGGTCGCCGACCTCGTGGCCGACCTCACGCTATGGTCGGGTTTCGCTTCATGAAACCCGACTTTTGCGAAAGTCGGCAACTTTTGAAATTGACCGACCCGTTTTGCTCAACTCTACTCCACAGACACAGTAATTGAGGGTCTGCATTGCCACTGCAACATATACCGGGAGGTTTTTGGAATGAGTAATTCCAAAATTTCTGCTAACACTCGACTTTGCGTCTATACTTGTATCTATGCAGTTTCCAGTAGTGGAGGTTCTTGACTGGCTTACTGGCTTACTGAGATTGAAATATATACGAACATATTAAAAGTACCACAACACTGTATACTGATGTACGCTATGAATACCTTTCCCTTTTTCTACTTTTTTAATTCTGGTGTAATACATAGTGAGCCTGTGAGTGTCTGTGTCTGACTCCGGAAGTATAGACGGAAATTTAACCCTAGACTTGACACACCTGGTATGTGCTGATACAATACCTTGTTTCAAAAATTTGCATTAAGGTATCATCTGTAGGATAACCAACAGTGGGGGGGGACCCTCTTCTTGCCACAGACAAACATGAGACTTAGACAGAGTTTGTATTGAACAGGTCCGTTTTTAGTGCCCATCCTTCTGTCGACAACAGCAATTCACCACAGCCGTTTCACATTTCTCTGTACACAGGCCCCGGGACCTTCACTTCCTTTGTAACTATAATCGTGACATCCTCTGTGGCTCTTCCACTGTGGCTGGCCTAGGCCCAACCACCACAGCGCTGCACCAGTCTGAGCACACCGACCATATGATAGCCCCAGGCCGTCTTCGTCTGTGGCTACCGTCCTCTGGGCCACCCCCCCGTGACCACCTCAACTGTCAGTCCTCTCTGGAGCCTTTCCACTGTCTCTATTTCCTCAGCAGAACTTCCTCTTTACTGTGCTCCCTTCGCTGACTGACTCTTCCAGAACCTTCCCTCAGACTTTTATACTTCCAGTTCTGGTAACTCCACCCACCATCACCTAACAGTTTCTCTGACCAATGGCAGTTATTCAGTCCCACTCCTACACTCTCCCTTTCACTTTATCTTAGCGGTTTCACACCTACACTGCGCTACACCTCTGCTTCTCACTACAGGCTGATTTGTCTGTCAGTCCACCTTCCCTACATCATCCATAGTGAGTGAGCGTGTGTGGGTTACGCCTTCTATATATACGGTGAATCAGAGAAACAAATTTTTATACTATACTCGATACAGCTTGTTATACATTACCTTTGTTCGACATTTATTATTACGGTCAAATCCATACTGTGTAAGCGTCTGAGAGTGACTACAGGACTATTTATATGGAGATTTCAATTGTACCCTAAAAAATATATACTTGCTATCTTGTTATCCAGGAACTTTTTAACAACATATTTTATTATGGTCAAAACCAAACTGAGTGAGCGGCTGAGGGTGACTACAGGAAATATATACCGATATTTTCAATTTGGCCAACACTGTATACAGCAGAACGCTTCTGATACAGTAACCTTTTTAGCTATTTAGATTCTGGTGTAATCCATAATGAGCCTGTAAATGTCTGTCTGTTACTCCGGCAATATATTTGGAACTTTAAGATTACCCCAACACTGTATACAGCTGTACGCTTGTGTTACATAACCCATTTACAGCTTGTCATATTCTTGTGTAATCCATACTGGGCCTGAGAACGTTTGTGTGTGTCTCCTGAAATGTATACGGAGAATCAGAATGTTTACACTATACTATTTATACCTTGGATCTGGTGATACTGTTCCTCTTTTTCAACTTGTTATTTTATTGGGTAATCCATACTGAGCCTGGGAGCATCTGTGTATGCCTCATGAAACATATACAGAGATTTACTGTTATCCATATACTGTATAGAGCTGTACGCTTCTGATACAGTACTACATATCTGCTGGTATATTGGGTCCATTTTAAAAAACATGAGGAAGTATGGTGGAAGTGGACACTGATGTGGGCATGGAGGGCAACCTGGTACTGATGGTGGTGGTAGTGCATCTGCTGGTAGAGCCAAAAACACAATAGCAGCTAAGGCAGGAGGTGTTGAGCCAGTGTCATGGTGTAGCTCTGGAAGGCCTGTGAGGCTCCCTTTTCTGGGAGTAGGTAGACTGCTTTTAAAGCCGGAGTATCAGGAACTGTTTGTGGCTTACATTGCTGAAACAGCCTCCAGCTCTATCGCCTCCTCTTCTGAAGTTGTAAAAAATGCAAGCACTGAGTCGTAACTGCAGGCTTCTGGTCAGGAGCAACCCCTTTCCTTGTGTCCTTCACCCACACCAAAAGTGAAGGATGTGGAAGCACACACCTCAGATTACTCCATGGAGTTCTTTTCACAGACCATGCCTGGGTTAATTAAAAATAGGGCCCATCATGTACTGGAGCAATGGAAATGGGGCAGATCAGACACTGGAGCAGCATGTAAGGGGCACATTATACACTGGAGCATAACAAATGTGGCCCATTATATATGGAGCATTATTAGAGCCCATCATACACTGGAGCATCATCCATGAGGCAAATCATGTACTGGAGCAACGTAAATGGGGCAGATCAGACACTGGAGCAGCATCTAAGGGGCACATTATACACTGGAGCATAACAAATGTGGCCCATTATATATGGAGCAATATTAGAACCCATCATACACTGGAGCATCATCCATGAGGCCCATCAAGTACTGGAGCAATGTAAATGGGGCAGATCAGACACTGGAGCAGCATCTATGGGGCACATTATACACTGGAGCATTACAAATGTGGCCCATTATATATGGAGCATTATTAGAGCCCATCATACACTGGAGCATCATCCATGAGGCCCATCATGTACTGTAGCAATGTAAATGGGGCAGATCAGACACTGGAGCAGCATCTATGGGGCACATTATACACTGGAGCATTACAAATGGGGCCCATTATATATGGAGCATTATGTGGAGCTCATCAGATACTGTATGGAACATTATATGTGACTAATTATTTGGTATGGAGAAATATATGGGGCTCATTATTCTGTATGGCGCACAATGTGGTGGCTATAACACTGTATGGAGTAATATACTGTCCTATTTTGAGCTATTGTACAATTTAAAGTAGATCAGTCATGTCATGTAAGCAGTGAAGTATGTGTCATTGTACTATACCTATATTTCTGTGGCGTATCGGAGCATCATGAGTTGTGGTATGTGTTAAAGGGTCGCACTGACACTCTTTGGCCCAGGGCACACGAAAACCTGGAGCCAACCCTACCACCCCACAACTTTAGCTAAATAACCCCCAGTTTTCAATGCGTAACTATTCTTAGGAAGTAAATTAAGGTTGACAAGCTTCAGTTATAAGAATTGATGTTGTTGGCATTGAAATGGGCACTGTAGGTGTGTTTACTGTCTTCCGCTCCCTGCCGACTTTGCTTCCCTATTGACTTGCATTAGGTTTTGTGTTTCAGTCGGACCCCGACTTTTCCCTATAGTCGGCCAATTTCGTTCGACCCGACTTTTGTGAAAGTCGGGTTTCATGAAACCTGTCTCGACCAGTAAAAAGGCACGGTCGCTCATCTCTAATTTTAACCCCTTTTTGGTGCTCTACAATAGAGTAAAATGGTGGAAGCTTAAATTCGCATGTGGTGATCACAAACATTTGTATTGGGGCAATTAAGATTCAAATTAAATTTGCCTTAAAATGAATCGCTCATTTCTAATCAAGATATCTTGATTTTAGAAGGTATAATCTTCCTTCCTTGGAAATCATTATTTGCTTAGTTAACAATTGCAATTCATCTCTACAGACATTTATGTAGACATGAACGGAGCCGAACTGTTTGTCGTACCGCAGCCTACAGAGTAATACGCTCAATTGCTCAGAATCATCTTCTGGGTTATATTTACAGTGCATTGAACCAGCGTGTCTGTAGCTGCATGTGGATCCAATGAAATGCACTCAAATTGCTGCTCCAAGTATTTGGCTTTATTAACAGATGGGACTTTATAAAGCATTTACTGTGTGGAGATGACAATTACTTATAGCTACGTCAAGCAGAGAGAGTAGTCACTGGGGCAGTTGTCTATATTTATTGAACCATCCTTTCATTCTAAAATACTGTGGGAAAACGGAACAAAAAAGTTTGGTAGAGAATTTGAGCAAGAAGCATAGGCACAATATTTTCTTTATATACTGCTCATAGTCACTTCCCTCAGTGTCTGGCAAAACTATTAGGAGACTGACGTAACACCTAGAGCAATCCTCTACTGATTGACACAAATGTCATTTTTATATCCAATTTTCAGTGCAGAATAAAATACCTGACCTTCGTTTTTGTATTTATCTGACCTGGTCCCATGGCATCTTTTAAAGAGAATATCACTCACCCAGTCTTCCTCATTCCTTGACAGAGGGCTCGCTCCTGCTTGATTTATAGTTTGGGCCTGTGGCATTGTTGTACTGTTGGCCTGAACTGTGCACTTTCCATTGTTGAACTATGGTGCAGCATTACCTTTGCAGCATCAGATTGGTGCTGTAACACTGAACTTAGCCATGATTGGAACGCACTGCATTTTCAGGCACCACTGGTAAACTGCAGCTGTTGCCGATAACTGGGCAATGAGCAGTTGAGAATACATTTTAAGCCTTAAAGGGAGTCTATCACCAGGTTTTTGCTATCTCACCTAAGAGCAGTATAATTTAGGAAATGAGGCACAGAATCCAACAATATATCCCTTAGTTTACTGGGTGCAGCAGTTGTGACACATTCAGACAGAGGAGTATGTAAAGGGGGCAGTCAAGGCATGTGCCCCGGGCTAAGCTGCCGCCTAATGAGTGTCACCCCAGCTGTTGCATTCTGTCGCCCTCCGAACTGTGAGTTGGGAGTTCTCTGTCTAGCTGACAGCCGGCTTAGAAAAGCTTCAGCACGCTGGGTATCAGTGATGAATTTTACTTGTGTCTTCAGATATGAGTACAATAGAAGCTCTGACCACCAGGTCAGAACGACGTCAGAAGAGTGATCAGGTCATGTAATCAAGCCACTGACAGTCGCATTAAAGGAACAGCTTGGAGGTCATATTTTGAACAGGGAATATAGTGAGGTGCAATTATTTATTCAGGGGCTTAGCATAGAGCGAATATTTTTTTCAGGAGCAGTATAATTACACTGTTATGTTTAAGGGAATAGTGTGGGGATGTACTGCAGAAGACTGGAGAAGATGGAAGTTTTGGCAGTGGATTATTCAGGATACTCTCCAAGCGTGTGACAGCAAAACTTCTTTATTCATGAACAATATATGATAAGCTTAATAGATCAGGAATAAATCTTATGTGTGTGTTTATCTGTGCAGCATCTACAGCAGGCTGCTTCTGTCATACACAGACACAGGAAAAACAGGAAATACAGCTACATGCTCTCCCTGTGTGAGACTTTGGGAGTTTTTTTTAACTTTATAAACAGCATACAAATCTACTAACTAAACACTCATAGACATGAATGTAGTTGTTGCACCAAACATATTCCAACACCCCCACTCAACAACTACATATCCTGTTAGTCCCATTGCAGTTCTAAAGTCCACAAACATGGCTCTTGATAACGGCTTTGCCAAACCATCAGCTATCATCTTGTCAGACTCGCAATAAACAAACTCAAGTACACCACGTTCCACTAAGTCACATAAGTGGTGATGTTTTACATCAATGTGCTTAGTCCTTGCACTAACTTTTCACTGCTGGCAAGTTTAATGCATCCTTGGTTGTCTTCATAGATAACTGTTGGTTGAGCTAACGGCTTACCGAAATCTTTCAAAAGTTGTTTCAACCAAATTACTTCTTGACTTGCATAAGCAGAAGACATATATTCTTCTGTAGAAGATAATGCGACTGACACTTGTTTTCTATTTCATTGTGGCAGCTCAGTAAGCTACCATGTCTGGAGTTAGTGAAGGGACTCCATCTCTTCATTTACAGCATTTATCCACTTCTGCTTCTTGTGGACAGGCAGTTTTTGCATCTCATCCATGACTGTGGCTCTGGTTCAGGAAATGGTCTGACCATATAAGAAAGGCTTCTAGCTGGGATACCTTTGTTTGGCCTTTCTAGTCGCCTGACTGGAGGTTGACTTGGTTCTTTTGTGTCTTCCTTGGTGGCTTCAGAGCTTATCCACAATTCAGAGTTTTCCTTTTCGGTGTCTGGGTATGGAGAGTGAGATTCTTGTTCTTGCTTCTTGGGTTGAATAACTGGTGTAACTTCATGGAATTTTAGCGATACAGAGTTTTCATCAATCACTACATCTCTGCTGATTGTTACTGTGTTGGTCTCTGGGTGCAGGATTCTGTATCCCTTTTGAGTTTCGCTATAGCCCACCAGGATTCCTTGCTTTGCGTGGAATGTTTTTCTTTGGGAAAATACATAAACATTTTGCTTCCAAATATTCTGAGGTGCTTCAGGTTAGGCTTCTTGCAGTTCCATAGCTCATATGGAGTTTTATTTGTGGCTTTACCTGGCACTCTGTTTTGAAGATAGCAAGCTGTCATGATGGCTTCTCCCCAATACATTTATGGTAGATTTGCATCAAACATAATTCTTCCACTTTCACAGACAGTACGGTTCTTTCTCTCTGCAATGCCATTTTATTCTCGGTTATATGGAATGGAACACGATTCCATCCTGGGTTGTATAGAATGGTAGTCTGGAACACAATTCCATTCTTTTTCAAAATGGTTTGCACCTTACCACTTGTATATTCAGTTCCATTTTCTGCATGCAGGGCATTTGACATTCTTCCAAATTTGTTAAACACTACAGCAGTATAATCTTCAAATTTCTGTGGAACTTCAACCTAACTGTGAAGCAGGTAGGCGATTGTATACCTGGAGTAGTCATCAATAAATGTGAGAAAATATCTCTTCTTGCTAGGAGTTTGAACACTCATTGGACCACATACCATGGGCGGACATACCACATGTGCTGTACCGGTGCCCAGAGGTGGAGGGGGGCCCCTGCAGGGTGGCTAATAATGAGGGCAATCTGGCCTGTTTCTCCTGGCCCGAGGCACCTGGGGGCCCCTGGCCAGATTGCCCTCATGTGCGAGCAATCCCTGCAGCTCCGCTGGCTACAAGAGAAAATAGCAGCGGAGCTGCAGGGATCCGTCCTGATTCCTGCCTGGCGCCCGCACTTCCTCTCACACAGACAGCAGCACCGCTGGATGACATCATCATTCAGTGGCCAGCTGAGAGAGGAAGCAAGGATGCCGGTGATGCTGCAGGAGTGCCTGCGATGCAGATAGGTGAGAGGTGCTGTGTGTGTGTTTTGTATGTACATGTGTGTGTGTAGAGATGAGTGGTGGTGTGTGTGTGTGTGTGTGTGTGTGTGTGTGTGCATGTGTAGCACTGTGGGGGAATGTGCTGAGAGGTGAATGGTGCTGTGTATGTCTGTGTGTGTGTAGGTGGAGGAGAGGGCAATGATGAGGGTGATGGGGAGAAGGCAATGATGGGGAGAAGGCAATGATGGGGGTGATGAGCAGAAGGAAATGATGGGGGTGATGAGGAGAAGGCACAGCCAGCACAGTCCCCGCACAGTACCCACACAGCCCAGCACAGTCCCGCACAGGCCAGCACAGTCTGGCACAGTCCCCACACAGTCCCTGCACAGCCAAGCACAGTCCCGCACAAGCCAGTACAGTCCTGCACAGTACCTGCACAGCCCGGCACAGTCCTGCAAAGCCCAGCACAGTCCTGCACAGCCCAGCACAGTTCCGCACAGCCCAGCACAGTCCTGCACAGCCCAGCACAGTCCCGCACAGCCCGGCACAGTCCCTGCACAGCCCGGCACAGTCCCTGCACAGCCCGGCACAGTCCCTGCACAGCCCAGCACAGTCCCGCACAGCCCGGCACAGTCCTGCACAGCCCGGCACAGTCTTCTCACAGTCCCCGCCCATTACTCGCATTTCCCATAGACTTACATTGGACTCGTTACGAGTACCCGAGTATTAAGAGGTACTCGTAACGAGTACAGCGAGTCCGAATACTACACTACTTGCTCATCCTTAATAGTGACCATTAGCTACGATGACCTTCTCTGACTTTCTTCCATTAAGGTCAGTGAAGAAATCCTTGTTGTTTGTCATATGACTGCTTGCACCAGAATCTATACAACATACAGCCCTGGAAAAAATTAAGAGACCACCACATCAAAACCTTGTCACGGGCAGCCCATTCTCCAGACCTGAACCACATTGAAACCTCTGGAATGTAATCAAGAGGATGATGTATAGTCACAAGCCATCAAACAAAGAAGAACTGCTGACATTTTTGAGCCAGAAGCAGTGTGAAAGACTGGTGGCAAGCATGCCAAGACGCATGAAAGCTGTTATTAAAAATCATAGTTATTCCACAAAATATTGATTTCTGAACTCTTCCCGAGTTAAAACATTAGTATTGTTGTTTAGAAATGAATATGAACTTGTTTTCTTTGCATTAATTGAGATCTGACAGCACTGGGTTTTTTAAAAAATTTTGAGCATTTTTCTTTGTCAGAAAAAAAATACTAAATTTATTGCTTGGAAATTCAGAGACATATTGTCAGTAGGGATGAGCGAGTATACTCGTTAGGATTCAGTACTTGGTGAGTAATGCGGTACTCGCGGTACTTGATTCCTGGCGAGTATTTCACTACTCGCCTCACAATATTTGGCACAGCCCGCACAGTCCCCACACAGCACAGTCCCGCACAGCCCGACACAGTACCTACACAGCCCGCAGAGTCCCCGCACAGCCCGGCACAGTCCCCGCACAGCCCGCACAGTCCCCGCACAGCCCAGCACAGTCCCACACAACCCGGCATAGTTCCCGCACAGTACCTGCAAAGCCCAGCACAGTCCCGCACAGTACCTGCACAGCCCGCACAGTCCCCGCACATCCCAGCACAGTCACCGCACAGTACCTGCACAGCCCAGCACAGTCCCGCACAGCCCGGCACAGTCCCTGCACAGCCCGGCACAGTCCCTGCACAGCCCGGCACAGTCCCTGCACAGCCCAGCACAGTCCCGCACAGCCCGTCACAGTCCTGCACAGCCCGGCACAGTCTTCTCACAGTCCCCGCCCATTACTCGCATTTCCCATAGACTTACATTGGACTCGTTACGAGTACCCGAGTATTAAGAGGTACTCGTAACGAGTACAGCGAGTCCGAATACTACACTACTTGCTCATCCTTAATAGTGACCATTAGCTACGATGACCTTCTCTGACTCTCTTCCATTAAGGTCAGTGAAGAAATCCTTGTTGTTTGTCATATGACTGCTTGCACCAGAATCTATACAACATACAGCCCTGGAAAAAATTAAGAGACCACCACATCAAAACCTTGTCACGGGCAGCCCATTCTCCAGACCTGAACCACATTGAAACCTCTGGAATGTAATCAAGAGGATGATGTATAGTCACAAGTAGTGTTGAGCATTCCGATACCGCAAGTATCGGGTATCGGCCGATACTTGCTGTATCGGAATTCCGATACCGACTTCCGATATTTTTTCAATATCGGAATTCGGCATCGGAATCGGAAGTTCAGTTGATTGACGGCCTGACGTCATCATGATGCGCGGTGTGTGCGCATCATGATGCGCCGTCATTTCGGGCCTTCCGGGGGTCTCTGCCGGCCTGCCGGGGGGCTGTGCCGGCCTGCCGGGGGGCTGTGTGGACTGCCCGGGGTCTGTACCGGCCTGCCGGTGGTCTGTGCACCCTGTGGGGGTCTGTACCGGCCTGCCGGGGGGCTGTGCCGGCCTGCCGGGGGGCTGTGCTGATGTCCGGGGGTCTGTGCAAGCATCGTCCGATGGGACTACAAGTCCCATCGGGCGATGCCTGCTACCATGACAGTGATTGACACATTAGCCAATGATGGGACAGTAGTAGTCCCATCATCCGGCTAATGTGTTAAATGTTAAAAAAAAAAAAAAAAAAAAAAAATACTACATACATACTACATGCATGCTACATACATACTACATGCTACATACATACTACATATATACTACATACATACTACATACATACTACATATATACTACATACATACTACATACATGCTACATACATACTACATGCATGCTACATACATACTACATGCTACATACATACTACATGCATGCTACATACATACTACATATATACTACATACATGCTACATACATACTGCATGCTACATACATACTACATACATACTACATACATACTACATGCATGCTACATGCATGCTACATACATACTACATGCTACATACATACCACATACATACTACATACATACTACATACTACATATATACTACATGCATGCTACATACATACTACATGCTACATACATACCACATATATACTACATACATACAATACATACTACATACATACTACATACATACTACATGCTACATACATACTACATATATACTACATGCATGCTACATACATACTACATGCTACATACATACCACATACATACTACATACATACTACATACATACTACATGCTACATACATACTACATATATACTACATGCATGCTACATACATACTACATGCTACATACATACCACATACATACTACATACATGCTACATATATACTACATGCATGCTACATACATACTACATATATACTACATGCATGCTACATACATACTACATGCTACATGCATGCTACATACATACTACATGCTACATACATACCACATATATACTACATACATACAATACATTCATACAATACATACATAGACATACAGTACACATAACATAGAGTAACATACTTACCAATACTTGTCACATTGTTCCCCGAAGCCATTGTCTTTTCCGGAATAAATATTAACATAACAAACCACAAAAATACTCACCCACGATCCGAAGCAGTCCACGAGTGTGTCCCACGACGATCTTGGGTATAGAACGGCAGCATCAGATGATGCTGCCGTTCTCTACGGGCTGCAGGAATCCAATGACGGAAGGTAGGTATCCTTCCGCACTGTATTCCTCCGCCACTTAAAAAAAAAAAAGTCCCTAGTCTCACTTTATGCCATTGCTGCGTGGGAATTTCCCACACAGCAATGGCATAAAGTGAGACTAGGGACTTTTTTTTTTTAAGTGGCGGAGGAATACAGTGCGGAAGGATACCTACCTTCCGTCATTGGATTCCTGCAGCCCGTAGAGAACGGCAGCAACAGCTGATGCTGCAGTTCTCTACCCAAGATCGTCGTGGGACACACTCGTGGACTGCTTCGGATCGTGGGTGAGTATTTTTGTGGTTTGTTATGTTAATATTTATTCCGTAGACGACAATGGCTTCGGGGAACAATGTGACAAGTATTGGTAAGTATGTTACTCTATGTTATATGTACTGTATGTCTATGTATGTATTGTATGAATGTATTGTATGTAGTATGTATGTAGTATATATGTGGTATGTATGTAGCATGTAGTATGTATGTAGTATGTATGTAGCATGCATGTAGCATGCAGTATGTATGTAGCATGCATGTAGTATATATGTAGTATATATGTAGCATGTATGTGGTATGTATGTAGCATGTAGTATGTATGTAGCATGTATGTAGCATGTAGTATGTATGTAGCATGCATGTAGCATGCAGTATGTATGTAGCATGCATGTAGTATATATGTAGTATATATGTAGCATGTATGTGGTATGTATGTAGCATGTAGTATGTATGTAGCATGCATGTAGTATGTATGTAGCATGCAGTATGTATGTAGTATGTATGTAGTATGTATGTAGCATGCATGTAGTATGTATGTAGCATGCATGTAGTATGTATATGGTATGTATGTAGCATGTAGTATGTATGTAGCATGCATGTAGTATATATGTGTTATGTATGTGGTATGTATGTAGCATGCATGTAGCATGCATGTAGTATATATGTAGTATGTATGTAGCATGTAGTATGTATGTAGTATGTATGTAGCATGCATGTAGCATGCAGTATGTATGTAGCATGCATGTAGTATATATGTAGTATGTATGTAGCATGTAGTATGTAGCATGCATGTAGTATATATGTAGTATGTAGCATGTAGTATGTATGTGTTATGTATGTAGCATGCATGTAGCATGCATGTAGTATGTATGTAGTATATATGTGGTATGTATGTAGCATGCAGTATGTATGTAGCATGCATGTAGTATATATGTAGTATGTATGTTGCATGTAGTATTTATGTAGTATGAATGTAGCATGTATGTAGTATGCATGTTGTATGTATGTAGCATGTAATTTTTTTTTTTTTTTTTTTTTTACATTTAACACATTAGCCGGATGATGGGACTACTACTGTCCCATCATTGGCTAATGTGTCAATCACTGTCATGGTAGCAGGCATCGCCCGATGGGACTTGTAGTCCCATCGGACGATGCCTGCACAGACCCCCGGAGCCTGCACAGACCACCGGCAGGCCGGCACAGCCCCACAGCAGGCCGGCACAGCCCCCCGGCAGGCCGGCACAGCCCCCCGGAGTCTGCACAGCCCCCCGGCAGGCCGGCACAGCCCCCCGGCAGGCCGGCACAGCCCCCCGGAGCCTGCACAGACCACCGGCAGGCCGGCACAGACCACCGGAGCCTGCACAGACCCCCTGGCAGGCCGGCACAGCCCCCCGAAAGGCCCGTACAGACCCCAGAGAGGCTGTACAAGGGCAGGAAAGGGTTTTTCTTATTCCGATACCGGAAGTACCATAGACTTGAATGGGACTTCCGGTATCGGAATCGGCGATACCGATACTTTTTTTAAAGATCGGCCGATACCATCCGATACGATACTTTGAAGTATCGGACGGTATCGCTCAACTCTAGTCACAAGCCATCAAACAAAGAAGAACTGCTGACATTTTTGAGCCAGAAGCAGTGTGAAAGACTGGTGGCAAGCATGCCAAGACGCATGAAAGCTGTTATTAAAAATCATAGTTATTCCACAAAATATTGATTTCTGAACTCTTCCCGAGTTAAAACATTAGTATTGTTGTTTAGAAATGATTATGAACTTGTTTTCTTTGCATTAATTGAGATCTGACAGCACTGGGTTTTTTAAAAAATTTTGAGCATTTTTCTTTGTCAGCTAAAAAATACTAAATTTATTGCTTGGAAATTCAGAGACATATTGTCAGTAGGGATGAGCGAGTATACTCGTTAGGATTCAGTACTTGGTGAGTAATGCGGTATTCGCGGTACTTGATTCCTGGCGAGTATTTCACTACTCGCCTCACAATATTTGGCACAGCCCGCACAGTCCCCACACAGCACAGTCCCGCACAGCCCGGCACAGTACCTACACAGCCCGCAGAGTCCCCGCACAGTCCGGCACAGTCCCCGCACAGCCCGCACAGTCCCCGCACAGCCCAGCACAGTCCCACACAACCCGGCATAGTTCCCGCACAGTACCTGCAAAGCCCAGCACAGTCCCGCACAGTACCTGCACAGCCCGCACAGTCCCCGCACATCCCAGCACAGTCACCGCACAGTACCTGCACAGCCCAGCACAGTCCCGCACAGTACCTGCAAAGCCCAGCACAGTCCCGCACAGTACCTGCACAGCCCGCACAGTCCCCGCACATCCCAGCACAGTCCCGCACAGTACCTGCAAAGCCCAGCACAGTCCCGCACAGTACCTGCACAGCCCGCACAGTCCCCGCATAGCCCAGCACAGTCCCGCACAGTACCTGCACAGTCCGCACAGTCCCCGCACAGCCCAGCACAGTCACCGCACAGTACCTGCACAGCCCAGCACAGTCTTCGCACAGTCCCCACCCATTTCTCGCATTTCCCATAGGCTTACATTGGACTCGCTACTCGTTACGAGTACCCGAGTATTAGGAGGTACTCGTAACGAGTACAGCGAGTCCGAATACTACACTACTCGCTTATCCCTAGTTGTCAGAAGTTTATAGACTAAAAGAACAATTTACATTTTGCTCAAAAATATACATATAAAGAGAAAAATCAAACAAACTGAACACTTGAAAGTGGTCTTTTAAATTTTGCCAGCGCTGTATATGCTTTGTAGATGGGCCTGTACTGGCATTAAATGCAGCTTCAACACATGCAGAATCTTCCTTTGCAGTTGTTATAACCCTTTGATGACTGTTCTGCTTTTTAAGCTGACTCCTTCCTGCTTTCCAAATTTTGCAGTCTGCTTTAAGATGGCCTGGCTTTTTACAGACAAAACATTCATGAGTTTCTCTTAGATTGCTCTTATATAGTGTGTATGTAAAGTCATGGTGCACTTTTGACCAGTCACAGGAAAGCAACAAAAGACGATAGAAATGTGAAATCTGCTCCAAATAAAAGGAAAACTCTCCCAGTTTCTGTAGGATGATGTGGTAGCATGTGCATTGAACATATCAATGACATTAGTCACTTAAAACAGAGAATCACAGACATTATTCACTCAGTTACACCAGACGTCCTTACCCGTGTGTGGCAAGAACTTCACTATCGTTTGGATGTGTGTAGGGCAACAAATGGAGCCCACATCGAACTGCACCGAATAGGTATGAAACTGGGAGAGTTTTTAATTTATTTGGAGCGGATTTCACATTCCTATCGTCTTTTGTTGCTTTCAAGTGTCTGGTTAAAAGTGCTCCATGACTTTACGGACACACTGTATTTAGGGAAATCCTGTGTCTTTAATGTTGTTTCTGCTCTATATTCATTACTTCTGCTTACATGCTGCATTTTTCTCTTGAATTCATCCACAAGTTTGCCTTTAACATACTCTAGTGTCAGATCATCATCTGGCCGTGCATCTAGTGCAGTCACAAATGTGTCATAACTCTCTGAAAGACCACTTAATAGAAGTGCAGCAGCATGAAAATCTTTAATTTCTTCTCCAATACCCCTGTGACGCTCCACAATCTCTAGGGTGTTTCTTATATACAGTGGGGAAAAAAAGTACTTAGTCGTCCACCAAATGTGCACGTTCTCCCACTTAAAAAGAAGATAGAAGTCTGTAATTGACATCATAGGTAGACCACAACTATGAGAGACAAAATGAGAAAATAAATCCAGAAAGTCACCTTGTCTGATTAGGCAAGATTTATTTTGCAAATTATGGTGGAAAATAAGTATTTCGTCATTAACAAAAGTTCATCTCAATATTTTCTTATATATCCTTTGTTGGCAATGACAGAGGTCAAACATTTTCAGTAAGCGTTCAAAAGGTTGGCACACAATGTTGGTGGTATTTTGGCCCATTCCTCCATGCAGATCTCCTCTAGAGCAATGATGCTTTGGGCCTGTCGCTGGGCAACACAGACTTTCAACTCCCTCCAAAAGTTTTCTATGGGGTTGAGATCTGGAGACTGGCTAAGCCACTCCAAGACTTTCATATGCTTCTTACAAAGCCACTCCTTCGCTGCCCTGGCGGTGTGCTTGGGATCATTATCATGCTGAAAGACCCATCCATGTTTCATCTTCAATGCCCTTGCTGATGGAAGGAGGTTTGCACTCAAAATCTCAAGATACATGGCCCCATTCATTCTTTCGTGTACAAGGATCAGTCGTCCTGGTCCCTTTGCAGAGAAACATCCCCAAAGCATGATGTTGCCACCCCCATGCTTCACAGTATGAATGGTGTTCTTTGGATGCAACTCAGTATTGTCTCCTCCAAACACGACGAGTTTTGTTTCTACGAAACAGTTCTACTTTGGTTTCATCATACCATATGACATTCTCCCAATACTCTTCTGGATAATCCAAATGCTCTCTAGGAATCTTCAGACGGGCCCAGACATATACTGGTTTAAGCAGGGGGACACGTCTGGCACTGCAGGATCTGAGTCCCTGGTAGCGTAGTGTGTTACTGATGGTAGCGTCATTGATATAGTGGTTCCAGCTCTATAAAGGTCATTCACTAGGTCCCCCGTGTGGTTCTGGGATTTTTGCTCACCGTTGTTGTGATCATTTTGACCCCACAGGGTGAGATTTTGATTGTAGCCCCAGATTGAGGGAGATTATCAGTAGTTTTGTTTATCCTCTATTTTCTTATTATTCCTCCCACAGTTGGTTTAATCATGCCAAGCTGCTTACCTATTGCAGATTCAGTCTTCCAAGCCTAGTGCAGGGCTACAATTTTGCTCCTGATGTCCTTAGACAGCTCTTTGATCTTCACCATAGTGGAGTTTGGAGTGTGACTGTTTGAGGCTGTGGACATGTGTCTTTTATACTGATAACAAGTTCAAACAGGTGCCATTACTACAGATAATGAGTGGAGAACAGAAGAGCCTCTTAAAGAAGAAGTTACAGGTCTGTGAGAGCCCGAAATCTTGCATGTTTTTAGGTGACCAAATACTTATTTTCCACCATAATTTGCAAAACAAATCTTGCCAAATCAGACAAGGTGATTTTCTGGATTTGTTTTCTCATTTTGTCTCTCATAGTTCTGGTCTGCCTATTATGCCAATTACAGTCCTCTCTCATCTTTTTAAGTGGGAGAACTGGCACAATTGGTGGCTGACTAAATACTTTTTTTTTCCACTGTAGTCCTTCATATTCTGTCCATCACTTAGCTTAGACTGAACATCTTACTCATGAGATAAAGCTTATTGCTGAGATTTGATTTTTCATGCACTTTCTGTTACTTATCCCACATCTCCTTTGCAGTTTCACACTTGCATATATGCATCTAATTATCATCTACACTGAGGGAGATCATGGTTTGTGCTTTCTGATCCTTTTCTAGCCAATCATCTGGTAATGGATGAGGCACTTGTTCCTGAGTAAATTTCCAACATACCTTCTATTATGAGCAGCATCTTCACCTTGAATTTCCAGGACTGGTAGTTCTGGTTAGTGAGGCTTGGCACTGAGAACTTGACAGGATTGCTGCTAATGGACATCTTCTCTGTTGCTCTGTGCTGCTTTTGCTCTGGACTTCTGTTGCCATGTTACTTTGGGTTCTGTGTCACTTTGGGCCCATAACCTGTTGGCAGTGGATTATTCAGGATACTTTCCAAGCATGTGACAACAGAGCTTCTTTATTAGGGAACAAACAGGAACAATATATGATAATCTTAATAGATCGGGAATAAATTATTTGTGTGTATCTGTGCAGCATCTACAGCAGGCTGCTTCTCTCATACACAGAAACAGGAAAACCTGAAATACAGTCACATGCTCTCCCTTGTGTGAGCCTCTGGGAGTTTTTGTTGTTCTAACTTTATAAACAGCATACAAACCTAGCAACTAAACATTCATAGACTGGAATGGAATTGTTGCACCAAACATATTCCAACAGGAAGTCTGCAGAGACAAGCTGTGTATGATAAAACTTAACATAGGTTCTATTTTCTACATGGACACACTGTGAATCAGCACCTACACATTGCACTTATCCAAACATATAATCTGGTTCATTCTTTAGTTTTGTTATATTCTGTCTGGAGAGTTTATATGTCTGTGTGTTGTAACCTTTCTCGAGTATTATATTGAATACAATCTTGTGATAATTTGGAGTCTTTTAAGAAGTTTTCAAAAAAATAAAGATGAGCACCTCTGTAGTTTATTCAAATGGTATAAATAAAAATGCCTTATTCTACTTAATTGCACCCCCAATACAATACTGCTTGTGCTTTTTGTTGTACCGGCAGCATCTGCTTATAAATTAGTGAAGGGACGTGATTTCCAGATGTTGGTTGCAACCAGGATGCTGATAATACAGATCAGCTGTCATTTCCTATCAATCACTTCTAATGAATGATACCAGACGAAGGCTGGGTAGGTTCAGGGTGACTGCGATTTCTCCAACAAGACTGACAAGCCTCATATCCTAAAAACTCTATTAACTCCCCCCTAATCTCCACATGCGGCAGTCACAGTGGAGAAAGCAATGTTAGTTTTGTGTATTGAGTTTGTTTTCTTTAATACAACGCAGCATTATCATAATGCAATACATTACACAGTGTAAATAACACATGAAGCTTTGATTAGCAGATGCCGAAGCTAAACTAGAATTGACAGGTTTCGAGAGTAGAACAAAACTCATTATGAGCCTAATGGGCCTGAAGGTAAAGATTGTATCTGACAGATAAAATGATGAATTTGTGTAATATACAGTTCAGTCCCTTTAATTAGCCAACATAACTAGAACAGTGTATCAACTCGACTGAAGGAAGCAATACTTAAAGGTAACTGTATCCAATTTTTTCTCAACGATCCAATTACAAAGGACAATCCCCAGGAAATCCACAAACTAATGCAGACTGGAATCCATGAGCGAGTGAATTTCAACCTATGAAAAAACAAACTCTAGTAGGATACGGATTCTCATTAAGGAGACCCTGCTGGCGTATAGAGACTTAAAGGCAATGCTCCTTGGAAAAAGCTATGCAAATTAGCTCCTTTCAAGCAAGAAGAAAACTGTGTGAATAATGACAAGGATGAAATCCACATTCAAAACCAACTTTCTGTAGCAAAACATAAAATGCTAACCATCTGAGAATGTATTAATGATATATAATATATATTAGACTAGCTTGGCTCGTGCAAAATTTTCGGACATTGGTCGTCGGGGGCGCAGGCAATTTCAGCAAAAGCAAACTGATCAAATATAAATGTATTTCATGAGCTGATGAACACAGACAGGTATTTATATATGTAGCTTGGTAATACAATAAATTGTTTTGAAAAGTAGAAAAAAAAAATGTTTTCCAGTTGAAGTGCCACCTGCAGGTCTTTGTATCTTTCTGCAGGTTTATGAAAATGAATGTTTAAACTGTATTAAGTGATAAAATCGTGAATATGTGGTTTGTTTGGCTGTTTTCTTGCTGAAGGGAGCAAGTTTATCTTTCAGATGGTGTATCATGTGTGTGTGTGGGGTGAAGTAATCAGCGAAAAAGCAGTGCATGTATACAAATGTGTTGGTAGTGTGCTTTGGGGTACTGTGATGCCACCTGCAGGTCATTTTTCCTTACTGAAGGTTTATGAAAATTAATGTTTAAACTGTATTTTGTGATCAAATCGTGGATGTGTGGTTTGTTGGCTATTTTCTTGCTGAAAGGGGCAAATTTACCTTTCGAATGGTGTATCATTTGAGTGTGTGGGTGCAGTATAAATCGGGAATACAAAGGAATCACTGAAAAACAGTGTTTAGAAATAATAGAATAGATTATTTAGTAAGAGAAATAATCCTGCAGATATGAGACCTTCTCATGGCTAATAAATATAAAATAAGTGATGCTACAAAGAGAGCTTTCATGACTAGTTAGGTCTCTTCATCAGGCGTGGTATATCAAAAATTCTGAAGAGACAAGACCTGAAGCAAAAGCAGTGAGGCCCCAATTTATTAAGACCAGAACTTTCTACATCATTCTTCTTGAGGGGCGGCAGGAATAAGACATGCTGAATGCACGCAACTTCAAGAATTTGGCACATCTTCTCAGGAGTGTGCACCTCCGTGCAAAAAGAAGCTCACACATATAAGATGTGTGGAGAATACAGTAAGTATTTAATACATCACAAAGCAAATGAAAAGAGAAGAGTCAATCTATGTCCCCAAGATGATATGGGGGTACATCAGGGCCCCATATTTAGCTGTACAATTGCCCCAGACAATGTTCCATACAGTATATAATGGACCTATGTGTTAGGTGGGTCGCCCACCCAGGGCTGTGGGGTACTCAGTACCGGGCCAGTGTCAGGGGAATGTGTCACAGCGGCGGTGACCCGGTCCATAGCCCTGGGCGCCCAAGTAATGGGGGAATGTAGTTAATGGAATGGAATAGTTCGTTACGCCACCTGTGGTGTTCGTCTAGGGAGGTGTTAAGCCGACGCTGCAGACAGATCCTCCGGGACAGATGGTGGGGTGCAGCGAGGATGGTGTAGCCCTCCACAGGCAGGGCTGTTGTCCCAGGGCAGCGTAGATGTGGGGACACCTAGGTGGTGTAGTGTCCGGCGCAGGGATGTAGCAGTGTCAGGCAGACGGACGCAGGAAGGAATGGAGGACACCAGGGAATGTAGTTCCAAAGCTTTACTCACAGTCAGTAATACCCGCTTCTGTGCCGTGTCCTCCGGGTCTGGGACTCAGTCAACCTCCAGGCAAAAAGGAAAGCTCCCCTCCAACACTCCGCCAACTTATGTGCCTTTCCTGAACGTGTCCTCTATAGCGCCTTTAAGTGTGAAGATCTCCAGTACCGTGGTACTCTGGAGTTCCTCCTGACAGATGTTCCCAAGAACTCTACTTGTACGGCAGACAGCTGTAGCCTGCTTTGGGGACACCCTTCTCCTGAGTCCCGGCTCTCTATCTGATTGCTGTTGTGCCCCAAGTCTTAGATGGGAGTAATGCATTTACAGCCAACTACTCCACCGGTGTCTACTGCAGAACCATAAATGTCCATACAACCTCGGGGACCGGGCCCCTGCCTTGCTCTGAGAACCTATAGGCAGGGTTCCTCTTCTAACCCACGTCCTCTCTGTTCTCTCTACTCCTTCGTTCCGTACTTGTCTTTATATCTCTTTTGGAAGCTTAGGTTTCAGTTCTATGTCTTTCTCCTTTTCCATTCCCGTGCCAGCTGGCTCAGATCACTGAGGCAGATGCAGCACTCCTTCCTCCATCCCTTCTTCCAGGGTTCCTCACTCCTGTCTGAGTGACTTCCTACCTGACTGACCTTCTGTCAGACTGACCTTGTCATCCTACACTTTCCCACTCTTTTATGTATCTAAACTCCACCCACCTCCCAGCACATCCAGTGTTCCAAGCAGGGAACCACCAAAGGTGCTCTGCTACTCTCTAAGCACTGAGCCGCAATGTGGTTGTGCAGAACTACCCTGTTGTGTGGGGTGCGAGTGTTGGAGTGTGGAAAGGAGTTCCCACCTTTTTGGATGGTGGGGCACTACACCTTAGGAGAAGGTGCAGTACCTCTGTGGCGACCGAGCCTCAGGGGCGCCACATACCCCCCGATAAACACAGCACGCCCGCGGACTGCAAGATAAACAAAGTTGACAGTACAGGAACATACAAAATTTTTGTAATGGTGCATAAACATTTCCTATACTAAACTTCCTAATATAGGAGGCATTGTTTCTTGAACATTGCAAACAATTCTTAATTAACTATCTAAACTTCAAGTCAAAAGTGCAATTTTTCATACTTTACGTAATTCTAAGTGCTATTATCTGTGACTCACTATCACTTCAGTATTCTTCATCTTTCCTTCTCTACTTTAGTACACATATCTTCTTCTCTTTCTAGTGCACATTTTCTACTTTCTTTCAAGTGACAACCATGATACCTGGTTCACCATCTACATTCTCAACTCTTTATTCAAATCTTTCATCTCTGAATTAAAACATTTCTCATTCTATATAAAAGCTATCATAAAACACATTATCAAATGCTTCACATTAAAACTCTCAACAATTATTACTGTTGTAAGTGCTGGACACTGCTCCCAGCCGGGATCTCTTGCAGTGTCCTTTGAGGTAGACATCATCTTCGTAAAGTGTCCTTATGTCAAACCAAGAGAGGGCACCTAAAGAGGTGCAACTATTTACAATAATAGTTTTGGATCATACAGCGTTCATGATCTCCTCAGTTCCAAATGTAGAAACGCTGCCAATCAAAACAGGGCAACTCTGGAAAACCAAAAACTAAACCATGATATGGAACAAAAAGGCACAACGGTGCTAAACACCCTCCTGGGTCACGAGAGTTACAACTTATTCACGGTGATCCCCTCCTGGGGTGAAAAACAAATTGACTTTCTGCAGGTACTCTTCCTCCCAAGGAGTGAAATTGGTGGCCTCCTGTACCTTTGGCTTAGGCTGCTTCGAGGGGAGATGCTCTGGGTTGCCACCTCCTGGTGGGTTGATGACTTTCTGATTCATTTCTGCCTGAGGTACAACAGGGATGGCAACAGGTACCAGGGAAGGAACACGCGCTTTCTCCTTCAGGTAGGTGGACAGTAAGGCTTCTGGTATACGACGGATGTTTAACGCGCACCAGCCGCGTAGTCCCTCATGCCGGGTGTAGGTGACATATTCCCCTGGCTGTAGGTCACTCGCTGGTTGTCCCCTCCGGAGGTGAGACTCCACATCCCTCTGGCTGAAGAATAAATTGGAGAATCTCTGGGGGTCTGCAATGAATCCGAACCCCCGTTCCCGGTTCACGTTGAGGACCTGCCCCATCCAGCCGAGTCCCGGGGACCGTAGCGACCCACGTGGGCCTTCTCTTGCCCATCTAGATCTGGGCCTAATATCGGTGGCCGGCGCTGCTCCCTCTCCCGGTGTTCGGCTGCCAGTTGCCGGATGGTCTGCTGGCAATAGGCCTCAACCTTCTCTGCTTCCTCCCGGGCCCTGCTTTTACCCACTGGGGCCCGCCGCTCCACCGTTAGGGGTTCAGACATTTCCCCCCTGGGACTAGCATCCCGGTCCCAGACAAGATCCAGCGAGACCTGTCCCGCCGCTACCACGGGCATACACCCCAGGGCCTCCCCAGGTGCAAGGGCTGCGGTCATACCTGGGGCCTCCTGGCAGCGTTCCAGCTCCGGTGCAGGCTTGAGGCGGTGGGCCACTGCAGGGATGTCCACCGGAATGGCTGGTCTGGGTGCCGGCGGTGGTGGAGCGGATGGTGGCTCCGGGTCCGCAGGAGCCTCCGGTGGGACCTGCGCAGCCGTGTCAGGTCCAAGCGAGTGCACGGCCTCGGCTCCCGGGGTCTCCGGTGACTCCTCTGGGCAGGCCGCGACCAGCTGTATCGACAGCATGGAGGTGTACACTGGCGCTGTCTGAGGACAGTTCAGCGCAGTGGCGGCAGGCACCGTCGGTGAAGGTACCAGGTCCAGAGGTGCCGGTGGTGTAGGCCCCTCCTGGGAGTGCGGCCTGCTCAGCCTCCAAAAGGCCTCCTGCCTCAGTCGCAGACGGCACGTCAGCTGGGCGATGTCATCTTCTAGCTGCTGGTGGCTCATCTCAGAGATGGGGTCGGAGCCTTCAGCCATGGCGCCAGGGAGATCCAACTCAACCTCCGCACGCTCTACAGGCCTCCTTCCCTCTCTCTCCAAAATGGCATTCCGGCGTTCTTCTCCCCGCCTCGGCCCCTTTCCCGCCACTGGCTTCTTCTGCCCCTCCTTCCGGGGGCGGCGTCTTCTTCCAGCGCCTCCATACCAAGCCAGTATACGAACCCCTCGGGGGGTGGGCCATGTTGCTGTCACATAGTAATTCAGGCACGGGAGGCCCAAGACTCTTTGCGGTCTTTTCCTAGGATCTCCTATCTCTTCACGCCCTTCTTCTCCGCGCCAGCGGCCATTTTTAATATTCATGTCACAGTCTATTAAATTGGGTCTTCTGCACATCCTCAAAAGTTCAAAGTCCAACAAATCTCAGGCACATAGAACCCGATGGCATCGGGTCTCGTCATCCTTTTCGTGACGCCAAGTTGGGCCGCCCTCCCAGGGCTGTGGGGTACTTGGTACCAGGCCTGTGTCAGGGGAATGTGTCACAGCGGCGGTGACCCGGTCCATGGCCCTGGGCACCCAAGTAATGGGGGAATATAGTTAATGGAATGGAATAGTTCGTGACGCCACTTGTGGTGTTCGGCAAGGGAGGTGTTAGGCCGACGCTGCAGACAGATCCTCCGGGACAGATGGTGTGGTGCAGCGAGGATGGTATAGCCCTCCACAGGCAGGGCTGTTGTCCCAGGGCAGCGTAGATGTGGGGACACCTAGGTGGTGTAGTGTCCGGCGCAGGGGATGTAGCAGTGTCAGGCAGATGGACGCAGGAAGGAATGGAGGACACCACGGCATGTAGTTCCAAAGCTTTACTCACAGTCAGTAATGCCCATTTCTGTGTTGTGTCCTCCGGGTCTGGGACTCAGTCAATCTCCAGTCAAGATGGAAAGCTCCCCTCCAACACTCTGCCAACTTATGTGCCTTTCCTGAATGTCTCCTCTATAGCGCCTTTAAAGTGTGAAGCTCTCCAGTACCTTGGTACTCTGGAGTTCCTCCTGACAGATGTTCCCAAGAACTCTACTAGTACGGCAGACAGCTGTAGCCTGCTTCAGGGACTCCCTTCTCCTGAGTCCCGGCTCTCTATCCGATTGCTATTGTGCCCCAAGTCTTAGATGGGAGTAATGCATTTACAGCCAAGTGTCCATACAACCTCGGGGACCGGGCCCCTGCCTTGCTCTGAGAATCTATAGGCAGGGTTCCTCTTCTAACCCACGTCCTCTCTGTTCTCTCTACTCCTTCGTTCCGTACTTGTCTTTCTCTCTCTTATGGAAGCTTAGGTTTCAATTCTACGTCTTTCTCCTTCTTTTCCCTTCCCGTGCCAGCTGGCTCATATCACTGAGGCAGCTGCAGCACTCCTTCCTCCATCCCTTCTTCCAGGGATCCTCACTCCTGTCTGAGTGATTCCTACCTGACTGACCTTCTGTCAGACTGACCTTGTCATCCTACACTTTCCCACTCTTTTATGTATCTAAACTCCACCCACCTCCCAGCACATCCAGTGTTCCAAACAGGGAACCACCAAAGGTGCTCTGCTACTCTCTAAGCACTGAGCCGCAATGTGGTTGTGCAGAACTACCCTGTTGTGTGGGGTGCGAGTGTTGGAGTGTGGAAAGGAGTTCCCACCTTACCTGGATGGTGGGGCACTACACCTTAGGAGAAGGTGCAGTACCTCTGTGGCGACCGAGCCTCAGGGGCGTCGGATTCCTGCCTCTGCACAAGAGGAATCTCGAGCCTTGCCTTCTGCGGCCTCCCACTCAGTCCTGGCCACAGAGGCGACTGCTCAGCAAAGGCGCTGTTCCCGGCGTCTTGCTCAGACTAGCACTGTGGGTTTGGTTGCTGCTGCCACCTCTGGTCCAGCTATAGCAACGCATGCTGGTCAGCAGCGAGCTACTCAAGGGGCTAAGTCCTCCTTTCGGTCCACTGAGCATGCATGTGGGACGATTTCTCATTGGTCACATGCTCAGGTCCTTCACCAGCTTGGATTGGAACATCAGGAAGGTCCCGGAAGGACGCTACTATAAAAGGTTCACATGGCCGCTCAGCCATGAGCTAATATAGACTCTGATGGTTAGTTGTGTGTGTGATGACGGATGTATGAGACTGGTGACTGACTCATTATAAAATCCCTACCATCGGATGTGTATG